>NW_027362767.1:224200320-225400320 GCF_046119375.1 Phyllobates terribilis
GGAAGCTTCAGAGACTCCAAGCTGAACAGATTAATCTGTGCACTGCTGTCAGAAACCTGCACCGTTTAATATGAAGGAGAAGTGCTTCTGATCAGAGCAGGAGTGTGTGAAATCAGACGCTGGGGTCTTCTGGCCCCTTTCTGTCGTGGTAAGACACTGTAATCACGCCGCTGCATTTTGTTTGACAGCTCATTCTAAAGCACATCTGTGCAGAGAGATGTCAATCAAAGCCCTGGGGTGTGTTTACAGCCACCTAGAGCGGCTCCAGGCATGCCTCTATAAATGAAAGCCGGCGGCTCCTGGTAAGAATAAAGTTAATTTCCTTCAGGCAGCCGCACTTTCACTAAGGTGTCAGAAACACAATGGAACACTATTAACCGTGTTTCAGAACATGACAGCTTACCTTAAATGGGGCTTATAATGTAATTTCCCTATTTCATATACCTAACCACAAAGTTAGCCCAATCTCGTGGAAGTCAGTGTAATGCACACGCCCGGGCTGAGCGGCGTGTGCGTGTGATTGTAGTGATTCCACTGGACCATGCCGGAGAGTGAATGCCTGGAGGGGCATAACTAGGTATTCACCCGATCCGACCAGGGTCGCACGACGGCATACGACGCCAGTGCACCAAGGAGGAACCGAGCAGAGGGACCAGGTGCTACTCCAGGACAGACCCCGGACACGGCTGTTGACCCACACAGGGGAATACAGGAACAGACTGGTAGGCTGGCACACAGACTGGTGGGTATAGGCAGGCACGACTGGTATGCAGGCAGGCGGGTATGCAGGCAGGGGGGTACAGGCAAGCACAGCTAGAGTGCAGACAGGAAGGCACTAGCAGGTAGGAACACAGGCAGGATAGGACCCAGTACACACTGGGGCTCAGGGACAATACAGGCAGAGGGGTACAGGCAAGCACAGCTAGAGTGCAGACAGGGAGGCACTAGCAGGTAGGGACACTGGCGGGATAGGACCCAGTACACACTGGGACTCAGGAACAGAACCACAGATGTGGCGGACAAACACAGCAGAGTGAGGCCGCCCAGAGAGGTGAGCGAGAACAGGGCAGGACAAAGCCGCCTGGAGCGGTGAGCAAGAGTAGAGCAGGACAAGGCCGCCAGGAGCGGTGAGCAAAGGGTCAGAGCTGAGCGAGACTGCCGGAGCAGTGAGCAAGAGTAAAGCAGGACGAGACCGCCTGGAGCGGTGAGCAAGAGTGGAGCAAGACTGCCGGAGCAGTGAGCAAAAGGATAAGAGCGGAGCGAGACTGCCGGAGCAGTGAGCAAAAGGGTCAGAGCGGAGCAAGGCTGCCGGAGCAGCGAGCAAAAGAGTCAGAGCAGGCTAGAACCGCCGGAGCGGTAAGCAAAGGAGTCAGAGCAGGCTAGAACCGCCGGAGCGGTGAGCAAAGGAGACAGAGCAGGCTAGAACCGCCGGAGCGGTGAGCAAAGGAGTCAGAGCAGGCAAGGCTGAGCAGGGGGGACAGGGCTCTGTTCAACTGGCGGTCCTCCGCCTGGTCAGAGGGGTGTAGAGACTCACGGGTAACCTCTGCTTCAGAGTACACTAGGTCGGACTCACTGGACGAAGCAAGCGAGGTATCAGATCCAGGATATAGGAAAGTCTCTGTCCATTCACCACCAGGTGGCACCCAGAAGGGTTCTGGAGACAACTGGAGGTCCTCCGCCTGGTCGGAGGGGTGTAGAGACTCGGGAGTAACCACTGCTTCGGAGTACACTAGGTTGGACTCAGTGGACGAAGCGAGCGAGGTATCAGGTACAGAGTATAGGAGAGTCTCTGTCCTTTCGCTACCAGGTAGCACCCCGAAGGGTTCTGGAGACAACTGGAGGTCCTCCGCCTGGTCGGAGGGGTGTAGAGACTCGGGGGTAACTACCACTTTGGGGTACCCATTGTCAGGCTCACAGGACGAAGCGGACAAAGTATCGAGTACCGGGTGTAGAGAAGTCTCTCTCCATTTGTCATCGAGTGGTATCCCGGAGGATTCAGGAGGCAACAGGGGGTCCTCCACCAGGTAGTAGAGGTGCACAGACTCTGAGGTAACCACAGCTTTGGAGCATCCTTGGACATGCACACCGGTTAAAGTGGGTGAAGCATCTGATGCCGGGTGCAGGAAGTTCTCCTGTGTGGAGTCTGGATGGGCAGAAGTCTCTTCGGGCAGGAGAACTGGTGCACTACCCACGCACATTACCCGTTGGGGCTTCTCCGGGATACAGGGAGATGAAGCTTCAGTAGGGACTTCAAGGTTGGGGTCAGGAGGTCTCAGGTAGGACAGACCCTGGCGTGACGGCTTGCCTCTACGTCTAGCACGTCTGGACTGCCTCTTGAGGTTGGGAGAAGTATTCCGGAAAGCGTAGTCACCCTGTGAGGATTCTGGGTGGGCAGTAGTCTCATTGGGCTGGAGGACTATTGCGCTACCCACACACATTACCCGTCGGGGCTGCTCCGGGATATTGGGAAGTGAAGCTTCAGCAGGGGCTTCAGGGTTAGGGTCCTCGAAGACCATACGAAAGGCCACCAGGAAGGCCTGCAGGTCAAGGACGACAGGATCCCATGCTTCCCATAGGGGGGTGACCCATTTCAAGGCATCACCCGCTAGGTAGTCAATCATAAAGGCCACTTTAGCCCAATCGGAAGGAAAATAGAGAGGGTAGGCCTTAAAGTGTAGCATGCATTGCTCCACAAATGCACGACACTGTCTTGGATCCCCATAGTAACGTGGCGGATCCGCAGGAACGAGAGCTGATAGATCCATCTGGACGGTGCGTAATTCGCCTGGAACTCAGCTAAGGAAAAAAAAAAATTATTTATTTATTTTAATGCATGTATTCACTGGAAAACTTCTCAGAGAGCGAAGGCCGTGGGGCTCAACGGGAACCATGGCCTGAGCATGCTGTAATGCACACGCCCGGGCTGAGCGGCGTGTGCGTGTGATTGTAGTGATTCCACTGGACCGTGCCGGAGAGTGAATGCCTGGAGGGGCATAACTAGGTATTCACCCGATCCGACCAGGGTCGCACGACGGCATACGACGCCAGTGCACCATGGAGGAACCGAGCAGAGGGACCAGGTGCTACTCCAGGACAGACCCCGGACACTGCCTATACCCACCAGTCTGTTGTGCCAGCCTGCAGGAACAGACTGGTAGGCTGGCACACAGACTGGTGGGTATAGGCAGGCACGACTGGTATGCAGGCAGGCGGGTATGCAGGCAGGGGGGCACAGGCAAGCACAGCTAGAGTGCAGACAGGAAGGCACTAGCAGGTAGGAACACAGGCAGGATAGGACCCAGTACACACTGGGACTCAGGAACAATACAGGCAGAGGGGTACAGGCAAGAACAGCTAGAGTGCAGACAGGGAGGCACTAGCAGGTAGGGACACTGGCGGGATAGGACCCAGTACACACTGGGACTCAGGAACAGAACCACAGATGTGGCGGACAAACACAGCAGAGTGAGGCCGCCCAGAGAGGTGAGCGAGAACAGGGCAGGACAAAGCCGCCTGGAGCGGTGAGCAAGAGTAGAGCAGGACAAGGCCGCCAGGAGCGGTGAGCAAAGGGTCAGAGCTGAGCGAGACTGCCGGAGCAGTGAGCAAGAGTAAAGCAGGACGAGACCGCCTGGAGCGGTGAGCAAGAGTGGAGCAAGACTGCCGGAGCAGTGAGCAAAAGGATAAGAGCGGAGCGAGACTGCCGGAGCAGTGAGCAAAAGGGTCAGAGCGGAGCAAGGCTGCCGGAGCAGCGAGCAAAAGAGTCAGAGCAGGCTAGAACCGCCGGAGCGGTAAGCAAAGGAGTCAGAGCAGGCTAGAACCGCCGGAGCGGTGAGCAAAGGAGACAGAGCAGGCTAGAACCGCCGGAGCGGTGAGCAAAGGAGTCAGAGCAGGCAAGGCTGAGCAGGGGGGACAGGGCTCTGTTCACACGGAACAGACAGGAAGGGAAAGGCAGAGCCAGATACCCACAGGGTACTTGCAGTGAAGTAGCGAGTGGACCACAAACTCACAAACGGGAGTACAGAGACAACAAGCAGGAGTTAGGTACGAGTTCAGACTCTGCAGAAAAAGGAAGGGAACGGACATAGAGGCAAAACAGGTAAAGGATAGGAGAGAGTTCAGACTGGAACTGAGTGTACGGAGGAGACCGACACTGCAGCGGAATACAGGAGCGGGTCTGGGAATACGGCCCCCAGAGAGGCAGGATGAACAGGCAAGGAGCGTGTTCAGACAGGACAGACAAGATACAGGAGCGGGTCTAGGTAATCGGCCCCTAGAAGGCGGGAGGAACAGGCTAGGAGCGTGTTCAGACAGGACAGACAAGATACAGGAACGGATCTAGGTAATCGGCCCCTAGAAGGCGGAAGGAACAGGCTAGGAGCGTGTTCAGACAGGCCTGGAAATACAGCCTCCAGGATAGGCAGACAAGAGAACACAGACAGGACTCAGTTCAGACACGGGAACTGATACCGCAAGGCAGGAGACATAGACAGGACTCGGTTCAGACACGGGAACTGAAACCGCAAGGCAGGAGACATAGACAGGACTCAGTTCAGACACGGGAACTGAAACCGCAAGGCAGGAGACATAGACAGGACTCAGTTCAGACACAGGAACTGATACCGCAAGGCAGGAGACATAGACAGGACTCAGTTCAGACACGGGAACGGATACCGCAAAGCAGGAGACAAAGAACAGGACCTGGCACCTTCAGAGTGCAAGCACACACTGAATGAAACACTATGCTCAGGCAGGGATAGATGGGAGCAGCTGAGCTATATACCAGGTGACAGACAGCAATAGGCTGAGGACGCACAAGGGGTGTGACCCACAGCAGGTACAAAAAGCAGGAAGTGATCGGGCGCCGCCCTTAAGCAGCAGAAACAGACACAAACAGACAGCATGGAGGGAAGCCAGAGAGACATTCTGGACTGGAGATCAAGTGCGCGCTCTTGCACAGTGGGAGATGGACCACCATGCAAGGACGCTGCCAGGTATGTTACAGTCAGCTGATCCAATTATATGTTTATGGAGTATTGGTGGAAATCTATGTATATATGGTGATACCATACAAACATCTACACAGCCCAAGCCAGCCTCAAGTCCAGCATCCTAATTCTAGTTAATAATGCTAACCATTACTGTCAACATGCTGCCCTGGTTTCATTTACTAAACTAAAGGCCATTTCAATAAAAAATAAAGAATAAACCTTTAAGGGAATCTGTCACCAGATTTGATTTTTGCCACCTAACAGAGCAGCATGATATAGAGACAGAGACCCTGATTCCAGTGAGGTGTCACTTACTGGGCTGCTTGCTGTAGTTTTAATAAAAAACAGCAGGAGATTATCACTAGAGGACTAGTGACCCTGCTGCCCTGTAGTCCTCCATATTCATGAGCTCCGTATAACCCACCCCCACCACCGATTGGCTGCTTTCTGCCTATGTACAGTGCACACAAAAAGCAGCCAATCAGTGGTATGGGTGGGGTTATACTCAGCATTCAGAGAACTTAGTAGCAAATAAAACAGTGATTATTAACAAAACAGCAGCAAGCAGCCCAATAAGTGACACGTCACTGGAATCAGGGTCTCTGCCCCTACGTCATACTGTGAATTAATCACAGGGACGGGTTTCATCAACTTATCTCTCTGCTCTGATTGGCTGGATTTTCTGAATTGGTCGAGCCGGTCTCGGATTCATGCTGCCTTTTAATGGTCAATGAGAAGGGACAGAATCTGATCTGCCGCATCCAGTAAGGCTCATGTAAAACCAAAGGCCAAGACTTCTATGTGAAGAGTTATTGGAGGCTTTGACTTCTATTCTCTGTTAAATCTATTAACAATTGAACTAGTCCAACTAATGGGAATACTAGCCGCAAATTCCTAATCTTCTATTAGGAGAATGGTCATCGGTGAACCCCGGTCTGTGCCAATTTCTGTCCGCCATACTCTCCATGCAGTTCTCCACTAAAGTCTATAAGCGGCACACTCCTGTTTCCAAAAGGAAAGAAAAACGAGTGTACGACTTTCGAAGCAACCATATTATTCAGTTTTAGAAATTTTGCATGTGGTCCTACTTTTAGGGCTAACCGTATAAGGTAAAATATACATGCTAGAACACATTACTGCTGGAGCCTATTGCTGAAAACTATCAAAAATGTATTAACTTCGGTGATATGCAAGGACAGGGTTGGACAAAATCGACTCGAAAGTTGAGTTTAACCTCTCAAGGTGGGAGCCAATTTGTCTTTTTTTAGTGGCCTGGCAAGAAGACCATATATAAATAGAAGCCCCCCTCCCTAAAAAAAGATGTGCACATTTCTAGGACTATTTGGCTCCTGGAATTTTGCAACTTTCTTCTAGGATATAACAGATTATTCTGTGATAAAAGTATATATATATATATATATATATATATATATATATATATATATATATCACTCAAAAAAGCCCAAAATAAATAAGGAGAAAATTTGGTTTCCGAGGAACATCTGTGAGGTTGAATATGATACCATGAGGTAGGTTATGCCCACACATACAGAGAATATTTATAATGTGGCACCTTGGATCCAACACTACATATTTGACAACCGTCACTTCCCTAGTTTTATGATGATCAGATTTCCTGATGTACAAATGTGTCTTCAAGTTTTACATCTGGTAATGATGACGGAAACTGACTGAGCCAGCACTACAGCAAACAACCATGAATAATTTATACTCAGGATTCACTAGGATTACTACCAACTCTACATTAACCCCTTTTTTTTCGGAATGATCCCACTGCCCGTCTACAGGTAAACTCTGCAAAGCAGCTCAACTAAGCGTAAGCCACAAAATATCTGGGGGTTCCTCTCTTCGTTTTAAATCCATTAACAAAGACTTACATACAGTCATGGCCAAAAGTGTTGGCACCCTTGAAACTGTTATCCACCATCCAGACTATCCTGCGTTGCAACCTTTCATCAATTTTTCTCTGTCGCCCACGTCCAGGGAGATTAGCTACAGTGCCATGGGTTGTAAGCTTCTTGATTATGTTGCGCACTGTGGACAAAGGAACATCAAGATCTCTGGAGATGGACTGGAGATTGTTGATATTGTTCAACAGTTTTGGTTCTCAAGTCCTCAGACAGTTCTCTTCTCCTCTTTCTGTTCTCCATGCTTATTGTGGCAGACACAGACACACAATGCAAAGATTGAGTCAACTTCTCCCCTTTTTATCTGGTTTCAGGTGTGATTTTTATATTGCCCACATCTGTTACTTGCCACAGGTGAGTGTGAACGAGCATCACATGCTTGAAACACAGTTGTTTACCCACAATTTCGGAAAGGTGACAACAACTTTTTGGGGGTTGTGTGTGAAATTATGTCCAATTTGCCTTTTTTTTTCACTGTTTTTCTTTGTGTTGTTCCAATACAAACAAAAGGAATAAACATGTTTATAACAAAAAATGAGTAATTGCAATCATTTTCTCGGAGAAATACTTCCTTTTCTGGAACAATTTAAGGGTGAAAACACTTTCGGCCATGACTGTATTGCTGACATATTCTTAGGATAGGTTATAGATATCAAATCAGTAGGGGTCTTACACGCCGGCATTTGGCCACATGTATACAGGGTATAGAGTCGAAAAAGCACAACTCCGTACACTGCATAGTGGCCATTTATACGTACTGCAGATTACCTCCCATTCACTTCAACAGTAACTGAGACTGTCAGACAAGAGACAATAAGAAAAATAATAATTCAGATTAGTTAAAACTAATACACTAAAGTGGATTAGTGTCACCGGCTCTGGTGGTCTACAGTAGTGAAAGGGGTTAATACTTAATTCCCTTTTCCCGTAGTGGTTCCTACGTGAGCAGAGACAGCCCTAGCCACAGACTAGAAGATGGCAACACGGATCTATACTGCCTGAAAGGCCGTCGAGTGCTTCAAGTTCGTCCTATAGAACCGGAGGGCAGAGCAGAGTGCAAATTACCTACAGAAGGGAAAGTGTGCTGAAATAGAAAGATCCCAGAGTGAGTAAAACAAACCATGAAATACAAAATAAATGATTAAGTATGTACTGTTAGAGAATATGCCACCTTCTTCCTAAATACAAACAAAAGACAGATGCTGAGTAAAGAACATAAACAGCAGAGAGATAAACCCTAGCTGGTCTTTCACTGACAGGCTTTAACTACAGTAGTATGGCTGGACTTCCAAATGAGATTATCACCAGCAGGGGGAAAGTATATAAAGCAGCACCCGAAAGGTGATAGGCAGACAAATGAGTAAATGAAAACACCTGTTACCCTAAAAAGACTGAAGCAAGGATAACAGAAACTAAACACCCGGACAAAAGGTGTATCTGCTGTGCTTTGTGGTCGGAGAAGTCAACCACAAAGCACAGGCTTAAGGGTTTGAACCCAGACGCATGACAGGATGATGGATGAAAACAGGTGAATGGGAGCAGGGGGAATTTGAGTCAAACTTATTGTTAATTTATCTTATTATTATTATTCACTTTATTTTTTATCCCCCTCCCATGAGGCTTGAAACTACGATTGTCTGTACTATGTACAAAATATATTTATTTTTATTTATTTATTTTACTCACCTCTATAGCGCCATTAATTCCATAGCGCTTTACAGACATTCTCATCACTGTCCCCATCGGGGCTCACAATCTACATTCCCTATCAGTATGTCTTTGGAGTGTGGGAAGAAACCAGAGAACCCGGAGGAAACTCACGCAAACACGGGGAGAACATACAAACTCCTTGCAGATGTTGTCCTTGGGGGGGGATTTGAACCCAGGACCCCAGTGCTGTAAGGCTGCGGTGCTAACCACTGAGCCACCGTGCATATCATATAAAGCCAAGCTAAGGGTATGTGCACACACGTTGTGTTTTGCTGCGTATTTGCAGCAGATATTTATGTAAATTTTCAGCTGCGTCTGGCATTACCAGCAAAGTGTATGAGAAACCAGAATTAACTGTTCCCATGCTGCTTTTTTGTTTGCTGCGTATTTTCCGTGATTAGAAAAATGCTGAAAGAAGTGACATGTCACTTCTTTCAGCGTTTTTTCAGCGTTTTTTTACCCATAGGAAGTGATGGGGGGATGAAAAAACGCTACAAAAACGCAGCTTGCTGCATATTTGCAGCGTTTTTGATGGCAAAGTAGAATGGGAGTCTTTTTTTCACAGAACTTTATGTGCATTACTAAATAGAGACAGGACAGCTAAACCTGCGTTTTTGATGCAGCTAGTCTCCTGCCAGAGAAAAGTTATCAGCAGATTTCGTGCAGATTTTGGTGCAGAAAACGTGAAAAAACACAACGTGTGTGCACATGCCCAATGGCTGAGTTTGACAGAAGCACCAAAATGATGGTGACTGGGGAGGGGTCTTCATAGGCCCCAGCTGCCATCTCAAGATCACGTTATGGGGGCTATGGTGGGTACCCGTATGAATTCTATTTTGGAATTGTGCATTTAAGTGGTTAAATTGGCACTAAAGGCAGATGCTGGCTATATAACAAAGCACCTGTGGGAAGAGGTGAAAATCCAGCGGATTCCTTATCCTGCACTGATTCTTCTGTCGCATATGAATGGCATGTAAAATACCCCATTTAATTGCGTTACCAGGGGGTGCCAAAGCACATTCGTTTGGATCACTTTCACTAGTTCGGTCAGGATTCACAGTTTTTACACGATCTTGCACAATCCATTTTTTTTTTCACTGATTTCTGGTTGTCTTCAGTTTAGCTCAGTTTCAGAGTAAAGAATTTGGAGTGTAATAATAAAGCTAAATCAGTGGTTTTAGATCATGCGGACTGCAGATTTCAGATGCCTTACATACCAGGAACCACCTCTATTACCACCGGTGCACTCAAGGTCTCCGGTAACAGCTTCGGCCCATTACAGTATGTTGCAATGTACAGCGAGGAAATGAGACGATCACCAAGGGAATCAATTCAGGACAGGACTCGGCTTGTAAAATATGGGTGTTAATGCAAGTCAATACAAAACATATACAATGAAATACGTAGCAAACATATATTCTATATATTCCTGTGTATAGAAACAGTGAAACCTCTCTACAAGGCTCACATTTTGGAATACCACCCAACTATCCAGACAGATTTTCAGTTTCATAGTCTGAGAGGAAGACTAAAAGCCTATCAGTGCAATACATATCAGATGTCCTGCGATATCTGCCACCATGACGTTATTAGTTCTGTAAGTTGTGAGATGGGACCTCCTCCATGGATTGGACTTCATTTTCCATCACATCCCTCAGGGGATGCAGATCTGGAGAATTTGCAGTGAAATTATTGCTTTGAACATTTTTGGCACGTTCCTGAGACCGTTCCTGAACAATATAGAGTGTAAACCTTTATACCATTGGGATACAAAGATGTTTTTGGCCTGCAAAAAAAAAAAGTAATATCCACATTAATGCCAGGGCCCAAGGTTTCCCAGCAGATCACTGGGCTTCACAAAGATTGCACAGTTTCCTTCTTCATATCGTGTACTCCTTTGCCATCACTTGTCCATGTTACACGACTCCCGAACATCTGTCGTTCATCTGTCGAGGACAAATTCTTCCATTGCTCCATGGTGTAGTTCTGATCACAGGTATGGTCTGCAGTTAACAGTTTGACAGGTCTATGGCTAAACGGCCCAAAAATAGCTCCAATATGGGCTCCAACACCTTTCAAAAATATCAATGCACCTTAGATGTCCATTACTTGGTTGTTGGTTCACCAATTATCGTTCTTTGGACCAGTTTTGCATGTCCTACAAAATCTGACATTTTAGAGATGCTGCGACTCATCTAGCCATTACATTTTGACCCCTGTCAATCAGGTCCTTAGGCTTTTGCCACATCACCTTTAAGAACTGTTTACTAGCTGCCTAAATATATCTCACATCTTGATTGATGCCATGGTCAGTTGATAATCAGTTTTACTCACTGCACCTCTAATAAAAAGGTCCCAGCAACAGGAGGAGTTCACCGTTTCGTTGATTATAACAAGAACTGGTTAAACTCCAGATGAAGCCACAATGGTGAAACTCGAGTGGATTCATATATAAATAACTATATGCTGATTTTTCATCATCTGTTTTGGGACTACAATAGATAAAAAAAAAGAAGTGTGCAGATTAGCCATTGAGTTGCAGTCCTTCACAATGGTGAGTTGCTGTCTTGTTCTTTGTTTCAACTTATAGAAGATAAAGACGATAGTAGATTCGGCAAATCCAGAGAAAGAGACACAGGAAATAGAGAAATGCGAAGGTAGTATTAAGTTGTGGTCGTCAACAACAATGATGGAGTGGATTCCTTTTGCAATGAATGTGGACCCTAACCGGTGCGAAACCGGAACATGCACATGACTGTCTTCTAGAGATATATACATACACCGTGCTTCAGCTGATGCACAGTGTATGTAAATATGTTTGTATATTGGCTACAGAGTATATCGTACAACTGCAAAATAATTTAATGCTGAAGGGGCTACGATGGGTACAGGCAAGAATCCCATAATGGAATCGTGCATTTTAGTTAAACAGCAGTGATCGACGCTAAAGACAGATGAAGGTGTGCAGGCCCCTTTTGTGCAGTTTGTGTTGGGGGTTGTGGCATGGTTTATCCATTTATCTTACTAATAAAGGAACCAGGCTTAGTTCATGATAAAACCTCTCTCTCTTCCACATTTAATTTGAGACTTGTCTGGGCACAATAAGAGGTGTACGACTAGAGTTAGAGACCAGACATATAAGGTCACCTTGTCGTTGTTGGATGGCTTTTGTGATTTTTGATAAAAATAAATGATAATTAAGAAAATCTATTTTTTGGGATTGCTACTCAAAACGAAGAAGACAAAGATACTAACTACTGCCAGGTACGACCCGGACAAGTTTGAGATGGACGGCAAAGAATCAGAAGTTGTAAAGGACTTCAATCTACTTGGATCAATGATCACTCAAGATGCAACGATGACTCCGGAAGTCAATAGGAGAATAGCTAGGGGCAAATCAACAATGAAGTCACTGGACGAGGTCTTTAAATCAAGGAACATTTCACTGGTGAAGGAGACATGGCTCGTACATAGTCTGGTCTTTTCTGTAGTAACAAATGGATGCGAAACCTGGAAGATAAAGAAACAAGCAGGGTTGTGGAGGCGGAGTCGGTATAAAAAGGACCGACTCCTAAAATATATAATAAATTGGGTTCATTAGTACAATGTAGTATGTGCTGTGAATGTTTTCATAAGAATTTGGGAAAGGTATGAAATGTCCTATAAATGTATGTTCTGTTCCTGATCTAAGGATCTTGGATTTCAGTTGAGATGAATCTGTGCTGCACTTTATGTACAAGCTCAGTAGTGAGGCCGTGGAGTCAGGGAAATTGAAGAGTCAGAGGTTTGGCTTACTGACTCCACAGCCCTGGAAACAAGACAGAAAAGGAATCTACCCTTGGAAATGTGGTGCTGGAGAAGGATGTTATCAATACCATAGATGGCAAGAAGATCAAACCAATCATTTTTGGAACAAAATCAAGCCAGACATGTCACGGGAAGCAGGGATCACCAAGCTACGACTTGCCTACTGTGGACACATCATACAAAGAGAGCAATCACTGGAGAAGTACATCATGGTCAGAAGAAAAGAAGGAAACAGGTGAAGAGGAAGACCAGCAATCCGAGGGCTCGATACTATCAAGATAAAGGCAGAGAAGACCCTGGTGGATCTATCTAGGAAGCACAAGATCAATCGTCCTACAGAGCGTTCATCCATTAAGTCGCCATGGCTCGAGATTGAGCCAAAGGACATGAAATAATAATCGTGATAGTGGAACTAGTGGAATTTGTGTATTCATTAATCAAAGTGTGCTGACGTACAGTATACATATATCTTTTTGTACATTGGTTGGCCATAGCGTATTTGTGCACCTGCATATTAATTTAGTATTAAAAGTTTGTGGGACCTATTTTGTGTTTTCTGACCAAGTCTGAATCTCTAGTGTAGGTATTGAACGCGAGTGACTTCGGTCGACTATTAGTCTATGTTCCAATCATGAGTAGTGAGTTTTTGAGGTTGAAGACTTTCTGCAGCATTTCTTCACCCATTAGAAAAATTCAGATTACGGTACTTGCTTTTTTTTACATGCGTTTTTATCATGTTTTTGAAACTTCAATTTTTATCTATTTTTGGTATGTCGTGTTATTATTTAAGCAGCTTTATTTTTAATACTTCCTGATATTCGGCTTTGAAAAAACTTTTGTTGTGTGGATTACATGCCTTTCCGCAGTGCACATACATGATTTACTTGCGGATTTTCCAATCTAATGCAAGTCTATGGGTAAAATCAGCACATAAAACGTGCCAGCATACCCGCAAGAGAAATTGACATGTTATGGATTTCAATCATGCACCTCATGTCAGTTTACGGAGTGTAAAAAAAAAAAGCGCAGTGTGCAGGAGATTTCTATAAATCCCACCACTGTGCCACAACTGTAAATGCTGCGTTTTTTTGTGCAGCGAAAATACACAGATCAAAAACTCATTATGGGAACTTAAAGGGGTTGTCTGGGCTTAAACTACAAGTCTGCAGTCATTCTGTGTGACTGCAGACTTGTGAATCATGAAAAAAAGGTTAGGACTGCAGGGGCCAAAAATTAGTAACTAACATATTGTCACGGGTGTGACAGACAGTCGCTATGGATTTAGCTGTAGAAGGTCGCTGGGCTTGGCATTGCAGATGCCTTCTTACTCCTTCTTCCTTTAGGACCCATCGGCGACCTTCCTCCTGCTGTTAATTGACACACCCTTGAATGGGAGTTAAAAACTCTCAGTTTGCTGCAGGAAATCGCCAGTGATACTTCTATATACCTTTGTGCATGCTTGGAGCACTAGCTGTTGGCTGGCTTCTTCTCTGGTGCCCTTGGAGGACAGTTGGCATTACTCCTCTAGTGTCTGCTCAAGCTAAATTTATACCCTTTGTCTACCTTTTTGTCTTTAGTTTGTAGTGGGGCCTGACCAGTGCTCATCCCCTTCCCCTATCTAGGGCCAAGCTCTAGGGACATACAGGGTTTAGGGTCCTGCTCGGCGATAGGTGTGGAACCTATATAGGGATGTAGGGTAGGCAGGGTGATATTAGATCAGTCTCGGGGTCTCCACTTCCTTTTTCCCTAATGTCTGGGCTTCCTCCCCCTTTTTCCTCCATGTTGCACATAGTCTTTCCCACACCTTGCGTGACACATATAGAAAAAAAAACCTAAAAGGAATATTTTTACTAGATATGCATTAAAAATGAAGGACTAAACAGACAGAAATAATTGGCAACATATCTACAAAAGTGAGAAAATATACCAGAACAGCCAGGCAAATGGAAGGCACTAAATTATCCTAGACTCAATTCTGGGTGTATAACTGCCTGTCCGCGGACATTGTCACCCTATTGATAATCGATAATGGTGCCCCCACTCCTCAGTGGCTGTCCCTTTGAAAGCCATATGTGACCCTCACAATCACATACAGTAGAAAAGGGCACATCTACATAGTGTACAATAAATACTTGTAGTATTACTTGCAATATACCTACTCATCGTCACATTCCTACTAGAAGAGCACGGCATCGCTCAGTGCAAGTGTACAGAGCCAGGCCGGACACATCTAGTCTGAATGTGGCCAGGAGCATGGATATCACATACTTGTGATCATATGACTGCCGTTCCCAGTGCTGACAGTGCAGAATCCTGACAGAGCGCAATCTGAGGATTGCCAAGTCAGCAGTCACATAAAGTGACTGCAGACTTGTAGTTTTAGACCGGAAAACCCCTTTAACCTTAGGGGTTAAGTCGGCTGAGGCATGGCATCCCGCTCTTCTTGAAGGGTGGCCTTCAAGTCACTGAGGTTCTGGGGTACAGAGTTACGAGCCTCTACACGGCAACTCAACTAATCCCATAGGTTTTCTATGGTATTCAGGTCTGTAGAAAGTGCAGGCCGCTCCATTTGAGGTACCCCAGTCTCCAGCAGCCATTCCCCAATGATGCGACCTCGATGAGCCAAAGCATTGCCATCCATAAAGATGAAATTAGGCCTGTGTTGTTCATGCAGAGGTACAATGACTAGAATAATGATGTTATTCTAGTAGTAGGTGCTTGTCACTGTACCATTCACAAGGTGTACGACAGTTCTGTATTGACTAAAGATCTGCCCACACTGTAACACCGCCACCACCACCAAAGGCTCGTCTGGTGACAACAGTGGCGGATGCATAGCGCTCTCCTTGTCGTCTCCAACATTGTTGCCGGCCATCGTTTCTGCTCAGTGTGAATAGACTTTCATCAGTGAACAGCACTGAGGCCCCTGGTCCCTCGTCCAGCGTAGATGCTCCCTGGCCCATGCAAGACGATGACGCCAGTGCCTGGCGGTGTGGTCAGGTATCCTTGCAGGTTGTCTACCACACGGATGTAAACAGATTCGAATGGTCTGACGTGACACTTTGGTGCCTCTCACCTCCCTTAAATGTGCCTGGAGTTGTGCGGGGTTCACCATCCGGTTCTGAAGGGCATTGTTCAGAATGAAGTGGTCATCAGTGGGGGAGGTGGCCAAAGGACGTCCACTTCACTGCCTTTCTGTGACTCTTCCAGTCTCTCTGTTGCAACCTGCTGATGACTCTGTGACAATCTAAGCTCAGTGGCCACCTCTGTCTGAGAACAATCTACTTGAAGCCTCGCAATTGCCGGTATTGTTAGGTGTCGTCTTGGTCTCATGATGTCAAAATGTGAACAGCATGACGTGGAGGACTGTTTAATATCAATTCTAATTGAACCCCAAAATCTATTGGCCGATTCATGAATCAAACACCTGTTGTGTATTTTGCCATTATTAAGATCCTTGTTCAAGAACAGAAATTTGTGGAAAAAGTACTGAGGCATTGAACAGTTGGACATACGCACTCAAAAGTTTAGAGACCACACATTAAGTTCACCTGAAAAGGTTAGAGGGCATTTTAGGATCATCCTAAAAAAGTCAAATATCCCTAATGTATATCAGTAAGACCATGAGCAGAGCCCCCTCCCTCCAAATATTTAGAGAATTTGACACTGACAAGAACATTAGGCCACAGCTGTACAACATGTATGGTCATGTCTAGCCCAAAGATTTATGTAGCTTTTCTTTTTGTCTGCATGGATGGATGGGAATGAAAGGAAACATGTAATTTGCCATTGTGGAGTCGGGACATGCAGCAACTACCATAAACAACGCAAACGTGACAACTCAACTCCTGCCGGGGACCAGCTACAACATAAGACATAGGTGGTGATTTATCAAGTGGTGGAAATTGGAGCAACCAATCAGATTGCAGCTCTTATCATCCCAAGGTCTTTAGGACAATGAAAGCAGCATTATGATTGGTTGTCAGTGACAAATTGTATAAATCCAATATACAATAGTGACAGAGACGATCCGGAGTGACGTGTGCCATCGCCATGATGGAATTGAGATTTTACACACTGGTTACATAGATCATGAATGGGGTGGAGCATTCAGGACTCTGTTCTTGGGATTCTAAAGCCCCCCAACTTGGGATCGCTGGGGGTCCCAAAGGTTGGACATCCAGGGATCAGCAATTTATAATGTGTAGGGGGTAACTTGTATTTTTTGGAGGGGGGAAATAACTTGGCACCATAGGAACCAATCCCGGCTCAGCTTCCTTTTCCGCCCAGAGCTTTTGATAAATGGAAGCTGCTCTGTGATTGGTTGCTATGGGAAACAGAGTTGCTGTTTTTTTCTTTTAGACAGTTTGATAAATCTGCCTACAGTTACCATAGCAACCGGTCGACTGCTCGCCTTTTCCTGCGGGAAAATGAAAGTTACAGCCTCACTGGTTGCCAAGGACAACGCCTCCATTTTTTTTTCTTTGCAATATTTGCATGCAAACGTCTAAACGATAAGAAAAGGCGAAATTCATCCGAACACAAAGTCACTTTCTTCCGTTTCTTATCGCGATATACAGAGAATCAGAGAATCGTGTCACATACTGGAGACTCCAACACCAAAACAAAGGCAATATGACATAGAACAACATAAACATGTGGGAATAAACATGTCAGGAGCCAGGAGGGGCAGCAGAAAGCACAGTACACACTGCAGACAGCAGACAGCACACTGCAGACAGCACACTGCACACTGCAGCCCGGCCCTGAGCACTCACCTCACCCTGGAGCCCATCCTCTCCGCTGTCCCTCTGCTCTGGGGCTCCGCTCCCTCTCACACACACAGGGACATGGTACATACAGATCCTGGGGACTAAAGGACCTGACAATGATGGGAGATACCAGATCTCAGCAGCTACAGGACCTGTGGTGACGTCAGGACCATGTGATCAGTCACGTGTGTGGGAGGAGTCAGACTCAGTACTTCGCTGTGCTGCTGATAAAATCTACAGGAGCCAGAAGTGGAGAAAGTCAGGGAACTAAGCAGATAACACAGAGCTCTGCTCCGTATACATACAGTCATACACGGCTCTGCTCCGTATACATACAGTCATACAAGGCTCTGCTCCGTATACATACAGTCATACACGGCTCTGCTCCGTATACATACAGTCATACACGGCTCTGCTCCATATACATACAGTCATACACGGCTCTGCTCCGTATACATACAGTCATACACGGCTCTGCTCCGTATACATACAGTAATACACGGCTCTGCTCCGTATACATACAGTAATACACGGCTCTGCTTCGTATACATACAGTAATACAAAGCTCTGCTCCGTATACATACAGTAATACAAAGCTCTGCTCCGTATACATACAGTGATACACGGCTCTGCTCCGTATACATACAGTAATACACGGCTCTGCTCCGTATACATACAGTAATACAAAGCTCTGCACCGTATACATACAGTCATACAAGGCTCTGCTCCGTATACATACAGTCATACACGGCTCTGCTCCGTATACATACAGTAATACAAGGCTCTGCTCCGTATACATACAGTAATACACGGCTCTGCTCTGTATACATACAGTAATACACGGCTCTGCTACGTATACATACAGTCATACACGGCTCTGCTCTGTATACATACAGTAATACACGGCTCTGCTCCGTATACATACAGTAATACACGGCTCTGCTCCGTATGCATACAGTCATACACGGCTCTGCTCCGTATACATACAGTCATACACGGCTCTGCTCCGTATACATACAGTCATACAAGGCTCTGTTCCGTATACATACAGTCATACACGGCTCTGCTCCGTATACATACAGTAATACACGGCTCTGCTCCGTATACATACAGTCATACACGGCTCTGCTCCGTATACATACAGTAATACACGGCTCTGCTCCGTATACATACAGTAATACACGGCTCTGCTCCGTATACATACAGTAATACACGGCTCTGCTCCGTATACATACAGTAATACACGGCTCTGCTTCGTATACATACAGTAATACAAAGCTCTGCTCCGTATACATACAGTAATACAAAGCTCTGCTCCGTATACATACAGTGATACACGGCTCTGCTCCGTATACATACAGTAATACACGGCTCTGCTCCGTATACATACAGTAATACAAAGCTCTGCACCGTATACATACAGTCATACAAGGCTCTGCTCCGTATACATACAGTCATACACGGCTCTGCTCCGTATACATACAGTAATACAAGGCTCTGCTCCGTATACATACAGTAATACACGGCTCTGCTCTGTATACATACAGTAATACACGGCTCTGCTACGTATACATACAGTCATACACGGCTCTGCTCTGTATACATACAGTAATACACGGCTCTGCTCCGTATACATACAGTAATACACGGCTCTGCTCCGTATGCATACAGTCATACACGGCTCTGCTCCGTATACATACAGTCATACACGGCTCTGCTCCGTATACATACAGTCATATATACGGCTCTGCTCCGTATACCTACAGTCATACACGGCTCTGCTCTGTATACATACAGTCATACACGGCTCTGCTCCGTATACATACAGTAATACACGGCTCTGCTCCGTATACATACAGTAATACACTGCTCTGTAACATATACATACAGTCATACACGGCTATGCTCCGTATACATACAGTAATACACGGCTCTGCTCCGTATACATACAGTAATACAAGGCTCTGCTCCGTATACATACAGTCATACACGGCTCTGCTCCGTATACATACAGTAATACAAGGCTCTGCTCCGTATACATACAGTCATACACGGCTCTGCTCTGTATACATACAGTAATACAAGGCTCTGCTCCGTATACATACAGTCATACACGGCTCTGCTCCGTATACATACAGTAATACACGGCTCTGCTCTGTATACATACAGTAATACACGGCTCTGCTCCGTATACATACAGTAATACAAAGCTCTGCTCCGTATACATACAGTAATACACGGCTCTGCTCCGTATACATACAGTAATACACGGCTCTGCTCCGTATACATACAGTAATACAAAGCTCTGCACCGTATACATACAGTCATACAAGGCTCTGCTCCGTATACATACAGTCATACACGGCTCTGCTCCGTATACATACAGTAATACAAGGCTCTGCTCCGTATACATACAGTAATACACGGCTCTGCTCTGTATACATACAGTAATACACGGCTCTGCTACGTATACATACAGTCATACACGGCTCTGCTCTGTATACATACAGTAATACACGGCTCTGCTCCGTATACATACAGTAATACACGGCTCTGCTCCGTATACATACAGTCATACACGGCTCTGCTCCGTATACATACAGTCATATACGGCTCTGCTCCGTATACCTACAGTCATACACGGCTCTGCTCTGTATACATACAGTCATACACGGCTCTGCTCCGTATACATACAGTAATACACGGCTCTGCTCCGTATACATACAGTAATACAAGGCTCTGCTCCGTATACATACAGTAATACACTGCTCTGTAACATATACATACAGTCATACACGGCTCTGCTCCGTATACATACAGTAATACACGGCTCTGCTCCATATACATACAGTAATACAAGGCTCTGCTCCGTATACATACAGTCATACACGGCTCTGCTCCGTATACATACAGTAATACAAGGCTCTGCTCCGTATACATACAGTCATACACGGCTCTGCTCTGTATACATACAGTAATACAAGGCTCTGCTCCGTATACATACAGTCATACACGGCTCTGCTCCGTATACATACAGTAATACACGGCTCTGCTCCGTATACATACAGTAATACACGGCTCTGCTCTGTATACATACAGTAATACACGGCTCTGCTCCGTATACATACAGTAATACAAGGCTCTGCTCCGTATACATACAGTCATACACGGCTCTGCTCTGTATACATACAGTAATACAAGGCTCTGCTCCGTATACATACAGTCATACACGGCTCTGCTCTGTATACATACAGTCATACAAGGCTCTGCTCCATATACATACAGTAATACAAGGCTCTGCTCCATATACATACAGTAATACACGGCTCTGCTCCGTATACATACAGTAATACACGGCTCTGCTCCATATACATACAGTAATACAAGGCTCTGCTCCGTATACATACAGTCATACACGGCTCTGCTCCGTATACATACAGTAATACAAGGCTCTGCTCCGTATACATACAGTAATACACGGCTCTGCTCCGTATACATACAGTAATACACGGCTCTGCTCCGTATACATACAGTAATACAAGGCTCTGCTCCGTATACATACAGTCATACACGGCTCTGCTCTGTATACATACAGTAATACAAGGCTCTGCTACGTATACATACAGTCATACACGGCTCCGCTCTGTATACATACAGTCATACAAGGCTCTGCTCCATATACATACAGTAATACAAGGCTCTGCTCCATATACATACAGTAATACACGGCTCTGCTCCGTATACATACAGTAATACAAGGCTCTGCTCCATATACATAAAGTAATACACGGCTCTGCTCCATATACATACAGTTATACACGGCTCTGTAACATATACATACAGTAATACAAGGCTCTGCTCCATATACATACAGTAATACACGGCTCTGCTCCATATACATACAGTAATACAAGGCTCTGCTCCATATACATACAGTCATACACGGCTCTGCTCCGTATACATACAGTAATACACGGCTCTGCTCCGTATACATACAGTAATACAAGGCTCTGCTCCGTATACATACAGTCATACAAGGCTCTGCTCCGTATACATACAGTAATACAAGGCTCTGCTCCATATACATACAGTCATACACGGCTCTGCTCCGTATACATACAGTCATACAAGGCTCTGCTCCGTATACATACAGTCATACAAGGCTCTGCTCCGTATACATACAGTAATACAAAGCTCTGCACCGTATACATACAGTCATACAAGGCTCTGCTCCGTATACATACAGTCATACACGGCTCTGCTCCGTATACATACAGTAATACACGGCTCTGCTCCGTATACATACAGTCATACACGGCTCTGCTCCGTATACATACAGTAATACAAAGCTCTGCACCGTATACATACAGTCATACAAGGCTCTGCTCCGTATACATACAGTCATACACGGCTCTGCTCCGTATACATACAGTAATACAAGGCTCTGCTCCGTATACATACAGTAATACACGGCTCTGCTCTGTATACATACAGTAATACACGGCTCTGCTACGTATACATACAGTCATACACGGCTCTGCTCTGTATACATACAGTAATACACGGCTCTGCTCCGTATACATACAGTAATACACGGCTCTGCTCCGTATACATACAGTCATACACGGCTCTGCTCCGTATACATACAGTCATACACGGCTCTGCTCCGTATACATACAGTCATATACGGCTCTGCTCCGTATACCTACAGTCATACACGGCTCTGCTCTGTATACATACAGTCATACACGGCTCTGCTCCGTATACATACAGTAATACACGGCTCTGCTCCGTATACATACAGTAATACAAGGCTCTGCTCCGTATACATACAGTAATACACTGCTCTGTAACATATACATACAGTCATACACGGCTCTGCTCCGTATACATACAGTCATACACGGCTCTGCTCCGTATACATACAGTAATACACGGCTCTGCTCCGTATACATACAGTAATACAAGGCTCTGCTCCGTATACATACAGTCATACACGGCTCTGCTCCGTATACATACAGTAATACAAGGCTCTGCTCCGTATACATACAGTCATACACGGCTCTGCTCTGTATACATACAGTAATACAAGGCTCTGCTCCGTATACATACAGTCATACACGGCTCTGCTCCGTATACATACAGTAATACACGGCTCTGCTCTGTATACATACAGTAATACACGGCTCTGCTCCGTATACATACAGTAATACAAAGCTCTGCTCCGTATACATACAGTAATACACGGCTCTGCTCCGTATACATACAGTAATACACGGCTCTGCTCCGTATACATACAGTAATACAAAGCTCTGCACCGTATACATACAGTCATACAAGGCTCTGCTCCGTATACATACAGTAATACAAGGCTCTGCTCCGTATACATACAGTAATACACGGCTCTGCTCTGTATACATACAGTAATACACGGCTCTGCTACGTATACATACAGTCATACACGGCTCTGCTCTGTATACATACAGTAATACACGGCTCTGCTCCGTATACATACAGTAATACACGGCTCTGCTCCGTATACATACAGTCATACACGGCTCTGCTCCGTATACATACAGTCATACACGGCTCTGCTCCGTATACATACAGTCATATACGGCTCTGCTCCGTATACATACAGTAATACACGGCTCTGCTCCGTATACATACAGTAATACAAGGCTCTGCTCCGTATACATACAGTAATACACTGCTCTGTAACATATACATACAGTCATACACGGCTCTGCTCCGTATACATACAGTCATACACGGCTCTGCTCCGTATACATACAGTAATACACGGCTCTGCTCCGTATACATACAGTAATACAAGGCTCTGCTCCGTATACATACAGTCATACACGGCTCTGCTCCGTATACATACAGTAATACAAGGCTCTGCTCCGTATACATACAGTAATACAAGGCTCTGCTCCGTATACATACAACACTGCTCTGTAACATATACATACAGTCATACACGGCTCTGCTCCGTATACATACAGTCATACACGGCTCTGCTCCGTATACATACAGTAATACACGGCTCTGCTCCGTATACATACAGTAATACAAGGCTCTGCTCCGTATACATACAGTCATACACGGCTCTGCTCCGTATACATACA
Organism: Phyllobates terribilis; assembly: GCF_046119375.1. Lineage (NCBI taxonomy): Eukaryota > Metazoa > Chordata > Amphibia > Anura > Dendrobatidae > Phyllobates > Phyllobates terribilis. The sequence continues at coordinate 224,223,657 of NW_027362767.1, forward strand.
GTAATACAAGGCTCTGCTCCGTATACATACAGTCATACACGGCTCTGCTCTGTATACATACAGTAATACAAGGCTCTGCTCCGTATACATACAGTCATACACGGCTCTGCTCCGTATACATACAGTAATACACGGCTCTGCTCCGTATACATACAGTAATACACGGCTCTGCTCTGTATACATACAGTAATACACGGCTCTGCTCCGTATACATACAGTAATACAAGGCTCTGCTCCGTATACATACAGTCATACACGGCTCTGCTCTGTATACATACAGTAATACAAGGCTCTGCTCCGTATACATACAGTCATACACGGCTCTGCTCTGTATACATACAGTCATACAAGGCTCTGCTCCATATACATACAGTAATACAAGGCTCTGCTCCATATACATACAGTAATACACGGCTCTGCTCCGTATACATACAGTAATACACGGCTCTGCTCCATATATATACAGTAATACAAGGCTCTGCTCCGTATACATACAGTCATACACGGCTCTGCTCTGTATACATACAGTAATACAAGGCTCTGCTCCGTATACATACAGTAATACACGGCTCTGCTCCGTATACATACAGTAATACACGGCTCTGCTCCGTATACATACAGTAATACAAGGCTCTGCTCCGTATACATACAGTCATACACGGCTCTGCTCTGTATACATACAGTAATACAAGGCTCTGCTACGTATACATACATTCATACACGGCTCTGCTCTGTATACATACAGTCATACAAGGCTCTGCTCCATATACATACAGTAATACAAGGCTCTGCTCCATATACATACAGTAATACACGGCTCTGCTCCGTATACATACAGTAATACAAGGCTCTGCTCCATATACATAAAGTAATACACGGCTCTGCTCCATATACATACAGTTATACACGGCTCTGTAACATATACATACAGTAATACAAGGCTCTGCTCCATATACATACAGTAATACACGGCTCTGCTCCATATACATACAGTAATACAAGGCTCTGCTCCATATACATACAGTCATACACGGCTCTGCTCCGTATACATACAGTAATACACGGCTCTGCTCCGTATACATACAGTAATACAAGGCTCTGCTCCGTATACATACAGTCATACAAGGCTCTGCTCCGTATACATACAGTAATACAAGGCTCTGCTCCATATACATACAGTCATACACGGCTCTGCTCCGTATACATACAGTCATACAAGGCTCTGCTCCGTATACATACAGTCATACAAGGCTCTGCTCCGTATACATGCAGTCATACACCGCTCTACACCGTATACATACAGTCATACACGGCTCTGCTCCATATACATACAGTCATACACGGCTCTGCTCCATATACATACAGTCATACACGGCTCTGTAACATATACATACAGTCATACAAGGCTCTGCTCCGTATACATACAGTCATACAAGGCTCTGCTCCATATACATACAGTAATACAAGGCTCTGCTCCATATACATACAGTCATACACGGCTCTGCTCTGTATACATACAGTAATACACGGCTCTGCTCTGTAACATATACATACAGTAATACAAGGCTCTGCTCCATATACATACAGTAATACAAGGCTCTGCTCCATATACATACAGTCATCCACGGCTCTGCTCCGTATACATACAGTCATACAAGGCTCTGCTCCATATACATACAGTCATACACGGCTCTGCTCCGTATACATACAGTCATACAAGGCTCTGCTCCGTATACATACAGTCATACAAGGCTCTGCTCCATATACATACAGTCATACACGGCTCTGTAACATATACATACAGTCATACAAGGCTCTGCTCCGTATACATACAGTCATACAAGGCTCTGCTCCATATACATACAGTCATACACGGCTCTGTAACATATACATACAGTCATACAAGGCTCTGCTCCGTATACATGCAGTCATACACCGCTCTACACCGTATACATACAGTCATACACGGCTCTGCTCCATATACATACAGTCATACAAGGCTCTGCACCATATACATACAGTCATACAAGGCTCTGCTCCATATATATACAGTCATACACGGCTCTGCTCCGTATACATACAGTAATACACGGCTCTGTAACATATACATACAGTAATACAAGGCTCTGCTCCATATACATACAGTAATACAAGGCTCTGCTCCATATACATACAGTCATACACGGCTCTGCTCCGTATACATACAGTAATACAAGGCTCTGCTCCGTATACATACAGTCATACACGGCTCTGCTCTGTATACATACAGTAATACAAGGCTCTGCTCCGTATACATACAGTCATACACGGCTCTGCTCCGTATACATACAGTAATACACGGCTCTGCTCCGTATACATACAGTAATACACGGCTCTGCTCTGTATACATACAGTAATACACGGCTCTGCTCCGTATACATACAGTAATACAAGGCTCTGCTCCGTATACATACAGTCATACACGGCTCTGCTCTGTATACATACAGTAATACAAGGCTCTGCTCCGTATACATACAGTCATACACGGCTCTGCTCTGTATACATACAGTCATACAAGGCTCTGCTCCATATACATACAGTAATACAAGGCTCTGCTCCATATACATACAGTAATACACGGCTCTGCTCCGTATACATACAGTAATACACGGCTCTGCTCCATATATATACAGTAATACAAGGCTCTGCTCCGTATACATACAGTCATACACGGCTCTGCTCTGTATACATACAGTAATACAAGGCTCTGCTCCGTATACATACAGTAATACACGGCTCTGCTCCGTATACATACAGTAATACACGGCTCTGCTCCGTATACATACAGTAATACAAGGCTCTGCTCCGTATACATACAGTCATACACGGCTCTGCTCTGTATACATACAGTAATACAAGGCTCTGCTACGTATACATACATTCATACACGGCTCTGCTCTGTATACATACAGTCATACAAGGCTCTGCTCCATATACATACAGTAATACAAGGCTCTGCTCCATATACATACAGTAATACACGGCTCTGCTCCGTATACATACAGTAATACAAGGCTCTGCTCCATATACATAAAGTAATACACGGCTCTGCTCCATATACATACAGTTATACACGGCTCTGTAACATATACATACAGTAATACAAGGCTCTGCTCCATATACATACAGTAATACACGGCTCTGCTCCATATACATACAGTAATACAAGGCTCTGCTCCATATACATACAGTCATACACGGCTCTGCTCCGTATACATACAGTAATACACGGCTCTGCTCCGTATACATACAGTAATACAAGGCTCTGCTCCGTATACATACAGTCATACAAGGCTCTGCTCCGTATACATACAGTAATACAAGGCTCTGCTCCATATACATACAGTCATACACGGCTCTGCTCCGTATACATACAGTCATACAAGGCTCTGCTCCGTATACATACAGTCATACAAGGCTCTGCTCCATATACATACAGTCATACACGGCTCTGCTCCGTATACATACAGTCATACAAGGCTCTGCTCCGTATACATACAGTCATACAAGGCTCTGCTCCATATACATACAGTCATACACGGCTCTGTAACATATACATACAGTCATACAAGGCTCTGCTCCGTATACATACAGTCATACAAGGCTCTGCTCCATATACATACAGTCATACACGGCTCTGTAACATATACAAACAGTCATACAAGGCTCTGCTCCGTATACATGCAGTCATACACCGCTCTACACCGTATACATACAGTCATACACGGCTCTGCTCCATATACATACAGTCATACAAGGCTCTGCACCATATACATACAGTCATACAAGGCTCTGCTCCATATATATACAGTCATACACGGCTCTGCTCCGTATACATACAGTAATACACGGCTCTGTAACATATACATACAGTAATACAAGGCTCTGCTCCATATACATACAGTAATACAAGGCTCTGCTCCATATACATACAGTCATACACGGCTCTGCTCCGTATACATACAGTAATACACGGCTCTGTAACATATACATACAGTCATACAAGGCTCTGCTCCGTATACATACAGTCATACAAGGCTCTGCACCATATACATACAGTCATACAAGGCTTTGCTCCGTATACATACAGTCATACACGGCTCTGCTCCATATACATACAGTCATACAAGGCTCTGCTCCGTATACATACAGTAATACATGGCTCTGCTCCGTTACATACAGTAATACACTGCTCCGTAACATATACATACAGTAATACACGGCTCTGCACCGTATACATACAGTAATACACCGCTCTACACCATATACATACAGTCATACAAGGCTCTGCTCCGTATACATACAGTAATACAAGGCTCTGCTCCATATACATACAGTCATACAAGGTTCTGCTCCGTATACATACAGTAATACACGGCTCTGCTCCGTATACATACAGTAATACAAGGCTCTGCTCCATATACATACAGTCATACAAGTTTCTGCTCCGTATACATACAGTCATACACGGCTCTGCTCCGTATACATACAGTAATACACGGCTCTGCTCCATATACATACAGTCATACATGGCTCTGCTCCGTATACATACAGTAATACACTGCTCTGTAACATTTACATACAGTAATACACGGCTCTGCACCGTATACATACAGTAATACACCGCTCTACACCGTATACATACAGTCATACACGGCTCTGCACCATATGCATACAGTAATACACGGCTCTGCACCATATACATACAGTAATACACGGCTCTGCTCCATATACATACAGTCATACAAGGCTCTGCACCATATACATACAGTCATACTAGGCTCTGCTCCGTATACATACAGTCATACACGGCTCTGCTCCGTATACATACAGTAATACAAGGCTCTGCTCCATATACATACAGTAATACACGGCTCTGCTTCGTATACATACAGTCATACACGGCTCTGCACCGTATACATACAGTAATACACCGCTCTACACCGTATACATACAGTCATACACGGCTCTGCACCGTATACATACAGTCATACACGGCTCTGCTCCGTATACATACAGTCATACACGGCTCTGCTCCGTATACATACAGTAATGCAAGGCCCTGCTCCATATACATACAGTAATACACGGCTCTGCTCTGTATACATACAGTAATACACTGCTCTGTAACATATACATACAGTAATACACGGCTCTGCACCGTATACATACAGTCATACACGGCTCTGTACCGTATACATACAGTCATACACGGCTCTGCTCCGTATACATACAGTAATGCAAGGCTCTGCTCCATATACATACAGTAATACACGTCTCTGCTCTGTAAACATACAGTAATACACTGCTCTGTAACATATACATACAGCAATACACCGCTCTACACCGTATACATACAGTAATACACTGCTCTGTAACATATACATACAGTAATACACGGCTCTGCACCGTATACATACAGTAATACACCGCTCTACACCGTATACATACAGTCATACACGGCTCTGCACCGTATACATACAGTCATACACGGCTCTGCTCCGTATACATACAGTAATACACGGCTCTGCTCTGTATACATATAGTAATACACGGCTCTGCTCCATATGCATACAGTAATGCAAGGCTCTGCTCCATATACATACAGTAATACACGGCTCTGCTCTGTATACATACAGTAATACAATGCTCTGTAACATATACATACAGTAATACACGGCTCTGCTCCGTATACATACAGTCATACACGGCTCTGCACCATATACATACAGTAATACACCGCTCTACACCGTATACATACAGTCATACACGGCTCTGCACCGTATACATACAGTCATACACGGATCTGCTCTGTATACATACAGTAATACATGGCTCTGCTCTGTATACATACAGTAATACAAGGCTCTGTACCGTATACATACAGTCATACACGGCTCTGCTCTGCATACATACAGTAATACACGGATCTGCTCTGTATACATACAGTAATACATGGCTCTGCTCTGTATACATACAGTAATACAAGGCTCTGTACCGTATACATACAGTAATACACGGCTCTACACAGTATACATACAGTAATACACAGCTCTGCTCTGTATACATACAGTAATACACGGCTCTGCTCTGTATACATACAGTCATACACGGCTCTGCTCCGTATACATACAGTAATACAAGGCTCTGCTCCATATACATACAGTCATACAAGGCTCTGCTCCGTATACATACAGTAATACACGGCTCTGCTCCGTATACATACAGTAATACACTGCTCTGTAACATATACATACAGTAATACACGGCTCTGCACCGTATACATACAATAATACAAGGCTCTGCATCATATACATACAGTCATACACGGCTCTGCTCCGTATACATACAGTCATACACGGCTCTGCTCCGTATACATACAGTAATACACGGCTCTGCTCCGTATACATACAGTAATACAAGGCTCTGCTCCGTATACATACACTCATACACGGCTCTGCTCCGTATACATACAGTAATACAAGGCTCTGCTCCGTATACATACAGTCATACACGGCTCTGCTCTGTATACATACAGTAATACAAGGCTCTGCTCCGTATACATACAGTCATACACGGCTCTGCTCCGTATACATACAGTAATACACGGCTCTGCTCCGTATACATACAGTAATACACGGCTCTGCTCTGTATACATACAGTAATACACGGCTCTGCTCCGTATACATACAGTAATACAAGGCTCTGCTCCGTATACATACAGTCATACACGGCTCTGCTCTGTATACATGCAGTCATACAAGGCTCTGCTCCATATACATACATTAAAACAAGGCTCTGCTCCATATACATACAGTAATACACGGCTCTGCTCCGTATACATACAGTTATACACGGCTCTGCTCCATATACATACAGTAATACACGGCTCTGCTCCATATACATACAGTAATACAAGGCTCTGCTCCATATACATACAGTCATACACGGCTCTGCTCCGTATACATACAGTAATACACGGCTCTGCTCCGTATACATACAGTAATACAAGGCTCTGCTCCGTATACATACAGTCATACACGGCTCTGCTCTGTATACATACAGTAATACAAGGCTCTGCTCTGTATACATACAGTCATACACGGCTCTGCTCCGTATACATACAGTCATACACGGCTCTGCTCCGTATACATACAGTAATACACGGCTCTGCTCCGTATACATACAGTCATACACGGCTCTGCTCCGTATACATACAGTAATACAAGGCTCTGCTCCGTATACATACAGTCATACACGGCTCTGCTCTGTATACATACAGTCATACAAGGCTCTGCTCCATATACATACAGTAATACAAGGCTCTGCTCCATATACATACAGTAATACACGGCTCTGCTCCGTATACATACAGTTATACACGGCTCTGTAACATATACATACAGTAATACAAGGCTCTGCTCCATATACAAACAGTAATACAAGGCTCTGCTCCGTATACATACAGTAATACAAGGCTCTGCTCCATATACATACAGTCATACAAGGCTCTGCTCCATATACATACAGTAATACACGGCTCTGCTCTGTATACATACAGTTATACACGGCTCTGCTCCATATACATACAGTAATACAAGGCTCTGCTCCATATACATACAGTAATACAAGGCTCTGCTCCATATACATACAGTAATACAAGGCTCTGCTCCATATACATACAGTAATACACGGCTCTGCTCCGTATACATACAGTTATACACGGCTCTGTAACATATACATACAGTCATACACGGCTCTGCTCCATATACATACAGTAATACAAGGCTCTGCTCCGTATACATACAGTAATACACGGCTCTGCTCCATATACATACAGTAATACAAGGCTCTGCTCCATATACATACAGTAATACACGGCTCTGCTCCGTATACATACAGTTATACACGGCTCTGTAACATATACATACAGTAATACAAGGCTCTGCTCCATATACAAACAGTAATACAAGGCTCTGCTCCGTATACATACAGTAATACAAGGCTCTGCTCCATATACATACAGTCATACAAGGCTCTGCTCCATATACATACAGTAATACACGGCTCTGCTCTGTATACATACAGTTATACACGGCTCTGCTCCATATACATACAGTAATACAAGGCTCTGCTCCATATACATACAGTAATACAAGGCTCTGCTCCATATACATACAGTCATACACGGCTCTGCTCCGTATACATACAGTCATACAAGGCTCTGCTCCGTATACATACAGTCATACAAGGCTCTGCTCCGTATACATACAGTCATACAAGGCTCTGCTCCGTATACATGCAGTCATACACCGCTCTACACCGTATACATACAGTCATACACGGCTCTGCTCCATATACATACAGTCATACAAGGCTCTGCTCCATATACATACAGTCATACACGGCTCTGTAACATATACATACAGTCATACAAGGCTCTGCTCCGTATACATACAGTCATACAAGGCTCTGCTCCATATACATACAGTAATACAAGGCTCTGCTCCATATACATACAGTCATACACGGCTCTGCTCTGTATACATACAGTAATACACGGCTCTGCTCTGTAACATATACATACAGTAATACAAGGCTCTGCTCCATATACATACAGTAATACAAGGCTCTGCTCCATATACATACAGTCATCCACGGCTCTGCTCCATATACATACAGTCATACACGGCTCTGCTCCGTAAACATACAGTCATACAAGGCTCTGCTCCGTATACATACAGTCATACAAGGCTCTGCTCCATATACATGCAGTCATACACCGCTCTACACCGTATACATACAGTCATACACGGCTCTGCTCCATATACATACAGTCATACAAGGCTCTGCTCCATATACATACAGTCATACACGGCTCTGTAACATATACATACAGTCATACAAGGCTATGCTCCGTATACATACAGTCATACAAGGCTCTGCTCCATATACATACAGTCATACACGGCTCTGTAACATATACATACAGTCATACAAGGCTCTGCTCCGTATACATGCAGTCATACACCGCTCTACACCGTATACATACAGTCATACACGGCTCTGCTCCATATACATACAGTCATACAAGGCTCTGCACCATATACATACAGTCATACAAGGCTCTGCTCCATATATATACAGTCATACACGGCTCTGCTCCGTATACATACAGTAATACACGGCTCTGTAACATATACATACAGTAATACAAGGCTCTGCTCCATATACATACAGTAATACAAGGCTCTGCTCCATACACATACAGTCATACACGGCTCTGCTCCGTATACATACAGTAATACACGGCTCTGTAACATATACATACAGTCATACAAGGCTCTGCTCCGTATACATACAGTCATACAAGGCTATGCACCATATACATACAGTCATACAAGGCTTTGCTCCGTATACATACAGTCATACACGGCTCTGCTCCATATACATACAGTCATACAAGGCTCTGCTCCGTATACATACAGTAATACATAGCTCTGCTCCGTTTATATACAGTAATACACTGCTCCGTAACATATACATACAGTAATACACGGCTCTGCACCGTATACATACAGTAATACACCGCTCTACACCATATACATACAGTCATACAAGGCTCTGCTCCGTATACATACAGTAATACAAGGCTCTGCTCCATATACATACAGTCATACAAGGTTCTGCTCCGTATACATACAGTCACACACGGCTCTGCTCCGTATACATACAGTAATACAAGGCTCTGCTCCATATACATACAGTCATACAAGGCTCTGCTCCGTATACATACAGTAATACACGGCTCTGCTCCGTATACATACAGTAATACACTGCTCTGTAACATATACATACAGTAATACACGGCTCTGCACCGTATACATACAATAATACAAGGCTCTGCACCATATACATACAGTCATACAAGGCTCTGCTCCGTATACATACAGTCATACACGGCTCTGCTCCGTATACGTACAGTAATACAAGGCTCTGCTCCATATACATACAGTCATACAAGGCTCTGCTCCATATACATACAGTCATACAAGGCTCTGCTCCGTATACATACAGTAATACACGGCTCTGCTCCGTATACATACAGTAATACACTGCTCTATAACATATACATACAGTAATACACGGCTCTGCACCGTATACATACAGTAATACACCGCTCTGCACCGTATACATACAGTCATACACGGCTCTGCTTCGTATACATACAGTCATACACGGCTCTGCTCCGTATACATACAGTCATACACGGCTCTGCTCCATATACATACAGTAATACACGGCTCTGCTCCGTATACATACAGTCATACACGGCTCTGCTCCGTATACATACAGTAATACACTGCTCTGTAACATATACATACAGTAATACACGGCTCTGCACCGTATACATACAGTAATACACCGCTCTACACCGTATACATACAGTAATACACGGCTCTGCACCGTATACATACAGTCATACACGGCTCTGCTCCGTATACATACAGTAATACAAGGCTCTGCTCTATATACATACAATAATACACGGCTCTGCTCCGTATACATACAGTCATACACGGCTCTGCTCCGTATACATACAGTAATACACGGCTCTGCTCCATATACATACAGTCATACATGGCTCTGGTCCGTATACATACAGTAATACACTGCTCTGTAACATTTACATACAGTAATACACCGCTCTACACCATATGCATACAGTAATACACGGCTCTGCACCATATACATACAGTAATACACGGCTCTGCTCCATATACATACAGTCATACAAGGCTCTGCACCATATACATACAGTCATACTAGGCTCTGCTCCGTATACATACAGTCATACACGGCTCTGCTCCGTATACATACAGTAATGCAAGGCTCTGCTCCATATACATACAGTAATACACGGCTCTGCTCTGTATACATACAGTAATACACCGCTCTACACCGTATACATACAGTAATACAGTAATACACGGCTCTGCTCCATATACATACAGTCATACACGGCTCTGCTCCGTATACATACAGTAATACACTGCTCTGTAACATATACATACAGTAATACACGGCTCTGCACCGTATACATACAGTAATACACCGCTCTACACCGTATACATACAGTAATACACTGCTCTGTAACATATACATACAGTAATACACGGCTCTGCTCCGTATACATACAGTCATACACGGCTCTGCACCATATACATACAGTCATACATGGCTCTGCTCCGTATACATACAGTCATACATGGCTCTGCTCCGTATACATACAATAATACAAGGCTCTGCTCCGTATGCATACAGTAATACACGGCTCTGCTTCGTATACATACAATCATTCACGGCTCTGCACCGTATACATACAGTAATACACCGCTCTACACCGTATACATACAGTCATACACGGCTCTGCACCGTATACATACAGTCATACACGGCTCTGCACCGTATACATACAGTCATACATGGCTCTGCTCCGTATACATACAGTCATACACGGCTCTGCTCCGTATACATACAGTAATACAAGGCTCTGATCCATATACATACAGTAATACACGGCTCTGCTTCGTATACATACAGTCATACACGGCTCTGCACCGTATACATACAGTAATACACCGCTCTACACCGTATACATACAGTCATACACGGCTCTGCACCGTATACATACAGTCATACACGGCTCTGCTCCGTATACATACAGTCATACACGGCTCTGCTCCGTATACATACAGTAATACACTGCTCTGTAACATATACATACAGTAATACACGGCTCTGCTCTGTATACATACAGTAATACACTGCTCTGTAACATATACATACAGTAATACACGGCTCTGCACCGTATACATACAGTTATACACGGCTCTGCACCGTATACATACAGTCATACACGGCTCTGCTCCGAATACATACAGTCATACACGGCTCTGCTCCGTATACATACAGTAATGCAAGGCTCTGCTCCATATACATACAGTAATACACGGCTCTGCTCTGTATACATACAGTAATACACTGCTCTGTAACATATAAATACAGTAATACACCGCTCTACACCGTATACATACAGTAATACACTGCTCTGTAACATATACATACAGTAATACACGGCTCTGCACCGTATACATACAGTAATACACCGCTCTACACCGTATACATACAGTCATACACGGCTCTGCACCGTATACATACAGTCATACACGGCTCTGCTCCGTATACATACAGTCATACATGGCTCTGCTCCATATACATACAGTAATGCAAGGCTCTGCTCCATATACATACAGTAATACACGGCTCTGCTCTGTATACATACAGTAATACAAGGCTCTGCACCATATACATACAGTAATACACGGCTCTGCACCATATACATACAGTAATACACCGCTCTACACCGTATACATATAGTCATACACGGCTCTGCACCGTATACATACAGTCATACAAGGCTCTGTACCGTATACATACAGTCATACACGGCTCTGCTCTGTATACATACAGTAATACATGGCTCTGCTCTGTATATATACAGTAATACACTGCTCTGTAACATATACATACAGTCATACACGGCTCTGCACCGTATACATACAGTCATACACGGATCTGCTCTGTATACATACAGTAATACATGGCTCTGCTCTGTATACATACAGTAATACACTGCTCTGTAACATATACATACAGTCATACACGGCTCTGCACCGTATACATACAGTCATACACGGATCTGCTCTGTATACATACAGTAATACATGGCTCTGCTCTGTATACATACAGTAATACACGGCTCTGCACCATATACATACAGTAATACACCGCTCTACACCGTATACATACAGTCATACAAGGCTCTGTACCGTATACATACAGTCATACATGGCTCTGCTCTGTATACATACAGTAATACACAGCTCTGCTCTGTATACATACAGTAATACACGGCTCTGCTCTGTATACATACAGTCATACACGGCTCTGCTCCGTACACATACAGTAATACAAGGCTCTGCTCCATATACATACAGTCATACAAGGCTCTGCTCCGTATACATACAGTAATACACGGCTCTGCTCCGTATACATACAGTAATACACTGCTCTGTAACATATACATACAGTAATACATGGCTCTGCACCGTATACATACAATAATACAAGGCTCTGCACCATATACATACAGTCATACAAGGCTCTGCTCCGTATACATACAGTCATACACGGCTCTGCTCCGTATACATACAGTAATACAAGGCTCTGCCCCATATACATACAGTCATACAAGGCTCTGCTCCGTATACATACAGTAATACACGGCTCTGCTCCGTATACATACAGTAATACACTGCTCTGTAACATATACATACAGTAATACACGGCTCTGCACCGTATACATACAGTAATACACCGCTCTGCACCGTATACATACAGTCATACACGGCTCTGCTCCGTATACATACAGTCATACACGGCTCTGCTCCGTATACATACAGTCATACACGGCTCTGCTCCATATACATACAGTAATACACGGCTCTGCTCCGTATACATACAGTAATACACGGCTCTGCTCCGTATACATACAGTCATACACGGCTCTGCTCCATATACATACAGTCATACACGGCTCTGCTCCGTATACATACAGTCATACACGGCTCTGCTCCGTATACATACAGTAATACACGGCTCTGCACCGTATACATACAGTCATACACGGCTCTGCTCCGTATGCATACAGTAATACAAGGCTCTGCTCTATATACATACAATAATACACGGCTCTGCTCCGTATACATACAGTCATACACGGCTCTGCTCCGTATACATACAGTAATACACGGCTCTGCTCCATATACATACAGTCATACATGGCTCTGCTCCGTATACATACAGTAATACACTGCTCTGTAACATTTACATACAGTAATACACGGCTCTGCACCGTATACATACAGTAATACACCGCTCTACACCGTATACATACAGTCATACACGGCTCTGCACCATATACATACAGTAATACACGGCTCTGCTCCATATACATACAGTCATACAAGGCTCTGCACCATATACATACAGTCATACTAGGCTCTGCTCCGTATACATACAGTCATACACGGCTCTGCTCCGTATACATACAGTAATGCAAGGCTCTGCTCCATATACATACAGTAATACACGGCTCTGCTCTGTATACATACAGTAATACACTGCTCTGTAACATATACATACAGTAATACACAGCTCTGCACCGTATACATACAGTAATACACCGCTCTACACCGTATACATACAGTCATACACGGCTCTGCACCGTATATATACAGTCATACATGGCTCTGCTCCGTATACATACAGTCATACACGGCTCTGCTCCGTATACATACAGTAATACAAGGCTCTGCTCCGTATACATACAGTAATACACGGCTCTGCTTCGTATACATACAATCATTCACGGCTCTGCACCGTATACATACAGTAATACACCGCTCTACACCGTATACATACAGTCATACACGGCTCTGCACCGTATACATACAGTCATACACGGCTCTGCACCGTATACATGGCTCTGCTCCGTATACATACAGTCATACACGGCTCTGCTCCGTATACATACAGTAATACAAGGCTCTGCTCCATATACATACAGTAATACACGGCTCTGCTTCGTATACATACAGTGATACACGGCTCTGCACCGTATACATACAGTAATACACCGCTCTACACCATATACATACAGTCATACACGGCTCTGCTCCGTATACATACAGTCATACACGGCTCTGCTCCGTATACATACAGTAATGCAAGGCTCTGCTCCATATACATACAGTCATACACGGCTCTGCTCTGTATACATACAGTAATACACTGCTCTGTAACATATACATACAGTAATACACGGCTCTGCACCGTATACATACAGTAATACACGGCTCTGCACCGTATACATACAGTCATACACGGCTCTGCACCGTATACATACAGTCATACACGGCTCTGCTCCGTATACATACAGTCATACACGGCTCTGCTCCGTATACATACAGTAATGCAAGGCTCTGCTTCATATACATACAGTAATACACGGCTCTGCTCTGTATACATACAGTAATACACTGCTCTGTAACATATACATACAGTAATACACGGCTCTACACCGTATACATACAGTAATACACTGCTCTGTAACATATACATACAGTAATACACGGCTCTGCACCGTATACATACAGTAATACACCGCTCTACACCGTATACATACAGTCATACACGGCTCTGCACCGTATACATACACTCATACACGGCTCTGCTCCGTATACATACAGTCATACACGGCTCTGCTCCGTATACATACAGTAATGCAAGGCTCTGCTCCATATACATACAGTAATACACGGCTTTGCTCTGTATACATACAGTAATACACGGCTCTGCACCATATACATACAGTCATACAAGGCTCTGCTCCGTATACATACAGTAATACACGGCTCTGCTCCGTATACATACAGTCATACAAGGCTCTGCTCCGTATACATACAGTAGTACACGGCTCTGCTCCGTATACATACAGTCATACACGGCTCTGCTCCGTATATGTAGCGCCCCGAGGGTTCGGCCGCTACAGGGGTATTGCACCTCTGCCAGAGGTGTGGTATTCCACTCCCAGGTAAGGATGGAGTGTGGACCAGGGCTCAGTTAGCTGCATGCAGCACACACACCCCATTTCCCAGGGACAGCTCAACGGTGCTCCCACTAGACAGAAGTGCAGGCACAACAGCTTATGTCCCTGCTGGAGTGGGGAGGGAGGGGTGGAACACCCAGTGATGTAGGGGCAGATAGGGGTTGGTTCCTGAGCGTAGGAAGGAGCTCATTGGTTGCTGGTCACCTGGGCTCATGGCTAGAAGGAGGTATAAAAGGTGGGCACCATCTTAGATCTAGGTTCAGTCTGTGAGGAGAGGAGAGCTGACAGGGAGCAGCAGCTCAGGCTGAGTGCTGCTCCAGAGGCAGGCCTAGGGAAGAGGCCGGGGCCTGAGAGGAGAAGGAGAAGTGGACCTAGAGAAGAGGCCGAGGAGGAGGTGAAGGGGAGCTGAGATTCTAGCTCATCTCAGCTCCAAGAGAAAGGAACAGGAGCAGAAAGGAACTGCAAAGAAGGAGAGACAGAGAAACAGAAGGGCTCAGGAACAAGAAGGTGGAAGGGACCCTAAGAACCCACGAGAATCCAGGGTGCAGGGTCAGGCAGATTAAGGGTACCGGATCCCAAGTTGGTGGAGGAGAAACAACCCTCAGCCAAAGACCGGTCGTCGTGATCATATATTGGTGCGACACCTCATCAAACCTGCTAGGAAGGCACCATATAGGACAGCGGAGGACGGGGCCCACGTTTAACCGCACAAGTCCGCGGCAGCTGGACAAAAGTGGGTCACTGGTGAGGCAGGCCAGAGAAAGGATAAAAGGGGGTCCTGTGCCATGCTCCTGAACTGCCTGGGAGTTGACCGAGCCCCACACCTGGTGGACGCAGCACGGCTCGGGCAGTCATTGCCAGCTGAAGTGACTTGGATATTAACCGTGAGTAAAGACGCTGGACTGCAGTACGTTGTCTGTGTGCTTTTTCGCTCCTCTGGCACTACCGGCACTGGGACTCTCACTACCATCACTCCCAGCATCCACTACACTGCCCTGGGGCTGCACTCTTCCCGTGGGGAGTCACATCACCTCAGCTGCACCCATCATCAGCCCCAGCGGACTGCCTTGCAGCGGCGGTTCCTAATAACCGCAATCCACGGGTGGCGTAGTCGGACATTATCTAAAGCACGTAGCAGACTACCATTGGCCTGACCACCCTGAGCCGCGGGACCGGGCCGCCACCACTACTACCCCCAACGTCTCCCTATCGCCCGGTTCCGCGTGCCCCACGGCCCAGGGGGCGAGTCAGCTTTGGCGTAGTCGGCAGGATCGTGACCAACCCGCCACAAACGGGTATTGCGTGCCTGAAGAGAATTACACATGTATCTTAAAAAGAAGTTTCCCACCGTCCGGAGTCGTTTCCCGCCATCCGGAGCCGATTCCCGCCATCAGACGCCATCTTGGACCGTTTCCCGCCATCTTCATCCGTCTTTCCCGCCCTGGCAGAGCGGACGCCATTATGGGCGCACCGAAAGACAGCAGGAAGCCACCTCCCATCGTGGGCCAGGTCCCAGAATGGCGCCAAAGAAGAAGCCCGCCCCCACCAGCCATGAATGCAGCAGTGGAGATGTCCATCAACATGGGGGGGCTGCCCCTGAAAGTGATTGTCAGCAGAATGCCCCAGGACCACCCCCTCTGGGGGCGGAAAGAGAAGAAAACTGTGGGGCAGGGCGCGGTCTGGATCAGTCTGGCCAGGCCGCACCCGGAGATGGAGGGGGAAATCAGTGCCGGTACCCTGGTAAAGGGCCTGCTGCAAGCAACACCACCATGCAGCCTCACCGAGCTGTTAGCCCATCTCCCCAAGGAGGATCCCGAATACACACGGGCGGCGCTGGAAGAACTGGACCGGAGGATGGTCCGGGCGCAGCAAGAAGTGATCGCCGGATGGAAGGAGGAAGTGGCCTGGCGGGCTGTGATCCTGCAGCCGAAGGTGCCAGCAGCAAGCAGCGCACCAGCCAGTGAGAGCCGAGCGGAGGCCGGGGACGACGCCGCGGAGGAGGCCGCGACAGCAGAGGCAGGTAACGGAGACGCCCCTGCACCGAATCCTAGGGCCGCCGACCTGCCCCTGCACCCCGTCGCGGAGCCCCACGCACCGGGACCCGCTGTTGACACCGTGCCCTCACCGCCATCAACCAGCCCCCAGGCCGTCGACGCTGCCAGCGAGCCCCGCCCCACGCTGTGCCCTCTGACCCCGGGCGTGCTCAGCCAACCGCCACCGCAGGCCCGGCCGCAAGGCCCTGCACTCCCGGGCGCCGCTGCCCTGACGGAATCTCCTGCACCAGCTGTGCCACCTGTGGGAGCAACAAGGAAACGACCAGCACGGGCCTGGTCGCAAGGTCACGTGCCCCCGGGCGCCGCCAACCCACTTGCGCCCCCTGCTGCTGCAGTACCACCACTGGGCGCGGATCTCTTTGCCCAGCACACCACTCCGGAGGGGCTGCCTTTCATCTGGCCCCCCGAGTTTGTCAACCCCCGCTTCCGGAAGAGCCCGTCCGCGGAGATCGACGTACCCTCTGAGCCCCTCATACCTGCTTCAGCGCCTCAAGAAATTCCCCAGCTGCCATTAGAAGACGCCCAATTTGAATGGGACCCCACAGGGGAGGACCTGATGGGGTTCACGAAGGAAACGCGAGCGAGCGGCGAAAGGCCTGCCGCCAACAGCTGGAGATGTTTGAAAAGGAGCAGCGCGAGCGGCGGGTGAAGCAAGAGAAGCTGCAGGTCCAGAGCGCGGAGCAGAAAATGAAGGCGCGACGAGATCCCCGAACTGCCCGCAGACCCCGAGTCACCGGGACTGTGGTGAAGTTCCAGATGGAGCGCGGCTGGGGTTTCATCCGAGACCCCGAGACCATCAGCGACGTGTTTGTGACAAGGAGAGATGTGGAGAGTCACCTACCGGAAGGCCATCGTGGGCAGGATCTATTCCCAGGCGACGTGGTGTCTTACACCCGACACCAAGTCGTGAAGGGGTGGTACGCCCTACACATCCGCCGAGTAGTAGAGGAGGAGGAACAGCACTACTCGGACGCTGAGTACCAGGAGGGCCCGGACGGGCCTGAAGATCCGTATGAGGAGGAAGAAGGAGCGTCACGAAGACACCGTTACCAGTGAACGGTCAAGTGGCATTGTAAGTAGTTACCCATAAGGGTGCAAAGGAACTGTGTGGGACTGTTACAGAGTGAAATGTGGTCCCCGTTGGGACTGATATAGAACTGTGTGAACGTTATCCCCTATCCCCTAAGTAGCCAGGCTGAGGACTGTGAGCAGCCATCCCTCTTCCCCTAACAGGCTGAGGACTGTGAGCAGCCATTCCCCTATCCCCACCGGCCGAGGACTGGGAACGGCCAATCCCTTGTATATAGTTGCGCTTCTTAAAGCGCCCCCTACTGGTTTTATACAAGAACCGCAACGTCTACCTCAAAGTTAAAATGGACTGTTGCACCTTTAAAAAGAAAGAACACCTGGTCGCAAGTTGCACCGCCGCCAGGATCCAAGAATGTGCTTTACTTAAAAAAATGTTTCATGTGAAAAGGTTTTATATGCTGCTAAATACTCATGTGAAAGTTTGCTATAATGTTTTATACAAAAGAGTTCCAGAAGTATTGAAAAAGTTTTCTATAATGTCTAGTGAAAAGAAAAGTGAGTCCCATAAAGGGAGTTGAACCGTATTGTCTGTTTCTAAATGTGAAAAGTTTTAAAAAAAGTTTGCATGTCCTGTAATTACCTGTTTTTGCTCTTTTCCAGCCCGAGGACGTGCTGTGCTTTACCAGGGGGGAATGTAGCGCCCCGAGGGTTCGGCCGCTACAGGGGTATTGCACCTCAGTCCAGAGGTGTGGTATTCCACTCCTGGGTAAGGATGGAGTATGGACCAGGGCTCAGTTAGCTGAATACAGCACACACACCCCATTTCCGAGGGACAGCTCAACGGTGCTCCCACTAGACAGAAGTGCAGGCATGACCGACCATGTCCCTGCTGGAGTGGGGAGGGAGGGGTGGAACACCCAGTGCTGTAGGGGCAGATAGGGGTTGGTTCCTGAGCGTAGGTAGGAGCCCATTGGTTGCTGGTCACCTGGGCTCATGGCTGGAAGGAGGTATAAAAGGTGGGCACCATCTTAGATCTAGGTTCAGTCTGTGAGGAGAGGAGAGCTGACAGGGAGCAGCAGCTCAGGCTGAGTGCTGCTCCAGAGGCAGGCCTAGGGAAGAGGCCGGGGCCTGAGAGGAGAAGGAGAAGTGGGCCTAGAGAAGCGGCCGAGGAGGAGGTGAAGGGGAGCTGAGATTCTAGCTCATCTCAGCTCCAAGAGAAAGGAACAGGAGCAGAAAGGAACTGCAAAGAAGGAGAGACAAAGAAACAGAAGGGCTCAGGAACAAGAAGGTGGAAGGGACCCTAAGAACCCACGAGAATCCAGGGTGCAGGGTCAAGCAGATTAAGGGTACCGGATCCCAAGTTGGTGGAGGAGAAACAACCCTCAGCCAAAGACCGGTCGTCGTGATCATATATTGGTGCGACACCTCATCAAACCTGCTAGGAAGGCACCATATAGGACAGCGGAGGACGGGGCCCACGTTTAACCGCACAAGTCCGCGGCAGCTGTACAAAAGTGGGTCACTGGTGAGGCAGGCCAGAGAAAGGATAAAAGGAGGTCCTGTGCCATGCTCCTGAACTGCCTGGGAGTTGACCGAGCCCCACACCTGGTGGACGCAGCACGGCTCGGGCAGTCATTGCCAGCTGAAGTGACTTGGATATTAACCGTGAGTAAAGACGCTGGACTGCAGTACGTTGTCTGTGTGCTTTTTCGCTCCTCCGGCACTACCGGCACTGGGACTCTCACTACCATCACTCCCAGCATCCACTACACTGCCCTGGGGCTGCACTGTTCCCGTGGGGAGTCACATCACCTCAGCTGCACCCATCATCAGCCCCAGCGGACTGCCTTGCAGCGGCGGTTCCTAATAACCGCAATCCACGGGTGGCGTAGTCGGACATTATCTAAAGCACGTAGCAGACTACCATTGGCCTGACCACCCTGAGCCGCGGGACTGGGCCGCCACCACTACTACCCCCAACGTCTCCCTATCGCCCGGTTCTGCGTGCCCCACGGCCCAGGGGGCGAGTCATATACACACAGTAATACACGGCTCTGCTCCATATACATACAGTCATACACGGCTCTGCTCCGTACACATACAGTAATACACGGCTCTGCTCCGTATACATACAGTAATACACGGCTCTGCTCCGTATACATACAGTAATACACGGCTCTGCTCCGTATACATACAGTAATACAAGGTGCTCTGTATACATACAGTAATACAAGGCTCTGTACCGTATACACACAGTAATACACGGCTCTGCTCTGTATACATACAGTCATACACGGCTCTGCTCCATGTACATACAGTAATACACGGCTCTGCACCATCTACATACAGTCATACAAGGCTCTGCTCCGTGTACATACAGTAGTACACGGCTCTACACCATATACATACACCCTATATTTATTATGCAATTTTGCTTTACATTTATATATAATTATGGTAGGGTATGAGATATATTTTTGTCTTGCTTCTTTTTTGCTAGTGTGAACATGCCTCTGTTTCTTGTATGTCTGCCATCTTAGACCTCAGTTCACATTGTCTGGTTTTTTGACTTGTTTGCATTCTGTGCAATTTAAGGGTGTGGCATGCCCTTTGTTGAGCTGATTGGTATATATGTAGCTTACCACGGGCCTAGGTGGTCTGGAGTTGGGACCCGGTCCTATTTGTCTACCCTTTTATATGCATTACTTCAACTTTGATATACAGTAAGGTTTTTAATATAGGCAGTATAGGTACCGTCCCAATTTAGGGTCACCTTGCCGCTGGTGGGACGGCTTGTATACTTTTTTTGATCAAAAATAGTTCACTAAGTACCCTATATTTATTATGCAATTTTGCTTTACATTTATATATAATTATGGTAGGGTATGAGATATATTTTTGTCTTGCTTCTTTTTTGCTAGTGTGAACATGCCTCTGTTTCTTGTATGTCTGCCATCTTAGACCTCAGTTCACATTGTCTGGTTTTTTGACTTGTTTGCATTCTGTGCAATTTAAGGGTGTGGCATGCCCTTTGTTGAGCTGATTGGTATATATGTAGCTTACCACGGGCCTAGGTGGTCTGGAGTTGGGACCCGGTCCTATTTGTCTACCCTTTTATATGCATTACTTCAACTTTGATATACAGTAAGGTTTTTAATATAGGCAGTATAGGTACCGTCCCAATTTAGGGTCACCTTGCCGCTGGTGGGACGGCTTGTATACTTTTTTTGATCAAAAATAGTTCACTAAGTACCCTATATTTATTATGCAATTTTGCTTTACATTTATATATAATTATGGTAGGGTATGAGATATATTTTTGTCTTGCTTCTTTTTTGCTAGTGTGAACATGCCTCTGTTTCTTGTATGTCTGCCATCTTAGACCTCAGTTCACATTGTCTGGTTTTTTGACTTGTTTGCATTCTGTGCAATTTAAGGGTGTGGCATGCCCTTTGTTGAGCTGATTGGTATATATGTAGCTTACCACGGGCCTAGGTGGTCTGGAGTTGGGACCCGGTCCTATTTGTCTACCCTTTTATATGCATTACTTCAACTTTGATATACAGTAAGGTTTTTAATATAGGCAGTATAGGTACCGTCCCAATTTAGGGTCACCTTGCCGCTGGTGGGACGGCTTGTATACTTTTTTTGATCAAAAATAGTTCACTAAGTACCCTATATTTATTATGCAATTTTGCTTTACATTTATATATAATTATGGTAGGGTATGAGATATATTTTTGTCTTGCTTCTTTTTTGCTAGTGTGAACATGCCTCTGTTTCTTGTATGTCTGCCATCTTAGACCTCAGTTCACATTGTCTGGTTTTTTGACTTGTTTGCATTCTGTGCAATTTAAGGGTGTGGCATGCCCTTTGTTGAGCTGATTGGTATATATGTAGCTTACCACGGGCCTAGGTGGTCTGGAGTTGGGACCCGGTCCTATTTGTCTACCCTTTTATATGCATTACTTCAACTTTGATATACAGTAAGGTTTTTAATATAGGCAGTATAGGTACCGTCCCAATTTAGGGTCACCTTGCCGCTGGTGGGACGGCTTGTATACTTTTTTTGATCAAAAATAGTTCACTAAGTACCCTATATTTATTATGCAATTTTGCTTTACATTTATATATAATTATGGTAGGGTATGAGATATATTTTTGTCTTGCTTCTTTTTTGCTAGTGTGAACATGCCTCTGTTTCTTGTATGTCTGCCATCTTAGACCTCAGTTCACATTGTCTGGTTTTTTGACTTGTTTGCATTCTGTGCAATTTAAGGGTGTGGCATGCCCTTTGTTGAGCTGATTGGTATATATGTAGCTTACCACGGGCCTAGGTGGTCTGGAGTTGGGACCCGGTCCTATTTGTCTACCCTTTTATATGCATTACTTCAACTTTGATATACAGTAAGGTTTTTAATATAGGCAGTATAGGTACCGTCCCAATTTAGGGTCACCTTGCCGCTGGTGGGACGGCTTGTATACTTTTTTTGATCAAAAATAGTTCACTAAGTACCCTATATTTATTATGCAATTTTGCTTTACATTTATATATAATTATGGTAGGGTATGAGATATATTTTTGTCTTGCTTCTTTTTTACCATATACATACAGTAGTACACGGCTCTACACCGTATACATACAGTCATACACGGCTCTGCTCCGTATACACACAGTAATACACGGCTCTGCTCCGTATACATACAGTAATACAAGGCTCTGCACCTTATACATACAGTAATACACGACTCTGCTCCGTATACATACAGTCATACACGGCTCTGCACCGTATACATACAGTAACACACGGCTCTACTCTGTATACATACAGTAATACACGGCTCTGCTCTGTATACATACAGTCATACACGGCTCTGCTCCGTATACATACAGTCATACACGGTTCTGCTCCGTATACATACAGTCATACACGGCTCTGCTCCGTATACAGTACAGTAATACACGGCTCTACACAGTATACATTCAGTAATACCCGCTATGCACCGTATACATACAGTAATGCACGGCTCTGCTCCGTATACATACAGTCATACACGGCTCTGCTCTGTATACATACAGTAATACATTGCTCTGTAACAAATACATACAGTAATACACGGCTCTGCACCGTATACATACAGTAATACACCGCTCTACACCGTATACATACAGTAATACACGGCTCTGCTCCGTATACATACAGTAACATACGGCTCTGCACCGTATACATACATTCATACACGGCTCTGCTCCATACACATACAGTAATACAAGGCTCTCCTCCGTATACATACATACACGGCTCTGCTCCGTATACATACAGTAATACAAGGCTCTGCTCCGTATACATGCAGTAATACACGGCTCTACACTGTATATATACAGTAATACACGGCTCTACTCTGTATACACACAGTAATACACGGCTCTGCTTCATATACATACAGTAATACACGGCTCTGCACCGTATACATACAGTAATACACGGCTCTGCACAGTATACATGCAGTAATACACGGCTCTGCAGCGTATACATACAGTAATACTCGGCTCTGCACTGAATACATACAGTAGTACACGGCTCTGCTCCGTATACATACAGTCATACACGGCTCTGCTCCGTACACATACAGTAATACACGGCTCTGCTCCGTATACATACAGTAATACACGGCTCTGCTCTGTATACATACAGTAATACAAGGCTCTGTACCGTATACACACAGTAATACACGGCTCTGCTCTCTATACATACAGTCATACACGGCTCTGCTCCATGTACATACAGTGATACACGGCTCTGCTCCGTGTACATACAGTAGTACACGGCTCTACACCATATACATACAGTCATACACGGCTCTACTCCGTATACACACAGTAATACACGGATCTGCTCCGTATACATACAGTCATACACGGCTCTACTCCGTATACACACAGTAATACACGGCTCTGCTCCGTATACATACAGTAATACACGGCTCTGCTCCGTATACATACAGTAATACAAGGCTCTGCACCTTATAAGTACAGTAATACACGACTCTGCTCCGTATACATACAGTCATACACGGCTCTGCACCGTATACATACAGTAATACAAGGCTCTGCACCTTATAAGTACAGTAATACACGACTCTGCACCGTATACATACAGTAATACACGGCTCTGCTCCGTATACATACAGTAATACACGGCTCTGCTCCGTATGCATACAGTAATACACGGCTCTGCACCGTATACATACAGTAATACACGGCTCTACTCTGTATACATACAGTAATACACGGCTCTACACAGTATACATACAGTCATACACGGCTCTGCTCCGTATACATACAGTCACACACGGCTCTGCTCTGTATACATTCAGTAATACACGGCTCTGCACCGTATACATACAGTAATACACGGCTCTGCTCCGTATACATACAGTAATACACGGCTCTGCTCCGTATACATACAGTCATACACGGCTCTGCTCCGTATACATACAGTAATACACGGCTCTACACAGTATACATTCAGTAATACACGGCTCTGCACCGTATACATACAGTAATACACGGCTCTGCTCCGTATACATACAGTAATGCACGGCTCTGCTCCGTATACATACAGTCATACACGGCTCTGCTCCGTATACATACAGTCATACACGGCTCTGCTCCGTATACACAGAGTAATACACGGCTCTGCTCTGTATACATACAGTAATACACGGCTCTGCTCTGTATACATACAGTAATACACTGCTCTGTAACAAATACATACGGTAATACACGGCTCTGCACCGTATACATACAGTAATACACCGCTCTACACCGTATACATACAGTAATACAAGGCTCTGTACCGTATACACACAGTAATACACGGCTCTGCTCTGTATACATACAGTCATACACGGCTCTGCTCCATGTACATACAGTAATACACGGCTCTGCACCATATACATACAGTCATACACGGCTCTGCTCCATATACATACAGTCATACACGGCTCTGCTCCGTATACACACAGTAATACACGGCTCTGCTCCATATACATACAGTAATACACGGCTCTGCACCTTATACATACAGTAATACACTCCTCTGCTCCGTATACACACAGTAATACACGGCTCTGCTCCATATACATACAGTAATACACGGCTCTGCTCCATATACATACAGTAATACACGGCTCTGCACCTTATACATACAGTAATACATGGCTCTGCTCCATATACACACAGTAATACACGGCTCTGCTCCGTACACATACAGTAATACACGGCTCTGCTCCGTACACATACAGTAATACACGGCTCTGCTCCGTATACATACAGTAATACACGGCTCTGCTCTGTATACATACAGTCATACACGGCTCTGCTCCATGTACATACAGTAATACACGGCTCTGCACCATATACATACAGTCATACAAGGCTCTGCTCCGTGTACATACAGTAGTACACGGCTCTACACCGTATACATACAGTAGTACACGGCTCTACACCGTATACATACAGTCATACACGGCTTTGCTCCGTATACACACAGTAATACACGGCTCTGCTCCGTATACATACAGTAATACACGGCTCTGCTCCGTATACATACAGTAATACAAGGCTCTGCACCTTATACATACAGTCATACACGGCTCTGCACCGTATACATACAGTAACACACGGCTCTACTCTGTATACATACAGTAATACACGGCTCAGCTCCGTATACATACAGTAACACACGGCTCTACTCTGTATACATACAATAATACACGGCTCTGCTCTGTATACATACAGTCATACACGGCTCTGCTCCGTATACATACAGTCATACACGGTTCTGCTCCGTATACATACAGTAACATACGGCTCTGCACCGTATACATACATTCATACACGGCTCTGCTCCGTACACATACAGTAATACAAGGCTCTGCTCCGTATACATACAGTAACATACGGCTCTGCACCGTATACATACATTCATACACGGCTCTGCTCCGTACACATACAGTAATACAAGGCTCTGCTCCGTATACATACATACACGGCTCTGCTCCGTATACATACAGTAATACAAGGCTCTGCTCCGTATACACACAGTAATACACGGCTCTGCTCTCTATACATACATTCGTACACGGCTCTGCTCCGTACACATACAGTAATACAAGGCTCTGCTCCGTATACATACATACACGGCTCTGCTCCGTATACATACAGTAATACAAGGCTCTGCTCCGTATACATGCAGTAATACACGGCTCTACACTGTATATATACAGTAATACACGGCTCTACTCTGTATACATACAGTAATACACAGCTCTGCTTCATATACATACAGTAATACACGGCTCTGCACCGTACACATACAGTAATACACGGCTCTGCTCCGTATACATACAGTAATACACGGCTCTGCTCCGTATACATACAGTAATACACGGCTCTGCTCCGTACACATACAGTAATACACGGCTCTGCTCCGTATACATACAGTAATACACGGCTCTGCTCTGTATACATACAGTAATACAAGGCTCTGTACCGTATACATACAGTCATACACGGCTCTGCACAGTATACATGCAGTAATACACGGCTCTGCAGCGTATACATACAGTAATACTCGGCTCTGCACTGAATACATACAGTAGTACACGGCTCTGCTCCATATACATACAGTCATACACGGCTCTGCTCCGTATACATACAGTAATACATTGCTCTGTAACAAATACATACAGTAATACACGGCTCTGCACCGTATACATACAGTAATACACCGCTCTACACCGTATACATACAGTAATACACGGCTCTGCTCCGTATACATACAGTAACATACGGCTCTGCACCGTATACATACATTCATACACGGCTCTGCTCCGTACACATACAGTAATACAAGGCTCTGCTCCGTATACATACAGTAATACAAGGCTCTGCTCCGTATACACACAGTAATACACGGCTCTGCTCTCTATACATACATTCGTACACGGCTCTGCTCCGTACACATACAGTAATACAAGGCTCTGCTCCGTATACATACATACACGGCTCTGCTCCATATACATACAGTAATACAAGGCTCTGCTCCGTATACATGCAGTAATACACGGCTCTACACTGTATATATACAGTAATACACGGCTCTACTCTGTATACATACAGTAATACACAGCTCTGCTTCATATACATACAGTAATACACGGCTCTGCACCGTATACATACAGTAATACACGGGTCTGCACAGTATACATGCAGTAATACACGGCTCTGCAGCGTATACATACAGTAATACTCGGCTCTGCACTGAATACATACAGTAGTACACGGCTCTGCTCCGTATACATACAGTCATACACGGCTCTGCTCCGTAAACATATAGTAATACACGGCTCTGCTCCGTATACATACAGTAATACACGGCTCTGCTCTGTATACATACAGTAATACAAGGCTCTGTACCGTATACACACAGTAATACACGGCTCTGCTCTCTATACATACAGTCATACACGGCTCTGCTCCATGTACATACAGTAATACACGGCTCTGCACAATATACATACAGTCATACAAGGCTCTGCTCCGTGTACATACAGTAGTACACGGCTCTACACCATATACATACAGTCATACACGGCTCTGCACCGTATACATACAGTCATACACGGCTCTACTCCGTATACACACAGTAATACACGGCTCTGCTCCGTATACATACAGTCATACACGGCTCTACACCGTATACATACAGTCATACACGGCTCTACTCCGTATACACACAGTAATACACGGCTCTACTCCGTATACATACAGTAATACACGGCTCTGCTCCGTATACATACAGTAATACAAGGCTCTGCTCCGTATACATACAGTAATACACGGCTCTGCTCCGTATGCATACAGTAATACACGGCTCTGCACCGTATACATACAGTGATACACGGCTCTGCTCCGTATGCATACAGTCATACACGGCTCTGCTCCGTATACAGTACAGACCAGGGCTCTGCTCCGTATGCATACAGTAATACACGGCTCTGCACCGTATACATACAGTCATACACGGCTCTGCTCCGTATACATACAGTCATACACGGTTCTGCTCCGTATGCATACAGTCATACACGGCTCTGCTCCGTATACAGTACAGACCAGGGCTCTGCTCCGTATACATACAGTCACACACGGCTCTGCTCTGTATACATACAGTAATACACGGCTCTACACAGTATACATTCAGTAATACACGGCTCTACACAGTATACATTCAGTAATACACGGCTCTGCACCGTATACATACAGTAACATACGGCTCTGCACCGTATACATACATTCATACACGGCTCTGCTCCGTACACATACAGTAATACAAGGCTCTGCTCCGTATACATACAGTAATACAAGGCTCTGCTCCGTATACACACAGTAATACACGGCTCTGCTCTCTATACATACATTCGTACACGGCTCTGCTCCGTACACATACAGTAATACAAGGCTCTGCTCCGTATACATACATACACGGCTCTGCTCCATATACATACAGTAATACAAGGCTCTGCTCCGTATACATGCAGTAATACACGGCTCTACACTGTATATATACAGTAATACACGGCTCTACTCTGTATACATACAGTAATACACAGCTCTGCTTCATATACATACAGTAATACACGGCTCTGCACCGTATACATACAGTAATACACGGGTCTGCACAGTATACATGCAGTAATACACGGCTCTGCAGCGTATACATACAGTAATACTCGGCTCTGCACTGAATACATACAGTAGTACACGGCTCTGCTCCGTATACATACAGTCATACACGGCTCTGCTCCGTAAACATATAGTAATACACGGCTCTGCTCCGTATACATACAGTAATACACGGCTCTGCTCTGTATACATACAGTAATACAAGGCTCTGTACCGTATACACACAGTAATACACGGCTCTGCTCTCTATACATACAGTCATACACGGCTCTGCTCCATGTACATACAGTAATACACGGCTCTGCACAATATACATACAGTCATACAAGGCTCTGCTCCGTGTACATACAGTAGTACACGGCTCTACACCATATACATACAGTCATACACGGCTCTGCACCGTATACATACAGTCATACACGGCTCTACTCCGTATACACACAGTAATACACGGCTCTGCTCCGTATACATACAGTCATACACGGCTCTACACCGTATACATACAGTCATACACGGCTCTACTCCGTATACACACAGTAATACACGGCTCTACTCCGTATACATACAGTAATACACGGCTCTGCTCCGTATACATACAGTAATACAAGGCTCTGCTCCGTATACATACAGTAATACACGGCTCTGCTCCGTATGCATACAGTAATACACGGCTCTGCACCGTATACATACAGTGATACACGGCTCTGCTCCGTATGCATACAGTCATACACGGCTCTGCTCCGTATACAGTACAGACCAGGGCTCTGCTCCGTATGCATACAGTAATACACGGCTCTGCACCGTATACATACAGTCATACACGGCTCTGCTCCGTATACATACAGTCATACACGGTTCTGCTCCGTATGCATACAGTCATACACGGCTCTGCTCCGTATACAGTACAGACCAGGGCTCTGCTCCGTATACATACAGTCACACACGGCTCTGCTCTGTATACATACAGTAATACACGGCTCTACACAGTATACATTCAGTAATACACGGCTCTACACAGTATACATTCAGTAATACACGGCTCTGCACCGTATACATACAGTAATACCCGCTATGCACCGTATACATACAGTAATGCACGGCTCTGCTCCATATACATACAGTCATACACGGCTCTGCTCCGTATACATACAGTAATACACTGCTCTGTAACAAATACATACGGTAATACACGGCTCTGCACCGTATACATACAGTAATACACCGCTCTACACCGTATACATACAGTAATACACGGCTCTGCTCCGTATACATACAGTAACATACGGCTCTGCCCCGTATACATACATTTATGCGCGGCTCTGCTCCGTACACATACAGTAATACAAGGCTCTGCTCCGTATACATACATACATGGCTCTGCTCCGTATACATACAGTAATACAAGGCTCTGCTCCATATACATACAGTAATACACGGCTCTACACCGTATATATACAGTAATACACGGCTCTACTTCATATACATACAGTCATACACGGCTCTGCACCGCATACATACAGTAATATACGGCTCTGCACAGTATACATGCAGTAATACACGGCTCTGCAGCGTATACATACAGTAATACTCGGCTCTGCACTGAATACATACAGTAGTACACGGCTCTGCTCCGTATACATACAGTCATACACGGCTCTGCTCCATATACATACAGTAGTGCTCGGCTCTGCACCGTATACATACAGTAATACACGGCTCTAGACCGTATACATACAGTAATACACGGCTCTGCTCCGTATACATACAGTCATACACGGCTCTGCACCGTATACACACATTAATACACAGCTCTGCTCCGTATAGATACAGGCATACACGGCTCTTCACTGAATACATACAGTAGTACACGGCTCTGCTCCGTATACATACAGTCATACACGGCCCTGCTCCATATACATACAGTAATACATGGCTCTGCTCCATATACATACAGTCATACACGGCTCTGCTCCGTATACATACAGTAATACTCGGCTCTGCTCCATATACATACAGTCATACACGGCTCTGCTCTGTATACATACGGTAATACACGGCTCTGCTTCGTATACATACAGTAATACACGGCTCTGCTCCGTATACATACAGTCATACACGGCTCTGCTCCGTATACATACAGTAATACACTGCTCTGCACTGTATACATACAGTTATACACGGCTCTGCTCTGTATACATACAGTCATACACGGCTCTGCTCCGTATACATACAGTCATACAGGGCTCTGCACCGTATACATACAGTCATACACGGCTCTGCTCCGTATACATACAGTCATACACGGCTCTGCTCCGTATACATACAGTAATACACTGCTCTTCACCGTATACATACAGTCATACACGGCTCTGCTTCGTATACATACAGTAATACACGGCTCTGCTTCGTATACATACAGTCATACACGGCTCTGCTCCGTATACACACAGTAATACACGGCTCTGCTCTGTATATGACGCGCCCCCTGGGCCTGTGTTGTGTAGCGTTGCGCACGCGGGGAATACCCGGAGCCGGATCTGTCGGGGTTAGTAGTCCTCGTGGCGGTGACCCGGTCCGTGCCCAGGGTGTCAAACTAAGTGGCGGAATTTAGCAGAAGATGTTATAGTGTTCGACTACGCCACCCGTTGAATGCGGTTATGAAGCCGCCGCTGCAGGGCAGACCGCTGAGGCCGGTGGTACAGTTGTGCAGCGTGGGTAGTATAACCCCCAACGGGAGGGGTATGGCCTCAGGGCAGCAGACGTGGATGATGGGGATAGCAGAATTGCACGCAGGCACCAAGAACCACTCAGAGACGGTGCGGTGTAGTTCAGGGTCTTTACTGGTGGCAAAGGTAGACCCTCCCGGGAGTACTGGCTAGCGATCGGGGCCTGGTCAGTCCGTGAGCAGATAGGATCTCCCCCGGCCAGGCGGAGTTGTAGGCCTCCCCAACTAATTGTACTCTTCCTGGCTACCTTGCTAGAAGCGGGTAAAAGTAGCCCACGTCCCTGAGTGTACCGTGTGGTGCTCACCCGTATGGCCGGTGACTCGGGGCCTTCTGGTAGCCTCCGCTCCACGACGGCGGTGCTGGTCCCTTGCGTGTGACCGTGCCTTCGGGTTTCTTGGCCAGAGGACCTGAAATCCCCTGCCGGACGGTTTCTGCTGCTGGGTATGGAACAGTCCCCACAGCCTCGGACTCCGTGTCCGGTGAGATCTCTTCAGTCAGGACGAGCTCTACAGCTTCCAGTCCTGGACCCCTTTTATCACTGCTCCCACAGAGCTCCTGATCTTGCTCTCCCTGCATCTGCTCCACTCCAGACCAGACTGTGTCTCTGTCTGGGACTCCTCTTCTTCTCTTCTTTTTCTTTTTCTCTAACCCCACCTCAGCCCCAGTTTATATAGGGGAAGTTCTTCCCCTCCCAGGACTGGGCAGGAGGTGTGGCTTGCTTAGGGTTCCTGACCAGGAGACCTCCCACCTGCTCACAGACGTAATATTGCTATTACTGTGGTAACCAGAACCCTGGGGTGCCACATTCCCCCCTAGTAAAATTTAGTACTCCGGGACTAAACATATTTTTGAAAACATAACAGGGTATAAACAGGAACAATACAATAAGGAAAAACACGTTAGGGTGGTCACGGAGTGTCCGCAACCGGGTGCAATTTTTGAAGCAAAAAGGGTGTCCATTTCACCAAAGAATGGGGAGCCGTAACCAGGTAGGGGTCTGTCCTGCCCCGAGTCTTTAACAGTCTATAGTCCGTTCCTGGGTTACGCTCCAAACATATATACAACAGAGTTCCGGTTAATCCACAAAAGACACCTATAAAATAACTGGAAAAACATAATTATTTACAAGCAACAGTAAACAGGTAAATACCAATAAGACAGTCTGAACATTTTAGATCCTCCAACGTACGGGCAACTGGCCTCTATTGGCCCTAGTAGACCTACGGAGCTTACTGACCGGTCCTGAGCTACAGGGTGTAGGAGCTGTCAAAGGTAAGCTGGGCAGCTGTCTACGGACTCTTTGGCTCACTAGGGGTACGGCAGGCTCACTATAAGCAGAGGGTCGATTCTCCTGGTCTGCTTGTGTGGGGTCTTCTGCCTCCTGGACCGGCTGCTCTTCCAGCTCTACCTGTTTTTCCGTAGGCACTTGGGATGCTGGCTGGAGGAAGGTGAGGACGGGTACCACAACAGCTCCATTTACCTGTGTCCAAGACCGAGGGAAGTCTCTGAGTACAGTACTGACCATCTCTTCCCTTTCCTCTGCGGGTCGAGGGTTTTCTTGATCTTCTTCAGGGTTTCGTAGCTGCTAGGGACACTTCTTCAGGTGATCTCGGGAGACAATGGCTGTGGTTTCTCCTCCATCCTTACTGATTGTGCAGATTTTTGGGTTTTCATGGCTTGATGGCAGTACGGTGTACGGGTC
The DNA here is from genome assembly GCF_046119375.1 of Phyllobates terribilis. Lineage (NCBI taxonomy): Eukaryota > Metazoa > Chordata > Amphibia > Anura > Dendrobatidae > Phyllobates > Phyllobates terribilis. The sequence goes on from NW_027362767.1 coordinate 224,257,690, forward strand.
CTTCTCCCACTGGTCGTCCAACTTGTGGAGCCGTCTTTTCCTCTTCAAGACCTGCTCTCCAGGTACCAGGGGAACAGCGGGAGCACACTGGTTGTAAGTCTTCTCCTGTCTTTCTCTTGCTTGACGGAGACTTCGCTCAACGCTCTCCTGTACTTTCCGGTACTGCTGCTGCCTCTCTGTGTCCCAGTCTGCTTCTGGTGAAGTGTCCTCGGGTGTCAGGACTCCCATATCCAGATCAACAGGCAGCTTACCAGGTCTTGCTCTCATTAGGTAAGCCGGGGTACAGTTGGTAGAACCTACAGGGATGTGGTTGTATAGGTCCACCAGATCAGGCAGTTTCTCAGGCCACAGACTGCGTTCTTCCAGGGGCAATGTTTTCAGAAGGTCTATCACCACCTGGTTCATCTTCTCGCAAAGTCCATTGGTTTGCGGATGATAGGGTGTTGTTCTTATCTTCCGGCAGCCATACAGAGTGCAGAACTCCTGGAAGACTTCCGCTTCAAAGGCAGGTCCTTGGTCCGTCAGCACCTGCTCTGGGTATCCGTGTGGACGACAGAAGTGCTGCTGGAAGGCTCTAGCTGCTGTTTGAGCCGTTAAGTCCTTGACGGGGACTACAACCAAGAACCGGGAGTAGTGATCCACGATGGTTAACGCATAGACGTAGCCACTTCTGCTGGGGGTCAGTTTTACATGGTCCAAGGCTACCAGTTCCAATGGCTGCCTGGTGACGATGGACTGCAGGGGAGTCTTCTGGCTGGCACGGTCCTTCCTTCTTAGGTTGCATGGGCCACAGTCTCTGCACCACCTCTCGATGGTCCCTCTCATGCCTACCCAGTGGAACCGCCCGCGCAGCAGGAACTCCAGCTTCTTCCATCCGAAGTGCCCAGCTCCGTCGTGGTATGCCTCCAGTACCATAGCCGCGTCTCTTCTTGGCACCACTACTTGCCAGATCAGTTCATGCGTCCGGGAGTTAACCATTCTGCGGCACAACTTCCCCTTGTAAAGAAACAGTCGACTCTTCTCAGCCCACAGTTGCTTGGTCTCCTCCGGAGCGTCTGGGTCAAGGCGGGCATCTGGCCGAGTCAGCATCTCCTTCACTAGTCGGATGGCGGGGTCACTGTCTTGTGTTTCCGCCCAGTTGTAATGAGGTAAGGGGTTGAACGTAGCGGATTGCTTACCCCTTACACGGTGGGAATACTGGGTAGTCCCATGACGGTGAAACGCGGGGAGTTCAACTTCTTCCAGTTCCTCTGGATCTTCCCCTACGTCCGGTAGGTTTGGCATTCTGGACAAGGCATCCGCGTTGGTATTGGAGCGTCCTGCCCGGTATTTGATCGTGAACTCATAGTTGGACAGGTGGGCCATCCATCTCTGCTCCAGGGCACCGAGTCTTGCAGTGTCCAGGTGTGTCAACGGGTTGTTATCCGTGTACACGGTGAACTGCGAAGAGGCGAGGTAGTGCTTAAAGCGTTCGGTGACTGCCCACACCACTGCCAGGAACTCTAGCTTAAATGAGCTGTAATTCTCAGGGTTTCTTTCGGTGGGTCGCAGTTTTCGGCTGGCGTAAGCAATTACCCGTTCTCTCCCCTGCTGGATCTGGGACAGTACGGCTCCTAGCCCGATGTTACTTGCGTCGGTGTAGAGGATAAAGGGCTGGCTGTAATCAGGGTACGCCAGGATTTCATCCCCCGTGAGGGCCATCTTCAGCTGGCGGAAGGACTCTTCTTCCAGCTTCTCCCATCTGAAGGGCGGCTTCTGGTTCTTGGCCTTCCTGGACTGGCCTATCAGGAGGTCCTGCATAGGAGCTGCCTTTTTGGTGAAACCGGGAATGAATCTTCGGTAGTAGCCTACCAACCCGAGGAACTGCCGCACTTCCTTTACGCTGGAGGGTCTTGGCCATTCCTTAATCGCGGTGATCTTATCAGGGTCGGGAGCCACTCCGTCAGCACTCACCACGTGTCCCAGGTACTGCACTTTTGGTTTTAGCAGGTGACACTTCGACGGTTTCACCTTCAGACCGTAGTTTGCCAGGGCTTCGAACACTTCCGCCAGGTGTTTCAGGTGGTCCTCGTAGGTTTTGGAATAAACTATAACATCGTCCAGGTACAGCAGGACCGTCTCAAAATTCCGGTGTCCCAGACAGCATTCCATCAATCGTTGGAAGGTTCCTGGTGCGTTGCAGAGTCCGAACGGCATGCAGGTAAACTCGCTAAGTCCCATCGGGGTAGTGAATGCGGTCTTCTCCCGGTCCGCCTCTGCGACAGGAACCTGCCAGTACCCGCTAGTGAGATCCAAAGTGGAGAAGAAGTTAGCAGATTTTAAAGCAGCCAAAGACTCCTCTATCCTTGGTAAGGGGTACGCATCTTTGTGTGTGATACGGTTGATTTTCCGGTAATCTACACACATTCTCATGGTGTTGTCTTTTTTTTTAACCAAGACTAGTGGAGCTGCCCAGGGGCTACGGCTATCCCTGATTACCCCAGCCTCCTTCATGTCTCTAAGCATCCCCTTGGCGTGTTGGTAGTGTGCAGGGGGTACGGGACGATACCTTTCCTTTATGGGAGGATGATCTCCCGTGGGGATGTGATGTTCCACTCCCTTTACTCGCCCGAAGTCCAGCGGGTGTTTACTGAACACTCTCTCGTATTCCTGGATCACCCGGTAGACTCCCTGCTTTTGGTGAGCAGGTGTGGAGTCAGTACCCAAATGCAGTTGCTGACACCAGTCCTCCATTTGTTGCTTAGAGCCGTTACCTTCCTCTGGATGAGATGGAGGCAAGGGTTCCACGGACTGTACAGAATTTTGGTTGATGGTATACAATTTGGCTAGCGTAGCATACCGGGGCAGGTACACTTCCCTCTTCCCGATATTTATTATGCGAACGGGCACCCTCCCATGGCGTACATCAACCACCCCCCGTGCCGTCAAAATGGTGGGCCTACTATCTGAGTAGACTGGTTCTACCATTGCCTGGTAATCTCTACCTCTCAGACCAATAGCTGCCCGGCACCAAATCATCATTTCACTTTTCGGGGGCATGGCAATAGGGAAAGGGTCACACATTCTCACGCTACCAATCTCACCACCGGAGAGTTCCACCTGTTGCCGTCGCATCAGTGCCCGGATCTCTTTTTGGAGCACTCGCTGCTAGCCGGAGCTGGCGTTCTTGGCAACCTGCTGTAAAATGAGAATCACCTCTGCAAGACAATTTTCAATCACATTAGTTCCTAGAGTTATCTTTGGGTGACTCTCGTGCTTGTCAATGTCTACAATGATCAGTCCCTGTGCTGCCAGTTCGACTTTACCGATTTTAATGGTCATCTCTTTAAATCCGATCTGTGGCACGGGCTGACCATTGCTGGCGATGATACTCAAGTCGTCGTCTGGGTAACGGGTTATATCCGAGTCATTCCAGTACTGCTTGAAGAGCACGTACGGGATGGTGGTGACCTGTGACCCGGTGTCAAGTAGGGCACTCATAGGAATGCCATCCAGTACTACAGGCAAGACTGGACGTCCTCCCACGTATTTGTCACGCCAGTTCGATGGGCCTGGTGATCTTATTCCTAGGGGTTGGCCCTCTACCCCAGGTTGTGCCAGTTTAAAGGACAGTACCTTGCCATATGTCCGGGTTGATTGCAGCGGCGGCAGATGGGTTGTCCGTCCTCGTTGTATCGGTCGCTGGGTCTTCCTCTGGCCGGTGGGGTCCTCCTTGGTTGGCGCCACGGGATATCCTCCGGTCCGGATGCCAGCTGGATCTTCCCTGGAGTAGAAACCTGTAAAGACTGCACAGTTCGGGTTAGCGCGGCAACGCTTTTAGTTAGCTCTTGGACCTGACGGTGCAGGTCTGTAGCCGGGTCATTGTTTAAAGCCTGTGTAGCACCCTGAGGATTCGGCTGCTACAGGGGTATTGCACCTCAACCCAGAGGTGTGATATTCCACTCCCGGGTAAGGATGGAGTGTGGAACTGAGCTCAGATAGACTGCATGCACTACATACATCCCATTCCAGAGGAGCAGGCCGACGGCACTCCCACTTAGAAATGTGCAGGTGCGACCGAGCCTGTTCCTGGCTGGAGTGGGAGGGGGGAGGAACATCCCATGTAGTGTAGGGGCAGAAAGGGGGAGCAGTCTGGGTAGTGATAGGAGCTCATTGGGTGCTGGTCACCTGAGCTCACACATAGAGGGTGTATATAAGGTGGGCACCATCAAAGATCAGGGTCAGACGCAGAGAGTAAGTCAGATGCAGAGGACAAGCCTGCAGAAAGAAACAACAGCCCTGGAGAGAGAGTGGAGTAAAGAAGGAGACCCAGAGGGGGACAAAGAAGGGACCCAAGAACCCAAATAAGAACGCCGGGTGAGGAGTCAGCAGAAGGGTACCGGAACCCAAGCTGGTGGGGGTAAAGACATTCCCCAGCCAGAGACCGGAGACCGTGGGCAGAGTCTGTCACGGTCACCCACTACATTCACCCTGAAGGCACACCACATGGAGGGTCAGGGAACCTGAGGCCAAAGGTTGCCCAACAGAAGGCCCGAGGGAGCTGGATTTAGGTGAATCACTGGTGGGGACGGCTGAAGGAAGGACAGAGGGAGAGCTCAGGGCCACGCTCCGGACTTGTTTGGGGGTTGGCCGGATCCAGGACCTGGTGGACGCAGCACGGCTCGGGAGGTCACTTGGAGCTAGAGTGACCAGGAACATCTGCAGTAAGTAAAGACCCTTAACTGCACTACCCGAGTCTGTCATCATTACCGGCTGCACCGCACCACCACAACCCCCATCCTCTGCGCCTGTCCCCTCTGAGGCTATACCCCTCCCGTTGGGGGTTATCCCACCAAGCTGCGCATTCACCATCAGCCTCAGCGGACCCTGCTGCAGCGGCGGCCACAGTGACCGCATCACAACGGGTGGCGTAGTCGACACAACGAACTTTAATAACATCAGTAAAGACTGCCACATAACCCTGAGCTTGACGCCCTGGGCACGGGACCGGGTCACAGCCGCTCGGAGACTACAACCCCCCCCATCTGATCCGGTGCCGGGTATTCCCCTCAAAACGGAATATGTCCCAGGGGGCGCGTCAACTTTGGCGTAGTCGGCAGGATTACGTGCCCGCAACACCCGGGTACTGCGTGCCTGAAGAAAAGTGCAAGTTTACCTCAGAAAGAAGACTCCTGCCGGTTCCGGAGGGTCCACGCCATCGGACTCCATCACCAGTCGTTTCCCGCCGATTGTCCGCCATTTCCAGCTTGTTCCCGCCATCTGCAGAGTTTCCCGCCACTGGGAAGCGATTCCCGCCAAAACCGCAGATTTCCCGCCTTGGAAGAGCAGCGGACGCCATTATGGGCGTGCCAAAGGAGAGCAAGAGGCCACCTCCCATCGTGGGCCGGGACAGAAAATGGCGCCAAAAGTGGAAACCGCCCCCACCAACAGAGACTGTGATGCTGGAGGTGTCTGTCAGCGTGAAAGAACTCCCCCTGGAGCTGACAGTCACCGAGTTGCCCCGGGACCGCCCTCGAAGTGGGAGGAGACGAAAGAAAAGAGCAAAGATGGGTGTCGCTTGGAGCAGTCTAGAACGAGCGCACCCGGAGGCAAGGTGTCCAGAGCAAGAGCACCCGGAGTCGAGGAGAGAAAGAGTAGACCCGGGAATGGAGCGGCAGCAGAGCAGCACCGGCCCGCTGGCCAGGAGCCTGCAGAAGGGAGAAGGAGGAGAGCAGAGCAGCACCGGCCCGCTGGCCAGGAGCCTGCCGGAAGCAGAGCAGAGCAGCACCGACCCGATGGTCAGGAGCCTGCTGGAGTCAACAACCCCGCTAGGCTTAGCGGAGATCCTGGCGCAGCTTCCCCGAGATCGGGAGTGCGCGCGGAGTGCCCTGGAGGGCCTCGCGGGAAGGATGGCCCGAGTGCAGAGGGAGATCCTGGCGGAGTGGGGCCGGGAGATGGCCCAGCAAGCTGGAATCCGCCCACGGAACCCGCTCCCTTGGAAGAAGACACCGACTACCTCTGCGGATGACGCGGGAGGACCCAAGGCAGGAGACGGCGCAGAAGAGGGAGCGAGACGTATGGCAGCAGGTAAGGGGGATGCCTATACCCCATACCGGAAGACCACCCACCTGCCCCAGCTCCCCGTCGCAGAGCCCGAAAGTCCCCCTGCCGTACCCGAGACCGCCATGACACCGCCACCGACTAGGCCCCGACCGGAAGCCGCCGTCGCGACCCCAGTGACGTCACGCGTCGTGACCCGGAGCGTGGCGCAGGAAGAAGAGCCTCCGGCCTGGTCACAGGGCCTAGCGTTTCCGGGCGCCGCATCCAAAGCAGAGCCATCTACCTCCGCGGAGCCTCCGGCCTGGTCGCAAGGCCAGGTAACCCAGGGCGCCGCCGTCCTAACGGTGCCCTTCACCTTCCAGGTGCCCCAGGCCTGGCCGCAAGGCCTGGGCAACCCGGGCGCCATCACCACCGCGCCCGCGCCCGTAATACCAAGGGTGCCGCACCTGGGGGAGGACCTCTTCGGCCAGCTCACATGGCCGGACGGGCGGCCCTTCATCTGGCCCGAAGGGTACCCTGAGCTAGAGCGGCAGCAAAGACTAGGGCCCTTGTGTGAGCCCCTGATCCCGGCTCCGAAGCCCGTGACTCGGGTCTCGCCTCCACTCGAGGAAGCCCAGTTCGTGTGGGACCCCACGGGAGAAGATTTGATGGGGTTCACCGGAGAGACTCGGGCAGCTGCAGCAGAGCGTACCGAGTGTTGCCGTCAACAGCTGGCAGAGTTCAAGAGAGAGCGGGAGGAGAGGCGGGCCAGAGAGCAATGGGCCCAGACCCGCAGCGCGGAGCAAAAGAGTCGGACCAGAAGGAACCCCCGTGCAGCAGATCGTCCCCGTACCATCGGGACGGTAATAAAGTTTAATGCGCAGCATGGGTGGGGCTTCATAAAGGACCAGAACACCATGGGTGACGTCTTCGTTACCCGACGGGATGTCGAGTCTCACCTGCCAGAGGGTCACAAAGGCCGTGACCTCTACGTCGGTGACGAGGTAACGTTCACCCGGCACAAGTGTGCCAAGGGACCTTACGCCCTCCACGTGCATCGCCTGACCGAGGAGGAGTTGCGGTGTAGGGAGGAAGAGCCAGAAGACCCGGACGGGTTCAAGGCTAGGAGGTACTACGATTAAGAACAGTAGTAAAGAAAAACTGTATATAGTTACCCGTCGGGGTACACAAGAAACCGTGGCTGCTTTAACGTTTAGTCCCCGTTGGGACCAGTGAACAGTTTAACCCGTGTGTCCCTTACCCAAACCAGGCTGAGGACTGTGAGCAGCCATCCCTTTCCCTTTACCTGGCCGGGGACTGAGAACGGCCAAAATTTCCCTGTACATAGTTGCGCTTCCTAAAGCGCCCCCTACCGGTTTTATATGAGAAACTACTTTTCAAAAGACTGTCGCACTTTACCTGGTCACGAGTTGCACGGTGACCAGAGGAGGAAGAAAGAAAGAGACGACGAGAATGTTATGATGATGTTTATATGAAAAAGTTTATATATATATAATATTTTATATGTTTTATATGTTTATAAAAATTTGTATGTTTGGTGTTTTTGTCTTTGCCGCCCGAGGACGTGCTGTGATTTACCAGGGGGGAATGTAGCACCCTGAGGATTCGGCTGCTACAGGGGTATTGCACCTCAACCCAGAGGTGTGATATTCCACTCCCGGGTAAGGATGGAGTGTGGAACTGAGCTCAGATAGACTGCATGCACTACATACATCCCATTCCAGAGGAGCAGGCCGACGGCACTCCCACTTAGAAATGTGCAGGTGCGACCGAGCCTGTTCCTGGCTGGAGTGGGAGGGGGGAGGAACATCCCATGTAGTGTAGGGGCAGAAAGGGGGAGCAGTCTGGGTAGTGATAGGAGCTCATTGGGTGCTGGTCACCTGAGCTCACACATAGAGGGTGTATATAAGGTGGGCACCATCAAAGATCAGGGTCAGACGCAGAGAGTAAGTCAGATGCAGAGGACAAGCCTGCAGAAAGAAACAACAGCCCTGGAGAGAGAGTGGAGTAAAGAAGGAGACCCAGAGGGGGACAAAGAAGGGACCCAAGAACCCAAATAAGAACGCCGGGTGAGGAGTCAGCAGAAGGGTACCGGAACCCAAGCTGGTGGGGGTAAAGACATTCCCCAGCCAGAGACCGGAGACCGTGGGCAGAGTCTGTCACGGTCACCCACTACATTCACCCTGAAGGCACACCACATGGAGGGTCAGGGAACCTGAGGCCAAAGGTTGCCCAACAGAAGGCCCGAGGGAGCTGGATTTAGGTGAATCACTGGTGGGGACGGCTGAAGGAAGGACAGAGGGAGAGCTCAGGGCCACGCTCCGGACTTGTTTGGGGGTTGGCCGGATCCAGGACCTGGTGGACGCAGCACGGCTCGGGAGGTCACTTGGAGCTAGAGTGACCAGGAACATCTGCAGTAAGTAAAGACCCTTAACTGCACTACCCGAGTCTGTCATCATTACCGGCTGCACCGCACCACCACAACCCCCATCCTCTGCGCCTGTCCCCTCTGAGGCTATACCCCTCCCGTTGGGGGTTATCCCACCAAGCTGCGCATTCACCATCAGCCTCAGCGGACCCTGCTGCAGCGGCGGCCACAGTGACCGCATCACAACGGGTGGCGTAGTCGACACAACGAACTTTAATAACATCAGTAAAGACTGCCACATAACCCTGAGCTTGACGCCCTGGGCACGGGACCGGGTCACAGCCGCTCGGAGACTACAACCCCCCCCATCTGATCCGGTGCCGGGTATTCCCCTCAAAACGGAATATGTCCCAGGGGGCGCGTCACCTGCGCATCAGCTCCCACAGGCCCTGCCGACAAGGGCGCCGTCTCCTGGTGGTAAATGGTAGCAGGGCATTTGTGGGTCACAGCGCCACCTGGTGCCGGTTCTCGGAGCACCCGGATGGCTCTGTCCTTGAACTGTGCAAAGTCCAGATGAGGGTCCTGTAAGGCCATTGCTCGCAACTGGGTTCGGTGGGCATTGCAATGTGGACCCTCTATAAATTGTTCAGTCAACAACTTGTCTTCGTTTCCCACGCCGTCAGGGTCGGCCTGCTTAATGGCTCTCAGGGCCTCTTGTAGGTTTAGTGCATAGCCCCTTATATTCTCATGTGCTTGCTGCTTGCACCCGTAGAATCTAAGCTTGATCTCGGCTGAGGTACGGGTATCAAAGGTGTCCTTCAGCCGGGCTAGTATCTCTGCGACAGTCCTCCTCCTCCCAAGTGGCCAGGACTTTACCTCCCTTTGGGCTGCCCCTGTTAATTGAGCCACCAGGATGCTCACTTTTTGCTCTTCTGTGAGGGGGTACACCTGGAAGAGGCTATCCAGCCTTTCTCTGAAGTCATTTAGGGTATGGGACTCCCCTGAGTACTGAGGTAGCCAGGCTGCCCCCGGGATGTAGGGCATGGTGAAAGGCATGACCGCAGCAGCGGTGGTGCTGGCGGTGGCTGTAGCAGTGAAGCTCTCCTCCGTATCCGACATCCTCCTCCCCCCTAGTGGACCGTGGCCTACCTTGCGATGATCCTCTTCCGTAGGCCGCGGCTCCGCAGTGGATCGTCAGGGTTGAGGACCTTCCGTCGCGCTCCTGTGACGTCGGCGTCTGCTGGGCTCCTTCCAGGACCTTACGCAACGTCCGGACGTGAGGCGGGGCTTCAGTTCTCGCGCGCTTTCGGAGTCCACGCCCCTCTTCTTCTCGCGCGGCGTCCTCGAGATGGCGTCCAATGGCAGGAAAACTCCACGGGTGGCGGGAAGAAGGCAAAAGATGGCGTCGGATGGCGGGAAAACTCCACGGATGGCGGGAAGAAGGCAAAAGATGGCGTCGGATGGCGGGAATCTTCACCACAGGTAAGTTTAACAGTCATTTTCAGGCACGCAGTACCCGGTGGTTGTGGGCACGAGATCCTGCCGACTACGCCAAAGTTGACGCGCCCCCTGGGCCTGTGTTGTGTAGCGTTGCGCACGCGGGGAATACCCGGAGCCGGATCTGTCGGGGTTAGTAGTCCTCGTGGCGGTGACCCGGTCCGTGCCCAGGGTGTCAAACTAAGTGGCGGAATTTAGCAGAAGATGTTATAGTGTTCGACTACGCCACCCGTTGAATGCGGTTATGAAGCCGCCGCTGCAGGGCAGACCGCTGAGGCCGGTGGTACAGTTGTGCAGCGAGGGTAGTATAACCCCCAACGGGAGGGGTATGGCCTCAGGGCAGCAGACGTGGATGATGGGGATAGCAGAATTGCACGCAGGCACCAAGAACCACTCAGAGACGGTGCGGTGTAGTTCAGGGTCTTTACTGGTGGCAAAGGTAGACCCTCCCGGGAGTACTGGCTAGCGATCGGGGCCTGGTCAGTCCGTGAGCAGATAGGATCTCCCCCGGCCAGGCGGAGTTGTAGGCCTCCCCAACTAATTGTATTCTTCCTGGCTACCTTGCTAGAAGTGGGTAAAAGTAGCCCACGTCCCTGAGTGTACCGTGTGGTGCTCACCCGTATGGCCGGTGACTCGGGGCCTTCTGGTAGCCTCCGCTCCACGACGGCGGTGCTGGTCCCTTGCGTGTGACCGTGCCTTCGGGTTTCTTGGCCAGAGGACCTGAAATCCCCTGCCGGACGGTTTCTGCTGCTGGGTATGGAACAGTCCCCACAGCCTCGGACTCCGTGTCCGGTGAGATCTCTTCAGTCAGGACGAGCTCTACAGCTTCCAGTCTCTGACCCCTTTTATCACTGCTCCCACAGAGCTCCTGATCTTGCTCTCCCTGCATCTGCTCCACTCCAGACCAGACTGTGTCTCTGTCTGGGACTCCTCTTCTTCTCTTCTTTTTCTTTTTCTCTAACCCCACCTCAGCCCCAGTTTATATAGGGGAAGTTCTTCCCCTCCCAGGACTGGGCAGGAGGTGTGGCATGCTTAGGGTTCCTGAGTCAGGAGACCTCCCACCTGCTCACAGACGTAATACTGCTATTACTGTGGCAACCAGAACCCTGGGGTGCCACATATACATACAGTCATACACGGCTCTGCTCCGTATACACACAGTAATACACGGCTCTGCTCTGTATACATACAGTCATACACGGCTCTGCTCCGTATACACACAGTAATACACGGCTCTGCTCCGTATACATACAGTCATACACGGCTCTGCTCTGTATACATACAGTAATACACAGCTCTGCTTCGTATACATACAGTAATACACGGCTCTGCTCCGTATACATACAGTAATGCAAGGCTCTGCACCGTATACATACAGTCATACACGGCTCTGCTCCATGTAGACACAGTAATACACGGCTCTGCACCATATACATACAGTCATACAAGGCTCTGCTCCGTATACATACAGTAATACACCGCTCTACACCGTATACATACAGTCATACACGGCTCTACACCGTATACATACAGTAATACACGGCTCTGCTCCGTATACATACAGTAGTACACGGCTCTACACCGTATACATACAGTCATACACGGCTCTGCTCCGTATACACACAGTAATACACGGCTCTGCTCCGTATACATACAGTAATACACGGCTCTGCTCTGTATACATACAGTCATACACGGCTCTGCTCCGTATACATACAGTCATACACGGCTCTGCTCTGTATACATACAGTAATACACGGTTCTACACAGTATACATACAGTAATACACGGTTCTACACAGTATACATACAGTAATACACGGTTCTGCTCCGTATACATTCAGTAATACACGGCTCTGAACCGTATACATACAGTCATACACAGTTCTGCTCCGTATACATACAGTCATACACGGCTCTGCTCCGTATACATACAGTCATACACGGCTCTGCTCCGTATACATACAGTCATACATGGCTCTGCTCCGTATACACACAGTAATACACGGCTCTGCTCCATATACATACAGTCATACACGGCTCTGCTCTGTATACATACAGTAATACACGGCTCTGCTTCGTATACATACAGTAATACACGGCTCTGCTTCGTATACATACAGTCATACACGGCTCTGCTCCGTATACATACAGTAATACAAGGCTCTGCACCGTATACATACAGTAATACACGGCTCTGCACCGTATACATACAGTAATACACGGCTCTGCTCTGTATACATACAGTCATACACGGCTCTGCTCTGTATACATACAGTAATACACGGCTCTGCTCCGTATACATACAGTCATACACGGCTCTGCTCCGTATACATACAGTCATACACGGCTCTGCTCCGTATACACACAGTAATACACGGCTCTGCTCCATATACATACAGTAATACACGGCTCTGCTCCGTATACATACAGTAATACACGGCTCTACTCTGTATACATACAGTAATACACGGCTCGACACAGTATACATACAGTCATACACGGCTCTGCTCCGTATACATACAGTCTATACACGGCTCTGCTCCGTATACAGTACAGACCACGGCTCTGCTCCGTATACATACAGTCATACACGGCTCTGCTCTGTATACATACAGTAATACACGGTTCTACACAGTATACATACAGTAATACACGGTTCTACACAGTATACATTCAGTAATACACGGCTCTGCACCGTATACATACAGTCATACACGGTTCTGCTCCGTATACATACAGTAATGCAGAGCTCTGCTCCGTATACATACAGTCATACACGGCTCTGCTCCGTATACATACAGTAATACACTGCTCTGTAACATATACATACAGTAATACACGTCTCTGCACCGTATACATACAGTAATACACGGCTCTGCACCGTATACATACAGTAACACACGGCTCTGCACCTTATATGTACAGTAATACACGGCTCTGCTCCGTATACATACAGTAATACACGGCTCTGCTCCGTATACATACAGTCATACACGGCTCTGCTCCGTATACATACAGTCATACATGGCTCTGCTCCGTATACACACAGTAATACACGGCTCTGCTCCATATACATACAGTCATACACGGCTCTGCTCTGTATACATACAGTAATACAAGGCTCTGCACCGTATACATACAGTAATACACGGCTCTGCTTCGTATACATACAGTAATACAAGGCTCTGCACCGTATACATACAGTAATACACGGCTCTACTCTGTATACATACAGTAATACACGGCTCGACACAGTATACATACAGTCATACACGGCTCTGCTCCGTATACATACAGTCTATACACGGCTCTGCTCCGTATACAGTACAGACCACGGCTCTGCTCCGTATACATACAGTCATACACGGCTCTGCTCTGTATACATACAGTAATACACGGTTCTACACAGTATACATACAGTAATACATGGTTCTACACAGTATACATACAGTAATGCAGAGCTCTGCTCCGTATACATGCAGTAATACATTGCTCTGTAACAAATACATACAGTAATACACGGCTCTGCACCGTATACATACAGTAATACACGGCTCTGCTCCGTATACATACAGTAACATACGGCTCTGCACCGTATACATACATTCATACACGGCTCTGCTCCGTACACATACAGTAATACAAGGCTCTGCTCCGTATACATACATACACGGCTCTGCTCCGTATACATACAGTAATACAAGGCTCTGCACCGTATATATACAGTAATACACGGCTCTACTCTGTATACATACAGTAATACACGGCTCTGCACAGTATACATGCAGTAATACACGGCTCTGCAGCGTATACATACAGTAATACTCGGCTTTGCACTGAATACATGCAGTAATACAAGGCTCTGCTCCATATACATACAGTAATACACGGCTCTGCACAGTATACATGCAGTAATACACGGCTCTGCTCCGTATACATACAGTAATACACGGCTCTGCCCCGTATACATACAGTCATACACGGCTCTGCTCCGTATACATACAGTAATACAAGGCTCTGCACCGTATACATACAGTAATACACGGCTCTGCAGCGTATACATACAGTAATACTCGGCTTTGCACTGAATACATACAGTAATACAAGGCTCTGCTCCGTATACATACAGTAATACATGGCTCTGCTCTGTATACATGCAGTAATACACGGCTCTACACTGTATATATACAGTAATACATGGCTCTGCTCTGTATACATACAGTAATACATGGCTCTGCTCTGTATACATACAGTAATACACTGCTCTTCACCGTATACACACAGTAATACACGGCTCTGCTCTGTATACATACAGTAATACATGGCTCTGCTCTGTATACACACAGTAATACACGGCTCTGCTCTCTATACATACAGTCATACACGGCTCTGCACCGAATACACACATTAATACACGGCTCTGCACCGAATACACACATTAATACACGGCTCTTCACTGAATACATACAGTAGTACACGGCTCTGCTCCGTATACATACAGTCATACACGGCTCTGCTCCATATACATACAGTAATACATGGCTCTGCTCCATATACATACAGTCATACACGGCTCTGCTCCGTATACATACAGTCATACACGGCTCTTCACTGAATACATACAGTAATACACGGCTCTGCTCCGTATACATACAGTAATACAGGGCTCTGCTCCATATACATACAGTAATACATGGCTCTGCTCCATATACATACAGTCATACACGGCTCTGCTCCGTATACATACAGTAATACTCGGCTCTGCTCTATATACATACAGTCATACACGGCTCTGCTCTGTATACATACGGTAATACACGGCTCTGCTGCGTATACATACAGTAATACACGGCTCTGCTCCGTATACATACAGTCATACACGGCTCTGCTCCATATACATACAGTAATACACTGCTCTGCACCGTATACATACAGTTATACACGGCTCTGCTCTGTATACATACAGTCATACACGGCTCTGCACCGTATACATACAGTCATACACGGCTCTGCTCCGTATACATACAGTCATAAACGGCTCTGCTCCGTATACATACAGTAATACACTGCTCTGCACCGTATACATACAGTCATACACGGCTCTGCTTCGTATACATACAGTAATACATGGCTCTGCTTCGTATACATACAGCAATACAAGGCTCTGCTCCGTATACATACAGTAATACACGGCTCTGCTTCGTATACATTCAGTAATACACGGCTCTGCTTCGTATACATACAGTAATACATGGCTCTGCTTCGTATACATACAGTCATACACGGCTCTGCTCCGTATACACACAGTAATACACGGCTCTGCTCCGTATACATACAGTCATACACGGCTCTGCTCTGTATACATACAGTAATACACGGCTCTGCTTCGTATACATACAGTAATACATGGCTCTGCTCCGTATACATACAGTAATACAAGGCTCTGCACCGTATACATACAGTCATACACGGCTCTGCTCCATGTAGACACAGTAATACACGGCTCTGCACCATATACATACAGTCATACAAGGCTCTGCTCCGTATACATACAGTAGTACACGGCTCTACACCGTATGCAGTCATACACGGCTCTGCTCCGTATACACACAGTAATACACGGCTCTGCTCCGTATACATACAGTAATACACGGCTCTGCTCCGTATACATACAGTAATACACGGCTCTGCACCGTATACATACAGTAATACACGGCTCTGCTCCGTATACATACAGTCATACACGGCTCTGCTCCGTATACTGTACAGACCACGGCTCTGCTCCGTATACATACAGTCATACACGGCTCTGCTCCGTATACAGTACAGACCACGGCTCTGCTCCGTATACATACAGTCATACACGGCTCTGCTCTGTATATGACGCGCCCCCTGGGCCATATTCGTTAGTGGGAATATCCGGAGCCGGATCAGATGGGGGTTGTAGTCTTCCGAGTGGCTGTGACCCGGTCCGTGCCCAGGGTGTCAAACTGAGTTGTATGTGGCAGTCCTACAGATGTTATAAGTTCTTTATTGTCGACTACGCCACCCGTTGTGTTGCGGTCACTGTGGCCGCCGCTGCAGCAGGGTCCGCTGAGGCTGGTGGTGTAGGTGCAGCTTTGGTGATATAACCCCCGACGGGTGGGGTATAGCCTCAGGGGGATCAGGTGCAGAGGATGGGAGTTGTGGTGATGCAGTGTAGACGGCAATCAGAGACAGAGTCGGGTTATGCAGTTTAGGATGTTTACTCACTGCTGATGTTCTGGTCACTCCAGCTTCGAGTGACCTCCCGAGCCGTGCTGCGTCCACCAGGTTCTGGATCCAGCCAACTCCCAAATAAGTCCGGAGCGTGACCCTGAGCTCTCCTTCTGTCCTTTCTCTGGCCGTCCCCACTATTGATCCACCCAGGTCCAGCTCCCTCGGGCCTTCTGTTGGGAGACCCTTGGCCTTGGGTTCCCTGACCCTCCTCGTGGTATGCCTTCGTGGTGGATGTGGTGGGTGACCGTGGCAAACGCTGCCCACGGTCTCCGGTCTCTGGCTGGGGAGTGTTTTTGCCCCCACCAGCTTGGGTTCCGGTACCCTGATGCCGACTCTACACCCGGGGATTTAATTTGGGGTCTTAGAGTCCTTTCTTCTGTTTCCCCCTCTGGGTCTCTCTCTCTCCTCTCTCACTCTGGGTCTCTCTTCTCCTCCGCTCGCTGACTTTCTCTCTGCAACTGACCCTGTTCTTAGTTGGTGCCCACCTTATATACACCCTCTATGTGTGAGCTCAGGTGACCAGCACCCAATGAGCTCCTATCTTTACCCAGGCTGCTCCCCCTATCTGCCCCTACACTACTTGGGATGTACCACCCCCCTCCCACTCCAGCCAGGAACAGACTCGGTCGTACCTGCACATTTCTAAGTGGGAGTACCGTCGGTCTGCTCCTCGGAAATGGGATGTATGTAGTGCATGCAGCCTACCGAGCTCAGGTCCACACTCCATCCTTACCCGGGAGTGGAATATCACACCTCTGGGTTGAGGTGCAATACCCCTGTAGCAGCCGAATCCTCAGGGTGCTACATTCCCCCCTGGTAAATCACAGCACGTCCTCGGGCTGTAAGACATAAACACCAAACATACATTTTTTTTTTTTTCATAACATATAAAACATATTAAACAACATATCTTAGCAGATAAAACATTTTCGTCGCCTCTGGCTCCTCCTCCGGTCACTGTGCAACGTGTGACCGGGTAAAGTGCGACAGTCTCTCTGGAAAACTGGTTTTCCCTATAAAACCGGTAGGGGGCGCTTTAGGACGCGCAACTATTTACAAGGATATGGCCGCTCTCAGTTCTCGGCCAGTTAAGGAGGAAAAGGGAATGGCTGCTCACAGTCCTCAGCCTGTGGGATTAAGGGTAAACGGGTAAACAGTTCACTCAGCTGGTCCCAACGGGGACTATATTTGCAGTAACAGTTTCTTTATACCCTGATCGGGTAACTATTTACAGCACCTACTCCGCTGTACTCAACAACGGCGTCCTCCTGCTCTTTCTTTATTGTTACCTTTGGCTCTAGTTTCAGACCCGTCCGGGTCCTCCTGTTCTTCCTCCTCACACCGCAGCTCTTCCTCCGTCAGGCGATGCACATGGAGGGCGTAGGGTCCTTTGGCACACTTGTGCCGGGTGAAAGTGACCTCGTCCCCGATGTAAAGGTCACGACCTCTGTGTCCCTCCGGTAGGTGGGACTCAACGTCTCTCCTGGTCACGAAGACGTCGCCTAGGGTGCGGTGGTCTCGGATGAAGCCCCACCCATGCTGCATATTAAACTTTATCACAGTCCCGGTGGTGCGGGGACTATGCGCTGCACGGGGGTCTCTCCTGGCCCGGCTCTTCTGCTCCGCGCTCCTTACTTGAGCTTGCTGTTCCCGGACCCGCCTCTCTCTCCGCTCCCTCTCGAAGTCCTCGAGCTGTTGGCGGCAGCACTCAGCACGCTCCGCTGCAGCTGCCCGAGTCTCTTGAGTGAACCCCATGAGATCTTCTCCGGTGGGGTCCCACTCGAACTGCGCTTCTGCTAGCGGGGGCGAGATCCTCTTTACGGGCTTTGGAGCCGGGATCAGGGGTTCATCCAGGGGTCTCTCTCTCCGGAGTCGGGGATGGTGGAACTCCGGTGGCCATATAAATGGCTGCCCATCCGGGCACGTATGCTGGGCGTACAGGTCCTCTCCCAGATGCGGCACTCTTGGTCTTATGGGCGCGGTGGTGTTAGCGCCCGGGTTGCCCGGGCCTTGCGGCCAGGCCTGGGGTATCTGGAAGGTAAAGGGCACCGTAAGGACGGCGGCGCCCTGGGCTACTTGGCCCTGCGACCAGGCCGGGGGCTCCGCGGAGGTAGGGGGCGCTGTTGGTATTGCGGCGCCCGGGGGTACTAGGCCTTGCGACCAGGCTGGTGGTACTTCCTGCTTGGTCACGCTCGGGGTCGAGGCGTGTGACGTCACAGGGGTCGCGGCTCCCGTTTGAGGCCTAGTCTGCGGCGGTGACGTTGCAGCGACGGGCACGGCAGGATAGACTTCGGGCTCTGCGACGGGGAGCTGGGGCAGGTACGCGGTTTCCCGGTTTGGGGTATAGACGTCCCCTTTACCTGCCTCCACTCGTTCGGCTCCCTTCTCGGCGCCGTCTCCGGCCTTCAGTCCTCCCGCGCCATCCTCAGAGGCGGTCTGCTTCCTCGTCTCGGGTGGCGTGCTCCGCTGACAGGTCTCGGTCTGCTGGGCCATCTCACGGCTCCACTCCGCCAACGTCTCTCGCTGCACCCGGGCCATCCTCCTTGCGAGGCCCTCCAGAGCGGTCTGTGCACACTCCCAGTCTCGGGGGAGCTGTGCTAGGACCTCCACTAGGCCTAGTGGGGTCGTTGCTTCTAGCAGGCTCCTGACCAACGGGTCGGTGCTGCTCTGCTCTCCTTCAGTTGTCTCCAGCAGGCTCCTGGCCAGCGGGCCGGTGCTGCTCTGCTCTCCCTCTTCTGTTTCTAGCAGGCTCCTGGCCAACGGGCCGGTGCTGCTCTGCTTTCTCGCCATCTCCGGGTAAGTCCTCCGAAACTCTTCTCCAGGCTTCTTGCCTCCGGGTGCGCTCGCTCTAGACTGCTCCAGGCGGCACCCATCTTTGTTCTCTCCTTTCGTCTCCTCCCACTTCGAGGGCGGTCCCGGGGCCACTTGGTGACTGTCAGCTCCAGGGGCTGTTCTTTCACGCTGACAGACACCTCTAACATCACAGTCTCTGTTGGTGGGGGCGGTTTCCACTTTTGGCGCCATTTTCGGTCCTGGCCCACGATGGGAGACGGCCTCTTGCCATCCTCTGGCACGCCCATAATGGCGTCCGCTCTTCCAAGGCGGGAAACCTTTGGAAATGGCGGGAATCGCTTCCCAGTGGCGGGAAACTCTGCAGATGGCGGGAAAAAGCTGTTAATGGCGGACAACCGGCTGGAATCGACTGGTGATGGGGTCCGATGACGGGGACCCTCCGGAACCGGCAGGAGACTTCTTTTTGAGGTAAACTCGCACTTTTCTTCAGGCACGCAGTACCCGGGTGTTGCGGGCACGTAATCCTGCCGACTACGCCAAAGTTGACGCGCCCCCTGGGCCATATTCGTTAGTGGGAATATCCGGAGCCGGATCAGATGGGGGTTGTAGTCTTCCGAGTGGCTGTGACCCGGTCCGTGCCCAGGGTGTCAAACTGAGTTGTATGTGGCAGTCCTACAGATGTTATAAGTTCTTTATTGTCGACTACGCCACCCGTTGTGTTGCGGTCACTGTGGCCGCCGCTGCAGCAGGGTCCGCTGAGGCTGGTGGTGTAGGTGCAGCTTTGGTGATATAACCCCCGACGGGTGGGGTATAGCCTCAGGGGGATCAGGTGCAGAGGATGGGAGTTGTGGTGATGCAGTGTAGACGGCAATCAGAGACAGAGTCGAGTTATGCAGTTTAGGATGTTTACTCACTGCTGATGTTCTGGTCACTCCAGCTTCGAGTGACCTCCCGAGCCGTGCTGCGTCCACCAGGTTCTGGATCCAGCCAACTCCCAAATAAGTCCGGAGCGTGACCCTGAGCTCTCCTTCTGTCCTTTCTCTGGCCGTCCCCACTATTGATCCACCCAGGTCCAGCTCCCTCGGGCCTTCTGTTGGGAGACCCTTGGCCTTGGGTTCCCTGACCCTCCTCGTGGTATGCCTTCGTGGTGGATGTGGTGGGTGACCGTGGCAAACGCTGCCCACGGTCTCCGGTCTCTGGCTGGGGAGTGTTTTTGCCCCCACCAGCTTGGGTTCCGGTACCCTGATGCCGACTCTTCACCCGGGGATTTAATTTGGGGTCTTAGAGTCCTTTCTTCTGTTTCCCCCTCTGGGTCTCTCTCTCTCCTCTCTCACTCTGGGTCTCTCTTCTCCTCCGCTCGCTGACTTTCTCTCTGCAACTGACCCTGTTCTTAGTTGGTGCCCACCTTATATACACCCTCTATGTGTGAGCTCAGGTGACCAGCACCCAATGAGCTCCTATCTTTACCCAGGCTGCTCCCCCTATCTGCCCCTACACTACTTGGGATGTACCACCTCCCTCCCACTCCAGCCAGGAACAGACTCGGTCGTACCTGCACATTTCTAAGTGGGAGTACCGTCGGTCTGCTCCTCGGAAATGGGATGTATGTAGTGCATGCAGCCTACCGAGCTCAGGTCCACACTCCATCCTTACCCGGGAGTGGAATATCACACCTCTGGGTTGAGGTGCAATACCCCTGTAGCAGCCGAATCCTCAGGGTGCTACATATACATACAGTAATACACCGCTCTACAGCGTATACATACAGTAATACACGGCTCTGCTCCGTATACATACAGTCATACACGGCTCTGCTCTGTATACATACAGTCATACACTGCTCTGTAACATATACATACAGTAATACACGGCTCTGCACCATATACATACAGTCATACAAGGCTCTGCTCCGTATACATACAGTAGTACACGGCTCTACACCGTATGCAGTCATACACGGCTCTGCTCCGTATACACACAGTAATACACGGCTCTGCTCCGTATACATACAGTAATACACGGCTCTGCTCCGTATACATACAGTAATACACGGCTCTGCACCGTATACATACAGTAATACACGGCTCTGCTCCGTATACATACAGTCATACACGGCTCTGCTCCGTATACTGTACAGACCACGGCTCTGCTCCGTATACATACAGTCATACACGGCTCTGCTCCGTATACAGTACAGACCACGGCTCTGCTCCGTATACATACAGTCATACACGGCTCTGCTCTGTATACATACAGTAATACATGGCTCTACACAGTATACATTCAGTAATACACGGCTCTGCACCGTATACATACAGTAATACACCGCTCTACAGCGTATACATACAGTAATACACGGCTCTGCTCTGTATACATACAGTAATACAAGGCTCTGCACCGTATACATACAGTAATACACCGCTCTACATCGTATACATACAGTAATACACGGCTCTGCACCGTATACATACAGTAATACACCGCTCTACATCGTATACATACAGTAATACACGGCTCTGCTCCGTATACATACAGTCATACACGGCTCTGCTCCGTATACATACAGTAATACACGGCTCTGCTCTGTATACATACAGTAATACAAGGCTCTGCACCGTATACATACAGTAATACACCGCTCTATATCGTATACATACAGTAATACACGGCTCTACACCGTATACATACAGTAATACACCGCTCTACACCGTATACATACAGTAATACACGGCTCTGCTCCGTATACATACAGTCATACACGTCTCTGCTCCGTATACATACAGTAATATACGGCCCTGCTCCATATACATACAGTAGTGCTCGGCTCTGCACCGTATACATACAGTAATACACGGCTCTGCTCCGTATACATACAGTAATACACGGCTCTGTACCGTATACATACAGTAATACAAGGCTCTGCTCTGTATACATACAGTCATACACGGCTCTGCTCCATATACATACAGTCATACACGGCTCTGCACCGTATACACACATTAATACAAGGCTCTGCTCCATATACATACAGGCATACACGGCTCTGCTCCACATACATACAGTAATACACGGCTCTGCTCCATATACATACAGTCATACACGGCCCTGCTCCGTATACATACAGTAATACTCGGCTCTGCTCCATATACATACAGTAATACACGGCTCTGCTTCGTATACATACAGTAATACAGGGCTCTGCTCCGTATACATACAGTCATACACGGCTCTGCTCCATATACATACAGTCATGCACGGCTCTGCTCCGTATACATACAGTAATACACTGCTCTGCACCGTATACATACAGTCATACACGGCTCTGCTTCGTATACATACAGTAATACACGGCTCTGCTTCGTATACATACAGTAATACACGGCTCTGCTCCGTATACATACAGTCATACATGGCTTTGCTCCGTATACACACAGTAATACACGGCTCTGCTCCATATACATACAGTCATACACGGCTCTGCTCTGTATACATACAGTAATACACGGCTCTGCTTCGTATACATACAGTAATACACAGCTCTGCTCCGTATACATACAGTCATACACGGCTCTGCTCCGTATACATACAGTAATACAAGGCTCTGCACCGTATACATACAGTAATACACGGCTCTGCTTCGTATACATACAGTAATACACAGCTCTGCTCCGTATACATACAGTCATACACGGCTCTGCTCCGTATACATACAGTAATACAAGGCTCTGCACCGTATACATACAGTAATACACGGCTCTGCTCTGTATACATACAGTCATACACGGCTCTGCTCTGTATACATACAGTAATACACAGCTCTGCTCCGTATACATACAGTCATACACGGCTCTGCTCCGTATACATACAGTAATACACGGCTCTGCTCCATATACATACAGTCATACACGCCTCTGCTCTGTATACATGCAGTAGTACACGGCTCTGCTCCGTATACACACAGTAATACACGGCTCTGCTCCGTATACATACAGTCATACACGGCTCTGCTCTGTATACATACAGTAATACACGGCTCTGCTTCGTATACATACAGTAATACATGGCTCTGCTCCGTATACATACAGTCATACACGGCTCTGCTCCGTATACATACAGTAATACAAGGCTCTGCACCGTATACATACAGTCATACACGGCTCTGCTCCATTTACACACAGTAATACACGGCTCTGCACCATATACATACAGTCATACACGGCTCTGCTCCGTATACATACAGTAGTACACGGCTCTACACCGTATACATACAGTCATACACGGCTCTGCTCCGTA
This sequence comes from Phyllobates terribilis, assembly GCF_046119375.1. Classification (NCBI taxonomy): domain Eukaryota; kingdom Metazoa; phylum Chordata; class Amphibia; order Anura; family Dendrobatidae; genus Phyllobates; species Phyllobates terribilis. Next base: position 224,280,940 of record NW_027362767.1, read on the forward strand.
TACACACAGTAATACACGGCTCTGCTCCGTATACATACAGTAATACACGGCTCTGCTCCGTATACATACAGTAATACACGGCCCTGTAACATATACATACAGTAATACACGGCTCTGCACTGTATATGTAGCACCCTGAGGATTCGGCTGCTACAGGGGTATTGCACCTCAACCCAGAGGTGTGATATTCCACTCCCGGGTAAGGATGGAGTGTGGATCTGAGCTCGGTAGGCTGCATGCACTACATATGACGCGCCCCCTGGGACATATTCCTTTTTGAGGGGAATACCCGGCACCGGATCAGATGGGGGGGGTTGTAGTCTCCGAGCGGCTGTGACCCGGTCCCGTGCCCAGGGCGTCAAGCTCAGTGTTATGTGGCAGTCCTTACTGATGTTATTAAAGTTCGTTGTGTCGACTACGCCACCCGTTGTGATGCGGTCACTGTGGCCGCCGCTGCTGCAGGGTCCGCTGAGGCTGATGGTGGGTGCGCAGCTTGGTGGGATAACCCCCAACGGGAGGGGTATAGCCTCAGAGGGGACAGGCGCAGAGGATGGGGGTTGTGGTGGTGCGGTGCAGCCGGTAATGATGACAGACTCGGGTTGTGCAGTTAAGGGTCTTTACTTACTGCAGATGTTCCTGGTCACTCTAGCTCCAAGTGACCTCCCGAGCCGTGCTGCGTCCACCAGGTCCTGGATCCAGCCAACCCCCAAACAAGTCCGGAGCGTGGCCCTGAGCTCTCCCTCTGTCCTTTCTTCAGCCGTCCCCACCAGTGATTCACCTAAATCCAGCTCCCTCGGGCCTTCTGTTGGGCAACCTTTGGCCTAAGGTTCCCTGACCCTCCATGTGGTGTGCCTTCAGGGTGAATGTAGTGGGTGACCGTGACAGACACTGCCCACGGTCTCCGGTCTCTGGCTGGGGAATGTCTTTGCCCCCACCAGCTTGGGTTCCGGTACCCTTCTGCTGACTCCTCACCCGGTGTTCTTATTTGGGTTCTTGGGTCCCTTCTTTATCCCCCTCTGGGTCTTTCTGCACTCCACTCTCTCTCCAGGGCTGTTGTTTCTTTCTCTCTCTTGCTGCAGGCTTGTCCTCTGCATCTGACTTCCTCTCTGCGTCTGACCCTGATCTTTGATGGTGCCCACCTTATATACACCCTCTATGTGTGAGCTCAGGTGACCAGCACCCAATGAGCTCCTATCACTACCCAGACTGCTCCCCCTTTCTGCCCCTACACTACATGGGATGTTCCTCCCCCCTCCCACTCCAGCCAGGAACAGGCTCGGTCGCACCTGCACATTTCTAAGTGGGAGTGCCGTCGGCCTGCTCCTCTGGAATGGGATGTATGTAGTGCATGCAGTCTATCTGAGCTCAGTTCCACACTCCTTCCTTACCCGGGAGTGGAATATCACACCTCTGGGTTGAGGTGCAATACCCCTGTAGCAGCCGAATCCTCAGGGTGCTACATTCCCCCCTGGTAAATCACAGCACGTCCTCGGGCTGCAAGACATAAAACACCAAAACATACAAATTTTTATAAACATGTAAAACACATAAAACATATATATATAAAACTTTCTCGTCGTCTTTTTCTTTCTTCCTCCTCTGGTCACCGTGCAACTCGTGACCAGGTAAAGTGCGACAGTCTTTTGAAAAACAGTTTCTCATATAAAACCGGTAGGGGGCGCTTTAGGAAGCGCAACTATGTACAGGGAAATTTTGGCCGTTCTCAGTCCCCGGCCAGGTAAAGGGAAAGGGATGGCTGCTCACAGTCCTCAGCCTGGTATGGAAGGGGTCACACAGGTAAACAGTTCACTGGTCCCAACGGGGACTACTTTAGCAGCAACGGTTGCTTGGGTACCCCGACAGGTAACTATATACAGTCCTTTGTACTATTTCAGTCATAGTACCTTCTAGCCTTGAACCCGTCCGGGTCTTCTGGCTCCTCCTCCCTACACCGCAACTCCTCCTCCGTCAGGCGGTGCACGTGGAGGGCATAAGGTCCCTTGGCACACTTGTGCCGGGTGAACGTTACCTCGTCACCGACGTAGAGGTCACGGCCTTTGTGACCCTCTGGAAGGTGGGACTCGACGTCCCGTCGAGTAACGAAGACGTCACCCATGGTGCTCCGGTCCCTTATGAAGCCCCACCCATGCTGCGCATTAAACTTTATTACCGTCCCGATGGTACGGGGACGATCTGCTGCACGGGGGTTCCTTCTGGTCCGACTCTTTTGCTCCGCGCTGCGGGTCTGGGCCCATTGCTCTCTGGCCCGCCTCTCCTCCCGCTCTCTCTTGAACTCTGCCAGCTGTTGACGGCAACACTCGGTACGCTCTGCTGCAGCTGCCCGAGTCTCTCCGGTGAACCCCATCAAATCTTCTCCCGTGGGGTCCCACACGAACTGGGCTTCCTCGAGTGGAGGCGAGACCCGAGTCACGGGCTTCGGAGCCGGGATTAGGGGCTCACACAAGGGCCCCAACTTCTTTTGTCGCTCCAGTTCCAAGAATTCTTTGGGCCAGATGAAAGGCCGCCCGTCCGGCCACGTTAGCTGGCTGAAGGGGTCCTCTCCCAGATATGGCACCCTTGGTGTTGCGGGTGCGGGCGCGATGGTGGGGGCACCCAGGTTGCCCAGGCCTTGCGGCCAGGCCGGGGGCATCTGGAAGGTAAATGGAACTGTTAGGACGGCGGCGCCCTGGGCTACCTGGCCTTGCGACCAGGCCGGAGGCTCCGCGGAGGTAGATGGCTCTGCTGGGGATGCGGCGCCCGGAAACGCTAGGCCCTGCGACCAGGCCGGAGGCTCCTCCTCCTTCGCCACGCTCCGGGTCACGACGCGTGACGTCACCGGGGTCGCGACGGCGGCTTCCGGTCGGGGCCTAGTCGGTGGCGGTGTCATGGCGGTCTCGGGTACGGCCGGGGGACCTTCGGGCTCTGCGACGGGGAGCTGGGGCAGGTAAGCGGTCTTCCGGTATGGGGTATAGGCGCCCCCCTTACCTGCTGCCATGCGTCTCGCTCCCTCTTCTGCGCCGTCTCCGGCCTTGGGTCCTCCCGCGTCATCCGCAGAGGCAGTCGATGTCTTCTTCCAAGGGAGCGGGCTCCGTGGACGGGTTCCAGCTTGCTGGGCCATCTCCCGGCCCCACTCCGCCAGGATCTCCCTCTGCACTCGGGCCATCCTTCCCGCGAGGCCCTCCAGGGCACTCCGCGCGCACTCCCGGTCTCGGGGAAGCTGCGCCAGGATCTCCGCTAAGCCTAGCGGGGTTGTTGACTCCAGCAGGCTCCTGACCATCGGGTCGGTGCTGCTCTGCTCTCCTCCTTCTTCCTCCAGCAGGCTCCTGGCCAGCGGGCCGGTGCTGCTCTGCTGCCGCTCCATTCCCGGGTCTACTCTTTCTCTCCTCGACTCCGGGTGCTCTCGCTCTAGACACCTTGCCTCCGGGTGCGCTCGTTCTAGACTGCTCCAAGCGACACCCATCTTTTCTCTTTTTTTTCGTCTCCTCCTACTTCGAGGGCGGTCCCGGGGCAACTCGGTGACTGTCAGCTCCAGGGGGAGTTCTTTCACGCTGACAGACACCTCCAGCATCACAGTCTCTGTTGGTGGGGGCGGTTTCCACTTTTGGCGCCATTTTCTGTCCCGGCCCACGATGGGAGGTGGCCTCTTGCTCTCCTTTGGCACGCCCATAATGGCGTCCGCTGCTCTTCCAAGGCGGGAAATCTGCGGTTTTGGCGGGAATCGCTTCCCAGTGGCGGGAAACTCTGCAGATGGCGGGAACAAGCTGGAAATGGCGGACAATCGGCGGGAAACGACTGGTGATGGAGTCCGATGGCGTGGACCCTCCGGAACCGGCTGGAGTCTTCTTTCTGAGGTAAACTTGCACTTTTCTTCAGGCACGCAGTACCCGGGTGTTGCGGGCACGTAATCCTGCCGACTACGCCAAAGTTGACGCGCCCCCTGGGACATATTCCTTTTTGAGGGGAATACCCGGCACCGGATCAGATGGGGGGGGTTGTAGTCTCCGAGCGGCTGTGACCCGGTCCCGTGCCCAGGGCGTCAAGCTCAGTGTTATGTGGCAGTCCTTACTGATGTTATTAAAGTTCGTTGTGTCGACTACGCCACCCGTTGTGATGCGGTCACTGTGGCCGCCGCTGCTGCAGGGTCCGCTGAGGCTGATGGTGGGTGCGCAGCTTGGTGGGATAACCCCCAACGGGAGGGGTATAGCCTCAGAGGGGACAGGCGCAGAGGATGGGGGTTGTGGTGGTGCGGTGCAGCCGGTAATGATGACAGACTCGGGTTGTGCAGTTAAGGGTCTTTACTTACTGCAGATGTTCCTGGTCACTCTAGCTCCAAGTGACCTCCCGAGCCGTGCTGCGTCCACCAGGTCCTGGATCCAGCCAACCCCCAAACAAGTCCGGAGCGTGGCCCTGAGCTCTCCCTCTGTCCTTTCTTCAGCCGTCCCCACCAGTGATTCACCTAAATCCAGCTCCCTCGGGCCTTCTGTTGGGCAACCTTTGGCCTAAGGTTCCCTGACCCTCCATGTGGTGTGCCTTCAGGGTGAATGTAGTGGGTGACCGTGACAGACACTGCCCACGGTCTCCGGTCTCTGGCTGGGGAATGTCTTTGCCCCCACCAGCTTGGGTTCCGGTACCCTTCTGCTGACTCCTCACCCGGTGTTCTTATTTGGGTTCTTGGGTCCCTTCTTTATCCCCCTCTGGGTCTTTCTGCACTCCACTCTCTCTCCAGGGCTGTTGTTTCTTTCTCTCTCTTGCTGCAGGCTTGTCCTCTGCATCTGACTTCCTCTCTGCGTCTGACCCTGATCTTTGATGGTGCCCACCTTATATACACCCTCTATGTGTGAGCTCAGGTGACCAGCACCCAATGAGCTCCTATCACTACCCAGACTGCTCCCCCTTTCTGCCCCTACACTACATGGGATGTTCCTCCCCCCTCCCACTCCAGCCAGGAACAGGCTCGGTCGCACCTGCACATTTCTAAGTGGGAGTGCCGTCGGCCTGCTCCTCTGGAATGGGATGTATGTAGTGCATGCAGTCTATCTGAGCTCAGTTCCACACTCCTTCCTTACCCGGGAGTGGAATATCACACCTCTGGGTTGAGGTGCAATACCCCTGTAGCAGCCGAATCCTCAGGGTGCTACACATACATCCCATTTCCGAGGAACAGGCCGACGGTACTCCCACTTAGAAATGTGCAGGTACGACCGAGTCTGTTCCTGGCTGGAGTGGGAGGGGGGGTGGAACATCCCATGTAGTGTAGGGGCAGATAGGGGGAGCAGCCTGGGTAAAGATAGGAGCTCATTGGGTGCTGGTCACCTGAGCTCACACATAGAGGGTGTATATAAGGTGGGCACCAACTGAGATCAGGGTCAGTCTGTCAGAATCAGGAAGAGGAGCAGAGCCCTAGAGAGAGAGAGAGGAGAAAGAAAGAGAAAGACCCAGAGGGGGAAGACTGAAGGGACCCAAGAACCCAAATTAGAGCACCGGGTGAGGAGTCAGCAAAAGGGTACCGGAACCCAAGCTGGTGGGGGCAGAAAACAATCCCCAGCCAGAGACCGGAGGCCGTGGGCAGCGTCTGCCACGGCCACCCACCACATTCACCCCGAAGGCACACCACATGAAGGGTCAGGGAACCCAAGGCCAAGGGTGTCCCAACAGTAGGCCCGAGGGAGCTGGACCTAGGTGGATCACTGGTGGGGACGGCTGAAGAAAGGACAGAGGGAGAGCTCAGGGCCACGCTCCGGACTTGTTTGGGGGTTGGCTGGATCCAGGACCTGGTGGATGCAGCACGGCTCGGGTGGTCACTTGAAGCTGGAGTGACCGGAACATCAGCAGTGAGTAAATACCCTAAACTGCACAACCCGACTCTGTCTTCCTTTAACATCTATGCTGCACCACTACAACCCCCATCCTCTGCACCTGACCCCCTGAGGCTATACCCCACCCGTTGGGGGTTATACCATCAAAAGCTGCACCTACACCATCAGCCTCAGCGGACCCTGCTGCAGCGGCGGCCACAGTGACCGCATCACAACGGGTGGCGTAGTCGACACAAAAGAACTTTAGTAACATCTGTAGAACTGCCACATCACACTGAGCTTGACGCCCTGGGCACGGGACCGGGTCACAGCCGCTCGGAGACTACAACCCCCCATCTGATCCGGTGCCGGGTATTCCCCTCAAAAAGGAATATGTCCCAGGGGGCGCGTCAACTTTGGCGTAGTCGACTTTGGCGTAGTCGGCAGGATTACGTGCCCGCAACACCCGGGTACTGCGTGCCTGAAGAAAAGTGCAAGTTTACCTCAGAAAGAAGTCTCCCGCCGGTTCCGGAGGGTCCACGCCATCGGACTCCATCACCAGTCGTTTCCCGCCGATTGTCCGCCATTTCCAACTTGTTCCCGCCATCTGCAGAGTTTCCCGCCACTGGGCGACGCTTCCCGCCAAAACCGCAGATTTCCCGCCTTGGAAGAGCAGCGGACGCCATTATGGGCGTGCCAAAGGAGGGCAAGAGGCCACCTCCCATCGTGGGCCGGGACAGAAAATGGCGCCAAAAGTGGAAACCGCCCCCACCAACAGAGACTGTGATGCTGGAGGTGTCTGTCAGCGTGAAAGAACTACCCCTGGAGCTGACAGTCACCGAGTTGCCCCGGGACCGCCCTCGAGGGGGGAGGAGACGAAAGAGAAGAGATAAGATGGGTGCCGCTTGGAGCAGTCTGGAGCGAGCGCACCCGGAGGCAAGAAGTCTAACGAGGAGTAGCGGAGAAGCTTACCCGGATATGGAGAAAAAGCAGAACAGCACCGGCCCGCTGGCCAGGAGTCTGCTAGAGACCGAGGAAGGAGGGCAGAGCAGCACCGGCTCGCTGGCCAGGAGCCTGCCGGAAGAAGGGCAGAGCAGCACCGACCCGATGGTCAGGAGCCTGCTAGAGTCCACAACCCCGCTAGGTCTAGCGGAGATCTTAGCGCAGCTCCTCCGAGACCGGGAGTGTGCACAAAGTGCCCTGGAGGGCCTCGCAAGGAGGATGGCCCGGGTACAGCGCGAGATACTGGCGGAGTGGAGCCGGGAGATGACCCAGCAAGCTGAGACCAGTCAGCGGAGCACGCTACCCTGGAAAAGGAAACAGACCGCCTCTGAGGATGGCACGGGAGGACCCAAGGCCGGAGACGGCGCCGAGAAGGGAGCCGAACGCATGGAGGCAGGTAAAGGGGACGCCTATACCCCAAGCCGTGACACCGCTTACCTGCCCCAGCTCCCCGTCGCAGAGCCCGAAAGTCCCCCTGCTGTGCCCGTAGCCGCCATGTCGCCGCCATGGACTAGGCCCCGACCGGAAGCCGCCGCAGCGACCCCTGTGACGTCACGCGCCTCGACCCGGAGCGTGACGAAGCAGGAAATACCACCAGCCTGGTCGCAAGGCCTAGTACCCCCGGGCGCCGCATCACCAACAGCGCCCCCTACCTCCGCGGAGCCTCCGGCCTGGCCGCAAGGCCAGGTAGCCCAAGGCGCCGCCGTCCTAACGGTGCCCTTTACCTTCCAGGTGCCCCAGGCCTGGCCGCAAGGCCTGGGCAACCCGGGCGCCACCACCTCCGTGCCCGCGCCCGTAAAACCAAGGGTGCCACACCTGGGGGAGGACTTGTTCAGCCAGCTCACATGGCCGGACGGGCGGCCCTTCATCTGGCCCGAAGGATACCATGAGCTGGAACGGCAGCAGAAACTAAGGCCCTTGTGTGAGCCCCTGATCCCGGCTCCGAAGCCCGTGACTCGGGTCTCGCCTCCTTTAGAAGAAGCCCAATTCGAGTGGGACCCCACGGGAGAAGATTTGATGGGGTTCACCGGAGAAACTCGGGCAGTCGCCGCTGAGCGTACTGAGTGTTGTCGTCAGCAGCTAGCAGAGTTTGCGAGAGAACGGGAGGAGAGGCGGGTCAGAGAACAACAGGCCCAAATCCGGAGCGCGGAGCAGAAGAGCCGGACTAGGAGGAACCCCCATGCAGCGCACTGTCCCCGCACCATCGGGACGGTGATAAAGTTCAACCCGCAGCATGGGTGGGGCTTTATTCGGGACCGTAACAACCGCGGTGACGTTTTTGTGACCCGCAGAGACGTCGAGTCCCACCTGCCGGAAGGTCACAAAGGCCGTGACCTCTACGTCGGAGACGAGGTCACTTTCACCCGGCACAAGTGTGCCAAAGGACCTTACGCCCTCCACGTACACCGCTTGACGGAGGAGGAGTTGCGGTACGGGGAGGAGGAGCCAGAGGACCCGGATGGGTCTGAAGCAACACCATATCACCAAGAAAAAGCAGGAGGGAGCCGTCGTTGAGGACGGGAGTAGAGACTGTATATAGTTGCCCGTAGGGGGCACAGTGAACCGTTGCTGCTAAAATAGTCCCCGTTGGGACCAGTGAACTGTTTACCCGTTAACCCCTTAATCCCACAGGCTGAGGACTGTGAGCAGCCTTTCCCTTCCCTCTACCTGGCCGAGGACTGAGAGCGGCCAACTTCCCCTGTAAATAGTTGCGCGTCCTAAAGCGCCCCCTACCGGTTTTATAGAAAACCTGTTTTTCTAAGAGACTGTCGCACTTTTCCCGGACACACGTTGCACAGTGTCCGGAGGAGGAACCAGAAACAAGAGACGACGAGAATGTTATATGAAAAGTTTTATATATATAATGTTTTATACGTTTTATTATGTTTATATGAAAAATTTTGTATGTTTTGGTGTTTATGTCTTACAGCCCGAGGACGTGCTGTGGTTTACCAGGGGGGAATGTAGCACCCTGAGGATTCGGCTGCTACAGGGGTATTGCACCTCAACCCAGAGGTGTGATATTCCACTCCCGGGTAAGGATGGAGTGTGGATCTGAGCTCGGTAGGCTGCATGCACTACATACATCCCATTTCCGAGGAACAGGCCGACGGTACTCCCACTTAGAAATGTGCAGGTACGACCGAGTCTGTTCCTGGCTGGAGTGGGAGGGGGGGTGGAACATCCCATGTAGTGTAGGGGCAGATAGGGGGAGCAGCCTGGGTAAAGATAGGAGCTCATTGGGTGCTGGTCACCTGAGCTCACACATAGAGGGTGTATATAAGGTGGGCACCAACTGAGATCAGGGTCAGTCTGTCAGAATCAGGAAGAGGAGCAGAGCCCTAGAGAGAGAGAGAGGAGAAAGAAAGAGAAAGACCCAGAGGGGGAAGACTGAAGGGACCCAAGAACCCAAATTAGAGCACCGGGTGAGGAGTCAGCAAAAGGGTACCGGAACCCAAGCTGGTGGGGGCAGAAAACAATCCCCAGCCAGAGACCGGAGGCCGTGGGCAGCGTCTGCCACGGCCACCCACCACATTCACCCCGAAGGCACACCACATGAAGGGTCAGGGAACCCAAGGCCAAGGGTGTCCCAACAGTAGGCCCGAGGGAGCTGGACCTAGGTGGATCACTGGTGGGGACGGCTGAAGAAAGGACAGAGGGAGAGCTCAGGGCCACGCTCCGGACTTGTTTGGGGGTTGGCTGGATCCAGGACCTGGTGGATGCAGCACGGCTCAGGTGGTCACTTGAAGCTGGAGTGACCGGAACATCAGCAGTGAGTAAATACCCTAAACTGCACAACCCGACTCTGTCTTCCTTTAACATCTATGCTGCACCACTACAACCCCCATCCTCTGCACCTGACCCCCTGAGGCTATACCCCACCCGTTGGGGGTTATACCATCAAAAGCTGCACCTACACCATCAGCCTCAGCGGACCCTGCTGCAGCGGCGGCCACAGTGACCGCATCACAACGGGTGGCGTAGTCGACACAAAAGAACTTTAGTAACATCTGTAGAACTGCCACATCACACTGAGCTTGACGCCCTGGGCACGGGACCGGGTCACAGCCGCTCGGAGACTACAACCCCCCATCTGATCCGGTGCCGGGTATTCCCCTCAAAAAGGAATATGTCCCAGGGGGCGCGTCATATACATACAGTAATGCACGGCTCTACACAGTATACACACGGTAATTCTCGGCTCTGCACCGTATAGATACAGTAATACAGGGCTCTGCTCCATATACATACAGAAATAGACGGCTCTGCTCCGCATACATACAGTAATACACGGCTCTGCTCCGTATACATACAGTAATACACGGCTCTGCTCCGTATACATACAGTAATACAGGGCTCTGCTCCATATACATACAGAAATAGACGGCTCTGCTCCGTATACATACAGTAATACACGGCTCTGCTCCGTATACATACAGTAATACACGGCTCTACACAGTATACACACAGTAATTCTCGGCTCTGCACCGTATAGATACAGTAATACAGTGCTCTGCTCCATATACATACAGAAATACACGGCTCTGTAACATATACATACAGTAATACACGGCTCTGCACTGTATACATACAGTAATACACGGCTCTACACAGTATACACACAGTAATTCTCGGCTCTGCACCGTATAGATACAGTAATACAGTGCTCTGCTCCATATACATACAGAAATACACGGCTCTGCTCCGTATACATACAGTAATACACGGCTCTGTAACATATACATACAGTACAGTGATACAATTTATTTTTTCTCCACTTATAAACCTCTTCTTCCTTTGCCTCCTGAACTAATTAGTCACTGGAAACCTCAGCTTATGTAACGGGTCTGGGAGGCGGAACCTCTGGGCTACAATACAAGGGGGCGGTCCTTGTAAGGGAGCGGGTGGCGACCAGGCAGGTAGTCACAGGAGGTGACCAGGACAGTCTCTGGGTGTACGGGCAGGAGGACACGGCAAGTGATCGGGGCAGTCTCTGGGTAAAGGGTAGGTACGACCTGTGATGGCTGAACCTCCAGGTAGGCTAGCAAGGCAGATGGAGAATGTGTGCTCCCAGGTGAGCAAGCGAGAGTCTCTGGAATAGCAGGTGGTCACAGCACGTGACGGCGGAGCCTCCAGGTAGGCAAGCAGGCAGGTAACGGAGAAGCGCTCCCAGGTGAGCGGGCAAGAGTCTCAGGAATAGCTGGTGGTCACAGCACGTGACAGCGGAGCCTCCGGGCAGGCAAGCAGGCAGGTAGCGGAGAAGCGCTCCCAGGTGAGCGGGCAAGAGTCTGGAGTAGCTGGTGGTCACAGCACGTGACAGCGGAGCCTCCGGGCAGGCAAGCAGGCAGGTAGCGGAGAAGCGCTCCCAGGTGAGCGGGCAAGAGTCTGGAGTAGCTGGTGGTCACAGCACGTGACAGCGGAGCCTCCGGGCTGGCAAGCAGGCAGGTAACGGAGAAGCGCTCCCAGGTGAGCGGGCAAGCTGGTCCATAGACAGACTGACCGGAGTTGTAAGGCAGACCGTCGGACCTCTGGCAAGCAGGCAGGTAGCTGAGGTGCGCTCCCAGGTGAGCGGGCAGGCTGGTCCTTAGACAGACTGACAGGAGTAGTAAGGCAGACCGTCGGACCTCAGACTAGCAGACAGGTAGCAAGTAATCAGGCAGGAATCTGACAGGTAACTGGCAGGTAACTGGCAACGGGACCTGAGAGCTGAAGCACAGGTGAGACACAGGTGCAAACAACATTGCTCGGGCACCTCCATTTTGGAGGAGGTGCCTTATATATGATGAAGTCCTCCGGCCATTGGCCGGGGACTCCTTAGGACGGCGCGCGCGGCCCCTTTAAGAGGAGGGGAGCGCGCGCGCGCGCGCCCTAAGCACAGGGGCCGGAAAGGAGCGCGCGCTGAGAGCAGAGCGGGAGGAGGACGCCGGGAAGGAGCGCGCGCTGACAGCAGAGCGGGAGAGGGACGCCGGGCACGGGGCAGAGCGGTGAGGGGAGCAGCGTCCCTGCCTAGCAGAGGGCAGGGACGCCGGCACTACAGCTTATATTCATTTTGGTCAAGGGAAGATGACTGCCAGCTCAGTGAGATGTCGGCGTACACCACCCATTATTCTTCTTGGAGGCATTTAGGAGAAGAGAGAAGGAGTGTCAGAAGATACTATAGCAGCTAGTCTCTATGTCACCGGTGTGTCAGGTGTGAATGACAGCCGCTTTGGATCCGGCTGTAGACGGTCTCTGCGCTTGGCATTGCAGACGCCTTCTCGATCTTCTCATCTCTGTAGTGTATTGATATCCTCTTTCCTTTAGGACCCAGCAGCGACCTCCACCTTCTGCTGCTGATTGACACACCCTTGCTTGGTAGTTAAAAACCCTAATTTTCTCCAGAAAGCAGGCTTGGAGCACTAGCAGTCAGATAGTTTCTTCTCTGGTGCCCTTGGAGCAGAGTTGGCATTACCTCTCTGGGGTCTGCTCAAGCTAAGTTTATCGCCTTTGTTTGTTTACCTTGTTGTTTTTAGTTTGTAGTGGGGCCTGACTAGTGCTCACCCCATCCCCTCCCTGTCTAGGGCTGAGCTCTAGGGACATTCAGGGCTTAGGTTCCGGCTCGGCGATAGGTGTGGAACCTATATAGGGGCGATAGGGTAGGCAGGGTAATATTAGATCTGCCTAGGGGTCTCCACTCCCCCTTTCCCTAGTGTTTGGGCTTCCTCCCCCTCTTCCCATTGTTGTGCACTTAGTCTTTCCCTCACCTTGCGCGACACTCTACCCACTAGCTCAGAGTCAAGTGAAAGTTAGAGATAGACGCTGCAGAGGGGAAAACTTTTGAAAAATGTTAGATAAAAGTAATTTCATGGCCAAAAATAGTGTAATTTCTAACACACATGATATTTTATTCTGAAAAGTTAAATGAATATATAGTTTACTTTTAAGCTCAGCCTGGACCATTGAATCCCATTGATTTCAGTAAAAAGTTGCTGTCTGCCTACTTCAAGATTTTTTTAAGACCAGAACCATTTTGGACCATTTTAGAGTTTAAAGATTTTTTCTGTCTGTCACCAGTATGAAAGCAGAAATCCAAAGTAGTTTAACCTTTAAATCAATCAATTGGGTGCACACTCTGATGCCAATTTTTGTTCCAGTTATATTTTTTTTCCAAGGCCTTTTTCAACTGTATCTCAAACTTGCAGAAATTCTTAATAGAATTGTCATTGTCTCCCTTTCACATCAAGAACCCTGTCAAGTAAAGCAAGTGATATTTACCAAAATTCTATATAAAGATCTATTTTCTTATGTATAATATAATATACAGTACTGCGTACTTAGCCAGGTAAGAATAAAGGCTAAAAAGTAGCAATGATTTTAAAATAGAAGTGTTTAAACTTTATTTTTCTATAAATTAACATAATGCAAAATAAAAGAAATATTTGTTGTAACCGCCCTTTGTTTTCCAAATAGCATCAATTCTTCTAGATACGCTTCCACAAAGTCAGAGATTTTGTAGGTTTATAGTCAGGTGTATGAGTAACCAAATTGACCAAATGGATAATAATGATCATCATTTTCATATGAGGGTTCAAACACAATCATTAACTGAAACAGAAACAACTGTGTTAAAAAAAACTGTGTAAGGAACAGCCAAACTCTGCTACAAAGGTGAGGTTGTGTAAGAATTTCATGACACAGGTCATACATACATCATGGCAAGACTGAGCACTACAACAAGATACAAGGTAGTTATACTGCATCAGCAAGATCTCTCCCATGCAAACAATTCAAAGCAGACTGGGGTTTCAAGATGTGCTGTTCCAGCTCTTTTAAAGAAGCATCAAGAAATTGTCAACTTTGAGGACTGTAGACTCCGTGGTCGGCCAGGGAAACTTAGTGCATCAGACGAGACATACATCATTCTTACTTCCCTTTGAAATATTTCAGCAATTGCATCAGCTCAGAACTGGAAGAGACCAGTGGGACCCACCTACATCCATCTACTTTTGAAGAAGTCAGGCCTGAAGTGGTCTTCTTAGAAGAATTGCAGCCAGCAAGCCATAGCTTTGACGTGGTAGTATAGCCAAGCAACTCAACTATGCACAAAAACATATGAATTGGGGTGCAGAAACATGGCAGCTTGTGCTCTGGACTGATGAGTCAAAATTTTAAATACTTGGCTGTAATATAAGGCAGAGTGTTCACCAAAGGACTTGAGAGCAGTACAATAATGAGAGTCCGCAGGCAACAGTGAAGCGCAGTAGAGGATCTTTGTAAATTTTGGGCTGCATTTCAGCAAATGGAGTTGGGGTTTTGGTCAAGATTAATGTTGTCCTCAATCCCGAGAAGTACAGGTAGATACTTATCCATCATGAAATACTAACATGGAGGCGTCTAATTGGCTCCAAATTTATTCTGCAGCAGGACAATGACAAATACAGCCAATGTTAAGAACCATCTTCAGCATAAAGATGAAGAAGCAGTCCTGGAAGTGATTATATGGCCACCACAGAACCCTTATCTCAACATCATGGAGTCTGTCTGGGATTACATGAACAGACAAAATTTTACACACCTGTCCCGGGTCCAGGCTCTGCTCCCTTCACGCCTGTCCGTTAAACTCTTGAGTGCTCCACATCGGACTTTGCAAGTAGCATGGTGTGCTCTCATGTGATCATCTACCTAGGCCTATGTAAGGCCTCCCAAGACAAACACCTGTGTACTAAGATTCTTAGTTTATCTGTGCACCACAAAATGCTCAGTACCTGGCTGTGGTCTCCAGGACCTCTGCTACCTGTCTGCGGTGTCCAATCTGTCTACGGCCTCCAGTACTACTAGTCCTTGGATCTCGCGTGCCTTACCTGCCTGCTGCACCGATGCCCATGGGCCCGTGTGCCCACCTGGACCTGGCCATAGAGGATCCACCTCACAAGGTAAGCCTGTAATACAGAATTATTTGCACAAGCTTACATCCACATATCTGTGGTTAGTTCTCCAAGATTTTTGGAACAACCTTCCTGCCAAGTTCCTTCAACCACTGCATACAAGTACAAGTGTGCCTAGAAGAATAGATACTGTTTAGAAGCGTGATCACACTAGATATGGATTCGATTTAGATTTATCTTTTGTTCATTCACTTTGCATTTTGGAATTGATAAAAGTAAACTACAGACACTGTGACAAAGTCACTAGCAAAGTACTGGGGGGGAGATATGTGGCACTGAGATTGATAGCTGCAGTAATTATACATAGGAAAAAGGTTCCAGCGCACGAGTGGGTTAATCAGCCATCTTGGTGCTGGGGTGATTAAACAACTGTAGAAAGGGAGGAACTCAGAGGATAAAATAACAGCCTTTCAGAGCATTTGGTGTGGGAAGGGCCTGGAGACACAAGCTCTGGAGCTGTGGTGTGCATGTTAAGGAAAGCTAAACCTTGGGTTGTTTTGTTCCTGAAGTGGGTGGTTACCCATAGCAACAAGGACTTGTGCCATACGTTATGGTTATGTTTTGTTTTCCATGTTAGGTCAGTAAGGTCGTGTTTGTTTTGCTAAGGCTGCGTGCACACGATGCGTTTTTCATGCGTTTATGCTGCGGAATTTCCGCAGCGGAAACGCATCAAAAACGCATGGTAATCCGCACCCCATGGTCCCCAATGGCATTCCGCAATGTCAATGCACATGCTGCGGATTTTTCCGCAGCGTTTCTGCAGCGCTCATAAATCCGCAGCATGTTCATTAATTTTGCGGAAGCGCAGCGGAAGCGCCGCCATTGACTTGCATTGAGACGCATAGAATCCGTGTCTGTACATTTGTACAAGCGGATAATATGCGTTTCAATGTGCGGATGGTACCCAGTTCTGGAGGAGAGAAGACTCTCATCCAGACCTGGGTACCATTGTACCTGTAAAAAAAAGAATAAAATAATAAATAAAGTTTATATTCACCTGTCCGGTGGCCCCTGCAGCGCTTCTCCTTCCAGGACCTGAGATGACGTCACGGTCATGTGACCGCAGGCTGTCTCGCGAGATGCTGGCAAGCCAGGAAGGAACCAGGAAGGAGCGTGACAGCACACGCGGCGGCATCGGAGGTAAGTATAGCTTTATTTTTTTATTTTTACGGTCACACTATATAAATCCATGCCGGTTGCTGTTTGCATGGATTTATACAGTGTGACCTAGTTGTCAAACACTTTCCAAGTGATGCTATCGCCTGGAAAGTGCTTGTCAGTCCGCATGTGTAAACACATGCGTTAACGCATGTGGATACGCATGTGTATCCGCATGTATTCCGCATGTATTCTGCAGGAAAAACGCATGCACAATCTGCATGCATTTTTTCTGCCAGGGAGATGCAGAAATGCTGCAGAAATTTTCTACTTCATTTCTGCATCGTGGGCACATAGCCTAACATTGCTGTAGTTTATGCAGTGCTCTTAATAAACTCAGCAGAAGATTTAAAGAGACAGTGTTCCTGTGTACCTCTATGTCCAACCAAGTGAGCCGATCTACCAGAGTTGGTGTTAGAAGTGTGGGCAAGATCCCCAGGAAGCAAGTGTGACGGCTGTGGGCAGACTGCATGTCCAGGGTGATGGCCGCGATGTCTGACAGCGGTCAGAAAAAATGGAGGATCAAGCACCTGGTCCAAAGCCAACACCTGAAGCATATGCAACAGAAGCATCAGGAGCAGCAATAGCAGCAGCATCGGTAGCAGCAGCAGCTCCAACAGCAACAACTGCAGAAGCATCAGGAGCCGCAGCAACAGCTGGCACAACAGGAGACAAGTAAGCTGCTTATGCAACAGAAGCAGCTCCAACAGTTCCAGCAACAGAGTCGACAACAGCAGCAGATTGATTTACTCACAGAGGCAGTTCGTGGCACGGCAGCGGCTCCGACTCCATTGTCAACTGATGATTTATCTGTCCGGAAGGCGGTGAGGAGAGCCTTACAGAAAATGACCCTGGGTGATGGGCCTTTTTAACCATTTTTGAAAGGGTCACCGCTAGAGAGAAACTCCTGCCAGAGCAGTGGGCAGAAGTCCTGGCATCATACTTAACGGGGGAGCCACAAAAGGACTACTATGATTTGGCTTTACAGGACGCCAAAGAATATGAAAAATTTTGGCGTGCTTGGGGGTGACAATGTCTGTCAAGTCACAACGGGTCTACCGCTGAGCATATCACCGTGACAAACCCCCTCGCTCCCAAATGTTTGATCTGCTGCACCTCGTCAAAAAGTGGTTACAGCCGGAGTCCTCTACCCCAGCGCAGATAGTGGAGCGAGTTGTAATGGACCGGTTCGTTCACTCCATTCCAAGCCCGATATAGACTTGGATTGCCCAGGGAGATCCCCAGAATGCTGATGACTTGGTCGGACTGGTCGAAAGGTATCAGGAGGTCGACGGGTCCGTGGGGAGGCAACTCATTCTATTCTGGGGGGTGAAGGTTAAAAAGGGGGTGGGGCGTCCAAAGTCCAAGGGAATGGCAGAGGTTCTTGCTAAGGCCCTCATCAGGAGACGTAATTTGCTGGAGATGTCACAGTCCAGGTCATGTAGCTGCCCATTGTCCCCTGACCACCGAGCAAATGGACTGTAGCATGGGACGCCGGTGTTCGTTCTATGCTTATCCAGCTTGCAGTGTGGACTGTCCACCCAGCAAGGGGCCCCAAACTTGTCCTGTCAAAGTGAATGGCCTGCAAATGACTGGGCTACTAGACTCAGGGAGTTTGGTAACCCTCGTGAGTGACACACTCCCTCTCTAATTGATCTCTGGGAAGAAGGTTGGTGTCCACTGCGGAGACCTGGATTACTCGGGTAAGAAACAGGTTGGCCCTAAAGTCTCACCATCTCCATAGTTTGACGGGTTTCCCTTCTATGTAATGGGAAAAGAGGAGCAAGTAGTATTCCCCGAGGCAGACATTCTTGAGTTAGGGATGACCAGAGGAAATTTAGGGTTCACCCAACATAGAGACCTTTCGCTAAAAGATGCGTTCAATAAGGTAACCGTCATAAACAGCATAGCACAGGAGTTGGGTGCTGACACCAGGTTTCCCTATTTTATGTTGAGTGGGGACTTATTGTACTGAGTTAATAAAGTGAGGGAGGAGATAGTGGAGCAGTTGTTGGTAACAGCACCCTATAGACAAAGGGTGTTGGATAGAGCCCATTCACATGTCTTAGGTGACCATCTGGGGGTGGACAAAACTCAAGAATGAGTCATGCAGAGGTTCTTTTGGCCCAGATGTCACAGAGAAATCCTAAGATATTTCAAGTCCTGTCCCATCTGCCAGTTAACTGCTACCAACTCTCTCATCCAAAATCCTTTCATGTCGATATTATTATCTATTATTATAGCGCCATTAATTCCATGGCACTTTACATGTGAAAAAGGGATATATGTAGCAATCAGCAAGTACAATAATTTGAACAAAAACAAGGTACCAACTGGTACAGGAGGAGAGAGGACCCTGCCCGCGAGGGCTCACAATCTAAAAGGGGGGGGGGGGTTTAGGATACAGTAGGTGAGGGCATAGCTGGTCGTGAAGCAAGGGTTACTGCAGGTTGTAGGCTTGTCGGAAGAGGTGGGTCTTCAGGTTCTTTTTGAAGGTTTCCACGGGCAGGTAGTCACGGCAAGTGACAGGGACAGTCTCTGGGTAGAAGGGCAGGTAGTCACGGCAAGTGACAGGGACAGTCTCTGGGTAGAAGGGCAGGTAGTCACGGCAAGTGACAGGGACAGTCTCTGGGTAGAAGGACAGCAGGCAGGTGGCTGGTGAGCGCTCCCAGGTGAGCGGGCGAGAGTCTCTGGACAGGCAGGTGGTCACAGCAAGTGATGGCAAAGCCTCCAGGTAGGCTAGCAGGCAGGTAGCAGGTGGATGCGCCCAGGTGAGCGGGCAAGAGTCTCTGGACAGGCAGGTGGTCACGGCAAGTGACGGCAGAGCCTCCAGGTAGGCTAGCAGGCAGGTAGCAGGTGAGCGCTCCCAGGTGAGCGGGCAGGCTGGTCCATAGACAGACTGACAGGTGTCGGAAGGCAGACCGTCGGACCGCAGACTTGCAAGCAGGTAAGCGGATATCAGGCAGGTATCAAGCAGGAATCTGGCAGGTGACTGGCAGGTAACAGGCAGGAATCTGGCAGGTGACTGGCAGGTAACAAGCAGGAATCTGGCAGGTGACTGGCAGGTAACTGGTAACGGGACCTGAGGGCTGAAGCAGAGTGAAGGCTTTGCAACAACAATGCTCGGGCACCTCCATTTTGGAGTAGGTGCCTTATATATGGTGAAGTCCTCCGGCCATTGGCCGGGGACTCCTTAGGACGGCGCGCGCGGCCCCTTTAAGAGAGGGGGAGCGCGCACGCGCCCTAAGCACCGTGGCCGGGAAGCAGCGCGCGCTGCCAGCAGAGCGGGAGGAAGACGCCGGGCACGGAGCGGAGAGGTGAGGGGAACAGCGTCCCTGCCTAGCAGGAGGCAGGGACGCCGACGCTACAGAAGGGAGGCCACAGAGCAGGAGGTTGCATTAGTCGAGGCGGGAGATGATGAGGGCATGCACTAGGGTTTTTGCAGATTCATGGTTGAGAAATGTACGAATCCAAGAAATATTTTTGAGTTGGAGTCGGCATGAAGTGGAAAGGGCTTGTATATGAGGTTTGAAGGAGAGATCAGAGTCAAGGGTTACCCCAAGGCAGCGAGCTTGCGGGACTGGGGAGAGTGGGCAGCCATTGACTTTGATAGATAGGTCAGGTGGGGGGGGGTTGAGTGAGGTGCTGGAAAGATGATGAATTCAGTTTTATCCATATTAAGTTTTAGGAATCTAGCAGAGAAGAAAGATGAAATAGCTGACAGACATTGTGGAATTCTGGTTAGTAGGGAGGAGATATCAGGTCCAGAGAGATAAGCCCCTGTCTCACATAGTGAGATCGCTAGCGAGATCGCTGCTGTGTCACGGTTTTGGTGACGCAACAGCGACCTCACCAGCGATGTCGCTATGTGTGACACTTTGCAGCGATCAGGCCCCTGTTGTGAGGTCGCTGATCGCTGCAGAATGTCCTGGACCTTTTTTTGGTCGTTGCTCTCCTGCTGGTCAGCACACATCGCTGTGTGTGACCAGCGGGAGCAGCGATCAGGCTGGTAACCATGATAAAAAGCGGGTTACTAGGGGCGCACGCGCACTTAGTAACCCGCTGTTTATCATGGTTACGAGCCTGCTAAAGTGAGCGGTAACCTCCCGCTCACCGTAGCAGAGTGGTAACAGGGTTACTAGGTGCGCGTGTGCTCCTAGTAACCCACTGTTTATCATGGTTACCAGCCTGCTCCTGCTTCAGCAGGCTGGTAACCAGGAGCAGGACATCGTGGAAAGATTCTTTCCACGATGTCGCTTCTCCCCTGATCGTTGGTGAGCCTGCCTGTTTGACAGCTCACCAGCGACCACATAGCGATGCAGCAACGATCCCTGACAGGTCGTATCGTTGTCAGGATCGCTAAGTGTGACGGGGCCTATAGATGTGTGTCATCAGCATAGAGGTGATACTGAAAGCCGTGAGACTCTATGAGCTGTCCCAGGCCGAAGGTGTAGATGGAGAAGAGCAGGGGTCCTAGAACTGAACCTTGGGGGACACTGACATATAGGGGGTGAGATGAGGAGGTGGTGTGTGAGTGGGAGACGCTGAATGTCCGGTCTGTTAGGTATGAGGAGATTCACGATAGGGCCAAGTCTGTGATGCCGAGAGATGAGAGAGTCTGTAGCAAGAGGGAATGGTCCACTGTGACAAAAGCAGAGGACAGGTCCAGGAGTAGGAGGACAGAGTAGTGTCGCTTGGATTTGGTCGTCAGTAGGTCATTGATGACTTTAGTCAGGGCAATTTCAGTGGAATGATGAGGTCGGAAGCCAGATTGTAAGCGGTCAAAGAGGGAGCTGGAGAAGATGTGGGAGGACAGTTCAAAATGGACGTGTTGTTCCAGAAGTTTTGAGGCATAGAGGAAAAGTGAGATGGGGCGATAGCTAGACAGAGAGGATGGGTCAAGGGAGGGCTTTTTAAGGATGGGTGTGATCGAGGCATGTTTGAAGCATGAGAGGAAGACGCCAGTTGTTAATGACAGGTTGAAGAGGTGGGTAAGGGTTGAGATGAAGACTGCGGTGTGTTACGCACATGCCAGGACTGACTAGCATGAGGGTGGTTAGTGATCCCACTGGACCATGGACCAAGGAGTGCCTGGAGGGGCGTGACTAAGTATCAACTCGGTCGCACAGCGGCTCAGTCGACTCCGTGAACCAGAGAGGAACTGAGCAGATGCTACTCCAGGTCAGACCCCAGTCACAGCTGTTGACCCACACCGGGGAATGCAGGAACAGGCAGGTTAGGCTGGCATACTGACAGGTGGGTACTGGCAGGCACGGCTGGTATGCAGACAGGTGGGTACTGGCAGGTAGGAACGCAGGCAGGATAGGGACCAGTACAGACTGGTATACAGGAACAGAGCCGCAGGTGCGGCAGACAAGCAGAATAAAGCAAAACCTGCAGGTGCAGTAAACGAGCAGAGCAGAGCAAAACCCACAAGTGCGGTAGACAAAGCAGAGCAGAGCAAAACCCGCAGATGCGGTAAACGAGCAGAGCAAAACCCGCAGGTGCAGTAGACAAGCAGATCAGAGAAAAACCCGCAGGTGCGGTAGACAAGCAGAGCAGAGCAAAACACGCAGGTGCGGTAGACAAGCAGAGCATAGCAAAACCCACAGGTGCGGTAGACAAGCAGAGCAGAGCAAAACCCACAAGTGCGGTAGACAAGCATAGCAGAGTAAAACCCGCAAGTGCGGTAGACAAACAGAGCAAAACCCCCAGGTGCAGTAGACAAGCAGAGCAGAGCAAAACCCGCAGGTGCGGTAGACAAGCAGAGCAGAGCAAAACCCACAGGTGCGGTAGACAAACAGAGCAGAGAAAAACCCGCAGGTGCAGTAGACAAGCAAAGCAGAGCAAAACCCGCAGGTGCACTAGACAAGCGAAGCAGAGCAAAACCCACAAGTGCGGTAGACAAGCAAAGCAGAGCAAAACCCGCAGGTGCGGTAGACAAGCAGAGCAGAGCAAAACCCGCAGGTGCGGTAGACAAGCAGAGCAGAGCAAAACCTGCAGGTGCGGTAGACAAAGCAGAGCAGAGCAAAACCCGCAGGTGCGGTAGACAAGCATAGCAGAGCAAAACCCGCAAGTGCGGTAGACAAGCAGAATAGAGCAAAACCCGCAGGTGCGGTAGACAAGCAGAGCAGAGCAAAATCCGCAGGTGCGGTAGACAAACAGAGCAAAACCCGCAGGTGCGGTAGATATGCAGAGCAAAACCCGCAGGTGCGGTAGACAAGCAGAGCAGAGCCAAACCCGCAGGTGCGGTAAACAAGCAGAACACAGCAAAACCCGCAAGTGCGGTAAACAAGCAGAGCAGAGCAAAACTCGCAGGTGCGATAGACAAGCAGAGCAGATACACACAAGGTACTTACAATGCAGTAGCGAGTGAACACTAAACTCACGAACTGAAGTACAGAGACAACGAATTGCAGTTAGGTGCAGGTTCAGACACTGCAGGAAAAGGGAATATACGAACATAGAGACAAACAAGTAACAGGCTAGGACACTGTTCAGACAGGAACTGAACCAGAAACAAGATACAGGAACGAGCCTGGGAACTCAGCCCCCAGGGTGGCGGAAACAGACTAGAAGTCACAGATACAGGTAACGGGCCTAGGTATACATCCCCCAGGGTGGCGGAACAGACAAGATACAGGACAGGACCTGGCAACTCAGTTGCACAGAACACACTGAAAGAGAGTGTTGCTCAGGCACCTCCTACTGGGTGGAGGGGGTTTAAGTATCCAGTGACTCACAACAATAGGCTGGGGACGTATTAAGAGTGCGCACACAGTAACTATAAGAATCAGACAGTAACCGAGCTGCCGCCCTAAGCAATCAGACAAGAGACATGCACACAGCAGATACTGGAGCTAAGTGTGCAGCCAGGACTGATAGGTAAGATGGCGGTCTTGCATGGTGGGAGGTGGTAAGCCATGCCAGCACGCCACCAGGGATGTTACACGGTGAGGTTTGGGATGAGGTGGGACGGCATTGGGTCAAGTTCACAGGTGGTGAGATGTGACTTGGAGAGTAAAGAGAAAAGTTGATCTTACGTGATGGCGGAAAAGCTGGTTTTGGAGGAGGAGAGTTGAGTAGTTATGAGAAGTGGCTGTGGGGACTTATGGCCAAAACTTTGCCTTATGTTGTCAATCTTCTGCTTGAAGAATGAGGCAAAGTCTTCAGCTGAGATGAGTGGGGAGGGAGGGGGAGCTGGGGGACGGAGGAGAGAATTGAAAGTACTGAATAGCTGTTTAGGGCTATGAGACAGGGAGAATATGAGCAATGAGAAGTAGGTTTGTTTTGCTGCAGTGAGTGTGGACTTGAAAGCAGTGAGGGACTGTTTGAATGTGATGAAGTGCTGTTTGGAGTGGGACCTTTTCCATCTCCGTTCAGCAACATTGGAAGCCTGTCTCAGTTCTTTAGTCCGGCTGGTGTGCTAGGGTTGCCTGTTGACTGTGCGAGCTTTGGTATGTGTGAGGGGGTCGACCAAATTGAGAGCTGCAGCTGTTGTAGTGTTATATAAAGCAGCAGCAGCAGCATCTGCATCATGTAAGGAATTTATGTTTGTAAGAGGGAGAAGGGATTCAGAGAGTGATTGTAAGTCAAGGTGTTTGAGATTTCTGCGAGGGTGTGAAAGTTTCTGGATTGGGATTGTGGACCTGGAGAGGAGAGGGAAGAAAATGTGAGTAAGTTGTGGTCAGAAAGAGGGAGAGGTGATTAGAGAGGTTAGATAGGGAACAGAGGTGCGTGAAGATGAGGTCCAGTGTGTGTCCATGTTTGTGAGTGGCTGTGGAAGACCATTGAGCTAGGCCGAAGGAGGAAGTGAGGGATATAAGCTTAGAGACAGATGAGTCGGAAGTGTCAATGGGGATTTTGAAGTCACCCATGATGTTAGTGGTGATGTCAGTGGAAAGGAAATGAAGTAGCCAGGTGGTGAAGTGGTCTAGGAAGGTGGTAGCTGGCCCTGTGGGGTGGTAAATGATAGCCAGTTGGAGGTTGGAGGGGGAGTAGGTGCGCACACAGTGCACTTCAAAAGATGGGAGGGTGACGGAAGGTGGCAATGGGATATGTGAGAAGGAGCAGTTATTTGACAGGAGTAAGCCAACTCCACCATACTTGACGCTGGGGCGTGATGTGTGGGAGAGGTGGAATCCGCCTTACGAAAGTGCAGCTGGAGAGGCTGTGTCAGAGGGGGTGAGCCAGGTTTCGGTGATGGCGAGGAAGGAACATTTTTCAGTAATGAAAAATATCATGGATGTAGGAAAGTTTGTTGCAGACGGAGCGAGCGTTCCATAGAGCTCCTGTTAGTGGGACTGGTGAAGCGGGGGCTGGGCGGATGGGTATAAGGTTAGAAAGGTTGTGGAAATGTGTGATAGATCTAGGATGAGAGGTAGACGTGACTGTGGGGATGTGGTGAGGGAACGGGATTTGGAGAGATATTGCCGGCAGTGAGGAAGAGCAGAGAAAGTGTTAGCAGGTGGGAGCAGGAGAGCGCATGAGGTGGCTGTCTGTGTTTGGAGACACAGGATTGTATGTTAAGGATCAGTTCTGAGGAGGAGGTGAGATGGATGGGGAGAATGGAAGGAGAGATGACCAGTTCCTTACTAGGAGTAGGGATTAGAGGGGTTAGTAGAAAGTGAAGGACCATAGAGGAGAGAGTGAAAACAAACAGGGACATTGTTTACTGTGACTAAGTATTCAGTTTCCTTCAGTTCCCTTCAGGTTCAATTCAGGTATAATTCTTAGCTTAGTATTTCTTCGGTACACTTCTATGTTACACTTGTATGTTACGCTGGCAGACTGACGTCCTGCAGACGTATAGCTCACAATATACAGTATATTTGCTACAAAATGCAGGCAGCTGTGAACAAGAGGAGAGTGGCCTCTGCTCATCTATATCAGATCATCACAGTAAGGAGGAAAGCTGGGTTGCATACCAAAACATACAGCCAGCAAAGGTATGGGGGAATCACAGTAGGAGGAAAACAGGGTGGCATACCAAAGCATACAGCCAGCAAAGGTATGGGGGAATCATAGTAGGAGGAAAGCTGGGTTGCATACCAACACATAGAGCCAGCAAAGGTATGGGGGAATCACAGTGGGAGGAAATCTGGGTTGCATTTCTGTAGGAGGAATGGAGAAACAGATCTTGATTAGAATGCGATGGTTATTGATAATCATCGAGGCAGCGCAACAGGGGGAACCCGTTGAACCTCAATGTGGGCTGGACAAGCCAGAAGGGGATACTGAGGATGTCACAGTGGCAGAGACACTGTCACCAGCCCAGAAACCACAGTGCCGAGAACTACTACAGCGGATCCAGGACCTGTTCTCGGAGTTGCCAGGACGTATGCAGATGGTTGAACATTAAATCCTGACGGAAACACATGTGCGGATGCCTTCGGGAGAGTTGCGTTTCTGCAACAACCATAGGAAACAAAATGTGATACATATCCAATACCCTGCATTGATGATGTCATAGAGAAGCTAAGGTCAGCCAGATACATCACCACCCTGGACCTAACGAAAGGTTACCCCCAAATCCTTCTCTCTCAAAGTGCAAAGGAGAAGATGGCCTCTTCTACACCTGACGGTTGCTTCCAGTATACCAGAATTCTGTTCAGGCTGCAAGGAGCCACAGCTACATTCTGGAGGGGAATGGACTGGATCTTAGCCCCTCACAAAAAGTATGCCACAACTTACCTCGACAATATTGTGATATTCAGCCCGGATTGGGCAAGTCATCTGCAGAAAGTCCAGACCGTCCTGGATGCGCTGAGGAAAGTGGGGTTTACCATAAACCCAAAGAAGTGTTCCATCGGGGAAAAGAAGGGAAAATACCTGGGCTACATTGTTGAAAGAAGCAAAGTAAAGCAGCAAATGAATAAGGCGGAGACAGTCCAAAGTTGGCCGAAACTGGTCTCCAAGGAACAGCTTCAGATATTTCTGGGAATGGTGGGATACTGTCAGCAGTGTATTCCGAATTTCGCCATGATAGCCGCACCCCGACCGACCTTATTAAGGGCACAAAGACATCAATTGCAAAATAGTCTCTTGAAGCAGAGATGGCATTCCAAGAGTTGAAACTCAGAGCTACAGGACTTCATCTTTCATGTGAACACAGGCCTAGGAAGCTGCATAGTAAAGCAGATGCTAGTTTAGACCCCCCTGTTTGGTGACTGAAGGTGCCAAAACCTATGGCTTTGGGCAGAGGGGGGAAATATGTGACAAAGTCACTGGCAAAGTACTGGAGGGGAGATATGTGGCACTAAGATTGATAGCTGCAGAAATTATACATAGGAAAAAGGTTCCGGCACACGATTGGGTTAATCAGCCATCTTGGTGCTGGGGTGATTAAACACCTGTAGAAAGGGAGGAATTCAGAGGATAAACTGCAACTAAAGACAAACAAGGAAAATAGACAAGAGGATACACTTAACTTTGAGAAGACACCAGAGAGAAGACGACAACAATCCACCAAGAATCTCCAAGAAGAAACTAGCCAACTTCTAGAGCTCCAGTCCTGAGCAGAGGAAAATAGTTCTATAACTGGCGACTCTCTGGAGACTCTGAGGGTTTTTAAATATCAAGCAAGGGTGTATCAATTAGCAGCAGAAGATGGAGATCACTGCTGGGTCCTAGCGAGAGAAGAATACCACTACACTACAGAGATGAAAGGATCAAGAAGGTGTTTGCAAAGCCAAGCGCAGCAACTTTGTACAGCCGGATCCAGAGCGACTGTCAAATCTGCTACACCCGTGACAGTACCCTGTCTTCTATGAGTGGCCTCCAGACACTCAGGACCAGGTTTCTCTGGATGAGGGGCATGGAAAGAATGAACCAGTCTAGGGGCTTTCACCTCCGATGCTGAAACCACATCCTTTCCTCTGGACCATAACCCCTCCAGTTCACCAAGTACTGAAGGGAACGACGCTGAAGACGAAAATCCACAATCCTCAAAATTTGAAACTCCAAATTGCCATCAACCATGATTGGGGGCAGCGGCAGGGGGGAGGACTCAAGAGGTACTACATATTTCTTGAGCAGAGACCTATGAAACACATTGTGGATCTTAAGAGCCTGACTTAGCTCAAAATGAAACGCGGCAGTTATTTTATAGGTATCAATAAATCTAGGTCCCAGCTTCCAGGAAGGAAACTTCTGTTGGTGTATGCAACAGTGGTGGACTTCTTTGTTTGTGTGAAGGAGGACTTTATGCTGATCTGACAGTAGATGGTGATATTGTGTAAAGTTTCCTTGTTTACTGTATTGTAAAAATAAAACAGTCTCTCTTGTTTTTTCAGTTTTGTTCTTACTTCCTGGTGCAGTACTGTGTGACTGTGCGTTTTTTCCTTTACCTCATGTTCTGAGAAGTAAAAGCTTGTTATCCCATGTAATCTGCTCTATGAAGTTTCTACCTGAACTGTGGGGATCCAGAATCTGTGCAACAGGTTATGGGCCCAGGCACCGAGGACCCCAGACACCCAGGACATCGTAACTCTCAGCAAAACCCTGGTGAATGCAGAAGAATTCTTCAGTACAATTCTCTCCAAAACAAGTAAGACAAGTTAAAGATGACAAGTAGCACAGAGCTAAACCTCACAGTAGCTAAGCTGAATAATGAGAATTATCAGTTATGGAAGTTCAAAGTATAAATGTTATTGTCTAAAGATGATTTATGTGAAGTAATCACTACAGATAGACCTGATGAGGATAATAAGACATGGGATAAGAAAAATAGACAAGCAAGAGCTACCATCAGCCTATTAGTGGATAATGCTCAATTAAACCACATAAGGAATGCGAATACAGCAAAGGGAATGTGGGAAGCACTAATAAGGCTACATGAAAGACCCAGCTTAAATGACAAGTTATTTCTGCTAAGAAAGCTTAGCTTTCTTAGCTTTACAGTATGAGACTAAGTGCAGACAATGACATGCAGAAGCATATATTCTCTATTATGGAAGTGATATCACAGCTGAGATCAATTGGTGAAGATATTACGGAGAGCCATGTAGCAGCAATATTATTGTGCAGTTTACCGGATTCATATACTGCTTTGATAAATGCACTAGAGACAAGACCTGAAACAGACATTACATTAGAGTTTGTGAAGACCAGACTCATAGATGAATATCAAAGAAGGAAAGAACAAACAAATGATTCTTCTACTAAAAAAGATAATGGAAATGATCTTAAAACTACAGAATCAAAAAGACCCTATACTAAAGAGACAAGAGAATGTTTCAGATGTAAGAAAAAAGGAAATTTAAAAAAAGACTGTACTATATGGAAAGCAGAACAACAGAAATTACATCATAAAGACAATACACAGAAGGTGAAAAACAATTTCTGATTCATGTGAAAAAAATTGGAATGGCACATTTAAAGTGACTGATAAGAAATAATCGTTGGGTTGGTTTATTGACTCAGGAGCTATTACGCTCGTGCCCGGACTGACTGGCGTGAGCGTGATTAGTGATCCCACTGTACCATGAACCAAGGAGTGCCTGGAGGGGCGTAACTAAGTATCAACTCGGTCTGAACAAGGTCGCACCGCGGCTCAGTCGACTAGGTGAACCAGGGAGGAACCGAGCAGAGGGACCAGGTGCTACTCCAGGTCAGACCCCGGTCACAGCTGTTGGCCCACACCGGGAAATGCAGTAACAGGCAGGTTAGACTGGCATACAGGCAGGTGGGTATTGGCAGGCACGGCTGGTATGCAGACAGATGGATATTGACAGGCACAGCTGGTATGCAGGCAGGTGGGCACTGGCAGGCACGGCTGGCATGCAGACAGGTGGGCACAGGCAGGCACGGCTGACATGCAGAGAGGCGGGTACTGGCAGGTAGGAACGTAGGCAAGATAGGGACCAGTACAGACTGGGATATAGGAACGGAGCCGCAGGTGCGGTAGACAAGCAGAGCAGAGCAAAACCCGCAGGTGCATTAGACAAGCAGAGCGGAGAAAAATCCGCAGGTGCGGTAGACAAGCAGAGCAAAGCAAAACCCGCAAGTGCAGTATACAAGCGGAGCAGAGCAAAACCCGCAGATGCGGTGAACAAGCAGAGCGGAGCAAAACCCGCAGATGCGGTGAACAAGCAGAGCAGAGCAAAACCACAGATGTGGTGAACAAGCAAAGCAGAGCAAAACACGCAGATGCGGTGAGCAAGCAGAGCAGAGCAAAACCGCAAGTGCGATAAACAAGCAGAGCAAAACCCGCAGATGCGGTGAACAAGCAGAGCAGAGCAAAACCGCAGATGCGGTGAACAAGCAAAGCAGAGCAAAACCGCAGATGCGGTGAACAAGCAAAGCAGAGCAAAACCGCAAATGCGGTGAACAAGCAGAGCAGAGAAAAACCGCAGATGCGGTGAACAAGCAAAGCAGAGCAAAACCCGCAGATGCGGTGAACAAGCAGAGCAGAGCAAAACCGCAGGTGCGGTAAACAAGCAGAGCAAAGCAAAACCCGCAGATGCGGTGAACAAGCAGAGCAGAGCAAAACCACAGGTGCGGTAAACAAGCAGAGCTGAGCAATACCCGCAGATGCGGTAGACAAGACAGGGCTCTGTTCACATAGAACAGACTGGAAAACACAAGAAGATAGCTGGAACACAGGAGGTAGATACGGAGGCAGGGAAACAGAACGAGCAGAACCAGATATACACAAGGTACTTGCAATGAAGTAGCGAGTGGACACAAAACTCACAAACAGAAGTACAGAGACAACGAGTTGGAGTTAGGTGCAGGTTCAGATACTGCAGGAAAAGGGAAGATACAGACATAGAGACAAACAGGTAACGGACTAGGACACTGTTCAGACAGGATCTGAACCAGGAACAAGATACAGGAATGAGCCTGGGAATTCAGCCCCCAGGCTGGCGGAAACTGACTAGAAGTCACATGTACAGGTAATGGCCCTGGGTACTCAGCCCCCAGGGTGGCGGAAACAGACTAGATTCAGGGCAGGACCTGGCAACTCACAGTTGCACAGAACACACTGTAAGAAAGTGATGCTCAGGCACCTCCTACTGGGTGGAGGGGGTTTAAGTATCCAATGACTCACAACAATAGGCGGGGGACGCATTAGGACTGCGCACACTGTAGCTTTAAGAATCAGGAAGCAACAGCGCCGACGCCCTAAGCCAGCAGACAAGAGAGATACAAACAGCAGGTACTGGAGCAAAGTGTGCAGCCTGGCCTGATAGGTAAGATTGCGGTCTTGCATGGTGGGAGATGGTAAACCATGCAAGCACACCGCCAGGGATGTTACAGGAGCAACAAGTCATATGACAAGTTATAAAAATTTCTTTACTGAACTTAATTTAAATAAAAAGGAAGCCATTTATCTTGCAGATGGAAGCAAAATAACTGCAGAAGGTGTTGGACAAGGAATGCTAAACTGTTCTAACAAGTTTGGGCATGATTCAAAAATACTTGTACAGCATGTGTTATATGTTCCAGGATGAGAAGGAGGATTGTTATCTGTAAAACGTCTAACAGCTAAAGGACTTACTGTAAAATTCAAAGATGATGAGTGTACAATCCTAGCAGGAAACAAGGTAATAACCAATGTCAAGGCTGATGAACAATTATATCATCTAGACACATTAAAGGAACAGATGAAGTTGTGTATACATGATCACAAGAATTGTATTCACATGTGGCATAGACATCTAGGACACAGACATCCTGAAAGTATAATGGAGCTACAAAGGAAAGAATTGACAAAGGATCTATTGATATCTGACTGCACAATTACCGTAAGATGTGAATGTTGTATAAAATCAAAAGCCACAAGGCTATCTATTCCTAAAGAAAGTGAAACGAAAAGCACAAGACCACTTGATTTGGTGCATACTGACGTATATGGACCCATGAAAGTGACTACATCAGGAGGCAATAGATATATGGTGACTTTTATAGATGACTACTCAAGATACACAGTCACAGTAGACTACGTGACAAAGTTGAATAACAAATTTCAGAGGAAGCCAATTGTCATTAGAAGTGATAATGTAAGTGAATTCACAGGACACCAAATAGAAAACTACTTAAGGAAAAATGGTATAGAGCATCAAAAGACTGTTCCTTACACACCTGAACAAAATGGAGTAGCAGAACTCTGACTGAAATGATAAGGTGTATGCTGACAGATTCCAAACTATCAAAGAAATATTGGGGTGAAGCAGCAATGACAGCTACATATCTACAGAACCGACTTTTTTCTAGAAAACTGAAAAAAAACCATATGAACTGTGGCAAGGTATGAAACCAAGTGTAAATCATTTAAGAGTTTTTGGTTGTAAAGTTTTTGTATTCATTCCAACAGAAAAACGTTCCAAACTTCAAAATAGGTCCATGGAAGCAATATTTGTAGGATATAGTGAAAATTGCAAAGGATATAGAATCCTAGATCCCAAAACAGACAGAGTTATGGTGAGTAACAGTGTGATATTCATCGAGGATCTAAATGAAGACACTATGATTTCACTGGAATAAAAAAATGAGAAAAACAGCAATGATGTAGCTGAAGGAATATCTGATGAATAAGAAGTTGAAATTAATTAAAAACAGAATACTGAAAGTGAAGAGAAACAACTACAAACAGACGCAGAACCAAGACGTTCAACAAGAGAAAACAAAGGAAAACCACCAAAACGCCTTTCATACAAGGCAAGTACAAGTAAAATTTATGAGCCTACCTCTTGGGAACACATATCACGACTTCCTGAAGAAGAAGCCAATACATGGATAGAGGCAACAGAAATAGAAATAAAATCCATGCATGACTCAAAAACATGGACACTAACAGAATTACCAGAAGGAAGAAAAGCTATAGGATGTAAATGGGTTTTTAAAGTAAAGTACCGAACAGATGGCACAGCTGAACGATACTGAGCAAGACTCGTAGCTAAAGGTTACTCTCAAAAATATGGAGAAGACTATGATGAAACATTTGCTCCAGTTGTCAAACATACTACAATAAGAACTTTGTTTGCAGCTGCAGCAATGAGACAAATGGAACTGAAACATCTGGATGTAAAGACAGCATTTTTGAATGGAAGTTTAACAGAAGATATTTACTTGGGTCAACCTCCAGGATTCAAAGATGAAAGTAACCCAAACATGGTTTGAAAATTACAGAAAAGTATTTACAGTTTAAAACAAGCTGCTAAAACGTGGAATGATAAAATCACGGAGGTGCTCACAAATGAAAAATTTAAAAGAAGCAAAGCTGATCCTTGTCTGTACACAAAAAGACTAATGGACAGATGGATCTATGTACTCATATATGTTGATGGCATTTTAGTTTGTTTTGAAAAAGAAAGGGATAAAGAGGACATACTAAAAATCCTGAATCAACATTTCGAAATCAAAGACTTGAGAAATGTGAAACAGTACTTAGGAATACAGATAGAAAGAGAAGAAGATGGAAGTTTAATCAAAATCACATGATTCAAGACATAACCGAAACATTTGGATTGAAGGATGCAAAACCAGAAGTCTCCAATGGAAACTAATTATCTTAAAGAGATGAGTAGTGAGAAAAATGTGTTACAAAATAATGAAGAGTACAGAATGGCGATAGGAAAATTACTGTATCTAGCGACTGTTACAAGGCCAGACATTGCAGCAGCAGTAGGAATTCTGAGTAGAAAAGTGTCCAAGCCAAATAAAGCGAATTGGAATGCTGTGAAGAAAGTAATACGTTATTTGAAAGGAAGCCAGCAATGTTAAACTGAAACTGCCTACCAGTGATAAATGCATTTTAACTGGATACGTTGATGCAGATTGGGCTAGAGATCCAACTGTCAGAAAATCTACCAGTGGCTATCTTTTCTTTCTCTCAGGTGGACAAATTAGTTGGACTAGTAAAAAACAATCAATAGTAACGCTGTCGTCAACAGAAGCAGAATATGTTGCAGCAGCACATGTGAGTCAAGAAGTTCTATGGTTAAGACAATTGCTAACAGACCTAGGACAAGCACAGTTGGAACCAACAAAAATAAATGAGGACAATCAGTGATGTCTTGTTCTTGCTCAGATAGAAAGAGTTAACCCAAGAACCAAGCACATTGATGTGAAGTATCATTTCTTTAGGGACCATCAGGAACAAGGAATCCTGAAATTAGAATATTGTCCAACTGAAGATATGACAGCAGACATTTTCACAAAGGCATTGAATGCTGAAAGACATCAGAGACTAATGAAGAAATTGGGTTTGACTGAATAAGTCCTTACTGTTGAGAAAAGGTGTTGGTATATACAACAGTTGTGGACTTCTTTGTTTGTGTGAAGGAGGACTTTATGCTGATATGACAGTAGATGGCGATATTGTGTAAAGTTTCCTTGTTTACTGTATTGTAAAAAGAAAAAAGTCTCTCTTGTTTTTTCTGTTTTATTCTTACTTGCTGGTGTAGTACTGTGTGACTGTGCATTTTTTCCTTTACCTCATGTTCTGAGAAGTAAAAGCTTGTTATCCCATGTAATCTGCTCTATGAAGTTTCTACCGCAACTGTGGGGATCCAGAAGCTGTGCAACACCTTCAACTTGATATTCCTGGTAGACAACCACATAAAGTCATTCACATTCAGGTCCGGACCTGGCAAGCGTTTCCTGTCAGCCATATGTTTGTACCTGTCTCCCATGATCTTGAAATTACTCTGAACCCCCCACCACACAGAAGAGAGGAACAAAGCAAAATGTTCCCCCTCAGGAACTCCCTAAGCCCCTCCCCCACTAAAGGTACCAAACTGTGGATGAAAATCGTATGCACCAAAGAAAGGTGACCTGCCAGTAGACTCTTGGTGATGATTATTAATAGCAAACTTGGCCAACGTTAAGTAAGATGCCCAATCCTCCTGGTTCTTTGAGACAAAACACCTGAAGAAGTCTCCAAATTCTGATTAAGGCGCTCAGTCTGTCCATTCGACTGAGGATGGAAAGCAGAGGAAGAAGACAACTGCACCCCCAGTCGAGTACAGAAAGCTTTCCAGAACTTAGAAACAAACTGGGTTCCCCGATCTGACACCACATCAGAAGGAACCCCGTGAAGCTTCACAATCTCATTAATGAATACCTGGACAAGAGTCTTGGAATTTTGAAGTGCCGGTAATGCGATAAAATGAATCATCTTACTGAACCTATCTACAACCAACAGAACCACAGTGTTGCCTGCGGATACCAGTAGGTAAGTAATAAAATCCATGGACAAGTGTGTCCATGGCCTGCTAGGAATAGGCACCGGAAGAAGAGGACCAGATGGGTGGGTATGCGATACTTTAGAACGTGAGCAAATACTGCAAGCAAACACATGTTTAACCACATCCTTATACAACCCCAGCGACTAAAAACGATGAGAAAGGAGGTCCGCAGGTGCCTTACCACCTGGATGACTGTAGCATCGGCGTCTCTGCCTCCTTCCAGGCAGAGACGCCGTCCCTCTCACCTCCTCTCTCCCCGCGCTCCCCGCTCTCCTTCCCAGCCTACTGTTGGCGCGCGCAGTCCTGTAGCATCGGCGTCTCTGCCTCATTCCAGGCAGAGACGCCGCCCCTCTCACCTCCTCTCTCTCCGCGCTCCCCGCTCTCCTTCTCAGCCTGCTGTCGGCGCGCAGTTTCCCGGGCACTGTGCTTAGGGCGCGCGCTCCCTCTCTCTTAAAGGGGCCGCGCGCGCCATCCTAAGGAGTCCCCGGCCAATAGCCGGAGGACCTCCCATATTTAAGGCACCTCCTCCAAAATGGAGGTGCCCGAGCTAAGTTGTTGCACAGTTACTAATCTCTGCTTCAGCCCTCAGGTTCCGCTGCTAGCCTGACTCCTCGTCCTGCCTGCCAGCCTGTTATCTGCCCATTACCTGCCGAGCCTGCCAGCCAGCTCTCCTTGAGTGCTCACCTGTCACCTGCCTGTTACCTACCTTGTCCGACAGCCCGCTCACCTGGGAGCTCCCGCCTGTTACCTGCGGTGCCCGTCAGTCCGCTCACCTGGAAGCACTCACCTGTTACCTGCCTGGCCAGTCAGCCCGCTCACCTGGGAGCACCCGCCTGTTACCTGCTGTGTCCGTCAGCCCGCTCACCTGGGAGCACCCGTCTGTTACCTGCTTGCCTACCTGGAGGCTCTGCCGTCACTTGCTGTGACCACCTGCCTGGTAAACCTAGAGACTACTACTTGCTCTGCTGTCACGTACCGTGACCACCTGTCAGCTAACCAGAGACTTCTGCCTGCTTGCTGTGTCCATCCGTCATACCGGTCAGTCCCAGCCATCTGACCCGTGGGAGCCACCTGCACTCTTACAAGGTCATCCCCAGAGTAGCACCTGGTTCCTCTGCCCGGATCCTCCCTGGTCACAGAGTCGTTAGCCGCCGTCCGACCAGGGTCGGTTCGGGTTGATACTTAGTCACGCCCCTCTGGGTCTCTCCTTGCACCGCGGTACAGAGGTTCCACCACCCGGACCCGTAACAATGACCAGCAAACACCGAGTTGTGGTGTTCCCTAATTGCTTTACGGTGCAGATTAGATGGTACAAATAACCTCTCTGAAGAGCAGGAGGCAGGGGCTTACCCCTGAGCCTCCAACACCTCTCCCTCCAGGTCAGGGTACAAAGCTGAAATGACTACCCTTTTCTGCAAAATTGGGGCAGGGTTCTCATGGTCACCACCACCAGGGAAGCTCCGGGACAAAGCATGAGCCTTGATGTTTTTAACCCCTGGACAGAAAGTGACAGCAAAATTGAACCTAGTAAAGAACAGGGATCATCTAGCCTGCCTAGGGTTGAGACGTTTAGCAGACTGAAGATATGACAGGTTCTTATGATCCGTGATAACAGTAATAGGATGGACTGCCTCCTCCAACCAATATCGTCATTCTTAGAACACCAATTTAATCGCCAAAGGCTCTCTATTACCCACGTCATAATTTCTCTCCGCCAAAGATAATTTTTTGGAAAAGAAAGCGGATGGTCCCAATCAAATACAGCGCAGATCTTCACCGGATCCACCCAAAAACCAGATGATGACAACAGGTAACCCAAAAACTACACCTCCTGGACGGCGAAAACACATTTCTTAAGTTTGGCATATAGTCTGTTATCCCTTAATATCTGTAGTACCTGTTTAACATGCCCCTGGTGTGTCTCAAAATTAGGTGAGTAAACCAAAATATCATCCAGATAGACTACCACAAACCTGCCCACTAAATGATGGAAAATATTGTTTATGAAATGCTGTAACACCGCAGGTGCATTGGTCAGACCAAAAGGCATAACCAGACTTTTGAAATGCCCCTCAGGGGTATTGAACGCCATTTTCCATTCACCCCCCCTGTCTGATTCTAACCAGATTTTAGGTTCCCCTTAAATCCAACCTGGAGAACACCTTAGCTCTCACAATCTGGTTGAATAAATCTGGAATCAGAGGAAGAGGGTATAGATCTCGGACTGTAATTTGATTCAATTCCCAGAAATCTAAACAGGGACGGAGACCGCCATCTTTCTTCTTCACGAAGTAGAACCCTGCCGCCACATTCGAAGATGAAGATCTTTTATGTCCCTTCTCCAGACTCTCAGCAATGAAATCCTTCATGGCTTGTCTCTCAGGGCCAGAAAGATTATACACTCTGGACTTTGGTAGTTTAGCTTTGGGAGTCAGGTTAATAGGACAGTCATATGCACGATTAGTAGGCATATCCTGACACCTCTTCTCCGAAAATACGTCCTCAAAAACGCAGGTAAGGTCTCCGTAGAGGCTGCAGAAAGAGAAATGTTTAAGCAGTTCTCATGACAGTAATCTCCCCATTCATCATTTTCTCTGGATTGCCAATACACTATCGGATTATGTTTCACCAACCAGTGTAGACCCAGTACAATTGGAGTGGGAAGGCCCTCCAGGACATAACAAGGAATTACCTCATAATGCAATGATCCCACCCTCAGTCTTATATTATTTACAATCTGAGTCAGAGCTCTCTGTGCAAGTGGCGATGAGTCAATGGCTTAGGAAATCGAGGGACAGGCCCCAATAAAATGTCCCTTTTTACCACAAAAAAAACACACCCTTTTTCTTGAGGATCTCAGGGGAAACAAATGGCGCAGAACCACCCCCTAACTGCATGGGCTCCTCCAACTCCACAAGTACAGGTTCACCCCCAGAACCCACCATCCCCCCCGGCAAAGGGGCATTGCCCTGAAAAGAGGGCTCAGGAGAAGGTGGCCTCACTCACTTATCCCGAAGGCATCTATACACACGTATAGCCAATGACATGGCAGCCTCCAAGGACTCCAGGGTTTTGTAAACTGCCAAGGCATCCTTCAACCTTTCAGTAAGGTTCTGACAAAATTGGCTTCTAAGAGCCAGGTCATTCCATTTGGTATCGGTTGGCCATCTAGGGAATTCGGAACTATAAGTCTCCACAGACCGATTCCCCTGCTAAAGGCGATGCAGCCTGGATTCAGCCAAGGAGACTCAGTCAGGATCATCATAGATGAGAGCCAGAGCCGCTGAAAACACTTCTCCTGACTGGAGACAAACAGGACCCTGTGGCAAAGAGAAATCCAGGATTGAGGATCTCCTTGCAACAGTGAGATCACAATCCCCACTCGCTGCTCCTCATCTCCAGAGGAGTAAGGACGAAGTTTAAAATACAACTTACAAGCTTCTTTAAATACAAAAAACTTGTCTCTACCTCCTGAAAACCTGTCCGGGAGGGCAATTTTGGGTTCAAGCTGGACCGGCCTACCCGCAGAGTCCCCAACATTAGGAGTCTGCAGCCACTGCCATTGCTGCTGAACCTCAGATCGAAGGTCAGTCACCTCCAGTGACAACCTCCGAAGCTGCTCAGCCAGCACAGAAACGGGATCCATGAACCCGGGGCGGGGTGGGGGGGAGGGAAACACACCAAAAAAAAAAAAAACACGTGTCAGTTTTTGTTTATTTTTATAAACGGCCGGTGATAATGTCACGCTAGGTAAGGCGAGGACCAAGTATACAACGATGGGAAAAGGGGGAAAGCCCAACAACTAGGGAGAGTGGAGACCTCTAGGCAGATCTTACAACACCCTGACCCCTACCATCCCTAAATAGGTTCCGCACCTATCGCCGAGCAGGATACCTAATCCATAATTGACCCTAGATCTAGGTTCTAAGTAGGGAGGGGAAGGGGTGAGCAACAGTCAGCCCCCACTGCAACTAAAGACAAAGAAGGAAAACAGACAAGGGGGTACACTTAGCTTTGAGAAGACACCAGAGAAAAGACAACAAACCACCAAGAAACTCCAAGCAGAAACTAGCCGACTGCTAGAGCTCCAGTCCTGAGCAGAGGAAAATAGTTCTATCACCGGCGACTTCCTGGAGACACTGAGGGTTTTTAAATATCAAGCAAGGGTGTATCAATTAGCAGCAGAAGGTGGAGATCACTGCTGGGTCCTAGCGAGAGAAGGATACCACTACACTACAGAGATGAAAGGATCAAGAAGGTGTCTGCAAAGCCAAGCCCAGCAACCTTCTACACCCGGATCCAGAACGACTGTCTGTCAAACCTGATACACCCATGACAGTATGAATCACTTAGGTGCCTAGATTCGGTCATATGAAACCCAGAATAGCAGGTTCCAGCACACATAGTGCAGAGAGAGTTTTTTTAATGGGCCCAGATTTTGGGTCTTGGTTTTAGGAACGACTGGAAATGCAGGACGGGACTAGTTGTTCCCATTCTCCAATCCAGGCTTTGCAAATCATTTAAAACTCATTTAACTCATTCAACTCATTTAAAATTCAGCTGAGTTGCATCAGAAAGTTGTCTAGGAGAAGAGGTGGAAACGCCTCTGGTATACTGGTCTGCTTTGCTAGAGGCTGACTAGATCTGTGAGTGGGGAGTGAAAGGTCTCTGCCAGAAGCTGTGAATGAAACGTAAAAAAATATAAATCTGGTATGGCTGTAATTGTACTGACCCGAAGAATAAATTGGTCTTATCAGTTTTATCGCCCGATGGACAGCTAAATAAAAAACAATAACTGAATTGCTGGGTTTTGTTCATTCTGCGTCTGAAAAATCTGATTAAAAAGCGATCAAAAAACATTATGTGCCCCAAAATGGTACCAAAAAAATCTCCAACTCGTTGCACAAAAAATAAGCCCTTATGCAGCTTTGTTCGCCAAAGAATAAAAAAAGTTACAGCTCTCAGAATATGGGAATGAAAAAGCAATTTTTTATACAATTATCATTTTTACTGTGTGATAGCAACAAAACAGAAAAAAATATATATCTCTGGTATCGCTGTAATCATACTGACCCAAAGAATAAATTTGCCTTATCACTTGTACAGCATGGAGAACCGTGCAAAAATAGAAATAAGAACTATTCTTGAACGGCTGTCTTTTGTTCATTGTGCCTCCCAAAAATCGGAATAAGGCTTGGCTCACATTTATCCTGCGCTCTCGGCTGAGCGCTGACATCGGGATTTCTGTGTAAATCCCCAAAACTGCGTTTCAGACAAAACCCCCAATGGAACCACTCATGTTAGAGGCATATGGAGTCACTTTGGACTGGTCTCAGTTCCTGCGGTGTCCCATCATTTTAGGCGTCTTTTTAGGGCACCAGTGTGGGCGACCACAGATCTGTGAAAGCCTAAAAAGATGGATAACACCAAAGCAGACTCCAAACCGTACGGTGGTTCCGTTGGGGGTTTCGTCTGAATCAGATTTTTATGGGATTTACACCGAAACCCCGGCGTAAGTGCTCAGAGTAGAACGCAAGAACGTCTTATTCTGGAAGTTATCAAAAAAATGTATGTACCCCAAAATGTTACTAATAAAACCTTAATTTGTCCCACACAAAACCAGCCCCCACTCAGGTCCATCATCTGTCACAGGAACTAAAGGGGGTCCCACATTACTGGTAGAACAAAGACTCTGGAAAAGCGACGGCTCCCGCCCCCTCAAATAAGATCCAGTGAAATCTGGCATCACTATGTTCTGGAAAAACTACGCAATCAATTGTGGGTCCAGTTTCACCAATTAACCCTTGTGTAAATGTGAAAATTGCAGCAAATAAAAAAATTACATTTTTACTACTAAAATGTTATATTTCCATGTCCAAATGTTATAAAAAATTTTGAGGCACTTATGGGTTCAAAATACTCAATACTCATTACACCCCTGAATTCCTTAGGCAGTGAAGTTTCCAATATGGGGTCACCTGGGGGTTTTCTGTTGTTCTGACACCTCAGGGGCTCAACTAATAGAGCCCTCAAAAAGCCACGTAGCGTTCCTTCCCATCCGATCCCTGCCGTGTGCTCAAACAGTAGTGTACAACCCCACATGGGGTACTGCCACGCTCAGTAAAAATTGCATAACAAATTATGGGGTACGTTTTCTCCTGTTACTCCTCGTGGAAATTATAATTGTTGTGCTAAAACAGTATTTTAGTGGAAAAAAATTTAATTTTTTGTTTTCACATCTAAATGTTATCAAGTTATGTGAATCACCTGTAGATTAAAAATGCTCAGTACACCCCTAAATGAATTCCTTCAGGGAAGTTTCCAAAATGGGGTCACTTGGAGGTTTCTGCTGTTTTCGCATGTCAGGGGCTCTGCAAATGCAACGGGGCATTCACAATCTATTCCAGACAAATTTGGTTCTCCAAAAATCAAATAGTGCTCTTTTCTTTCCGAGCCCTGTCATGTGCCCAGGCAGCAGTTTTTGACCACATATGGGGTATCTTCGTGTTCAGATGAAATTGTGTAACAAATTATGTGGTCCGTTTTTTCCTATTATCCATTGTGAAAATGCCAAATTTGGGGCTAAAACAACATTTAAGCAGAAAAAAAATTATTTTCATTTTCACATCCATATTTTAAAAAGTAATGTGAAGCACCTATGAGTTCAACAAGCTCAACACACCCCTAGATGAATTCCTTGATGGGTCTAGTTTCCAAAATGGTCACTTGTGGGGGGTTTCTGCTGTTTGGGTGCCTTAGGGACCGTGCAAATGCTACATGGTGCCCACAATCTATTTCAGTCTAATTTGTGTTCCAAAAATTCAAATGGTGCTCCTTCCCTTCCGAGCCCTGCCGTGTGTCCAAACAGAACTTTTTGACTACATGTGAGCTATTGCCATGCTCAGAAGAAAGTGCTGTGATGCAAGGACGGGCCAGAGGGGCGTAACTAAGTGCCAACTCGGACCGACCCTGGCCACACGGCGGCTTAATCGACTCCGTGAACCAGGGAGGGACCGGGCAGGGACCAGGTGCTACTCTGGGACCGACCTTGTGTGAGAGCAGGCGACTCCCACGGGTCAGATGGCAGAAGCTGACTGGTACAGTGGATGTGTGGCGCCCCTGAGGGTTCGGTCGCCACAGAGGTACTGCATTTCACCCAGAGGTGTGGTATCTCACTCTCAGGTAAGGAAGGAGTACAGCTCAGGACCCTAACACCTGCATTCACTACACCACATTTGCGGGGAACAGGGCGAGATTGCTCCTACGGGAGAGCACAGTCCCTGATCCCTGGCTGGAGTGGGGGGAACCACCTAGAGAGGGGGAACCATGTAGTGGATGGGGTGGAGGAAGTAGATCCTGGGAGCACTTGAAAGGAAGCTGTATAAAATAGAGACACCATCTTAGATCAGAGTTCAGTTCAGTTCAGTCAGAGGAGGAAGGTGACAGGAGCAGAGGCTTTGTATGAGCTCTGCTTCAGAGGCGGGCCTAGCCTGTGAGGCCCAGGACTGAAGGAGAGAAGAGAGGAGTGGGAGCAGGAAGGCTCCAGGAACCTAAGGGACCCTAGGGGTACGGGCCGTGCAGATAGCCACCCGTACGCCCACTGCTACCAGGAGGTAGAGGGGTCAGGCCAGATAAGGGGAATCGGTCCCTCAACTAGTGGAGAACTGCAAGGCTCAACTAGAAACCGGAGGTTGCAGCACTTTATGTACCGTTAGCCAAAAGTCCACACCAGTCTCACTAAGAAGGTAGCCACATAGGACCCAGGGGACAGAACAGATGTCGCCCACCAAGGTCCGAGGGTACCGGATTGGAGTCACTAGGTGTGAGGTGCAGGAAGAGGGCCAGTGAAAGGACATACAGAAGGGGGTCCTGCTAAGTACTCCGGCGCTACCTGGGGGTGGACTGAGCCACTCACTGAGTAAACACAGGACGACGTGGGAAGTCGTGATCTGCAGTGATGACTTGGAATGAAACAACTGTGAGTAAAGGACCTGAGACTGCATCCCACTAACCCCGTGTTTATTACTGACTCCCTGCACAACAACCACCATCATCCACTCACACTGCCCTGAAGTTACACTCTTCCTGTGGGGAGTTATACCACCCTTGCTGCCAAACCATCAGCTTC
This sequence comes from Phyllobates terribilis, assembly GCF_046119375.1. NCBI lineage: Eukaryota > Metazoa > Chordata > Amphibia > Anura > Dendrobatidae > Phyllobates > Phyllobates terribilis. The sequence goes on from NW_027362767.1 coordinate 224,323,142, forward strand.
TGAGGACTGTTTCGCAGCGGCGGCCCCTTTTAGCCGCACTACACAGGTGGCGTAGTCGGACATTATACAAACCCATATACAATTCCCCTTGGATTGACTGCCCTGGGTCACGGACCGGGTCACCGCCACAGTGACTACAACCCCCAGCATCGACCGGCCCAGCACCGGGTACCCCACGGCCCAGGGGGCGTGTCAGATGAGCACGGCAGGTAGCTTGATGGGTGATCCGGGTAGGCAGGCAGGCGGGTTCGGCAGGTAGCCAGACAGGTGATCCAGGTAGGCAAGCAGGCGGACATGGCAGGTGGCCTGACAGGTGATCCGGGTAGACAGGCAGGCGGGCACGGCTGACAGACAGGCTGGCGAGCACGGCTGACAGACAGGCTGGCTGGCACGGCAGATAGACAGGCTGGCGGGCATGGCTGATAGACAGGCTGGCGGGCACGGCTGATAAACAGGCTGGTGGGCACGGCTAACAGACAGGCTGGCAGGTACTGGAACCCGAGGACTGAGGAGAGTGTTAGCACACAAACAACAACCTTGCACAGGCACCTCCATTTTGGAGGAGGTGCTTTATATAGGAGTGGTCCTCCGGCCATTGGCCGGGGACTCTTTAGGACGGCGCATACGGCCCATTTAAGAGAGAGGGAGCGCGCGCGCCCTAAGCACAGAGCCCGGTAAGCTGCGCACGGTGCGCAAAATAGCAGCAGCAGGAGCAGGGGAGCTGGAGGATGCCGGACCAGGACCGTGGCGGTGAGGTGAACGGCGTCTCTGCCCGGCAGGAGGCAGAGACGTCGACGCTACACTTTGCAGTCCACTTTTTCATGTTACCTCTTGCAAAAGTGAAATATTTGGGGCTAAAACAACATTTTCGTGAAAAAAATTAACATTTTCAATATGACGACCTAATGTTAGCAAATTCTGTGTAGTAACTGTGAGTTAAAAATGCTCACTATACCCATGTATAAAATGCAAATGCAACATGGTGCTCGCAATCTATTTCAGCCAAATTTGTGTTTCAAAATTCAAATGGTGCTCCTTGGCCTGGTTAAAATTGGCTCAGTAATCAAGGGGTTAAATATGTAAAGATAGAGAATTGTGAGTCATAGTGAGCTAAAACCCAGTGTTAAACCTTCCAAAGTGTCTCATTTACCTATATGGAAAATTTGGGGCAGATTGGTCATGTCGTTTAGCGATGAATTAATATTTGCTTTTGAATTCCGTTTTTTGGTGAATATTTCGAGAACAAGGTTGCATTTTGTCTTTTGAGGAATATGTTGAAAACGGTAGCTTCTAGAGAGCTGAAACCTTGTGTAAAATATTCAGATGTGCCTGATTTACCAGTTTGGCAAATTTAAAGCAGATTGGTATAGTCGTTTTACAGTAAAGTATGTGCATTTGAGTTCCTTTTTTGGCAAATATCTCGAATGATAGGTCCTGGAGAACTTAAACCTACTCTAAAATCTCCAGATGTACCTGATTTACCTATGTGTCAAATTTTGTGCACACTGATCCAATTGAAAAGGCAACAAAAAATCATTTTAACACATATATAGTGTCTTGAAAAAGTATATATACTCCGTGAACTTTTCCACATTTTTTTCAAGTTACACCCACAATCTTTAAATGTATATATTTAGGATTTTATGTGATATACCAACACAAAGTAGCAAGTATTTGTGAACTGTAAAGAAAATAATACATGGTTTTCTAATTATTTTAAAAATATAAATCTGAAAATTGTGAAGTGCATTTGTATTCAGCTCACTGTAGCTGATACCCCTAAATAAAATCCTGAGTCACCAATTGTTCCCAGAAGTCAGTAAATTGAGTCCACCTGTGTGTATTATTCTCAGTATAACTACAGTTGTGAAGGCCTCAAAAGTTTATTTTAGAATATTAGAGATCAAATAACATCATGAAACCCAAGGAACACACCAGACAGGTCAAGGATAAGGTTGTGGAGCACAGTAAAGCAGGGTTAGATTATAAGAAAATAACCCAAGCTCTGAACATCTTATGGATCACTGTTCAATCTGTCATCCAAAAATTATAGAAGTATGGCACAACTACAAACATACCAAGACATGGCCGTGCACCTAAACTGACATCCCAAGCAAGGAGAACACTAGTTAGAGAAGCAGCCAAGAGACCCATGATCACTCTGGAGCAGCTAGAGAGATCCTCAGGTGGGAGAATCTGTCCACAGGACAACTATAAGGGCACATTCACAAGTATTTGGTCAGTATTTCACATCAGTATTTGTAAGCTAAAACCAGAAGTGGGTGAAGAATGCTAATGTGGTGACATGTTTCTGTTATACTTTTCCTGATTGCCCCACTCCTGATTTTGGCTTACAATTACTATTGTAAAATACTGACCAAATTCTGAACGTGTGAACGTGGCTTTATTCGTACACTCCACAAATCTGGCCTTTATGGAAGGCAAGAAGAAAGTCATTTTTGAAAGCAAGCCATAAGAGGTCCTGCTTGCAGTTTTAAAAAAGCCACAGCTACCGTGTGGGCAAAGGTGCTCTCGTCAGATAAGACCAAAGTACAACTTTTTGGGCTAAGCGCAAAATGATATGTGTGGTGAAAGACTAACACTACACATCACCCTGAAAAAAACATTCTCACCATCACACATAGTGGTGGCAGCATCATGCTGTAGGGTTGCTTTTCTTCTGCAGGGACAGTGAAGCTGGGCTGAGTTGATGGGAAAATGGATGGAGCTAAAGACATGGCAATCTTGGAGCAAAATCTGTTAGTGGAATGTGGGTTGGTGTGGTCCCACTGCGCCACGGGCCAGGCTTACTCTCGATGGGTGTGACTAAGTGTCTACTGGGTATTCACTAGAGCCTCAGATGGTGCGGGTAGGCTGGGCTGCCGATAGACACCAGGTACAACTCCAGGACAGTCCTCGAGACTGCAGCAGCTGACTGGAGGGTCAGAGACTCGGGTACAGGTGGGTGAGACAAAAGAAAGGTCAGATGGTCCAAGGTCGGGTTATGCAGTATCGGTTCAGAATTTGCAGCCGAGGTCAGGAGCGGAGAGATCAGGATAAATGAGAAGGCTAGCCGGGTTGTTAACCCTTTCACCCCGAAGCCTGTTTTCACTTTCTTGACCAGGCCAATTTTTTTAATTCTGACCAGTGTCACTTTATGTGGTACTAACTATGGACTCTTCAACGGATCCTGGTGATTCTGAGACTGTTTTTTTTTTGTGAAATATTGTGCATCACGTTAGTGGTAAAATCAATTTGATATGACTTACGTTTATTTGTGAAAAAAATCAGAAGCTTGGCGAAAATTGTGAAAATTTTGCAATTTTTAAACTTTTCATTTGTATGCCCTTAAATCAGAGTCATATCATACAAAATAGTTAACAAATAGCATTTCCACATGTCTACTTTACATCAGCACAATTTTGGAAACAATTTTTTTTGTTAGGAAGTTATAATGGTTAAAAGTTGACCAGCGATTTCTCATTTTTACAGCAACATTTACAAAACCATTTTTTAGGGACCACATCACATTTGAAGTGACTATAGAGGTCTATATGACATAAAATACCCAAAACTGAAACCATTCTAAAAACTGCACCCCTAAAGGTGCTCAAAACCACATTCAATAAGTTTATTAACCGTTCAGGTGCTTTACAGGAATTAATGGAATGTGGAAGGAAAAAATAAACATTTAACTTTTTTTCACAAAAATGTAACTTTAGACCCATTTTTTTACTTTCACAATGGTAACAGGAGAAAATGGACCCTAAAGTTTGTTGTGCAATTTCTCCTGAGCACGCCGGAAGGGAATGAGTGCCATTTGACTTTTTGCATGTAAAATTTGCTGGCGCGAATGCCATATCGTGTTTGGAGATCACTTGATGTGCATAAACAGTGGAAACCCCCAACAAGTGACACCATTCTTCAAACTAGACCCCTCAGGAAACTTGTATAGATGTGTAGTGATCACCTTGAAACCCCAAGTGTTTCACAGAAGTTTATAATGTTGAACCACGAAATTAAAAAAAATCACATTTTTCCCACACAAATGTTTTTTAGCCCCATATTTTGTATTTTCACTTGGGTAACAAGATAAATTGCACCATGCAGTTTGTTGTGCAATTTCTCCTGAGTATGCTGATGCCAAATTTGTGGAGGAAAACTACTGTTTGGGCGCATGGTAGGGCTTAGAAGTGAGGAAACACCATTTGACTTTTTGAATGCAAAATTTGCTGGAATAATTAACGGACGCCATGTCGCGTTTGGAGAGCCGCTGATGTGCCTAAACAGTAGAAACCCCCCACACGTGACACCATTATGTAAACTAGATCCCTCAGGGAACTTATCTAGATGTATGGTGAGCACCTTGAACACCCACGTGCTTCACAGAAGTTTATAACGTTGAGTCATAAAAATAAAGAAATCACATTTTTCCACAAAAATGTTTTTTTAGCCCCATATTTTGCATTTTCACTAGGGTAACAGGAGAAATTGCACAATGCACTTTGTTCTGCAATTTCTCCTGAACACGCTGATACCCAATATGTGGAGAAAAACTACTGATGGGGCACACAGCAGGGCTTGGAAGTAAAGGGGTGCCATTTGACTTTTTTAATGCAAAGTTTTCTGGAATAATTAGTGGACGCCATGTCGTGTTTGGAGAGCCTCTGATGTGCCTAAACAGTGGAAATCCCCCACAAGTGACACCATTTTAGAAACTAGACCCCTCAGGGAACTTATCTAGATGGGTGGTGAACACATTGAAACCCAAGGTGCTTCACAGAAGTTTATAATGTTGAGCTGTGAAAATAAAGAAAAATCACATTTTTCCTGCAAGAATATTTTTTAGCCCCAAAGTTTGCATTTTCATGAGGGTAACAGGAGAAAATGGACCACAAAATTTGTTGTGCAATTTCTCCTGAGTACACAGATACCCCATATGTTGTCGAAAACTACTTTTGAGGCATAGTGCAAAGCTCCAAAGGGAAGAAGCGCCATATTGGAGTTCAGATTTTGCTGGACTGGTTTGGGGGGGTGTGGCACCCCTGAGGGTTCGACCGCCACAGGGATGCTGCACTTCTTTAATGGAGTGTAGTGTTCCTCCTCTGAGGTAAGAGCAGTGTGATGGTCAGGACCCCATCTCCACATCCAACACCACACTTCTCCCACCAGAGGGGGCTAGAATGCACTAGGTGCTGCCCCTCCTGGTAATCGGGAGACTGGGGAACCAAGAGATAGGGGAACCATTTAGTGGGTGAGGGTGGAGGATTCACATTATAGTGACACTGTAAATTTCATATTTAATACACAGCCATCTTGGTTCTTGGTCGGTCTTTTGATGGTTCTTTGACTGTTCCTGATCGTGATCTCTCCTCCCTGAGCGTGGATCCTGTGTGGGCCTGCAGAGGATGGAGACACGGCCCTCGTGCAGAAGATGGAGACACGGCCCTCGTACCCCGGCCTTGGGTCGAGGGGCAGGCTGCAGATAATGTATGTCTCAGCCCGGTCAAGGACCATGACCAAGAAGGCCCGGAGCTTAAGAGTGTAGCTCCACCACAAATGGATCCCAGGGAGGATGCAGACGGAGCGGTATACGCCACCTGTCCTCGCTATACTGATCTATTCAGAGGGATTCCGGCTGCAAGAGGGGTACCGGCGCCCCGACACCCGACCTTGCTACTCCACGTCCTGGTCGGGAAAGCCCGGTAGGCCCAGAGGATCCCACTGGGTAACGGAAAGAGCGGAGCTGCCACCCGTACCCTTATTCTGAGTGAAGTTCAAAGGGAGACCCGGCCTATCTACACACACACAGACAGGAAAGGACCCGGTCTGAAGTCTAGGAACACTCTGGTGTGGGGTCCTGATTGAACACTGGACTTACTCGGAGGTTGTCGGACCCCCCCCCCCCGTCTCTGGTGACCGCAGAACTCCGCGAGGAGCAGGGAGAAGCCTTGCAGCTGTACTCTTCAATGTGAGTAAAAACCCTGGAAGTTAACCCCTATGGCCTCCGGACTCTTATTCTGCATTACACCGCACTACGCAGCACCAGACCCCCTAGACTACTACCCCCTCCATCCTGTCCCTCTGCCCTGAGGCCCAGCTCCGCCTGTGGGGAGTAGTAACAACGACGGCTGCCATAACATCATGCCTCGGCGGACTGCAGCAGCGCTGGTGGCCTTCACCAGGTGCCACAGGTGGCGTAGTCGAGATCAGCCACTCAACCCGGATAAGCCCGTACCATCTCTTTTGTTTTAGTGTGACGACCCTGGGCACGGAGAGGGTCCGGGCCACGGCTGCACCCCATCTCTACATCACAGGACCCGACTCCGAGTCCCCCATCTCCCAGGGTAGGGCTTACAGAAGGCAAGCGTCGTCTGGGGTCACACAGGTGCAATGTCAAATTGGTATAGCCCCTGAGCTACACCTCTCAATTAATTCATCTAAGGGATCATATTGACACCACAAGTGTGTCACAGCATTTTATACCATTGGGCACTGAAAAAAAAATTAAATTATTACCACTAAAATTTTGTTTTAGCCCCAGATTTTACATTTTCACACTGGAAAATGGGTAAAAACGGCACCAAAATTTGTCCCACAGTTCCTGCCGAATTTAGAAATACCCTATATGAGACCGTGAAGTACTGCTTAGCCATACGGCAAGACTCAGGAGGGACAGAGTGCTTTTTGCCTCCTGGAGAGCAGATTTTCTTGGAATAGTTTGCAGATTCCGTATACAGAGTCCATACGTGCTAGAAAAGCAGAAGTCCCCCTCAAGTGACCCCATTTTGGAATTATACCCCTTTGTGAATTTATCTACAGATGCAGTGATGATTTTGACTCCATGGGTGTTTTCCAGAAACACGCAGCAGTGGATGTTGCTAAGCGAAGATTTCAAACTGCCATTGTAGTGGCCAAAATGTTGTAGTGACTAGTACGCTAACTGCGGTTTAGGCTCACTGTGGTGCTCAGAAGGAATGGGGGCATTTGGATTTTGCAGCGCAGAATTCACTGGATTTCTTTTGTAGGGCAAGGTGCCATTTCATTTTTCCAGAGCCTTTGTGCTACCAGTAACGTGGATGTGACACCCCAGGGGTCTGGTTGCCACAGTGATAGAGATGTTATGTCTGAGAGCAGGTGGGAGGTCCTTTGGTCAGGGATTCTGTGCATGCCACACCTCCTGCCCAGTCTTGGGAGGGGAAGAACTTCCCCTATATAAACCCGGGGCTGAAGCAGGGTTAGGAGTCAAGGAGAGTAGAGACAAGAGACAGTCATAGGAAGAAACAGCTGGAGCTCAGTGGGAGCAATACTACTACGAGTCAGGGGCTGGCAGCTGCAGAGCTCGCCCTGACTGAGAAGCTTTCTTACCGGACCCGGCGTCCGAGGCTGTGGGGACTAACTCTTACCCAGCAGCAGAAGCCGACCGGCAGGGGATTTCAGGTCCTCAGGCCCAGAAACCCGAAGGCACGGTCACACGTGTGGGACCAGCACCGCCATCGTGGAGCGGAAGCCAATAGAAGGCCCCGAGTCACCGGCCATACGGGTGAGCACCACACGGTACACTCAGGGACGTGGGCTACTTATATCCGCTTCTAGCAAGGTAGCCAGAAGAGTACAGTCAGTTTGGGAGGCCTACAACTCCGCCTGGCCAGGGGAGATCCCATCTGCTCAAGGACTGACCAGGCCCCGTTCGCTAGCAAGTACTCCGGGAGGGTCTATCGTTGTTACCAGTAAAGACCCTGAATTACACCGCACCGTCTCTGAGTGGTTCCTGCTACCCCCATCTTCCACGTCGGCTGCCCTGAGGCCATACCCCTCCCGTTGGGGGTTATACTATCACGCTGCACAATTCTACACCGGCCTCAGCGGTCTGCCCTGCAGCGGCAGCTCCATAGCTGCAAATCAACGGGTGGCGTAGTCGACACTCAAATAACATCTATCAAGACTGCCACACACTGAGTCTGACCCCCTGGGCATGGACCGGGTCCCCGCCACTCGGAGACTACAACCCTCATCTGATCCGGTTCCGGGTAAGCCCCCGTGCGCGAGACGCTACGCGACACAGCAGGCCCAGGGGCGCGTCAACTTTGGCGTAGTCGGCAGGATTTCGTGCCCGCAACCACCGGGTACTGCGTGCCTGAAAAGCAAAGACTGTTCAAACTTACCAGTGGTGAGGTTTCCCGCCATCCGGCGCCATCTTCTGCCTTCTTCCCGCCATCCGTGAAGTTTTCCCGCCATCCGGCGCCATCTTCGGCCTTCTTCCCGCCATCCGTGGAGTTTTCCCGCCATTGGACGCCATCTTGAGGACGCCGCGCGGGAAGAAGAGGGGCGTGGACTTCGAAAGCGCGCGAGAACTGAAGCCCCGCCTCACGTCCGGACGTTGCGTAAGGTCCTGGAAGGAGCCCAGCAGACGCCGACGTCACTGGAGCGCGACGGAAGGTCCTCAACCCTGACGATCTACTGCGGAGCCGCGGCCTACGGAACAGGATCATCGCAAGGTAGGCCACGGTCCACTAGGGGGGAGGAAGATGTCGGATACGGAGGAGAGCTTCACTGCCTCAACCCCCGCCAGCGCCACCGCTGCTGCAGTTATGCCCTTCACCATGCCCTATATCCCGGGAGCAGCTTGGCTACCCCAGTACTCAGGGGAGTCACATACCCTGCATGACTTTAGAGAAAAGCTGGATAGCCTCTTCCAGGTGTACCCCCTCACAGAAGAGCAAAAAGTGAGCATCCTGGTGGCCCAACTAACCGGGGCAGCTAAAAGGGAAGTAAAATCCTGGCCACCTGGGAGGAAGACTGTCGCAGGGATACTAACCCGGCTGAAGGATACCTTTGATACCCGCACCTCAGCCGAGATTAAGCTTAGATTCTACGGGTGCAAGCAGCGAGCGCATGAGAGTATAAGGGACTATGCACTAAATCTACAAGAGGCCCTGAGGGCCATTAAGCAGACCGACCCTGATGGAGTGGGAAACGAGGACAGGCTGTTGACTGAACAATTTATAGAGGGACTGTATTGTAATGCCCACCGAACCCAGTTGCGGGCGATGGCCTTACAGGATCCCCATCTGGGCTTTGCACAGTTCAAGGACAGAGCCATCCGGGTGCTCCGAGAACCGGCACCGGGTGGCGTTATGACCCACAGGCGCCCAGCTATTACTTACCACCAGGAGGCGGCGCCCTTGTCGGCAGGGCCTGTGGGAGCTGATGCGCAGGCTTTGGACAATGACCCGGCTCCAGACCTACACCATCAGGTCCAAGAGCTAGCTAAGAGCGTTGCTGCGCTAACCCGAACTGTGCAGTCTTTACAGGTTTCCACCCCAGGGAAGATCCAGCTGGCATCCGGACCGGAGGACATCCCGTGGCGTCGACCAAGGAGGACCCCACCGGCCAGAGGAAGACCCAGTGACCGATACAGCGAGGACGGACGACCCATCTGCCGCCGCTGCAATCAACCCGGACATATGGCAAGGTACTGTTCTTTAAACGGGCACAACCTGGGGTAGAGGGCCAACCCCCAGGAAAAAGATCACCAGGCCCATCGAACTGGCGCGACAGATATGTGGGAGGACGTCCAGTCTTGCCGGTGGTACTGGATGGCATTCCCATGAGTGCCCTACTGGACACCGGGTCGCAGGTCACCACCATCCCGTACGTGCTCTTTAAGCAGTACTGGAATGACTCGGATATTACCCGCTACCCTGACGACGACTTGAGTATCATCGCCAGCAATGGCCAGCCCGTGCCACAGATCGGATTTAAAGAGGTAACCATCAAAATCGGTAGAGTCGAACTGGCAGCACAGGGACTGATCATTGTAGATATTGACAAACATGAGAGTCACCCAAAAATAACTCTAGGAACTAATGTAATTGAAAATTGTCTTGCAGAGGTGATTTTCCTTTTACAGCAGGTTGCCAAGAACGCCAGCTCCGGCGAGCAGCGGGTGCTCCAGAAAGAGATCCGGGCACTGATGCGACGGCAACAGGTAGAACTCTCCGGCGGTGAGATTGGTAGCGTAAGAATGTGTGACCCTTTTCCTATTGCCATGCCCCCAAAAAGTGAAATGATGATTTGGTGCCGGGCAGCTATTGGTCTGAGAGGTAGGGATTACCAGGCAATGGTAGAACCAGTTTACTCAGACAGTAGGCCCACCATTTTGACAGCACGGGGGGTGGTTGATGTACGCCATGGGAGGGTGCCCGTTCGCATAATAAATATCGGGGAGAGGGAAGTGTACCTGCCCCGGTATGCCACGCTAGCCAAATTATATACCATTAACCAAAATTCTATACAATCTGTGGAACCCTTGCCTCCATCTCACCCGGAGGAAGGTAACGGCTCTAAGAAAAACATGGAGGACTGGTGTCAGCAACTACATCTGGGTACTGACTCCACTCCCTCACACCAGAAACAAGGAGTCTATTGGGTGGTTCAGGAGTACGAGAGAGTGTTCAGTAAACACCCGTTAGACTTCGGGCGAGTCAAGGGGGTAGAACACCACATCCCCACGGGAGACCATCCTCCTATAAAAGAGAGGTATCGACCCGTACCCCCTGCCCACTACCAACACGCCAAGGGGATGCTTAGAGACATGAAGGAGGCTGGGGTGATCAGGGATAGCTGTAGCCCCTGGGCAGCTCCACTAGTCTTAGTCAGAAAAAAAGACAACACCATGAGGATGTGTGTAGATTACCGGAAAATCAACCGTATCACACACAAGGATGCGTACCCCTTACCAAGGATAGAGGAGTCATTGGCTGCTTTAAGAGCTGCTAACTTCTTCTCTACCTTGGATCTCACTAGCGGGTACTGGCAGGTTCCTGTAGCAGAGGCGGACCGGGAGAAGACCGCATTCACCACCCCGATGGGACTTAGCGAGTTCACCTGCATGCCGTTCGGACTCTGCAACGCACCAGGAACCTTCCAACGACTAATGGAGTGTTGTCTGGGCCACAGAAACTTCGAGACGGTCTTGTTGTACCTGGACGATGTCATCGTATATTCCAAGACGTATGAGGACCACCTGAAACACCTGGCGGAAGTGTTCGAAGCTCTGGCGAGTTACGGCCTAAAGGTGAAACCCTCCAAGTGTCACCTCCTGAAACCAAAGGTGCAGTACCTGGGACACGTGGTGAGCGCTGACGGAGTGGCTCCCGACCCTGATAAGATCACCGCAATTAAGGAATGGCCAAGCCCCTCCAGCGTAAAAGAAGTGCGGCAGTTCCTCGGGTTGGTAGGCTACTACCGAAGGTTTATTCCCGGTTTCACCAAAAAGGCAGCACCTATGCAGGACCTCCTGATAGGCCAGTCCCGGAAGGCCAAGAACCAGAAGCCGCCCTTCAAATGGGAGAAGTTGGAAGAAGAGTCCTTCCGCCAGCTGAAGATGGCCCTCACGGGGGACGAAATCCTGGCGTACCCGGATTATAGCCAGCCCTTTATCCTCTACACCGACGCCAGTAACATCGGGCTAGGAGCCGTACTGTCCCAGATCCAGCAGGGGAAGGAACGAGTAATCGCCTACGCCAGCCGAAAACTGCGACCCACCGAAAGGAACCCCGAGAATTACAGCTCATTTAAGCTAGAGTTCCTGGCCGTAGTATGGGCAGTCACCGAGCGCTTTAAGCATTACCTCGCTTCTTCCCGGTTCACCGTGTACACGGATAACAACCCGTTGACACACCTGGACACGGCAAGACTCGGTGCCCTGGAGCAGAGGTGGATGGCCCGTCTGTCCAACTACGAGTTCACAATCAAATACCGGGCCGGACGCTCCAATACCAACGCGGATGCCCTGTCCAGGATGCCCAACCTGCCGGAAGAAGGAGAAGATCCGGAGGGACTGGAAGAAGTTGAACTCCCTGCGTTCCACCGTCATGGGACTATCCAGTATTCCCACCGGGTAAGGAGTAAGCAGGCTGCTACGTTGAACCCCTTACCTCACTACAACTGGGCGGAAACGCAAGACAGCGACCCTGCCGTCCGACTGGTGAAGGAGATGCTGACTCGCCCGGAGGCTTGCCTTGAACCAGACGCTCTGGAGGAAGCCAAACAACTATGGGCAGAGAAGAGTCGACTGTTCCTTTACAAGGGGAAGTTGTGCCGCAGAATGGTTAACTCCCGGACGCATGAACTACTCTGGCAAGTAATGGTGCCACGAAGAGACGCAGCCATGGTGATGGAGGCATACCACGACGGAGCTAGACACTTCGGGTGGAAGAAGCTGGAGTTCCTGCTGCGCGAGCGATTCCACTGGGTAGGCATGAGGGGAACCATTGAGAAGTGGTGCAGAGACTGTGGCCCGTGCAACCTGAGAAGGAAGGACCGTGCCAGCCAGAAGACTCCCCTGCAGTCCATCGTCACCCGGCAACCGTTGGAACTGGTAGCCTTGGATCATGTAAAACTGACCCCAAGCAGAAGTGGCTACGTCTACGCGTTAACCATCGTGGATCATTACTCCCGGTTCTTGGTTGTCGTCCCCGTCAAGGACTTAACGGCTCAAACAGCAGCTAGAGCCTTCCAGCAGCACTTTTGCCGTCCACACGGGTACCCGGACCAAGTGCTGACGGACCAGGGACCTGCCTTTGAAGCGGAAGTCTTCCAGGAATTCTGCAATCTGTATGGCTGCCGGAAGATAAGGACGACACCCTACCATCCGCAAACTAATGGACTTTGTGAGAAAATGAACCAGGTGGTAATGGATCTTTTAAAAACGTTGCCCCTGGAAGAACGCAGTCTGTGGCCTGAGAAGTTGCCCGATCTGGTGGACCTATACAACCACATCCCGGTAGGTTCCACCAACTGTACCCCGGCTTACCTAATGAGGGCAAGACCTGGTAAGTTACCTGTTGACCTGGAAATGGGAGTCCTGACACCCGAGGACACTTCACCAGAAACAGACTGGGACACGGAGAGGCAGCAGCAGTACCGGAGAGTACAGGAGAGCGTGGAGCGAAGTCTCTGTCAGGCTAGGGAAAGACAAGAGAAAACTTACAACCAGTATGCTCCCGCTGTTCCCCTGGTACCCAGAGAGCAGGTCTTGAAGAGGAAGAGACGGCTCCACAAGTTGGACGACCAGTGGGAAAAGGACCCGTACACCGTACTGCCCTCAAGCCACGAGAACCCGAAGGTTTGTACCATCAGTAAAGACGGAGGGGAAACCACAGCTATTGTATCCCGGGACCACCTGAAGAAGTGTCCCGAACAACTGAGGAACCCTGAAGAGGAACAAGAAGACCATCGACCCGTAGAGGAAAGGGAAGATATGGTTAGTACTGTGCTCGGGGACTTCCCTCGGTCTTGGACTCAAGTCAATGGTGCAGTTGTGGTACCCGTACTCACCTTCCTCCAACCAGCATCCCAAGCACCTACGGAGCAACAGGTAGAGCTGGAAGAACAGCCGGTCCAGGAGGCAGAAGACCCCACACCCGCAGACCAGGAGAATCAACCCTCTGCTTGCAGTGAGCCTGCCATATCCCTAGTGAGCCAAAGAGCCGGTAGACAGCTGCCCAGTTTACCCTTGACAGCTCCTACACCCTGTAGTTCAGGGCTAGGCAGTCAGCTCCGTAGGTCCACTAGGGCCACTAGAGGCCAGTTACCCGCACGGTGGAGGATTTGAAGTGTATAAATTGTTTTATTTATGTTTACCTGTGTATTGTTGCTTGTGTATAATTTTATGTTTCTAGTTATTTGTAGGAGTCCTTGGTGGATTTACCGGGAATCCTTGTACATAGTTGGAGCGCAACCCAGGACGGACTAAAGACTGTTAAGGACTCGGGGTAGGACAAACCCCTACCTGGTTAGGTCTCCCTGTTTTGGTGAAATGGACACCTTGCTTTTCTTCAAAGACTGCACCCGGTTACGGACATGCCGTAACCATCTTTATATGTTTTTCTTATTGTATTATTATTGTTTTTATCTTGTTATGTTTTTCTAAAATATGTTTAGTCCCGGAGTACTAAATTTCACTAGGGGGGAATGTGACACCCCAGGGGTCTGGTTGCCACAGTGATAGAGATGTTATGTCTGAGAGCAGGTGGGAGGTCCTTTGGTCAGGGATCCTGTGCATGCCACACCTCCTGCCCAGTCTTGGGAGGGGAAGAACTTCCCCTATATAAACCCGGGGCTGAAGCAGGGTTAGGAGTCAAGGAGAGTAGAGACAAGAGACAGTCATAGGAAGAAACAGCTGGAGCTCAGTGGGAGCAATACTACTACGAGTCAGGGGCTGGCAACTGCAGAGCTCGCCCTGACTGAGAAGCTTTCTTACCGGACCCGGCGTCCGAGGCTGTGGGGACTAACTCTTACCCAGCAGCAGAAGCCGACCGGCAGGGGATTTCAGGTCCTCAGGCCCAGAAACCCGAAGGCACGGTCACACGTGTGGGACCAGCACCGCCATCGTGGAGCGGAAGCCAATAGAAGGCCCCGAGTCACCGGCCATACGGGTGAGCACCACACGGTACACTCAGGGACGTGGGCTACTTATATCCGCTTCTAGCAAGGTAGCCAGAAGAGTACAGTCAGTTTGGGAGGCCTACAACTCCGCCTGGCCAGGGGAGATCCCATCTGCTCAAGGACTGACCAGGCCCCGTTCGCTAGCAAGTACTCCGGGAGGGTCTATCGTTGTTACCAGTAAAGACCCTGAATTACACCGCACCGTCTCTGAGTGGTTCCTGCTACCCCCATCTTCCACGTCGGCTGCCCTGAGGCCATACCCCTCCTGTTGGGGGTTATACTATCATGCTGCACAATTCTACACCGGCCTCAGCGGTCTGCCCTGCAGCGGCAGCTCCATAGCTGCAAATCAACGGGTGGCGTAGTCGACACTCAAATAACATCTATCAAGACTGCCACACACTGAGTCTGACCCCCTGGGCATGGACCGGGTCCCCGCCACTCGGAGACTACAACCCTCATCTGATCCGGTTCCGGGTAAGCCCCCGTGCGCGAGACGCTACGCGACACAGCAGGCCCAGGGGCGCGTCATGGAAGCCCCATATATTTCCTTTAACGGATGACGGACCTGAGCGGGGACTTGCTTCTTTTGTGAATGGAGTTGAAGCTTTTATTGGGAACATTTTATATAACATCTGGGATCACATTTATCCGACGCTCTACGCTGAGCACTTACATCAGGGTTTCCATCTAAATCTCTGCATGCCGTGATTCAGATGAAACCACCGAGAGATCAATTCACTATAATGAGGCACCAGAGTTACTCTGGACTCCGTCTGGCCTCTGTTCAGCGTCGTCCTTCTTTTCAGAAGTTCACAAAACTGTGGCCGACAGCATTTTTATGCACGCCTACTAAAAAGAACGATACCGCCGGATCACAGGCCAGACGGCATCCACAGTGCCTCCATCTGCCTCATTATAGGGAATCTTCTGCCTGGGGTTCCGTTTGAATCACGTATTTCAGAGATTTACACAGAATCACCGGTGTAAGCGCTCATCGCAGAGCACAGGATAAATGTGAGCTAAGGCTTACTGCGATCTTTGAGAGGCAGAATGAATAAATCAACAGAAGGTGAAGAATTGGTTTTATTTTTTACGCCATTATTCATGCAGTATAAGTGATTAGGCGACTTTATTCTTCGGGTCGGTGCGACTACAGGGATACCAGATTTATATTGGGTTTTTATGTTTTGAAGCTGTCACACACTAAAAGATGCTTTCTATTGTACAAACAAGTTTTTGCATCACCATATTTTGAGAGCTATAATTTTTCCATATCTTTGACGACTGAGTCATGTGATGGCTTGTTTTTTGCAGGGCGAGTTGACGTTTTTATTTGTACCATTTTCAGACAAATTACATCTTTTTATCACTTACTATTCCGTTTTTTGGGAGGCAGAATTAACAAAAAACAGCAATTCAGGAATTGTTTTTTGGGGATTTTTTTATGCCGTTCTGTGTGTGGTAAAATTGATAAGGCAGCTTTATTCTTTGGCTCAGTACAATTACAGCAATACCACTTTTGTAGCTTTTTTATGTTTTGGCGCTTTTACACAATAAAAACTATTTTATAGAAAAAATAATTATTTTTGCATTTATTTATTCTGAGAGCTATAACGTTTTTATTTTTCTGCTGACGGAGCTGTATGGCAGCTTGTTTTTTGCGGGACAAGATGACGTTTTCAGCGGTACCATTTTTATTTACATTCATCTTTTTGATCATGTTTTATTCTACTTTTTGTTCAGCAGTATGATGATAAAGCATAGTTTTTTGCCTTGTTTGTCATTTATTTTTTTACGGTGTTCACTGACGGGGTTAACTAGTGAGACAGTTTTATAGGTAAGGTTGTTCTGGACCAAAAGTGTACTTTTTTTGTTTATTTTTTTTACATAGATAAATGTATTTATTGGATTATTTTTTTTTGTTGTTCTTTATTTTGTGATTTTTTTTGTTATATTTTTATAATTTTTATTAACTTAATTACATTGTTCCACTATGGGACATCAACTTTCTCTTCCCTGATCACTGATCTAACATTCTGCAGTGAATCTGCACTGCAGAGCATTAGATTAGATCTGCTCTCTGAGCAGGCGCTGACAGACCTCCTGCCTGAAGGACGCTGAAGGAACCCCGTGGCCATCTTGGGACTGGTGTTCAACATGGAGACCATCAGCACAACGCGATCGCTTTGTGTTGTGCTGATGGAAGGAGACAGGGAGCGCACTCCCTGTTTGATGCCCTGTGATGTCGCTGTCACTATTGACAGTGGCATCACAGGAGTTAAACACCCGCGATCGGTGCTAGCACCAATCGGGGGCGTTGCTGTAGAGTGTCAGCTCTCATAAAGAGCTGACACCTGCACTCGATCGCGGCTGCGCTCAGTGTGAGCCCGCGCGATTGCGGCACCGTGTATACACGGCGCATGTCAGGAAGGGGTTATAAGTAAGACAAACCAGGAATGGGCCAATACAGGGACCTAGAGCTACTAGGAACCTAAGTCCAGGTGAGAAATGGAGGGTGGAGTCACCTGATATATCACCTGCTGGCAGGTGATAGGCCGGGGAAGCAGATCTCTGCAGGACAGGGTGGATACAAATTCCTGCAGAGTTTGGCTGTGCCCCCCTATAACTCACAACCAGCTCAGCTGGAAGAGAAGCACCAGGCAGCTCAGAGCGATGGTCAGGTACTGGGTGGAGCGGAGCGAAACACACGGTGAGTGTGACGGTGTTTAGAAGGCGTGCGAGTGGCCAACGTAACAGAAGCTGCAAAAGACTTGAGACCAGGGTGTAGGTTCACCTTCCAGCAGGACAACGACTCTAAACATCCTGCCAGAGCTACAGATCAGAGCATATTCATGTGTGTGTAAAATGGTCCAGTCACCGTCCAGACCTAAATCCCATTGAGAATCTGTGACAAGACGTAAAAATTGCTGATCACAGACGTCTCCATCCAATCTCACTGAGCGAGAGCGAGTGCGCAAATAACAACAGGCAAAAATGTCACCTCTAGATGTGCAAAGCTGGAGAGACAGACCCCAAAAGACTGCAGAAGTGACTGCAGAGAAAGGTGGTCCTACAAAGTATTAACTCAGGGGGTCTGAATACAACAGCTCATCACAATTATCAGATTTTTAATTTTAAAATAAAATGAAAACCTCGTATCATGCACCCCACAAATACTTGCTACTTTCTGTTGATATATCACATAAAATCCAAATACAATACGTTTAGGATTGTGGGAGGTACGTGAGGAAATGAGGAAAAGTTCACAGGATATGAATACTTTTTCAAGGCACTGCATGTGAGTGTATACAGTATATATATATATATATATATATATATATATATATATATATATATATATATATATACATGTATATATCCACATACAGGTATATATGGGAAAACCCCTTTAACTCTGAAACTGCCTGCTTCTAGCTCACCGGCAGATTTTCACCTTGACTGAAAATCCTTCATGTACACGTCCACCTGAGCATTAAGAAACTAGGATACCGTATGCGGCACAGTCCAACACTGAATGTTGGTGCCAGAAGATGGCGGTTGCACTAAACAGATCTTCTCTAAATGCTCTTATGCATCTGTTCACTTTGATAATAGCATGCTTCAAATAATGTGAGCAGCATGTGGCGTGTAAACTGTCATCACTTGCTCAATGTGCAGTGTACAACCAGGAGGAAAATAATCCCACACATTATCCTTGTCCACACCCATCACATACAAAATGTGACCGTCTGTTTTATCAAACTGATAAAAAGTATGCACGGTGCATATTGAGGGCTGTCAATCAAATACAGTACTGGAAAGCGTTTCAGTTGCAAAAATTATGATCGTGGGATAAAAGATTAGTTATACATGGTAGAATTCATATGTCACAAATATGCAAATTTAAAGGATATTGACACTTTCGGGGCGTTTTTTTTTATTTAAATGCATGTATGTTTGGCTAAAAATGTTTGAAATCTGGTTTTAATTAAAAAACACTTTGCAACATTTTTTTTTAAGGAAGTGTGTTCCCTTCATGGAAAAAACTGGGTTCTATGACGACTGGGTAGATGATAAACTGTCAATCACTTGAGGTCTTACAGCTGGAAACCCTACTGGTCACAAAAACAGAGTTCCAACGTCTCCCGAATGGGCAGTGAAGCATGAACATTGCATCTCCATTCAAAGTGTATGGAACTGATGGACAGAGAAGGGCTTCACTTCGTGGGAGCACAAGCGGTTAGCAATTTATCTTCTTTTCTGTGGATGCTTGATAAGTTGTGATTGCGGGACAACCCCTTTAAGGTGCAGCAGTCACTCCTGAGCTTGGTACTGCCTCAGGTTGCACAATCAACTCAAGAATTGCTTGTCAAGACCTTCATGGATTTTGTTTCCGTGGTCAAGCAGCTACACACAAACTTGAGATAAGCAACCAAATGTCAGCTGAAGAGTTATGGAGTGCACTGTCATTGGGCTGTGGAGTGCACTGTCATTGGGCTGTGGAGTGCACTGTCATTGGGCTGTGGAGTGCACTTTCATTGGGCTGTGGAGTGCACTGTCATTGGGCTGTGGAGTGCACTGTCATTGGGCTGTGGAGTGCACTTTCATTGGGCTGTGGAGTGCACTTTCATTGGGCTGTGGAGTGCACTGTCATTGGGCTGTGGAGTGCACTGTCATTGGGCTGTGGAGTGCACTGTCTTTGGGCTATGGAGTGGTGGAGATGCCTCCTCTGGACGGATCAATGACACATAACCACCTGGCAGGCTGATGGATTAATCTTGGTTTTCAGATGTCAGGACACCACTTTGGTTTACATATGTAGCATTACTGGTGAAGTTAAATCTTTTTTTTTTATAACTACATGATTTTTGGAATGAATTATGACATCAATGCAAAGCCAAGTCTTAGTAGTCAACCTTTGACACACCAAGAATAAAGATCTAAGCAGGCCTCCTATAATGCTGCCATGTTTTGTCATTCCAGACATAAGTGCTTGCTGTTTGTTTCCCCCTAACACATAATTTCCCAAAACCTTGGCCAATTCCCAACCATCTTCTTTGCTTACAATGCTGTTCTTCTGCAAAAAAGTGAGTCAAGCAGGGTTGCACTAGCTCTCCTTAAGGGCTCCATAGCTGCCACAAGCTCTTCCGCTATGCTATGAGAGGCCTTGCAATCAGCATTAGAGCCGGACCTCATTTCTATCTCTGAATAGTCAGACGTCCCAGCAGACCAAAATTAAAATGACTGAATTTTTTTTTTCTAAAATACATGTATTTTTGACAAAAAAAAAGAATTTTTATAATTGGGTTCCATTAAACATTTTGCACAGTTTTCCTTCTATAGTCTCTGTGTAATGCTGGCTGCAAAATGGGTTAACTGATAATCCATCAGTAAGCTCAACATTAGTGCCGGACCTCCTTTCTGTGTCTGAATAGTTAGACATCCCAGGCGTCAAAAATTAAAAGGGTTGTCTAACGTTGGGGACTTTTTTTCTAACTTAAATGCATGTATTTTGGGCCAAAAGTAATTTTTCTACTTGGGTTTTATTAAAAATTTGGCACCTTTTTCCACTTATAGCCACTGTGTACTGCTAGATGCAGAATGGGTTAACTGAGGGTCCATCAGTGAGCTCAATTTGACAGTCCAATCAGAGAGATCATAATAACTCTTTTATCTATCGTATTTTGAGCTCCGCTCAGTTCATTTATGACTGCAGACCACATCAAAGTAGAATGTACAGGGGAAACAAAGAACCTGTAAAAGCCAAGCGGTGCAAAATTTTAAATGAAACCCAATTGGCAAAACAATTTTTAGCCTAAAATACATGTATTTGAATTAAAAAAATGTCAGTAACTTCTTTAAAGGGAATCTTTCAGTAGATTTTTGCTATTTAATGTGATAGCAGCAAAATATAGAGGCAGAGAGCCTGATTTCAGGGATGTGTCACATGCTCAGCAGCTTGCTGCATTTTTAATACAATCAATGTTTTATCAGCAGGAGATTATCACTAGAGGACTATGTGTCACGTGCCAGACAGTCCACCTAATCGTTGTAACTCCGCCCCTAACTCTGATTGGCAGCTTTCTGACAGTGTGGGCAAGAAGCTTCCAATCAGTGATGTGGGCGGAGTCATACACAGCTCAGCATTCTGAGCACTGCTAGATCTACAGCAAAGAAAACAGGGATTCTATCAAGTGATACATCGCGGGAATCAGACTCTCTGCCCCTACATCATGCTGCTCTCATATTCCAAAACCTGTCGACAGATTCCCTTTAAGCAAAAATCGAAGTTAAATTGTGCAACTTTTTAAAACAATTTATATTTATTATATTCGACAATCCGGAGTCAGTTGAAAACAAGGTGAATATATTATCTGTCCCCGCGTGCTATTCTATAATATCAGGATGAGATACTGTATATTTTGTCTTATGATTTGCAATCTCTGATGAGTGAGTTTGAGACAAATAATTATATATCGAACATTGATCAAAGTAGCTGAAAAATAAAAAAAAAAGTAAATCGAAATCTATTTCTTATTAATTATGTCAGACGTCCGTTTTATCCTGAAGGAAATGTGATACATGAACACGGAATGAACCTGTTCGGCTTCCTCGCTCTTCGTAAAAGTCCCCGGTCCTAGTGACATTTGTAGATAACCATAGTAACTCTTTGCCACGTTCAGCATTTTCCGGTCATTATTGAGCGCTTCTGTCACACACACAAAAAAACCCACATTGCCTGAATCCATCTGCAAAGTGTTCCACTCTTATATAATGCCTGAGAAAATAATGAACTTCTTCAGCATTGACTTGGTTTATTCAGAGCAGATTTTATTGTAATAATGTCCTATTGTCCAGTGAAAGATATATGGATGTTCGTTCTATCAGAAAGCTGTCCCTGTCTGCAAAGCCTTCAGCATAACCTCTGATTAAAGCACACAGCAGAAGATGTACAAAGACCATGGCTATGTACTACAGCAAAGCATCTGACAATGTCACTTCCAACATCTTATAAAGCCACTCAACAATATGTTATATTCACTCCAGCTATAAAAGTTTCTTTAAAAAAAAAAAAGGTTCAAGATTCATTTCATGTTATAATAATAAAAAAAAAAAAATGACCAAAAAGTTACGATCTTCACTGTTCAAACTTTTTAGGTATGACTTGCTCTAAGAATGTCTATGGATACAATTACACTGATATGGGTAAAGTAAAATACTAATGCTTCTAAAATATATAATAAAACCTCTGCAACAAAAGAGAACAGCTTTAAAATAAGTGTCCACTTTGTTCTGTTTTTTGTTACAGATGTGTTGGGGATATGATTTTGGGGCACTTACTAATATTTAAGATAATATTTAATATTGAAGAGGCTATTTGCATACTAATATTTAGACACTTATATAAAAAATAATATAAAGTCTTAATATATAGTAAAAGCAATCACATGCAGAAAGCAGATCTCCACAGGTAATGAATCGTCTGTGCTGGGGGGGCATGTTAGTGCTCGTTCAGACGTTAGTTTTTTCTCATCCGTGCTTTTCACGGATAGAACTTATGGCCATTGGCATAACCAATGGAGGCCTGGATTTGGAGTCACCCCCAAAATTAAAGTGGAAAAACACACTACAGGCTGATCCAACTTTGATTTAATGTCCTTAAAACAAGTCAAAATGAGGCTGAGTATTGTGTGTGGCCTCCACGTGCCTGTATGACCTCCCTACAATGCCTGGGCATGCTCCTGATGAGGCTCAGTATTGTGTGTGGCCTCCACGTGCCTGTATGACCTCCCTACAACGTCTGGTCATGCTCCTGATGAGGCTGAGTATTGTGTGTGGCCTCCACGTGCCTGTATGACCTCCCTACAACGCCTGGGCATGCTCCTGATGAGGCTCAGTATTGTGTGTGGCCTCCACGTGCCTGTATGACCTCCCTACAACGCCTGGGCATGCTCCTGATGAGGTTGCGGATGGTCTCCTGTGGGAGACCATCCGCCAACTCCTGGACAGTCTGTGGTGCAACGTGACGTTGATGGATGGAGCGAGACATGATGTCCCAGATGTGCGCAATCACATTCAGGTCTGGGGAACGGGCGGGCCAGTCCATAGCTTCAATGCCTTCATCTTGCAGGAACTGCTGACACACTCCAGCCACATGAGGTCTGGCATTGTCCTGCATTAGGAGGAACCCAGGGCCAACCACACCAGCATATGGTCTCACAAGGGGTCTGAGGATCTCATCTCGGTACCTAATGGCAGTCAGGCTACCTCTGGGGAGCACATGGAGGGCTGTGCGGCCCTCCAAAGAAATGCCACCCCACACCATTACTGACCCACTGCCAAACCGGTCATGCTGAAGGATGTTGCAGGCAGCAGATCACTCTCCACGGCGTCTCCAGACTTTGTCACGTCTGTCACATGTGCTCGGTGTGAACCTGCTTTCATCTGTGAAGAGCACAGGGCGCCAGTGACGACTATGCCAATCCTGGTGTTCTGTGGCAAATGCCAAGAGTCCTGCACGATGTTGGGCTGTGAGCACAACCCCCATCTGTGGACGTCGGGCCCTCATGCCACACTCATGGAGTCGGTTTCTAACCATTTGTGCAGACACATGCACATTTGTGGCCTCCTGGAAGTCATTTTGCAGGGCTCTGGCAGTGCCCCTCCTGTTCCTCCTTGCGCAACGGTAGCGGTCCTGCTGCTGGGTTGTTGCCCTCCTACGGCCCCCTCCACATCTCCTGGTGTACTGGCCTGTCTCCTGGTAACGCCTCCAGCCTCTTGACACCACGCTGACAGACACAGCAAACCTTCTTGCCACAGCTCGCATTGATGTGCCATACTGGAGGAGATCCCACAGGAGACCATCTGCAACCTCATCAGGAGCATGCCCAGGCATTGTAGGGAGGTCATACAGGCACGTGGAGGCCACACACAATACTCAGCCTCATCAGGAGCATGCCCAGGCGTTGTAGGGAGGTCATACAGGCACGTGGAGGCCACACACAATACTCAGCCTCATCAGGAGCATGCCCAGGCGTTGTAGGGAGGTCATACAGGCACGTGGAGGCCACACACAATACTCAGCCTCATCAGGAGCATGCCCAGGCGTTGTAGGGAGGTCATACAGGCACGTGGAGGCCACACACAATACTGAGCCCCATTTTGACTTGTTTTAAGGACACTACATCAAAGTTGGATCAGCCTGTAGTGTGTTTTTCCACTTTAATTTTGGGCGTGACTCCAAATCCAGGCCTCCATTGGTTAATAAATTTGATTTCCATTGATGATTTTTGTGTGGTTTTGTTGTCAGCACATTCAACCTGGTACAGAACAAAGTATTCAATGAGAATATTTCATTCATTCAGATCTAGGATGGGTTATTTCAGTGTTCCCTTTATTTTTTTGAGCAGTGTATATTTATATATATATACTGTATATATTGTCCTCCATCTTGGTATATATGTCCCTTATCCTGGGTCCCATCCTGGTATATATGTCCCTTATCCTGGGCCCCATACGGGTATATATATATCCCACATCCTGGTATATATGTCCCGCATCCTGGTATATATACCCACATATTGATATATATCCCCCATCCTGATGTGAATATATATATATCTATAACATAACGCTACAAGCATCCCTCTGTCTGAAGCCTTTACAGACTGCGCATGCGCGACGCGCAGTCTGGCTCCAGACAGAAGAACGCATGGAGCCGTTACAGGTAAGAAGAGTGTATGGCACCGGAGATCGCGGTATGCGTGGACACTGAACGCATACCGCGATCTCCGGCGCCATACTTACGTACTTACCTGACCGGAAGGAGCGTTGCCGCGGCGCCTCTCTTCTGGCCGGAGACCGGGGGCGGAGTGAAGGCGTCTGAATCGGCGCATGCTCATAGTGCTATCCGGCGCCATTTTACTGAAGACCCATTTTCAGTGTGTCTTCAGCAAAATGGAGCCGGACAGTGCGGTATGGGCATTCGCGTACTCCGGCGCCGCACTCCTCTCCCGGCCTCCGGCAGAACAGGACGCAGCGCTGAAGCACAGGGAAGAAAGGTGAGTATAAGTGTTTTTTTTGGGTTTTTTGTATGTGTGCAGCGTGAAAGGCATGAGGGGTGCCATACATACCAGGATTGGGGGATGGGGGGTACCATGCATACCAGGATTGGGGGTGAGGGGACCATGCATACCAGGATTGGGGGTGAGGGGACCATGCATGCCAGGATTGGGGGTGAGGGGTACCATGCATACCAGGATTGGGGGATAAGGGGTGCCATACATACCAGGATTGGGGGATGAGAGGGGACCATGCATACCAGGATTGGGGGTGAGGGGACCATGCATACCAGGATTGGGGATGAGGGGTACCATGCATACCAGCATTGGGTATGAGGGGTACCATGCATACCAGAATAGGCATGAGGGGTACCATGCATACCAGGATGAGGGATGGAGTACCATGCATACCAGAACAGGCTATGAGGGGTACCATGCATACCAGAATAGGAATATGTGGTGCCATGCATACCAGGATTGGGGGAGGAGGAGTGCCATGCATACCAGGATAGGGATGAGGGGGCCATACATACCAGGATTGGGGATGAGGGAGCCATGCATACCAGGATGAGGGATTGGGTGTCATGCATACCAGGATTGGGGATGAGGGAGCCATGCATAACAGGATGAGGGATTGGATGCCATACATACTGTAACGGGTCTGGGAGGTGGAACCTCTGAGCAACTATACAAGGGGGCGGTCCTTGTAAGGAAGCGGGTGGCTCCCAGGGAAGACGGGCAGGTAGTCACAGCAAGTGACAGGGACAGTCTCTGGGTAGAAGGGCAGGTAGTCACGGCAAGTGACAGGGACAGTCTCTGGGTAGAAGGGCAGGTAGTCACGGCAAGTGACAGGGACAGTCTCTGGGTAGAAGGGCAGGTAATCACGGCAAGTGACAGGGACAGTCTCTGGGTAGAAGGGCAGGTAGTCACAGCAAGTGACAGGGACAGTCTCTGGGTAGAAGGACAGCAGGTGGGTGGCTGGTGAGCGCTCCCAGGTGAGCGGGCGAGAGTCTCTGGACAGGCAGGTGGTCACAGCAAGTGACAGCAGAACCTCCAGGTAGACTAGCAGACAAGTAGCAGGTGGACGCTCCCAGGTGAGCGGGCAAGAGTCTCTGGACGGGCAGGTGGTCACGGCAAGTGACGGCAGAGCCTCCACGTAGGCTAGCAGGCAGGTAGCAGGTGAGCGCTCCCAGGTGAGCGGGCAAGAGTCTCTGGACAGGCAGGTGGTCACGGCAAGTGATGGCAGAGCCTCCAGGTAGGCTAGCAGGCAGGTAGCAGATGGACACTCCCAGGTGAGCGGGCAAGAGTCTCTGGACAGACAGGTGGTCACGGCAAGTGACGGCAGAGCCTCCAGGTAGGCTAGCAGGCAGGTAGCAGGTGAGCGCTCCCAGGTGAGCGGGCAGGCTGGTCCATAGACAGACTGACAGGTGTCGGAAGGCAGACCGTCGGACCGCAGGCTTGCAAGCAGGTAAGCGGATATCAGGCAAGTATCAAGCAGGAATCTGGCAGGTGACTGGCAGGTAACTGGTAGCGGGACCTGAGGACTGAAGCAGATTGAAGGCTTTGCAACAGCATTGCTCGGGCACCTCCATTTTGGAGGAGGTGCCTTATATATGGTGAAGTCCTCCGGCCATTGGCCGGGGACTCCTTAGGACGACGCGCGCGGCCCCTTTAAGAGAGGGGGAGTGCGCGCGCGCGCGCCCTAAGCACAGTGGCCGGGAAGCAGCGCGTGCTGCCAGCAGAGCGGGAGGAAGACGCCAGGCATGGAGCGGACAGGTGAGGGGAACAGCGTCCCTGCCTAGCAGGAGGCAGGGATGCCGACGCTACACATACCAGGATTGGGGGATGATTGATGCCATACCTACCAGAATTGGGATGAGGGGTGCCATGTATACCAGGATTCAGGGGTGAGGGGTACCATGCATATCAGGATTGGGGGGGTGAGGGGTGCCATGCATACCAGGATTGGGGTTGAGGGATACCATGCATACCAGGATTGGGGGTGAGGGGAACCATGCATACCAGGATTGGGGGATGAGGGGTACCATGCATATGAGGATTGGTGGATGAGGGGTACCATGTATACCAGGATTGGGGAATGAGGGGTACCATGCATACCAGGATTGGGGGATGAAGGGTACCATGCATACCAGGATTGGGGGATGAGGGGTACCATGCATACCAGGATTGGGGAATGAGGGGTACCATGCATACCAGGATTGGGAGATGAGGGGTACCATGCATACCAGGATTGGGGGTGAGGGTACCATGCATACCAGGATTGGGGGTGAGGGGTAGCATGCATACCAGGATTGGGGGATGAGTGGTGCCATACATACCAGGATTGGGGGATGAGGGGGGCCATGCATACCAGGATTGGGGGGTGAGGGGACCATGCATACCAGGATTGGGAGAGAGGGGCCCATGCATACCAGAATTGGGTGGTGAGGGGTGCCATACATACCGGGATTGTAGGATGGGGGTTGCCATGCATGCCAGTATTGGGGATGAGGGGTGCCATGCATACCAGCATTGGGGATGAGGGGTACCATGCATACCAGAATAGGGATGAGAAGTACCATGCATACCAGGATAGGAATGCGGGGTACCATGCATACCAGGATGAGGGATGTGGTACCATGCATACCAGAATAGGGATGAGGGGTACCATGCATACCAGAATAGGAATATGTGGTGCCATGCATACCAGGATTGGGGGATGAGGAGTGCCATGCATACCAGGATAGAGATGAGGGGGCCATACATACCAGGATTGGGGATGAGGGAGCCATGCATACCAGGATGAGGGATTGGGTGCCATGCATACCAGGATTGGGGATGAGGGAGCCATGCATACCAGGATGAGGGATTGGGTGCCATGCATACCAGGATTGGGGGATGAGGGAGCCATGCATACCAGGATGAGGGATTGGGTGCCATACATACCAGAATTGGGATGAGGGGTGCAATGTATACCAGGATGAGTTGTACCATGCATACTAGAATAGGGATGTGGGGTACCATGCTTACCAGGATGAGGGATGGGGTGCCATGCACACCAGGATGATGGATGGGGTGCCATGCATACCAGGATGAGGGGTACCATGCATACCAGAATAGGGATGAGGGGTGCCATGCATAACAGGATGAGGGGTACCATGCTTACCAGGATGAGGGATGGGGTGCCATGCACACCAGGATGAGGGATGGGGTGCAATGCATACCAGGATGAGGGGTACCATGCATACCAGAATAGGGATGAGGGGTACCATGCATACCAGGATGAGGGATGGGGTACCATGCATACCAGGATGAGAGATGGAGTGCCATGCATTCCAGGATTGAGGGATGAGGAGGCCATACATACCAGAATTGGGATGAGGGGTGCCATGTATACCAAGATGCGGGGTACCATACATACCAGAATAGGGATGCGGGATACCATGCATACCAGGATGAGGGATGGGGTGCCATACATACCAGGATGAGGGGCACCATACATACCAGGATAGGGATGAGGAGTGCCATGCATACCAGGATAGGGATGAGGGAGCCATACATACCAGGATTGTGGATGAGAAAGCCATGCATACCAGGATGAGGGATTGGGTACCATACATATCAGGATTGGGGGATGGGGGGTGCCATACATATCAGGATTGGGATGAGGGGTGCCAAGTATATCAAATTTGGGATGAGGGGGCCATGCATACCAGGATGAGAGATGGGGTGCCATGCATACCAGGATTGGGGATGGGGGTGCCATGCATACCAGGATTTGGGATGAGGGGTGCCATGCATACCAGGGTTGGGGACGGGGATGCCATGCATACCAGGATTGGGGATGAGGGGTGCCATGCATACAAGGATTGGGATGAGGGGTGCCATGCATACCAGGATTGGGGATGAGTGGTGTCATGCATGCCAGGATTGGGGATGAGGGTGTTAGAACTCTCCTGTTAGGTCTTTTCTATCTTGCTGGTCTCATGACCTTTTTTGCCTATTTAGTCCTGCTCCGCCCTCCTGGCCTTGCTGGACTTCATTGTAATTTCTACTCTTAAGCTAGCCTGGTGCTTAGTTACATTTCTCTGTCAGTTTAGCTAGGTCTTCGGACCTTTATGTTCTATGTTGTGTGTTTGTCTTTTACTGCTATGATTTCTGCTAGGAGGTGTCCAACTTTATCCCAGTCCCTAGTTCTTGTAGGGATCCCTCCCTTGCATCTATAGGTCTTCGTACAGACTAGCCGAGGACTTTAGCGGGTCTGATTGCAGGATCAGGTTCCCCGTTACATCGTAGGGATCTAGCTTAGTTCTATTGTAGGGACAGATCTCCTTTCTTTCCTTAGTGCTTGTAGCAGATCATAACAGTAAGTCCAGCCCAAAAATATCTCTAAGGAAAGACTTCCAGTTTCCATCATGGTGTCGGTTCAGGATTTGGCTCAACGCCTGCAGGGACTCTCTCTGGAGGTGGCCGAGCTCCAACAACACATGAGTAGCTGTTCTGGAGCACATTTTGTGGAGCCAAAGGTTCGTTTGCCTGATTTATTTTTTGGTGATCAACAAGAATTTTTTTCGTTTAAAAATGCTTGTTTGTTGTATTTTCGTTTGAGACCCAGATCCTCTGGTGATGAATCACAGCGCATAGGGTTCATAATGTCACTTTTGCGCAAAGAACCTCAGGGATGGGCCTTTTCTCTCCAACTTACTGATCCATGCTTTAGATCAGTGGATAGTTTTTTTTCTGTTTTGGGTTTGTTGTATGATGATCCTGATCGTGTCTCATCAGCTGAGACTGAATTGAGACGTTTGAGACAGGGATCAGGTAATGTGGAAAAATATTGTTCTCACTTCCGTCGGTGGTCTGCCCAGGTGGGGTGGAACGATTCAGCTTTGAAAAGTTTGTTTCTTGCGGGGCTAGGTGAAAGGGTTAAGGATTTGCTGATTGCTTATCCCACACCTGGAAACTTGCAGGAGTCAATGCAATTAGCTATACGGGTGAACAGGAGACTGCGTGCAAGGGTTAATGAGAGTAAATCCTCTGCCATGTCAGCTCCGAGTCTTGAGAGGGTCTGTACTGACATTGGAGAGCCGATGGAGATTGGGGCGGTGGCACCCCGCTCTCAGGAAAAAGACCGCAGGTCTTCTGAAGGTTTGTGGCTTTATTGCGGGAAATCTGACCATTTTATTAAGAACTGTGTGCTTCGTATGAACAAAGAAAAAAAAAAGGTCAGTTACGCCCGTATAGCCTGTTTAAATACTAAGGGTGTATTTCTTTCTGCTACTACTGCTGCTCAGGAATAATTAATTGAATTTCGGGTATTTGTGGATTGTGGTTCTACTCTGAATGTGATTGATGGGGGATTCTTGGAAAAACTTAAATTAAAACCCAAATCTTTGTCATCCCCTATTGCTGTGGTTTCTGTCGATGGCTCTCCCTTGAAGAGTGTTACTCACAAGGTCTGTGAATTTCCCCTCACTATTAATGGTGTTCACCAAGAGAATTTGGATTTGGTAGTATTAAATAATTTGCCTTCTCCAGTAGTTTTGGGGTTGCCCTGGTTAAAACTGCACAATCCTGTACTGGATTGGTCTACCAATGAAATTAAGTCCTGGAGCCCTAAGTGTTATCACAAGTGTTGTAACGAACGTATTGCTGCGGTGGAAAAAGGGGAATTACCTGTACCTATTCAGGATTTTTGGAGAGTTTTTTCTGAAGAGGAGTCACAAATTCTGCCTCCCCATAGAGACTATGATTGTACCATTGAATTTGTCCCTGGAGCGACTCTTCCTAAAAGTCGTTTATTTAATCTTACTATTCCTGAGAGAAAGGCTTTGGAGGAATACATACAGACAAGCTTGGCCGCCGGTCACATTAGGCCTTCCAAGTCTCCTGTGGTTGTTGGATTTTTTTTTGTTAAAAAAAAGGACGGCGGTTTACGTGCTTGTCTGGATTTTCGTGAGATTAATAAAATTACTGTACGCAATCCTTACCCACTGCCATTGATTCCTGATTTGTTTAACCAGTTAGTGGGGGCCAAGTGGTTCTCTAAAATTGATCTCCGGGGGGCATACAATTTGTTGCGCATGAAGGAGGGTGATGAATGGAAGACTGCTTTTAACACTCCTGTGGGTCATTTTGAGAATCTGGTTATGCCTTTTGGTCTTACCAATGCTCCAGCATTTTTTCAGAATCTTATTAAGGACATCCTTAGACCTTTGATCGGCAAAAATGTGGTTGTGTATTTGGATGACATTTTGATTTATTCACCGGATCTGGAGTCTCATTGGCGGAGCGTACGTGAGGTATTACAGTTATTAATTGACAATTCGCTTTTTGCTAAGCTGGAGAAATGTGAGTTCGCTGTACAGAGAATTAGTTTTTTGGGCTACATTATCTCCAGCGAGGGCTTTGAGTGGACCCGGTGAAAGTTCAAGCTGGGCAGGAATGGCCTAGGCCTATTGGTTTGAAATCGATACAGAGGTTTTTGGGTTTCGCCAATTATTACAGAAAATTCATTAAAAATGTTTCTATTATTGTCAAACCACTGACCGATCTTACCAGGAAAGGTGCTAATGCGGTTCAGTGGACTACAGAGGCCATTGAAGCTTTTGTGTTTCTAAAGGAGAGGTTCAGCTCTGCTCCCATCCTTATGCAGCCTGATGTGACTAAGCCGTTTTTGGTTAAGGTTAATGCTTCTTCGGTAGGGGTCGGTGCGGTGTTGTCTCAGAAAAACAAGGATGGAGTACATCCCTGTGCCTTTTTTTAAACATTTTTTTCTGAGACTGAACATAATTACGATATTGGTAATCGGGAATTGCTGGCTATTAAACGCGCATTTGAACACTGGCGTCATCTCTTGGAAGGTGCTGAATTTCCCATTCAGGTTTTCACTGATCATAAAAATCTGATCTATCTTGATGCTGCCAAGCGCTTGAATGCCCGTCAGGCTAGGTGGGCACTTTTTTTCTCGCGGTTTAATTTTTCCGTTACTTACATCCGGGTACCAAGAATGTTAAAGCTGATGCTTTGTCTCGTAGCTTTTCTGCCATGGTCGGTGCTGAGGAGGAGGAGAGCATTTTATAAGAAGGTGTTGTGATTGCTGCTTTGGACTCCGTTTTGGAAGATGAGATTCTTAAAGCACAGGAGAATGCCCCATCTAACACTCCCCATGGGAGGTTGTTTGTGCCTAGGACCTTTAGGAGAGATTTGTTTGTCGAGTGTCATGAGTCTCGGTTGGCAGGTCATCCAGGAATTTCTGAGACCAAGAGACTTGTGGGTCGCAGTTTTTGGTGGCCTGGATGGCAGAAGGAAGTCATTAAGTGGGTGCATCAATGTACGGTGTGTGCTAGATCTAAGTCTTCACATACTCCTGCAGCGGGGTTGCTTTGCCCTCTGGAGGTTCCTAGTGCACCTTGGACACATCTGGCTATGGACTTTATTACTGACCTTCCCCCCTCTGAGGGTTTCACGGTCATCTTGGTGGTCGTGGACCGTTTTAGCAAGATGTGTCACTTGGTTCCTTTCATCAAACTGCCCTGCGCTAAGACACTCGCTAAGGCCTTTGTCAAGGAAATTGTCAGACTACATGGCGTTCCTACTGACATTGTTTCGGACAGGGGACCTCAGTTCGTGGCTCGTTTTTGGTGTGCTTTTTGTGACAGGTTGGGAGTTCATTTGTCGTTTTCATCCGGATATCATCCTGAGTCTAATGGCCAGACAGAAAGGAAGAATCAGGATGTTGAGCAGTTCTTGCGTTGTTTTGTGGCAGACAATCAGGAGGGGTGGTCTGAGTTTCTGCCACTTGCTGACTTTGCTCTTAACAACCATACATCCTCTTCTGCTGGTTGTTCGCCTTTTTTTGTTGTTCTGGGAGACATCCGTCTTTTGGGTCATTCTCCAAATTGGTATCGGCTGTGCCTGAGGAGGAGAGTTTTTCCGGTGATTTGGAGAGAGTTTGGACGGATGTGCGTGGTAATCTTCAAGAGGCTAACAAAAAATCTAAGAGGTACTTTGATAGGAAACGGCAAGAGGTTTTGTTTGCTATTGGTGACATGGTTTGGTTGTCCTCTAAGAATCTGCGGTTGAGGATTCCTTCTAAAAAATTGGGTCCCAAGTTTGTAGGGCCCTTTAAGGTGCTTCAGGTAGTTAACCTATCTGCTGTTAGGTTGGAGGTTCTTACCTCCTGGAAGATTAATCCAGTGTTTCATGTTTCTCTGTTGAAAAGAGCTTATGTGTCGGATGGTGACGCCACTGCAACTGTTCCTCCGGTGGTGGAGGACGGGGAATACGAAATTTCCCGCATCCTAAATTCTAGACGGTATAGAGGGAGTTTGCAGTATCTCGTCGCTTGGAAGGGTTTCGGACCCGAGTATTACTCATGGGTGAGGGCGGACGATGTTTCTGCTTCCAGACTTGTCAGAGCGTTTCACAAGAGGTTTCCTGATATGCCTGGGCCTAGGGGATCCGGAGGATCCTCATAGAAGAGGGGGTACTGTTAGAACTCTCCTGTTAGGTTTTTTCTATCTTGCTGGTCTCATGACCTTTTTTGCCTATTTAGTCCTGCTCCGCCCTCCTGGCCTTGCTGGACTTCATTGTAATTTCTACTCTTAAGCTAGCCTGGTGCTTAGTTACCTTTCTCTGTCAGTTTAGCTAGGTCTTCGGACCTTTATGTTCTATGTTGTGTGTTTGTCTTTTACTGCTACGATTTCTGCTAGGAGGTGTCCAACTTTATCCCTGTCCCTAGTTCTTGTAGTGATCCCTCCTTTGCATCTATAGGTCTTCGTACAGACTAGCCGAGGACTTTAGCGGGTCTGATCGCAGGATCAGGTTCCCCGTTACATCGTAGGGATCTAGCTTAGTTGTATTGTAGGGACAGATCTCCTTTCTTTCCTTAGTGCTTGTAGCAGATCATAACAGAGGGGTGCCATGCATACCAGGATTGGGGATGAGAGGTGCCATGCATACCAGGATTCGAGTGAGGGGCCATGCTTACCAGGATAGGGATGAGGGGTACCATGTATACCATGATATGGATGAGGGGTACCATGCATACCAAGATGAGGGATGGGGTGCCATGAATACCAGGATATGGATGAGGGGTACCATGCATACCAGGATGAGGGGTACCATACATACCAGGATAGAGATGAGGGATGGGGTACAATGCATACCAGGATAGGGATGAGGAGTGCCATGTATACCAGGATGGGGGTGAGGGGCCCATGCATACCAGGATTGGGGATGAGTGAGCCATGCATACCAGGATAAGGCTGAGGGGGCCATGCATACC
This sequence comes from Phyllobates terribilis, assembly GCF_046119375.1. Classification (NCBI taxonomy): domain Eukaryota; kingdom Metazoa; phylum Chordata; class Amphibia; order Anura; family Dendrobatidae; genus Phyllobates; species Phyllobates terribilis. The sequence continues at coordinate 224,356,949 of NW_027362767.1, forward strand.
AGGATTGGATATGAGGGAGCTATGCATACCAGGATGAGGGGTGCCAAGCATGCCAGGATTGGGATGAGGGGTGCCCTGCATACCAGGATTGGGGATGAGGGGTGCCATGCATACCAGGATTGGGGGTGAGGGGTACCATACATACCAGGTGTTACGCACACGCCTGGAATGACTGGCGTGAGCGTGGTTAGTGATCCCACTAGACCATGAACCGAGGAGTGCCTGGAGGGGCGTGACTAAGTATCAACTCGGTCCGACCAAGGTCGCACGGCGGCTCAATCGACTCCGTGAACCAGGGAGGAACCGAGCAGAGGGACCAGGTACTACTCCAGGTCAGACCTCGGTCACAGCTGTTGACCCACACAGGGGAATGCAGGAACAGGTAGGTTAGGCTGGCATACTGACAGGTGGGTACTGGCAGGCATGGCTGGTATGCAGACAGGTGGATACTGGCAGGCACGGCTTGTATGCAGACAGGTGGGTACTGGCAGGCACGGCTGGTAAACAGATAGGTGGGTACTGGCAGGTAGGAACGCAGGCAGGATAGGGACCAGTACAGACAGATACAGGAACAGTGCGGCAGACAAGCAGAGCAGAGCAAAACCCGCAGGTGCGGTAGACGAGCAGAGCAGAGCAAAACCCACAGGTGCGGTAGACAAGCAGAGCAGAGAAAAACCCGCAGGTGCGGTAGACAAGCAGAGCAGAGCAAATCTCGCAGGCGCTGTAGACAAGCAGAGCAGAGCAAAACCCGCAGGTGCGGTAGACAAGCAGAGCAGAGCAAAACCCGCAGATGCGGTAGACAAGCAGAGCAGAGCAAAACCCACACGTGAGGTAGACAAGCAAAGCAGAGCAAAACCCGCAGGCGGGGTAGACAAGCAGAGCAGAGCAAAACCCGCAGGTGCGGTAGACAAGCAGAGCAGAGCAAAACCCGCAGGCGCGGTAGACAAGCAAAGCAGAGCAAAACCTGCAGGCGCGGTAGACAAGCAAAGCAGAGCAAAACCCGCAGGTGCGGTAGACAAGCAGAGCAGAGCAAATCCCGCAGGTGCGGTAGACAAGCAGAGCAGAGCAAAACCCGCAGGTGCGGTAGACAAGCAGAGCAGAGCAAAACCCGCAGGTGCGGTAGACAAACAGAGCAGAGCAAAACCCGCAGGTGCGGTAGACAAGCAGAGCAGATACACACAAGGTACTTACAATGAAGTAGCGAGTGGACACTAAACTCACAAACAGAAGTACAGAGACAATGAGTTGGAGTTAGGTACAGGTTCAGACACTGCAGGAAAAGGAAAGATACGAACATAGAGACAAACAAGTAACGGGCTAGGACACTTTTCAGACAGGAACTGAACCAAGAACAAGATACAGAAACAAGCCTGGGAACTCAGCCCCCAGGGTGGCGGAAACATACTAGAAGTCACAGATACAGGCAACGGGCTGGATATACACCCCCCGGGGTGGTGGAACAGACTAGAAGTCACAGATACAGGTAACAGGCCTGAGTACTCAGCCCCCGGGGTCGCGGAAACAGACACACTGAAAGAAAGTGTTGCTCAGGCACCTCCTACTGGGTGGAGGGGGTTTAAGTATCCAGTGACTCACAACAATAGACTGGGGACGCATTAGGAGTGCGCACACAGTAACTATAAGAATCAGGCAGTAACCGCGCCGCCGCCCTAAGCAATCAGACAAGAGACATGCACACAGCAGATACTGGAGCAAAGTGTGCAGCCTGGACTGATAGGTAAGATGGCGGTCTTGCATGGTGGGAGGTGGTAAACCATGCCAGCACGCCGCCAGGGATGTTACAGTACCCCCCCCCCTTTACGCCCCCTCTTCTTCAAGCCTGCAAGGATTTTCTGCAGAGAATTTGGAGGCCGATCCTTCTCTTCAAGAAGATTACCTCTTCTGTCCACTAGAGGGAACGAAACTGGTCTCACCATCTTGGTGACTAGGATGCTTCCTCCCATCGAGCCATCCTCAGCAACAGATGAAGTCAGTGAAGTACCAGAAACCGGACACGGGAAAGTCTCTCTCCATTTGTTAATATTGGGTAGCACCCCAAAGGATTCATGGGACAACTGGAGATCCTTCACCAGGTTGGAGGGGTGCAGAGACTTGGAGGTAGCCACCGCCTTAACGTACACTTTGCCAAGCTTATTGGATGAAGTGGGAGAAGTACCAGGTACAGGGTGCAGAAAAGTCTCTCTCCATTTGTTATCAGGTAGCACCCCAGAAGATTCAAGAGACAACCGGAAGTCCTCCGCCTGGTTGGAGGGGTGCAGAGACTTGGAGGTAGCCACTGCCTTGATGAACTTATTGCCAAATTTATTAGAGATGGAGGATCCTTGCTTAGGGACCAACTTCAGTCTGGTTTCTGAGATGACACGTCTGCGAGGCGGGACGGTACCTGAAGCGAGATCATTTGTACAATCGTCGAGACTGTGTGGGGACAATGCCTCCGCTTCCCTTTCTTCGGAGACTTCAGCGCACAGCGAGTCAGCAACTAGCAGATCTGGTGAAGAAGAAGAAGACACTGCTGACTGTCCTGAAGATATGGGGACTGGACACCCCTTGTACCTCAGCAGTCCCCCAAGACACACCATGCAGGATCTCCAGACCTGAGCGGGCACTAGATCTGTCGGCTCTGGACGACTTGTGGGTAAACCAGACAGCACCTGGAATGTGAACTTCTTCATGTGTAATGCTCCAATCTGGAGCTTAATTTGTACAGACATATTTTGACTGTTTCTAAGTAGGGCTCGTCCTTCCGCTGACAATGCCCAAACCGGATTCGGGAGTTGTCAGACGGGAATCAGACACCGACTCTTCAAGGCTATACGCCCGAAACTTCCGGTTATTCCGAGGCCTTCACTTGCCACGGAGACAGTCACGGTCATCTGTGGAGAGGAAACACTAACGCCAAAGGCAGCCTCTCCTACAGGCCTAATGTCTTGGGATTCTCCAACCTTCGCTGGACAAAGACCATCAAGGTGTCCCAAACAACCGCAGCGGGACCGCAATCCGATTTTGTGACTCAGTTCCGGCCTCTGCTTTGCCTGACGAACATGGTCTTCCTTCATGGATTCTGTGTGGGTAACTGCCTCTACAGGCTGGGGAACAGGAGGTCTTTGGGAGGCCAGAACCTGGTGTGACGGTTTACCTCTATGCCTAGCAAGTCTGGAATGCCTCTTGAGGTTGGGAAGAGAAAAATTCTGTGGAGCATTGCCATCCTGTGTGGATTCTGTGTGGGCAGCAGTCTCTTCAGGCTGGAGAACTGGTGGGCTACCTACACGCATCACCCATCGGGACTGCTCCAGGATATTGGGAAGGGAAGCTTTAGCAGAAGCCTCAGGGTTAGGGTCATCGAAGACCATTAGAAAGGCCACCAAGAAGGCCTGCAGGTCAGAGACTATAGGATCCCATGCTTCCCATAGGGGTGTGATCCAATTCAAGGCATCACCCGCTAAGTAGGACATCTTAAATCCTACTTTAACCTGATCAGTGGGAAAATAGTGAGCATAGAATTTGAAATGCATACACTGCTTCACAAACGCACGGCTTTGTTTTGGATCACCGTAGTACCGTGGTGGATCCACAGGAATGAGTGCTGATAGCTCCATTTGGACTGGTGCGTAAATCGCCTGGGGGCTCAACGGGAACCATGGCCTGAGCAAACTGTTACGCACACGCCCGGACTGACTGGCGTGAGCGTGGTTAGTGATCCCACTAGACGATGAACCAAGGAGTGCCTGGAGGGGCGTGACTAAGTATCAACTTGGTCCGACGAAGGTCGCACGGTGGCTCAATCGACTCCGTGAACCAGGGAGGAACCGAGCAGAGGGACCAGGTGCTATTCCAGGTCAGACCCCGGTCACAGCTGTTGACCCATGCCAGGGAATGCAGGAACAGGCAGGTTAGGCTGGCATACTAACAGGTGGGTACTGACAGGCACGACTGGTATGCAGACAGGTGGGTACTGGCAGGCACGGCTGGAGTACAGACAGGTGGGTACTGGCAGGTAGGAACACAGGCAGGATAGGGACCAGTACAGACTGGGATACAGGAACAGAGCCACAAGTGCAGCAGACAAGCAGAGCAGAGCAAAACCCGCAGGTGCGGTAGACGAGCAGAGCAGAGCAAAACCCGCAGGTGCGGTAGACGAGCAGAGCAAAGCCCGCAGGTTTTGTAGTCCGGCAGAGCAGAGCAAAACCCGCAGGTGCGGTAGACAAGCAGAACAGAGCAAAACCCGCAGGTGCGGTAGACAAGTAGAGCAGAGCAAAACCCGCAGGTGCGGTAGACAAGCCGAGCAGAGCAAAACCCGCAGGTGCGGTAGACAAGCAGAGCAGATATACACAAGGTACTTACAATGAAGTAACGAGTGGACACTAAACTCACAAACAGAAGTACAGAGACAACGAGTTGGAGTTAGGTGCAGGTTCAGACACTGCAGGAAAAGGAAAGATACGAACATAGAGACAAACAAGTAACGGGCTAGGACTCTGTTCAGACAGGAACTGAACCAGGAACAAGATACAGGAACAGCCCCCAGGGTGGCGGAACAGACCTGAAGTCACAGATAAAGGTAACAGGCCTGGGTACTCAGCCCCCAGGGTGGTGGAAACAGACAAGAAACAGAACAGGACCTGGCAACTCAGTTGCACAGAACACACTGAAAGAAAGTGTTGCTCAGGCACCTCCTACTGGGAGGAGGGGGTTTAAGTATCCAGTGACTCTCAACAATAGGCTGGGGACGCATTAGGAGTGCGCACACAGTAACTATAAGAATCAGGCAGTAACCGCGCCGCCGCCCTATGCAATCAGACAAGAGACATGCACACAGCAGGTACTGGAGCAAAGTGTGCAGCCTGGACTGATAGGTAAGATGGCGGTCTTGCATGGTGGGAGGTGGTAAACGCCTCCAGGGATGTTACTCCAGGATTGAGGGGTGAGGGGTTCAATGCATACCAGGATTGGGGGTGAGGGGTACCATGCATACCAGGATTGGAGGATGAGGGGTATCATGCATACCAGGATTGGGGGATGAGGGGTACCATGAATACCAGGATTGGGGGATGAGGGGTACCATGCATACCAGGATTGGAGGATGAGGGGTATCATGCATACCAGGATTGGGGGATGAGGGGTACCGTGCATACCAGGATTGGGGGATGAGGGGCACCTTGAATACCAGGATTGGGGGATGAGGGGTACTGTGAATACCAGGATTGGGGGATGCGTTGTACCATGCATACCAGGATTGGGGGATGAGGGGTACCATGCATACCAGGATTGGGGGATGAGGGGTACTATGCATATCAGGATTGGGGGATGAGAGGTACCATGCATACCAGGATTGGGGGATGAGGGGTACCATGCATACCAGGTTTGTGGGATGAGGGGTACCGTGCATACCAGGATTGGGGGATGAGGGGCACCTTGAATACCAGGATTGCGGGATGAGGGGTACCGTGTATACCAGGATTGGGGGATGAGAGGTACCATGCATACCAGGATTTGGGGATGAGGGGTATCATGCATACCAGGATTGGGGGATGAGGAGCACCTTGAATACCAGGATTGGGGGATGAGGGGTACCGTGTATACCAGGATTGGGGGATGAGGTGTACCATGCATACCAGGATTGGGGGATGAGGGGTACCATGCATACCAGGATTGGGGGATGAGGGGTACCATGCATACCAGGATTGGGGGATGAGGGGTACCATGCATACCAGGATTGGGGGGTGAGGGGTACCATGCATACCAGGATTGGGGGATGAGAGGTACCTTGCATACCAGGATTGGGGGATGAGGGGTGCCATGCATACCAGGATTGGGGGATGAGGGGTACCATGCATACCAGGATTGTGGGTGAGAGGACCATGCATACCAGGATAGGGGGATGAGGGGTACCATGCATACCAGGATTGGGGGGTAAGGGGGGCCATGCATACCAGGATTGGGGGATGAGGGGGGCCATGCATACCAGGATTGGGGGGTGAGGGGACCATACATACCAGGATTGGGGGGGTGAGGGGTGCCATGCATACCAGGATTGGGGGGTGAGGGGTGCCATGCATACCAGGATTGGGGGTTAGGGGTGCCATGCATACCAGGATTGGTGGTGAGGGGTGCCATGCATACAGTATTGGGGGTGAGGGGTGCCATGCATACAGGATTGGGGGTGAGGGGTGCCATGCATACCAGGATTGAGGGTGAGGGGTGCCATGCATAACAGGATAGAGATGAGGACAGCACAAATACCAGGATGGGGGCAGCACAAATATCAGAATGGAGGCAGCACAAAAAAACAGGATGGGGGCAGCACAAATACCAGGATGGGAGACCATATACCAATAAAAATTCTCGCCACCCGGGCGTAGAACGGGCTCAATAGCTAGTGTATATATATATATATATATATATATATATATATATATATAGATATATAGATAGATATACAGTTGTGCTTAAAAGTTTACATACCCCGGCAGAATTTTTTCTTTCTTGGTTCAGAGAATGTGAATGAAAAGAAAAAACTTTTTCTACACTCATGGTTATTGGTTGGGTGAAATCATTTATTGTCAAACTACTGTGTTTTCTCTTTTCAAATCTTAATGACAACCAAAAACATCCAAATGACCCTGATCAAAAGTTCACATACCCTGGTGATTTTGGCCTGATAACATGCACAGAATTTGAAACAAATGGGTTTAAATGGCTACTAAAGGTAACATCCTCACCTGTGACCTGTTTGCTTGTAATCAGTGTGTGTGGATAAAAGCTGAGTGAGTTTCTGGGATCCAGACAGACTATTGCATCTTTCATGTTTCTGGATTGTGAGTCATGAGGAAAGCAAAAAATTTATCAACGGATCTACGGGAAAAGGTATTTGAACTGTATAACACAGAAAAGGGATACACAAAAATATCCAAGGAATTGATAATGCCAGTCAGCAGCATTCAAACTGTGATTAACAAATGGAAAATCAGGGGCTCTGTAAAAACCAACCATGGTCAGATAGACCAACAAAAATTCCTGCCACAACTGCCAGGAAAATTGTTCGGGATGCAAAGAAAAACCCACAAATAACATCAGCTGAAATTCAGGACTCTCTGAAAACTAGCAGTGTGGCTATTTCAAGATGCACAATAAGGAGGCACTTATTCTTATTCTAGCCAATAAGGAGGCTAGAAGAAAGCCATTACTGAGCAAATACCACAAAGTATCTTGCCTACAATACGCCAAACAGCACAGAGACAAGCCTCAAACTTCTGGAACAACGTAATTTGGAGTGATGAGACCAAAATTGAACTTTTTGGCCACAACCATAAACGTTACATTTGGAGAGAGGTTAACAAGGATGATGAAAGGAACACCATTCCTACAGTAAAGCATGGAGGTGGATAGCTGATGTTTTGACGATGTGTGAGCTACAAAGGCACAGGAAACTTGTTAAGAGTTGAAGGAAAGATGAATGCAGCACGTTATCAGCAAATACTGGAGGCAAATTTGCACTCATCAGCCCGAAGCTGTGCATGGGACGTACTTGAACGTTCCAACATGACAACGATCCAAAACACAAGACGAAGTCGACCTGTCATTGGCTACAGCAGAACAACGTGAACGTTTTGGAGTGGTCACCTCAGTCTTCTGAGCTCAATATCATTGAGCCACTCTGGGGAGATCTCAAGCGTGCAGTTCATGCTAGACAGCCCAGGAATTTACAGGAACTGGAGGCTTTTTGCCAAGAAGAATGGACAGCTTTACCATCTGAGAAATTTAAGAACCTCATCCACAACTACATCGAAAGACTAGAAGCTGTCATTGATGTTAGAGGGGACAATACACAGTATTAAGAACTGGGGTATGTGAACTTTTGATCAGGGTCATTTGGATGTTTTTGGTTGCGATTAAGATTTAAAAAGAGAAAACACAGTAGTTTGACAATAAATGGTTTCACCTAACCAATAACCATGAGTGGAGAAAAAGTTTTTTTGTTATCATTCATATTCTCTGAAACAAGGCCAAGAAAGGAAAAATTCTGCCGGGGTATGTAAACTTTTGAGCACAACTGTATATATATATATAGTGTATATATATGTCCTCCATCTTGTTATATGTGACATGCAGAAGTAGTGCTGTTGCTTCAAAAGCATCCAGCAACTATAAGAGTTAACACAGTCAAAAGAGACAGGAAGTGTTGTGCTTCAGAAGCATCCAGCAACTAGAGGGGTTAACACAGTCACAGGAGACGGAGTGTTTAGCAGAGCCCCAGGGGGATTGTGGGAAACTTGTTTATTAGTCTGGCTGGAGCCTAAGAGAAAGGTGGTGTGTGATCTGTTTATCACAGAAGGCAAGTGAACAGAATTCAGGTCAGGAGGGAAGCTAAACACGGGTCAGATAGACTCCCTGAACTAACAGTGCAGAGTATTATTGGTCAGAAAGATGAGGACTGAAAGGAATCGTGTCATAAGGATCATCTCCCTCATCAAACCACCCCCCTCCATCTCCATGCAGGATAAAGAATGTTGTGCACTATTGTGTCCTTGTGAAGGAAAAACCTGTGGTTGTGTATGCATAGAAGTGTGCTGCTAATAGATCTAATCTGTGCTGAATTATGCTACTTTAGAGACTGACATTACTGTGCCTGCTTTACTAGATTGTACTGTGGTGAAGCCTGTTGCTTCAAAGATTTAAATGGTACTGGCCGTACTTGATTAAACTCCACTGTTCAACTGTTTATAAAGACTCTTGTCAGATGTGTCAGATCAGCAATTGAATCTATCATGTGCCTGAGAGAAGCTGCAGCACATGGTCTTTGGTCGCCCTGAGTAACGGTTCCCCCAGGATTCCAAAGAATTCATGAAACCCGTCTCGCCCTATCTGAACCTAGCGGTGAGCGTGTAACATATATATGTCCCTTATCCTGGGTCCCAACCCTGGTATATATGTTCCCCATTGTGGTATATATGTCCCCCATCCTAGTATATATACTCCCATCTTGACATACAAGTGCTTCTCACTAAATTAGAATATCATCAAAAAGTTAATTTATTTCAGTTTTTCAATACAAAAAGTGAAAGTCATATATTATATAGAGTCATTAAAAACAGAGTGATCTATTTCAAGTGTTTATTTCTGTTAATGTTGATGATTATGTCTTACAGCCAATGAAAACACAAAAGTCATTATCTCAGTAAATTAGAATAATTAACAAAAAACACCTGCAAAGGCGTCCTAAGTGTTTAAAAAGGTTCCTTAGTCTGTTTCAGTAGGCTCCACAATCATGGGGAAGACTGCTGACTTGACAGATGTCCAGAAGGCAGTCATTGACACACTCCACAAGGTCCCAGAGTCTGGAGGAAGAGTGGAGAGGCCACAATCCAAGCTGCTGGAGGTCTAGTGTGAAGTTTCCACAATCAGTGATGGTTTGGGGAGCCATGTCATCTGCTGGTGTAGGTCCACTGTGTTTTATCAAGACCAAAGTCAGTGCAGCCGTCTACCAGGACATTTTAAAGCACTTCATGCTTCCCTCTGCCCAGGGCCGGCTCCAGGTCTTTGTGGGCCCTGGGCGAAAGAGTCTCATTTGGCCCCTTTAACCACAATTCATGATGCTTGTTTCTTAAGCATTCCTCACATGTATTAAAGCTGTCAAACAGTGGCAAATCATGCACACGGGAGTGATTTAAACATATTACCGAGCACGCTGAAGATACTCGGTACTCGCCCGAGCATACTCGCCGAAGGGGTTAACCAAACATACTTGCTCATCACTAGCTGTAAGCCATAATCATCAACATTAACAGAAATAAACACTTGAAATAGATCCCTCTGTCTGTAATGACTCTGTATAATATGAGTTTCACTTTTTGTATTGAAGAACTGAAATAAATTAACTTTTTGATGATATTCTAATTTAGTGAGAAGCACTTGTATATCCCCCATCCTCGTATATACAGTCCTGCTCATTGTTATTGGCACCCATGAAGTGTAAGTACATAATGTGGAATATCTCCTGAAAAAAATGAATCAAGTGAAACAGCTTTTTTGTATAGAGACTCGTATTAAATACAAAAGAGAAAATGATAAATAATAATTTAAAACCAAAAGCAATGTGAGGGAAAAATAGAAAAACTTAAAGCTTGCTGTGACACTGGTATTGGCACCTTTACATTAATTTAGTATGGAAACACATTTTGACTCGCCTGTGGTAAATCACAAAAGAGATTCACTTGTGATTAATTGTTGGTGCCCATGTGACATGAATTAGCCAATGCATGATGACTTCAGTGTTTTAAAAAGCCACATGGTAGGCCCTGTTCCTTTGTCACAATGGTGAAGACAAATGAGCTGTGTGAGGACATCAGAACTGCTATTATTAGCAAACATAAGACTTCCAAAGGGTATAAGGCCATCTCCAAAGACCTCGGTATCCCAGTTTCAACAGTGCGCAATGTTATTAAGAAATTTTCCAAGTATGGAACCGTCAAGAACCTCCCTGGACATGGGGGAAAGAGGAAAATTGACAAGAGATGTCTTCGAAGGTTGGTGCAAATGGTGGAAAAAACACCACGTGAAACATCCAAAGACCTGAAGGCCAACCTGGAAAAGTCTGGGGTCATGGTTTCAATAAGTACCATACGTTACACACTAACCGAGCAGAGCTTTATGGGCGAAGGCCAAGGAAGAAACCATTGTTGAAGAAAAGACCTAAAGAGGAATGACTGATCTTTGCCAAAGAGTACCTTGACAAACCACAATCCTTCTGGGAAAATGTTCTGTGGACAGATGAAACAAAAATAGAGCTTTTTGGCAATGCAAAGCAACAGTTTGTTTACAGACGGCACAATGAAGCTTATAAGGAAAAGCACAACTTACCAACAGATAAGTATGGTAGAGGATCCATAATGCTGTGGGGTTGCTTTGGTGTGTCTGGTACTGGAGGCCTTGACTGTATCACAGGAATTATAAAATCAGATAATTATGAAGAGATTTTAGAGCAAAATGTCCTACCCGGTGTAACAAAACTTCATTTGAATCGAAGATCATGGGTCCTCCAGCAAGACAATGACCAAAGCACATGTACAAAAGTATACAGGAATGGTTGAAAAAGGAAAAATGGACTGTTTTAAAATGGCCGGCAATGAGTCCTGACCTCAATCCCATTGAAAATCTTTGGGGTGAGTTGAAATCTGCCATTGGGAAAAAGAACCTGCAAACATTCAAGAGCTTGAACAAACTGCAAAGGAAGAGTGGGAGAAAATTCCAGCTGAGAAGAGCAAGAAGCTTATAGATGGCTACATGAAACGTTTGGAGGATGTCAGCAATGCCAAAGGGTGTGCAACCAGGTATTAATTAGGGGTGCCTTTATTGACGCACATGCTGTTTATTCTGTTACTTCTTTGAAATTGCAACATGGAAGTAGAAAAACAATATTTTATTGTTGTATTACTTTGGACCACTAATTAAAAAATCCTGAGCATATAACTTTGGTACATTTCCATTTATTTCTGAAGATATTGTACTGTCTATGAAAAATATGAACAGGTGCCAATAATGGTGAGCAGGACTGTATCCCTTATCATGGGCTCCATCCTGGTAATATGTCCCTTATCCTGGGCCCCATCCTGGTAATATGTCCCTTAACCTGGGCCCCATCCTGGTAATGTGTCCCTTTTCTTGGGCTCCATGTTGGTATATATATCCCCTATCCTATTATATGTTCCCCATTCTGCTGTTGCTCTTTAATGCATATAAAAAAATAAACAATTCTACTCACCTTCCTCCGCGCCCTCACCGCGCGTCGTCCTCTTCTGAAGCCGGCAGCTCACTTCAGTGTGCAATCGACGGGAGCGCATGACGTCACTGCCATGCATCCCCAGTCACGTGCATGCCAAAGTCAGCTGCTGGCCTTTGACCGGCAGCGTGTATTGCTGCGCACGGTCCCGACGTGCACAAAAATCATCATTCTCGGCAGCGTATTGTCGTATTTAAACAAAGTCTACCAACCCTTAGACTTCTTCACATTGGGATTTGGATTAAACTGTATTTCCTACTATACACAAATTGCCTAGATATTTTGGAGAACTTCATAATTTTAAACTTTCCAAAATTACTGGCTGCAAATATATGCCGATAGCAAGATTCATTAATAAGTAAAAAATGCACAAGTTTTGAGAGCAAAAAAATGGTAAACACATTTATGGGCTATTAGTTTTAAAAATATTAATTATATGCATCCTGTGTCCCATATTACAAATGCATATGTATTGTCCACTTGACCTTACAACTCAAGAATGGGTTAAGTGTGCCAACCAGCAAGCCTCTCAGTGTAGTTAATTAAAGCGATTACTTTGTGTTTATCTCCCAATTTAAATTCTTTACAATACTCTTCATGATTAAATTAACCAGTGTCCCTCCCCGATCACATCACTGTCCAGAGTCTCTCAATTAATTGTTAACCAGGTTCTGAAGCAGACTTGAGTTCACCTCATTAGAGCTTTAGACATGTAACCTGGGCACTCCGAGGCGGCACCCAGCTTATTAGCACCAATAAAGTCTGGTGATCACGCATTTGGTATGTCTTACATTGAGGGCAATGTAAATACCAGGAGTAACACAAGAACCCAGTGTTTACTCCAGCAATATTGGGCAGGTAGACACATAATGATTATTATTGATCACCAAAAGGGTGATTATTGCTTTTTATCACAATGTGTTTTTAACAGAATTATATATTTAAATACATAAGGGCATACAGTCTTTTCCAAAAGTGTTGGCACCCTTGAAATTGTTCCAGAAATTGAAGTATTTCTCCCAGAAAATTATTGCAATTACACCTGTTTTGTTATACACATGTTTATTTCCTTTGTGTGTATTGGAACAACACAAAAAACAGAAAAAAGGCAAATTGGACATAATATCACACACAACCCCAAAAATGAGCAGGACAAAATTGTTGGCACCATCACCTTAATATTTGGTTGCACACCCTTTGGAAGAAATAACTGCAATCAATTGGTTCCTATAACCATCAACGAGCTTCTTACAACTCTCAACTGGAATTTTGGACGACTCTTCTTACAAACTGCTCCAGGTCTCTCATATGTGAAGACGTCTTCTCCCAAAGGCAATTTTAAGATCTCTCCACAGGTGATCAATGGGATTTAGATCTGGACTCGTTGCTGGCCCCTTCAGAACTCTTAAGCGCTTTGTTTCCATCCATTTCTGGATGATTCTTGAAGTATGTTTGTCCATCTGGAAGACCCATAACCTAGGACGCAAACCCAGCTTTCTGACACTGGGCACTACATTGCCACCCAAAATGCTTTGGTAATCTTCAGGTTTCATGATACACATATTTGGGCCAACAATTTTGTCTGGCCCATTTTTGGGGGTTTTGTGTGAAATTATGTCCAATTTGCCTTTTTTGCCTGTTTTTTTGTGTTATTCGAATACACACAAAGGAAATTAACATGTGTATAACAAAACAGGTGTAATTGCAATAATTTTTTGGAGAAATACTTCATTTTCTGGAAAAATGTCAAGGGTGGCAACAAGTGTTGAGCGATACCTTCCGATATCGGGAAATATCGGATCGGATTGGATCGGACCGATACCCAAAAAGTATCCGATATCGCCGATTCCGATACCGGAAACCAATGCAAGTCAATGGGATAGAAATATCGGAATGAAAATAAACCCTTTCTTTCCTTGTAGGTTAATTCTACATGAAGGAAAACAACTAAGAATAATGTAGAATGTATTGGGGGAGGTGGAGGAGACATTAAAGGCATAGAGGTTTAGCCCAATCAAATGGAATAGTAGGAATTAATATTTTTTTTAAGACGTTCTGAGTTACGGAAATATTGACTATGTTAAGTATTTTTATATTTTGTCAGATATTTATGTTTCACTACTTCCATGCTCTTCACCTTCTTTTTTACTTCTCCCACACTTTCTCCTTCATCATCCTCAGCATCAGCATCTTTTTCATCCACTTCTTCTTCACCTTCTTCATCTTCTTCTTCACCTTCTTCGTATTATTCTTTTTTTTTACATTCTTCATATTCTTCTTATTCAACTATTATTCTTCTTCATATTCTACTTCTTCATCTTCTTCATTTTCTTCTTCTTCATCATATTCTTTTTTGTGACAGGCATTCCTGTAGTTGTTATCTATAAAAGTTTGAACATTACACCTTTCGTTCTGCCCTCACAAAAGATTTACAACAGGATTTGTCCGCGTTCAGTTTGGCCTGCAGCAGCAGGTCTTTTCCAGGGGCACCATGAGGAGGAATGGACTCACCCCCATACACTGCTTAGTCATCTTCTGCTTATAATTTAGATATTATCTTTTGCTCTGATTTTTAGTCTTATGCTTAATGTTCTTCCTCTTTTTGTTCTGCAGCTTCTTGTACTTCTGCTTCCTGGTTTTCTGTCTCTTGTTCTTCTGTATCTTGGTGGTTGTCTTCTCTTCTTTGTCCTCTTGGTCAACTTCTTCAGGGTCATCTTCTTGGTCTTGTTCGGGGTGGTCTTCAGGGTCGTCGTCTTCGGGGTCATCGTCTTCAGGGTCGTCGTCTTCGGGGTCCTCGTCTTCGGGGTCCTTGTCCTCTTCGGGTTGGTCTTCAGGGTCCTCGTCTTCAGGGTCCTCGTCTTCGGGGTCCTCGTCTTCTTCGGGGTGGTCTTCAGGGTCCTCGTCTTCTTCGGGGTGGTCTTCAGGGTCCTCGTCTTCAGGGTCGTTGTCTTCGGGGTCCTCGTCTTCTTCGGGTTGGTCTTCAGAGTCCTCTTCAGGGAGATCCAGAGTGATTACCAAGAACCATTTCAAAAAGCTTGAACTTGGAAATGTAGCAGAAGGTACAAGAAGGCTGAGGAACTACCGAGGACCAGCTGACGGTACTGGAACCCGGATGGGTAGCAGAAGGTACAAGAGCCAATGGAACTACCGAGGACCAGCTGACGGTACTGGAACTCGGTTACTAAGCAGGAGGTACCTGTGCCAGAAAGCACTACCAAGGACCAGCAGATGTTGGTAGAACTTGGATACCGAGAAGGAGGCACCTAATCTAAAGGCACTGCCGAGAACCAGCTGACGGTACTGGAACCCGGATGGGTAGCAGAAGGTACAAGAGCCAATGGAACTACCGAGGACCAGCTGACGGTACTGGAACTCGGTTACTAAGCAGGAGGTACCTGTGCCAGAAAGCACTACCAAGGACCAGCAGACGTTGGTGGAACTTGGATACCGAGAAGGAGGCACCTAATCCAAAGGCACTGCCGAGAACCAGCTGACTGTACTGGAACCCGGACGGGTAGCAGAAGGTACCCATGTAAAAAAAAGTTTCAAGGCCGCGAGCCGGCCGCAGTTACCAAAACCCACAGTCCTACAGGGGGTGCTTGTCCTATTGGCACTATGGAACCAGCCTTCATTGCCAGATCCCGCAGCCCACATAGGAGTCACCTAAACTGCAGGCACCAAAGAGTCGGCTAACCCGACCGCAACACGACAGGACAACGTATTGGAGGCAAAGTGACGTTGACACTACCCGGAAACAGCTGGCGTGCTGGAACCAGGCTGGGCAGGAGGGAGTACCCGTGCCAAAGACACTGCCGAGAACCAGCTGACGGTACTGGAACCCGGATGGGTAGTAGAAGGTACAAGAGCAAATGGAACTACCGAGAACCAGCTGACGGTACTGGAACCCGGATGGGTAGAAGAAGGTACAAGAGCCAATGGAACTACCGAAGACCAGCTGACGGTACTGGAACTCGGTTACTAAGCAGGAGGTACCTGTGCCAGAAAGCACTACCAAGGACCAGCAGACGTTGGTGGAACTTGGATACCGAGAAGGAGGCACCTAATCCAAAGGCACTGCCGAGAACCAGCTGACGGTACTGGAACCCGGATGGGTAGCAGAAGGTACCCATGTAAAAAAAAGTTTCAAGGCCGCGAGCCGGCCGCAGTTACCAAAACCCACAGTCCTACAGGGGGTGCTTGTCCTATTGGCACTATGGAACCAGCCTTCATTGCCAGATCCCGCAGCCCACATAGGAGTCACCTAAACTGCAGGCACCATAGAGTCGGCTAACCCGACCGCAACACGACAGGACAACGCATTGGAGGCAAAGTGACGTTGACACTACCCGGAAACAGCTGGCGTGCTGGAACCAGGCTGGGCAGAAGGGAGTACCCGTGCCAAAGACACTGCTGGGAAACAGCTGGCGGTGCTGGAACCCAGGGTAAATACTAAAAACAGAGTGGAGCCAGAGGCGTAATTGGAGCAACTTTAAAATCTGTAGTAGTGTGAATGTGGACAGAGCAGGAGAATTTGCCGGACACACAGCTGGGGAACAGCTGACGTTACTGAACCCCAATAACACTGGAGTAAGCGTTGACTGTGCAGACAGCACTTCTGAGCAGCAACTAGTGGTTTTGGAGCCCAGGGTAAATACTAAAAACAGAGGAGCCAGAGGTGTAATTGGAGCAAGTTTTAAATCAGTAGTACAGTGGATGTGGACAAAGCAGGAGAATTTGCCGGACACACAGCAGGGGAACAGCTGACGTTACTGAACCCCAATAGCACTGGAGCAAGCGTTGACTGTGCAGACGGCACTTCTGAGCAGCAACTAGCGGTATTGGAGCCCAGGGTAAATACTAAAAACAGAGGAGCCAGAGGTGTAATTAGAGCAAGTTTTAAATCAGTAGTACAGTGGATGTGGACAAAGGAGGAGAATTTGCCGGACACACAGCAGGGGAACAGCTGACGTTACTGAACCCCAATAACACTGGAGCAAGCGTTGACTGTGCAGACGGCACTTCTGAGCAGCAACTAGCGGTATTGGAGCCCAGGGTAAATGCTAAGAACAGAGGAGCCAGAGGTGTAATTGGAGCAAGTTTTAAATCAGTAGTACAGTGGATGTGGACAAAGTAGGAGAATTTGCCGGACACATAGCAGGGGAACAGCTGACGTTACTGAACCCCAATAACACTGGAGCAAGCGTTGACTGTGCAGACGGCACTTCTGAGCAGCAACTAGTGGTATTGGAGCCCAGGGTAAATACTAAAAACAGAGGAGCCAGAGGTGTAATTGGAGCAAGTTTTAAATCAGTAGTACAGTGAATGTGGACAAAGCAGGAGAAATTGCCGTCCGCACAGCAGGGGAAAAGCTGATGTTACTGAACCCCAATAAGACGGCAGCAAGTGTTGACTGTGCAGACGGCACTTCCGAGCGCCAACTGGCGGTGTTGGAGCTCAGGGATAATACTGAAAACAGAGGAGCCAGAGGTGTAATTGGAGCAACTTTAAAATCTGTAGTAGTGAGAATGTGGACAGAGCAGGAGAAATTGCCGTCCGCACAGCACGGGAACAGCTGACGTTACTGAACCCCAATAACACGGCAGCAAGTGTTGACTGTGCAGACGGCACTTCCGAGCGCCAACTGGCGGTGTTGGAGCTCAGGGATAATACTGAAAACAGAGGAGCCAGAGGTGTAATTGGAGCAAGTTTTAAATCAGTAGTAGTGAGAATGTGGACAGAGCAGGAGAAATTGCCGTCCGCACAGCAGGGGAACAGCTGACGTTACTGAACCCCAATAACACGGCAGCAAGTGTTGACTGTGCAGACGGCACTTCCAAGCGCCAACTGGCGGTGTTGGAGCTCAGGGATTACAGTTCAGGTGGTAGAAACATGAACACAACAGGAGACCTGGATACTGTTGCCAACCAATTATTTATTCTGGAAGAGGACTGGCAAATTCATGAGAGATCCAGGCCTTGTTCATTTTGAGGAAAGTAAGCCGGTCAAAGTTATCGGAGGATAGTCGCATGCGACGGTCTGTTAGTACACCACCTGCGGCACTAAAGACGAGTTCCGATAATACACTAGCAGCAGGGCAAGCTAGCACCTCCAGTGCATACTGACTAGCTCTGGCCATGTATCCAGCTTACAGACCCAAAACTTGAATGGAGAAGAGCCGTCTGGGAGTACACTAAGAGGGCAAGACATGTAGTCTGTCACCATCTGACGGAAACGTTGCCTCCTGCTGACTGGAGCCGTCTGTGATGGTGTAGACATTTGTGGCGGCGGGGACACAAAACTTTGCCACATTTCGGCCATACTGGTCTTGCCTTGTGCTGAGGCGCTGCTTCTGCTCCCTCTTTGTGCAGAGCTTCCTCCACTGCCTTGACGCACTGAGCTGCTTGGTAAAGCACTAGCAGCACTGCTCTAGGTTTCAAATGGAGAACATGATGGAATGCACCAGTGCTTCTTGGTACTCCCGCATTTTACGCTCCCGGTTCAACGGTGTTATGAGGCTTTGTAAGTTGTCCCGGTAGCGAGGATCTAGGAGGGTGGACACCCAATAATCAGCCGTGTTGAGAATGTGGGCGATGCGGCGGTCGTTTCTCAGGCACTGCAGCATGAAATCAACCATGTGCTGCAGACTGCCAACTGGCCAAGAAACGCTGTCCCCTGCTTGAGGCGTGATCTCTGCCTGCTCTGCATCACCCCACCCTCGCTCTAGATACTGACTACTATAGCATTGTGTACCTCCCTCCTCTGGATAGATGTCTTCCTCATCCATTGACTCCTCCTCATCCTCCTCACAAAGTGTCCCCTGCCTAGGCCTTTGTGAGGAACCACGTTGCGCAGACTGTAGAGAAGCAGATGGCATTTGTGACTCCTCATCCTCCACCTCTGCCAAAACCTCGTCCCTTAGTGCTTGCAGTGTTTTTTCAAGCAGGCAGATAAGGGGGATAGTCATGCTGACTAGTGCATCATCTGCACTCGCCATCCGCGTGGAATAATCGAAGGCACGCAAAACGTGGCAAATGTCCTTCATAGAGGCCCACTCAGTGGTGGTGAAGTGTGAACGGCGCGCACTGCGACTTGTTTGCGCCTGCTGCAGCTGGTACTCTATTACTGCTGCCTTATGCTCACACAACCTCTCCAACATATGTAACGTTGAATTCCACCTGGTGGGTAGGTCACATATGATGCGATGTTCCGAAAGACGTAATCGGCGCTGCAGAGCTGCAATGCGTGATCTTGCGTTGCTGGAACGCCGCAAGCGAGCGCACTCTATGCGGACCTTGTGAAGCAGTGCATCAAGATCCGAATAGTCCCTCAAAAAACTCTGCACGACCAAGTTGAGCACATGTGCCAGACATGGGATGTGAGTGAGGTTGCCTAGGCCCAGAGCTGCCACCAGATTTCGGCCATTGTCACACACTACCATGCCTGGCTGGAGATTCGCTGGCTCAAACCACACGTCGCTCTGCTGCTTGATGGCATTGCAGAGCTCCTGCACTGTGTGGCTTCGATTCCCCAAAGAAATTAATTTTAATACGGCCTGTTGACGTTTGGCTACGGCTGTGCTCATATTGGTCATCATAACAGGTAAATCGTTCACGGTTCGATATGGAGGTAGACCGTGACGGCTCCTGCAGCGCTGCTTCAGAGGAACTGGAGTATGAGGAGGAGTCAATGTGTACAGACTGGATTCCTGCAATCCTTGGAGTTGGCAGAACACGTACTGCGGCACTCTCAAGATCTGTACCTGGCTCCACAACATTTACCCAATGGGCAGTGAGGGAAAGGTATCGTCCCTGTCCATGCTTACTGGTCCACGCATCGGTGGTTAGGTGGACCTTGCTACTGACGGCGTTTTGTAGCGCTTGTTTAATTTTTCCCTCCACATGATGTTGCAGGGCAGGGACGGCTTGCCTGCTGAAATAAAACGGCTGGGCACGTTGTATTGTGGGACTGCCAATGCCATAAAGTTACGGAAGGTGTCAGTCTCCACCAGCCTGAATGATAGCATTTCAAGGGCCAGTAGTTTAGCAATGCCAGCATTCAGAGCCTGTGCTCGGGGGTGGTTTGCCGAGTATGGGCGCCTTTTCTCCCATGCCTGTGCTAACGATGGCTGTAGACTGGCCTGGGAGTGTGAGGATGACTGGGAAAGTGGTGCTGTGGGTGGAATTACACTGTGTCTCTGTACAACAGTGCCAGAGATTCTTCCATGGCGATCCTGTGAGGAAGCCGAACCAGCTGTGTGTGATCTGGAGGAAGAGGCTACAACACGAGCTGAAGAGGTGGTAGGTGGCGCTGTAGGTTGGCCTAGGTCTTCAGTGTGTTTTTGTAACTCCACCACGTGCTTGGTCCACACATGTTTCCACATATTTGTGGTATTGAGGTTGCTGACACTTTTCCCTCTTTTCACCTTCTGATTACACAGCTTGCATTTGACAAAGCAAATGTCATCTGCAACTGTGTCAAAAAAGGACCAGGCACTGCAAGTCTTGGGAGCGCCCGCTTTGGATTTTGGAAGAGCCATGCTCCTAATGGGTGCCGAAGTGGAGGCTACAGGCAACCAAGTCTGCCCCCTCCCTCTCCCTCCTTTTTGGGCTGTTCGGGGAATCTCTTCCTCAGAGCTGCTCCCACCACCTTCCTGTCCCTCACGCCATGATGGGTCAAGGACCTCATCATCTACACCACCCTCTTCAAACAACTGCTTCTCCTGGGTAGTCTCGACAGCACAGTACGCACCAGAAAGTGGCACCTGAGTCTCATCATCAGATGCGTACTGAGGTGTGCTGCTGACCATAGGCACTGGCCCACCCGCCTCTTCAGATTCAGAGAGACAAAACGGTTGCGCATCACTGCATACTACCTCTTCTTCAAATTCTCGAATTCTGCTTGGCTGGCCCCCTCTTTCCAAGCCAAGAGATTCAGAGAACAGAAGTAGAGATGGCTCCTGTCCAGGGCTCTCTGACTGCCTGGGCAATTTGGCAGGTGGTGAAGAGACAGATGAGTGCTCTTCAGTGCTCAGGACCTGAGAGGATCTGGAACTAATTGAAGTCGATGCATTAGCTGCCATCCATCCGACAACGGCTTCAATTTGGTCCTCCTGCAGCAGTGGGGTACGGCTAGCTCCTACAAAGCTGCACATAAAGGACTGTTCCCTGGTAAAACTGGGGGATGCTGAGTCACTGGTGCCCGCAGCAGGCACAGAATCCCCACGTCTTCTCCCTGCAGGCACAGAATCCTCACGTCCTCTCCCTGCAGAAACTCCACGCCCACGACCACGACCACATGCCTTACTCCCTGCCTTCTTCATCTTGGTAGACTGATAAAGATAGGCAGAAAAGTAGTAAGGGCTTAGTGTGCTTATTCCTGAACAGCTGCTAACAGGTATAAGAAACACTAATTTTATAAAGTGTGGACTAGACTTTAATATGAGCTAATGTGGCCTACACAACTGTAAAGTGGAGTGTTTGGTGAACTTTATTTAGGTTTTTTTTGTCACAAAAAGACACTGGATGTGCCTAAAGATGTAATACCGATAGTATCACAAACTTTTTGTAGCTATTACAATGTAGGAAGGTAACCTACAATGCAATAGATGAGGCTGCAAAAAATAGGCTAATACTAATCTGGCTGGGGCTGCAGGGCCCAATGTTGCAGAAAGGCTCCTCTAACTACTCCTATATAGTGTGTTTGGAACCAATGTAGCTGAATACGGATGGAACCACCACACTAATAGGAGAAATCAGGAAAAATTACGAATTGGCAAAAAAGGACAATATATGAGGCAGTGACACACACTGAGTGCACTACAACCAGACGTGGCTGAAGCACACACTACAGGGTGAGCTGCTCTCACACACACAGACCTTGCAGACAGCGGTGAACAGTGCAGATGCAGAGCACTGTGCACTAGCGCTGCAAGACAAAAAAAAATTCTCTATCTACTCCTATATAGTGTGTTTGGAACCAATTTAGCTGAATACGGATGGAACCACCACACTAATAGGAGATATCAGGAAAAATTATGAATTGGCAAAAAAGGACAATGTATGAGGCAGTGACACACGCTGAGCGCACTACAACCAGACGTGGCTGAAGCACACACTACAGGGTGAGCTGCACTCACACACACAGACCTTGCAGACAGCGGTGAACAGCACAGAGAACTGTGCACTAGCGCTGCAAGGCACAGCGATTTATAAAGTAGCTTGGGTAAAGCAGAATAGACCAAATAGGTAGCTAAAACTGTCCCTCAGAACAACAGCGTCCTATGCCTAACTGAATTCACAGCAGAGTGAGCTCAAAATGGCGGCGGCGGCTTTTATAGTGCATCATGACATCATTTCAGCAGCCAATCACAGCCATGCCATTAGTTAAGATGCCTACATGCCTAACAGGATGTGCCCACACTTCTTAGGATCCTCATTGGCTGAATAAAATTAAACTGGCTCACTGCATTATGGGAACTTCCGATTCCGGTATACGATATTGCAAAAGTATCGGAATTAAGTATCGGAATTCCGATACCGCGAATATCGGCCGATACCCAATATTTCAGTATCGGAATGCTCAACACTAGTGGCAACACTTTCGTCCATGACTTTATGCAATAGAGGTAGACCATGCTGTGCTATGAGATCAATGAATGGAATGGGGTTGATGGGGGTCCTGCCCCGGTTAGTCCTATCCACAAATTTATATTAAAATATGGAAAATTATTTATGTTTAAGAGGTGATATTAGGCGAACTAAATTTAGCAATCTTTAATTCAACCCTTAAAAGCTTAAGAAAGAAAGACCGGAATAAATAAATGGTCACTGTCGTTTCAACAAACTTTGCATAAATCAGAAGTATAGGCAAATATAAGAAACTTTGTAATGTGAGAGAATTCTGCTACTTTCTCCACTTTTGATCCACTTCTTCCCAACCTCACATTAAATCACTATCCACTCTACCAGTACAGTGAGATGTCAGGTTACACCTCTTTTTATACTCTATGGAGAGGGGAGGAGCAGAAGTGAGGAATACCCAGTACAGTGAGAAAAGCAGACACAGGTGGATGGCGCTGCAGCTTAAGTGAAGAGGTATTTGGGAATCCTTCAGAAAATACCTGTGTGAATTGTGGTGAGTTGCTGCATTGTGACCTGCTGAGTGCTTTTCTACCTGTTTAGTTTTATTGGGCTTTTTAAAACCTATTTTCTCACTACAGTTTTACAGTTTCTTAGCTTACTATCTGTGTATTTAAGGGTTAACTACATTGCACTAAAATCCTGAGGTGTAGCTATACTCACAAGGGGTTATTAAGGGGGAGGGGTTATAATTAAGGGTTTATAAGGGGCAGCTGGTTGGGCATCCAGTCCTTTGGAAGTGCATTGAGCTGTAGGGTGCATTGCTGGAAAAGGAAAAAAAAAAAAACTCTTTAAATCTCTTACTTTGCGAGTGTGAACGAGCTGAGTGTGACCGGAGCGTAAGTGCGAATGAAAGTAAGTGTGTGACTTGTTTTTCAGTGAAGAGGTATTTGGGAATCCTGCAGAAAATACTTGTGTGAATTGTGGTGAGTTGCTGCATTGTGACCTGCTGAGTGCTTTTCTACCTGTTTAGTTTTATTGGGCTTTTTAAAACCTATTTTCTCACTACAGTTTTACAGTTTCTTAGTTTACTATCTGTGTATTTAAGGGTTAACTACATTGCACTAAAATCCTGAGGTGTAGCTATACTCACAAGGGGTTAATTAAGGGGGAGGGGTTATAATTAAGGGTTTATAAGGGGCAGCTGGTTGGGCATCCAGTCCTTTGGAAGTGCATTGAGCTGTAGGGTGCATTTCTGGAAAAGGGAGAGAAAGAAAAACTCTTTAAATCTCTTAGTTTGCGAGTGTGAACAAGCGGAGTGTGACCAGAGAGTAAGTACGAACGAAAGTAAGTGTGTGACTTGTTTTTCAGTGACTTTGGATTCAGGGAGTTTGGAAGGGAGGACTTTGGACTGAATTGCTGTCTGTATTTTATTAATTCTTTACTTTTCTTTTTACTTAACATTCTGTCTATTGCAATCCCCATTAGGAAATGAGCTCCATTATTGACAATGCTATCCAGTGTACATCTTGCCACATGTATGCAATCCTTGAACAGCCGGTCGTGGGTGCATACTGCTGTGCGAGATGTGTGCACGTTGTGCGTTTGGAAGCCCAGGTACTGGATCTGAATGAGCAGCTGGCAACACTGAGATCCATTGACAATATGGAAAGGAGTCTGCTGCTCACTGAGCAGAAGCTCACTGGGGTAGATGTGGGTGAGGGTGGTAGTCGGGAGCTACAGGACAGTGAGGCCGTTAGTTGGGTAACAGTTAGAAGGGGGGGTAGAGGGAAGAGTGCTAGGGAGGCTAGTCCTGATCTGGCACACCCCAATAAGTTTGCAAAGTTGGCAGATGAGGGGAGTGACGGTACAGGGGTAGCACTGCTGCAGCAAGGCATGTCCCCTGAAAGCCGGAGGAGTGTCAGCTCCAGTAAAGAGGGAAATAGGAGAGCAGAGCAGGCCAGGCAGGTGCTGGTAGTGGGGGACTCAATTATTAGGGGAACAGATAGGGCAATCTGTCAAAAAGACAGGGATCGTCGAACAGTGTGCTGCCTACCTGGCGCTCGAGTCCGACACATCGCTGATCGGGTTGACAGATTACTGGGAGGGGCTGGTGAGGACCCAGCGGTCATGGTGCACATTGGCACAAATGACAAAGTTAGAGGTAGGTGGAAGGTCCTTAAAGATGATTTCAGGGAATTAGGCTGCAAGCTGAAAGCAAGGACCTCCAAGGTGGTATTCTCTGAAATACTACCGGTACCACGTGCCGCGCCAGAGAGGCAACGGGAGATTAGGGAGATAAATAAGTGGCTCAAGAACTGGTGTAGAAAGGAGGGATTTGGGTTCCTGGAGAACTGGGCTGACTTCTCAGTTGGCTACAGACTCTACGCTAGGGACCGGCTGCACCTCAGTGGGGAGGGTGCAGCTGTGCTGGGGGAGAAAATGGCTAGAAGGTTGGAGGAGTGTTTAAACTAGG
This sequence comes from Phyllobates terribilis, assembly GCF_046119375.1. Classification (NCBI taxonomy): domain Eukaryota; kingdom Metazoa; phylum Chordata; class Amphibia; order Anura; family Dendrobatidae; genus Phyllobates; species Phyllobates terribilis. The sequence goes on from NW_027362767.1 coordinate 224,381,799, forward strand.
GATTGGGGGGGAGGGTATTCATTTTATAAGTGGGGAAGATAGTGCAGATAGTGACCTGGGCACAAATAAAGAAATTGGGGGTAGGGTTAGGACAGTCAATAAAGTAAGAAGGAATAGAGGTACAGAGAGATACATAAAATGCATGTACACTAATGCCAGAAGCCTCACCAACAAAATGGAGGAATTAGAATTAATTTTGTTGGAAAATAATTATGACATGGTGGGGATATCTGAGACGTGGCGGGACGAGAGCCATGACTGGGCAGTTAATTTACAGGGCTATAGTCTGTTCAGAAATGACCGTACAAACAAGCGAGGGGGGTGTGTGTGTTTATATGTAAAATCATCCTTAAAACCCGTCTTGCGGGAGGATATAGGTGAATCTAATGAAAATGTAGAGTCCCTGTGGGTGGAGATAAGGGGAGGGGGAAAAAATAAGAAATTACTGATAGGGGTTTGTTATAAGTCTCCAAGAATAATGGAAGTAGCGGAGAATATCCTCGTAAAGCAAATAGATGAAGCAGCGACTCAAGGAGAAGTCATTATTATGGGAGACTTCAACTACCCTGAAATACATTGTGGGACAGAAACATGTAGTTCAAGCAAAGGTAATAGGTTTTTGACAACTATGAGAGACAATTACCTTTCACAACTGGTTCAGGACCCAACAAGAAGGGGGGCACTGCTAGACCTAATATTAACCAATAGGCCAGACCGCATATCAAATATACGAGTTAGGGGTCACTTGGGTAATAGTGATCACAAAATAATACCTTTTCATGTAACCTTTAATAAGATGTGTAGTAGAGGGGTTACAAGGACACTAAACTTCAGGAAGGCACATTTCCAATGGTTGAGAGATGATCTTAGTGCAATAAACTGGGACGATATCCTGAGACATAAAGCTACACAAAGCAAATGGGAGACATTTATTAACATCCTGAATAGGACCTGTGCACAATATATACCCTTTGGGAATAAACATGCTAGAAATAGGAGGAAACCACTATGGCTAAATAGAGCTGTAAGGGGCGCAATAAGTGACAAAAAGAAAGCATTTAGAGAACTAAAGCAAGTAGGTAGTGATGAGGCATTAAATAAATATAGAAAATTAAATAAATGATGTAAAAAACAAATCAAGGCAGCAAAGATTGAGGCAGAGAGAATCATTGCCAGAGAAAGTGAAAATAACCCCAAAATATTCTTTAACTACATAAATAGTAAAAAGCTAAAAAATGATAGTGTTGGCCCCCTTAAAAATAGTCTGAGTGAAATGGTGGATGAGGATGAGGAAAAAGTCAATATGCTAAATGATTTTTTTTCAACCGTATTTACACAAGAAAATCGCATGACAAAAAACATGATTAGTGATAACAAAAATTCTCCATTAAATGTCACTTGCTTAACCCAGCAGGAAGTACGACGGCGTCTAAAAATCACTAAAGTTGACAAATCCCCGGGCCCGGATGGGATACACCCGCGAGTACTGCAGGAATTAAGTAACGTCATAGATAGACCATTATTTTTAATCTTTAAAGATTCCATAATAACAGGGTCTGTACCACACGACTGGCGTATAGCAAATGTGGTGCCAATATTCAAAAAGGGGACAAAAATTGAACTTGGAAATTATAGGCCAGTAAGCTTAACCTCTACTGTGGGTAAAATCCTGGAGGGTTTCCTAAGAGATGCTATACTAGAGTATCTGAAGGAGAATAACCTCATGACCCAATATCAACATGGGTTTACGAGGGACCGTTCCTGTCAAACGAATCTGATCAGTTTTTATGAGGAGGCAAGTTCTGGACTGGACCAAGGAAATGCAGTGGATGTTGTTTATATGGACTTTTCAAAAGCTTTTGATACGGTTCCACACAAAAGGTTGATACATAAAATGAGAACAATGGGGATAGGGGAAAATATATGTATGTGGGTTAAGAATTGGCTCAGTGATAGGAAACAAAGGGTGGTTATTAATGGAAAACACTCAGACTGGGTCTCAGTTAACAGTGGGGTACCACAGGGGTCAGTATTGGGCCCCCTTCTTTTTAACATATTTATTAATGACCTTGTAGGGGGCATACAGAGTAATATTTCAATATTTGTAGATGACAATAAACTCTGCAGGGTAATCAATACAGAGGAGGACAATTTTATATTACAGGAGGATCTATGTAAACTAGAAGCTTGGGCTGATAAATGGCAAATGAGCTTTAATGGGGATAAATGTAAGGTAATGCACTTGGGCAGAGGAAATAAAATGTATAATTATATGCGTAATTGTAAAACACTGGGCAAAACTGTAACTGAAAAAGACCTGGGTGTTTTGGTGGACGACAAGCTCACGTTTACTGGCCAGTGACAGGCAGCTGCTGAAAAGGCAAATAAAATAATGGGATGCATTAAAAGAGGCATAGATGCTCATGAGGAGAACATAATTTTACCTCTATACAAGTCATTAGTGCGACCACACTTAGAATACTGTGTACAGTTTAGGTCTCCGTTGTATAAGAAAGACATAGCTGAACTAGAGCGGGTGCAGAGAAGAGCGACCAAGGTTATTAGAGGACTGGGGGGTCTGCAATACCAAGACAGGTTATTATGTAGCGCCCCGTGGGTTCGGTCGCTACAGAGGTATTGCACCTCAACCAGAGGTGTGATATCCCACTCCCGGGTAAGGATGGTGTGTGGACCGGGACTCAGTTAGCTGCATGCATCACACGCACCCTATTTCCGAGGGACAGCTCAACGGTGCTCCCATTAGTACAGTAATGCAGGCACGACAGAACATGTCCCTGGCTGGAGTGGGGAGGGGGAGGAAAACCCAGTGATGTAGGAGCAGGAGGGGACAGTTTCTGGGCATAGGCAGGAGCCCATTGGTTGCAAGTCAACTGGGCTCATACACTAGGGGAAGGTATATAAGGTGGGCACCATCTTAGTTCTGGGTCAGTTCAGTGAGAGAAGGAGTTCAGCCAGAGAGGGCTGACAGGCAGACTGGCGAGCAGGACTGACAGGCAGCGGGACCTGAGGGCTGAAGCAAGTGTTAGCACACGGAACAACAACCATTGCACAGGCACCTCCATTTTGGAGGAGGTGCCTTATGTAGGGGCAGTCCTCCGGCCATTGGCAGGGGACTCTATTGGACGGCGCGCACGGCTCCTTTAAGAGGGAGGGAGCGCGCGCGCCCTAAGCACAGTGCCCAGGAAGCTGCGCGCAGTGCGCGCCACAGCAGCAGGGGAGCGGGAGGACGCCGGACCAGGACCGTGGTGGTGAGGGGAGCGGCGTCTCTGCCCGGCAGGAGACAGAGACGCCGATGCTAGAGTACCCCCCCCTTTAGCCCCCTCTTCTTAAGGCCTGCAAGAAATTTTTTAAGAAGATGAGGGGCATGAATGTTCTCTCTGGGTTCCCAAGTAGTGTTGAGCCACCCCCGTAGTGTTCGAGTTCGGTTCGGTTCGTCGAACACCCGTATGTTCGCCGAACTGTTCGTCAAACTGTTCGTCGAACACCTTCGAACACCGTTAAAACCAATGCAGGCAAACAAAAACACATAGAAACACATAGAAAACACCTTCAAAGGTGTCCAAAAGCTGACAAACTGCTCAGAAGACACAACTAACACATGGAAAAGTGACAAAAGTACATATAGTCATGCGAAAAGAAAAGAGGTGGAGGAGTAAAAGGAGGGGGAGACACAGATATAGGCATGTCATGCCCTTCTAAAACCAAAAAAGTGCGAAGCTGACACGGCCAGTCCGTTCCTGCCCGTGCGACCTCCGTGTCGCCGGGTTTGTGCCAGAGCAGCGGTGGACCCTGACAGCCAGCCCCCCTCTCCCAATACTGGTGCCTGTCCGCTGGTGGGTCGAGCGAGCCACCCTGCGGTGGAGGCAGGTCTAATCTTTTTAATTTAAATTGTCTCTCTAATTTGAATGAGTACACTTTAAATCCTTTTACAAGGATCTATTGGAGGGCAAGTCTGATGCCAGCAGCCGTGTAATTCCAGCTCCAGTAGCGTCCACTAAAGCTGCTGCAGTTAAAAAGCTTTTATAAGGATCGAGCTCGGCGGTCCACCGCAAGGCGTCCTACCGCCAGTCCCAGCCCCTATGCCTTGGGGTGCCTCCCCGATGCTCTTCACTGAGTGTCCCGGGTGCCCGAACCATTTCCTTTGAAAAAATTAAGTGTCCAAACTACAGGTGGTGTAGCTTGCTTAACAGCTGGGATAATCCGCTGACTAGCAGACACTGCTACTAGGCACAAAGTATTTCCTGGGCTAGATGCAGTTAAAAAATTGTAATTAGATACTCTGGTTGGATGCTGAGAAAGCATTCCATAGAGTCTCCTGGCACGCCATATGTTATTCTCTTAAAAAGCTTGGGGTAGGGGTCTAGGGGACCCTTTTATAGCCAAAATCACGGCCCTGTATCGCAATACGTCACCTAGGCTGAAGATAAATGGAACATTTTCATCACCTTTCATAATCACCAATGGGACAAGGCAGGGATGTCCTCTGTCCCCTCTCTTATATATCCTAGTGACGGAGCACCTGCTCTCATCAATTCGCCATAACCCCAATATTAGGTGGATTGAGGTGGGAGGCACCGAGTACAAGTGCTCTGCATTTGCTGATGATGTCTGTAACATACCTGGCGACGTCTTTGCATAGTGGTCCATCTCCCACTGTGCAAGAGCGCGCACTTGAGAATGTCTCTCTGGCTTCCCTCCATGCTGTCTGTTTGTGTCTGTTTCTGCTGCTTAAGGGCGGCGCCCGATCACTTCCTGCTTTTTGTACCTGCTGTGGGTCACACCCCTTGTGCGTCCTCAGCCTATTGCTGTCTGTCACCTGGTATTTAACCCAGCTGCTCCAATCAATCCCTGCCTGAGCATCTTGCCCTGTCAGTTGGCTTTTGTCTCTGACATGCCAGGTCCTGTCCATGTTACCTGTCTTGCAGTATCTGTTCCCATGTCTGTACTGTGTCCTATCTGTGTACCCTAACCTGCAGTCTGTACACGTTCCTTGCCTCTTGTCTGCCTATCCTGGAGGCTGTATATCCAGGCCTGTCTGAACACGCTCCTAGCCTGTTCCTCCCGCCTTCTAGGGGCCGATTACCTAGACCTGCTCCTGTATCTTGTCTGTCCTGTCTGAACACGCTCCTTGCCTGTTCGTCCTGCCTCTCTGGGGGCCGTATTCCCAGACCCGCTCCTGTATTCCGCTGCAGTGTCGGTCTCCTCCGTACACTCAGTTCCAGTCTGAACTCTCTCCTATCTTTTACCTGTTTTTTCTCTATGTCCGTTCCTTTCCTTTTTCTGCAGAGTCTGAACTCGTACCTAACTCCTGCTTGTTGTCTCTGTACTCCCGTTTGTGAGTTTGTGGTCCACTCGCTACTTCTCTGCAAGTACCCTGTGGGTATCTGGCTCTGCCTTTCCCTTCCTGTCTGTTCCGTGTGAACAGAGCCCTGTCCCCCCTGCTCTGCCTTGCTCTCCGCTCCAGGCGGCCTCGTCCTGCTCTGCTCTTGCTCACCACTCCAGGCGGCCTCGTCCTGCTCTGCTCTTGCTCACCGCTCCAGGCAGTCTTGTCCTGCTCTGCTCTTGCTCACCGCTCCAGGCGGTCTCATCCTGCTCTGCTCTTGCTCACCGCTCCGGCAGTCTCGTTCTGCTCTCTCCCTTTACCTCACTGCTCCGGCAGTCTCGCTCAGCTCCCTCTTTCTCACTGCTCCGGCAGTCTCGTTCTGCTCTCTCCTTCTTTCTCACTGCTCCGGCAGTCTCGTTCTGCTCTCTCCTTCTTTCTCACTGCTCCAGCAGTCTCGCTCTGCTCCTTCTTTCTCACTGCTCCGGCAGTCTCGTTCTGCTCTCTCCCCTTTGCTCGCTGCCCTGGCAGTCTCGCTCTGCTCCCTCTTGCTCGCTGCTCCGGCAGTCTGCTCTTACCCTTTGCTCGCTGCTCCGGCAGTCTCTCTCTGCTCTGACCCTTTGCTCGCTGCTCCGGCAGTCTCGCTCTGCTCTGACCCTTTGCTCGCTGCTCCGGCAGTCCTACTCTGCTCTGACCCTTTGCTCGCTGCTCCGGCAGTCCTACTCTGCTCTGACCCTTTGCTCGCTGCTCCGGCAGCCTCGCCCTGCTCCCTCTTGCTCGCTGCTCCGGCAGTCTCGCCCTGCTCCCTCTAGATTGCTGTTCCGGTAGTTTGCTCTGACCCTTTGCTCGCTGCTCCGGCAGTCTCGCTCTGTTTCCTCTTGCTCACTGCTCCGGCAGTCCTACCCTGCTCTTACCCTTTGCTCGCTGCTCCGGCAGCCTCGCTCTGCTCTGACTCTTTGCTCCGCTCCTGGCGGCCTCGTCTTGCTCTCAACCTGCTGTGTTTGTATACCGCTTCCGCGGTTCTGTTCCAGAAGTCCCAGTCTGTACTGGGTTCTATCCTCTTTGTGCTCCAACCTGTTGTACCTGCCAGTACCTCCCCGTCTGCATACCAGTGTGCCAGCCTAAACCTTCCAGTTCCTGTATTCCCCGGTGTGGGCCAACAGCCGTGTCCGGAGTCTGACCTGGAGTAGACCCTGGTACCTCTGCTCGGTTCCTCCCTGGTGCACTGGCGTCATATGCCGTCATGCGATCTTGGTCGGATCGGGCAGACACTTAGTTACGCCCCTCCAGGCACTCTCCGGTACGGTACAGTGGAATCACTACAATCACACGCACACGCCGCTCAGCCCGGGCGTGTGCATTACAATGTCCTAGTATATATCACTCAATCACATATATCCATCCCTGCTGTTATGGCTGAAATAGATCACTTTGTTACATGGTCAAATTTTAAAATCAATGCAGCGAAGACTGAGGCCCTCGATGTCTCCCTCCCAAAATCCATACAGGATTCCATCCAGTCCAACTTTCCCTTTGCCTGGCCCTCACAGGGTATCAAATACTTAGGAATTCGTATTCATAGAGACCTCTACCGTCTGTTATCTTAATTTTGGGCCCTTTATTGAACAACTCCATACAGACCACGGTTGGCAAGTTAGAACTGTAAGATTCACTACGTGAACCACTGGTGTTTTGTGGAAAAGCACATGTACACTGTGTTCCAAATTATTATGCAAAAAGTGTTTAGGAGTGATAAGGGAAGAATTTGTTTGTTTGTCAGTTAAACTCATTGATGGTGATGTGTGTCAGGGCTCTTTATATCACTGTAAGCAGTTGCAGACACCTGTGCTAATTAGTTTGGCAGGTGTGTCCAATGAAAGGCAAGACTACTTAAGAAGGCTGTCCCACATTATTAAGCAGCCTACATTTTCTGCCAAAATGGGAAAGAAAAAGGATGTGTCGGCTGCTGAGAAGCAACAAATTGTGGACTGTTTAGGTCAAGGCATGACTACAATCAACATTGCCAAGACACTTCATCCTGATCATCGCACAATCAATAAGTATGTAGCTGATTCACAGTACACACGTGTGCGTGCTGATGAAGGAAAATTGAGGACTCTTTCCTACAGGCAATTACGTTAGGTTAAAAGAGCAGCGGCAAAAAAGCCTTGTCATAGCAGCAGACAAGTTTTTGAAGCTGCTGGTGCCTCCAACGTCCCCCGAACAACAAGATGCAGAGTCCTTCAGAGGTTTGCAGCTGTGCGTAAGCCATCCTGTCGACCTCCTCTATCCACTGCACACAGGCAGAAAAGGCTCCAGTGGGCCAAACAATACATGAAGACTGACTTCAAAACTGTTTTGTTCACCGATGAGTGCCGTGCAACGCTCGATAGTCCAGATGGATGGAGTGGAGGATGGCTGGTTGATGGACACCCCATGCAAACACGGCTACGGTGCCAACAAGGAGGAGGTGGAGTAATGTTTTGGTCTGGAATCATGGGGAGAGAGATTGTCGGCCCTCTTAGGATCCCTGAAGGGGTAAAGATGAACTCCATAATGTATGTGGAGTTTCTCAAACAGCACTTCTTGTCATGGTTCAAGAAGAAGAACCGTGTATTCCGCAGCAAGATCATTTTCATGCGTGATAATGCACCGTCTCATGCTGCACATAACACATCTGCATCTCTGGCTGATATGGGCATAAAAGGGGACAAACTTATGGTGTGACCCCCATGCTCCCCTGACCTCAACCCCATTCAGAACTTCTGGAGCATTATCAAAAGGAGTGTCTATGATGGCGGGAGGCAGTTCACATCTAAGCAACAGCTCTGGGAGGGTATTCTGTCCTCATGCAAAACAATTGAAGCAGAAACCATCCAAAACCTGACAAATTCAATGGACGAGAGAGTTCAGAAGCTCCTTTCGAACAAGGGGTCCTATGTGCAAATGTAACATCACCTAGAATAAAGTTTTGAGTTGAAAACTGTTTGATTTCAGTTTCTAATAACCTGCTAATGCTTATAATTTCAAAAATGACCATTTTTTTGGTCTTTATTAAAATGAAAAGGTTGATCGAAGAGTGTGGGGGATCTAAGAGTGTGGCAACCCAGTAGTCAGGATTATTTCGAATTCTGACAATCTGAGGGTCATGTTGCAGGTAGTGCAGCAAGAACGCACTCATGTGTCTTGCGCATCTAGGAGCCCCAAAATTATTTTCCAGGCTAGATGCAGCTAAAAATTATTATTAATTTGAAAGCTGGTGGAGCTTAGTATAGATGGCCTAATAGAATCAGTACTGAAAACTGCTACAAAGCCCAAATTATTTTCCAGCCAAGATACAGATAAACATGATTAGTAATTTTAAATCTGGTGGAGTTTAGTATAGATGGCCTAATAGAATCAGTACTGCACACTGCTACAAGGCCCAAATTATTTTCCAGCCAAGATACAGATAAACATGATTAGTAATTTTAAATCTGGTGGAGTTTAGTATAGATGGCCTAATAGAATCAGTACTGCACACTGCTACACGGCCCAAATTATTTTCCAGCCAAGATACAGATAAACATGATTAGTAATTTGAAAGCTTAAAACGGTTGGTGAGGTGATTTTAACAAATCATCAAGCTTTTACTCTCCCCAGGATGACACAGGGGTAGAAAAGTCGTTTCGGATCCATGATTTGTTCATCTTTATGAACATGAGTCTGTCTACATTATCAGTGGAGAGCCGCGTGCGCTTATCTGTCAGCACACCACCAGCAGCGCTGAACACACGTTCAGACAGAACGCTGGCTGCAGGGCATGACAAGATCTCCAAGGCGTAAGTGGCGAGCTCCGGCCATTTATCCAGATTGGAAGCCCAAAAAGAGCAAGGGTCCAGTGACACAGTCATGGCTTCAATGTTTACTTGGAGATACTCCTGTACCATCGTCTCTAGGCGTTGACTATGTGTCAGACTTCTTGTCTCCTGTGGCCTTGCAAAGGATGGGCTAAAAAAGTGGTGAAATGATTCCGCAAAATTGATGTTACCAGCAGATACTGTGTTTCTGTTACGTTTTGAGTGCTGAACACTCAACGGTCCCACGGCTGGCAAGTTGGAACTGTGAGATTCACTATGTGCACCACTAGTATTTTGGGGAAAAGCACATGTAAGATTCTGCAACAGTCTCTGCTGATACTCCTACATGCGTGCATCTCTTTCTATGGCAGGAATAATTTCTGCAAATTTACTTTTGCACCGGGGATCTAACAGTGTGGCAACCCAGTAGTCAGGATTATTTCTAATTCTCACTATTCGAGGGTCATGTTGCAGGTAGTGCAGCAAGAAGGCACTCATGTGTCTTGCGCATCCAGGAGCACCAAGTCCCTGTTGTGTTGGTGGCGAGGTAACAATCATGCTTCCTTCCTCTGCCCTCTCCCCCCAACCTTGCACAACAGAAATGTGATCAAGGTCTCCCTCATCTGATGAGTCTTCCATCAGTTCGTCCTCCACTTCTTCCTGGGCTCCTGCACCTTCCTCACTAGTTTGGCTGCTACCATGCGCTCTGGTAAAATCATCTCCCCCACCCTCACATGCCTGCCGCCTTGGTGCTGCCGACCCTCTGGACCTTGCAGATGTTAGCCCTTCCGCATGCAACTCCTCCTCCTCTACTTCCTCCACCTCCTCTTGTGCCACCACCTGACTCCGAATTCTGTTAAACATGTGCTCCAGCATGTAAATCACCGGAATAGTCATGCTGATAATGGCATCGTCAGCACTAAACATCTCAAAACTGTGCAGAAGGGTGCATAGGTCCCTGATCTGAGACCACTCCTCCAGCGTGTTTTGCCCCACCTCTGGATCTCGTTGGCCCAGGCTATACGTCACAACGTATTGCACCAGGGCTTGTCGGTGCTGCCACAGTCGCTGCAATATGTGCAGAGTTGAATTCCACCGGGTAGGCACATCGCATTTTAGCAGGTGAAGTGGCAGGCCCAACGACTTCTGTAGAGAGGTAAGTCGCTGAGCTGCGGGATGCGAACGGCGGAAATGAGCACACAGTGACCGTGCCCTCTGCAGAAGGCCATCTAGTCCTGGATAGTGGGCTAAAAATTGCTGGACAACCAGGTTCAACACGTGAGCCATACAAGGCACATGTGTGACATTGCCCCGGCGAAGGGCCGCACCCAGGTTTGCAGCATTGTCGCACACGGCCTTCCCTGGTTTCAGGTCCAGTGGAGACAACCATTCATGAAACTGGTTCTCCAGAGCTGACCACAACTCCTCAGCTGTGTGACTCACATTTCCCAGACATTGCAAAGTTAAAACCGCCTGATGACGTTGAGCCCTGCTGCCAGCATAGTAGGGAGGTGTGCAGGATCCCTTCTGCGCAGGTAGAAAGCTTGTGGCATGACCAGACAGGCTTTGGGTGCAGGTGGAGAACTGAGAGGAGGTTGAGGAGGCAGAAGCAGTGGAGGTACTTTGCGATAAAGAGGATTGACGCACAACTCGTGGGGACGGCAAGACTTGGACAGCAGCCCCTTGTCCTGCTGTCACCATAGTTACCCAGTGCCCAGTCAGTGACATGTAACGCCACTGTCCATGCCTACTCGTCCAAGTGTCTGTGGTGAAATGCACCCTGTCACACAGAGTTTCTCAAAGAAGCGGTGATGTTGTGTGCGACATGCTGGTGGAGCGCAGGCACACCTTTCTTTGAGAAGTAGTGCCGACTGGGCATCTGGTACTGGGGCACTGCGACGGACATAAGGTCTCGAAAATCCTCTGTGTCCACCAGGCGGAAAGGAAGCATTTCTGTAGCCAAGAGCTTGCAGATGGTGAAATTCAACCTCTTAGCTTTCTCATGGCTAGGAGGAAATGGTCTTTTACTTGTCCACATCTGAGGGACCGAGGGCTGGCTGTTGTGCTTAGACGGGGTTGAGAAGGGTGTCCCCGGCAAACTGCCGGTCTGTGAGGAAGATGCAGGTGGACATGTTAGGTTGCCTTGATCCAAAGGTGGTGCTATCGATGTCGGACAGCACTCAACACTAGCTGGTGTTTCCACCTCCAAAGAAAATGACTTGCCAATCATGCTGGCTGTTGCGGGTAAAGAGGTGGCAGGTCTGCATTCCAAAACAGGTGTGACTGCTGTCCCCCCAGTCACAGAGGATGAAGAGGCCGCGGATGCACAAGATGTGGCAGACGGCGGTTGGCCCGGCCGGCTAGGCCGCATTGTAGCACAGTGAGCTTCCCCCTGCAACTTATGCTTCATATCCATGTGACGGTTCATGCATGAAGTACTCAAACTATATATTTTTTGGCCTCTACTTAGCTTTTGCTGACAAATGTTACAGATAACACGAGTTGGGTCATCTTTATCGATCTGAAAAAATGCCCAGGCTATGCAAGGCTTAGCACCCATGCAACCTGAAGAGCCACCACGACTTGTGGTCAGAGGCAGAGTTGTGTTTGAGGATGCAGTTGTTGACTTGCTTCCAGTACTACGTCTCTGTCCAGGAAGGCGCAAACTGACCTCGTCGTCACTAGCATCCTCCTCCCCCTCCTCTGCTGACCTCATCTCTTGGCTGACTATGGGTTGATAGTAAGTGGGATCTCCAACCTCGTCATCATCACCCTGTGTGTTATCATACTCGTCGTCCTCAAAGGCAACCTCTTCCTGCCCTGACAAAAAACTAAAGTTGTCGCTCCAATCAGGTATTTGAGTCTCATCATCATCTTCCTCATTGTCTCCACCAACAGGAGTTACAGTTTGGGAACGAGGGTCTACATTATGGTCAGAACCTTCTGCGTCTGGTCCTGGATCCGACTCATAAAGATTCTGGGCATCAGTGCAGATTATTTCCTCGTCTGGATTCACAGAAGCTCTGGAGCCGACCTCTGATTCCCAGGCTATAGTATGCGTAAACAGCTCTGCAGACTCAACCATCTGTTCTACCCCATTCTCAGACAGGCAGCTGGAGACTTGGGAGCTGTGAGGAAGCAAGTGCGATTGGGGTGACACCTCTGAGGACTGGAGTATTTGTGATGTTGAAGTTGAGGTGGAGGAGAGCCCACTTAAAGGAGCACTTGATATCCGTTGAAGCACCTGCTGTTTTTGTGCCTCATCTGGAATTTGTAGCGATTGGAGTGGCCATAAGAAAGGGATCTTATCACATTGTCCGCTGAAAGAAGTAGACATCTTAGTTTGGCTGGAAGATGGTCTTTCTTCTGCAGATATTACTGTTGCTTTAACACCTACCCCACGGACACAACCTTTTTTCCCCTTCCCAACACACCTATTCCCCTTTCCACCAGCAGCAGGCCTTTTTCCACTCATTTTGGTGGTTAACTAATTCACAACTCTGGAGTTGTTTGCACAAAAAACAATGGATGGGAACCGAGCAGAGCTGAGTGGCCAAACTGTGGTATTAGCCCAAAAGTATTGGCTGGGTTAGATGCAGATAAAAATTAGATTGAATTTGCAACCTGGTGGAGGTTAGTATAGATGGACTAATAGAACAAGTCCCACACACTGCTACAAGCCGAAATATTTTTTCAGAGCTAGATGCAGAAAAAAATTAGATTGAATTTGCAACCTGGTGGAGGTTAGTATAGATGGACTAATAGAACAAGTCCCACACACTGCTACAAGCCGAAATATTTTTTCAGAGCTAGATGCAGAAAAAAATTAGATTGAATTTGCAACCTGGTGGAGGTTAGTAGTAGATGGACTAATAGAACAAGTCCCACACACTGCTACAAGCCGAAATATTTTTTCAGAGCTAGATGCAGAAAAAAATTATATTGAATTTGCAACCTGGTGGAGGTTAGTATAGATGGACTAATAGAATGATGCTATGCCCAAAAGGTTTTACTTCACTAGGTGCAGTAAAAAAAATTGTATTCTATACACAGGTGGTGTAGCTTGCAACACAGATAGGCTTCTCCACTGACTAACACACACTGCAAGAGGACAAAAAGGATTTGCTTTGCTAGATTTAGCCAAATGCTGTGAAAAAAACTTGCACAGCACTGGCACCGACCTGCCTGGCAAAAAGTGATAGGAACTGATGTAACCTAGCCCTGAAAAGGACTGCAATTACAATTAGTCTTTACTCCCAACCTATCTATTTAAGAGCACAGCCCTGCCTGATAAAAGTGATAGGAACTGATGTAACCTAGCCCTGAAAAGGACTGCAATTACAATTAGTCTTTACTCCCAACCTATCTATTTAAGAGCACAGACCTGCCTGATAAAAGTCGTAGGAAATTATGTAACCTAGTCCTTAAAAGGACTGCAATCACAACTATTCCCTACTCCCAAGCTATCTGTAGATTTGTGCGAAAATTGGCTTGAAATTAACAAAGTATAGCGCACACAGCAACAGCGGTGCCGTCTAACACGCAGCTGCAGCAGTGAGAAAATGGTGGCGACGGGAAAAATGGCTGGGTCTTATAGGGCAAGGACATGTGACATACACTGCCAATGACACATGCCCTTGCTTGTGTGAAAAAAAGCAGTTCGCTCCGTGTGTGCGCTGCTGATAGGCTGACAGATTGCACCTCCCCACTGTAAATGCGGGAAAAGAAAAAAAAATGGAGATCTTCATTATTTCTGCAGAGATCCATCCCCTGCCCCTCCCCCCGCCCCGCTGTACACTCAAACTGCGTATTAACATTAATTTTAAGCATTACTGAGAAAAAATCCAGTTATGATTTTGGTGCATGAACAGTTATCGAACATAACCTCGAACAGCCGAATTTTTTTCAAATCGTTCGGGTTCGCCGAACGGCTCGAACACCGCCCAAAATAGCTCGAATTTGAGATTGGCGAACAGTTCGAGTCGAACACCGCTCATCTCTATTCCCAAGAGCTCTCCTCAGGGCCAAACCCCTTCCAATCCACAAGAAAGAAGGTCTTTCCTCTTACCCTCTTGGTGGCCAAAATGTTTTCTACTTCAAAGATATCCTCAGCAGAGACTGGAGCTGGAGCGGTACCTGGATTGTCAGAGAAAGAATTAAGGACAACAAGGAGGGATACATGAAAGGAGTTGGGAATCCGTAAGGTGACCGGGAGTTTCAGCTTGTAGGCCACGGGATTGATTTGGTTCAGAACCTCGAACGGACCGATGAACCACGAACCCAACTTATAGGAAGGTATGTTGAGATGGACATATTTGGAGGAAAGCCAGACCTTGTCTCCAGGACGGAATTGAGGCGGATCCAGACGTCTCTTTTTAGCATGTTTCTTCATGCGCTCGGAGGACTGCAGAAGTGCCGATCTAGTGTCTTCCCAAATAGCAGAAAATTCGCTGACCAGAGACTCCGCAGCAGGATTGCCCACTGAAGAGGAGACAAGAAACGGAATCCAGGGGTGTTGACCGTAGACCACAAAGAACGGGGATTTGGAAGAAGACTCGCTCTCATGTTTGTTATAGGAAAACTCGGCCCAGGGCAGGAGCTCAACCCAATCGTTATGGTGAGCGTTGACAAAGTGCCGAAGAAAGCAGGTAAGGACCTGGTTGATACGTTCCACTTGACCATTGGACTGAGGATGATAGGCGGAGGAGAAATCCAAGGAGACATCCAGCAGCTTACATGTAGCTCTCCAGAAGCGCAAAGTGAACTGAACCCCGCGATCAGACACAATGTGGAGGGGTAGGCCGTGGAGACGAAAAATGTGATGGATGAAGTCCTTAGCCAGCACAGATGCAGACGGGAGACCAGGCAGAGGGATAAAGTGGGCCATTTTAGAAAAGCAGTCAGCGACCACCCAAATGACTGTGCAACCGGCAGAGACAGGGAGATCCGTAATGAAGTCCATAGCAATGTGTTGCCATGGAGCGGAATGCACGGGAAGAGGAAGAAGACGGTCGGCTGGAAGGTGCCTGGGAACCTGGTTAGGGGCACAGGAGGAACAAGCCGCGATGAAGTCTGCCACATCCTTGCATAGGGAAGGCCACCAGTAATGTCGGGAGATGAGCAGAAAGGTCTTCCTCTGGCCAGCATGACCGGCAAGTTTGGATGAGTGGCCCTAAAGTAGAATCTTCTTGCGAACCGGAACCGCTACAAAGGTCTTACCGGGTGGAAGATGAGACAGGTTAAACGGAGCCACAGTCATTACTTTGGAGGGGTCGATGATATGTAGAGGCTCCTCCTCTTGGTCGGAAGACAGGAATGAGCAGGATAGAGCATCAGCTTTAATGTTCTTGTCCGCTGGGCGGTAGTGCAGAGTGAAGCAGAATCGGGCAAAGAATAGAGACCACCTGGCCTGATGGAGATTTAATCTTTGGGCGTTCTGCAAATGAGCCAGGTTTTTGTGGTCAGTGTAGATGACCACCGGTTGCAGAGCCTCTTCCAGCAAGTAGCGCCACTCCTCCAGCTCTAATTTGATGGCCAGCAGCTCACGATCTCCTATGGAGTAGTTGCGCTTGAACGAGGAGAAGAGCTTGGAGAAGAAGCCGCAGGTTACCATTCTCCCGGATGAGGATTTCTGGGAGAGCACCGCTCTGGCTCTGGAGGAGGATGCATCAACCTCCAGGAAAAACTGCTTGTTTCAATCCGGACAGTGTAGCACAGGAGCGGAGGAGAAAGCTTGTTTTAGGGAGACAAAGGCCTCTTCCGCTTCAGAAGTCCATTCCCTGGGGTTTGCTTCTTTACGGGTGAGCGCGGAGATGGGAGCAGTCCGGGAGGAGAAATGAGGAATGAAGAGGCGGTAATAATTTGCGAAGCCCAGGAATCGCTGAATCACCTTAAACCCCTCCAGTCGGGGCCACTTTAAGACGGCAGAGACCTTCTCGGGATCCATCCGCAGACCAGTCTCTGAGATAATATAGCCCAGGAACGGTAGAGAGGTCAGCTCAAAGAGACATTTCTCGAATTTGGCGTACAGGCGGTTCTGCCGGAGCCTTAGCAGAACCTGAAGAACATCCCTCCGGTGTGAGGGTAGATCCGGAGAGAAGACCAAGATATCGTCTAGGTACACCACCACGCAAGAATACAGGAGATCACGGAAGATGTCATTAACCAGCTCCTGGAAGACGGCTGGAGCATTACAGAGACCAAAGGGCATAACGCGGTATTCGTAGTGACCGTCCTGGGTGCTGAATGCCGTCTTCCACTCGTCTCCCTGGCGGATTCGGACCAGATTGTACGCCCCACGAAGATTGAGCTTGCTGAAGATCTTCGCGCCTTTGAGGCGGTCGAACAGCTCTGAGATGAGAGGCAGGGGGTACTTATTTTTGATAGTAATCTGGTTAAGACCCCTGTAATCGATACAGGGACGTAGAGAGACGTCTTTCTTCTTCATGAAGAAGAATCCTGCTCCAGCCAGAGAGGAGAATTTCTGGATAAATCCCCTAGCAAGATTCTCCTCTATATACTCAGATGTGGCCCGGGTCTCAGCTAGCGACAAGGGGTAGATACGCCTGCGGGGAGGAGAAGCACCAGGTACCAGGTCAATGGGGCAATCATACGGCCTATGAGGTGATAGTGTCTCTGCTTCCTTCTTGTCGAAGACGTCCGCGTAGGACCAGTAGGGTGCCGGCAGACCAGGTAGATTAGCCGGGGTAGATGGGGGTCGAGCAGGACGAACCGGAACCAGACAGGATTTATGGCATTCCTGACCCCAACAGAGCACTTCACCAGATCTCCAATTCAGGACGGGCTCATGTCTTTGTAACCATGGAAGACCAAACAAGAGGGGGTGAGAGAGACCGTACAGCACATGAAAGGAGATCCTCTCCGAGTGCAGCATTCCCACTTGAAGAGTCACAGGCTCAGTGACGAGCAAGATGGTCTCCGGATGAAGCCTCCCATCCACTGAGGCAACTGCCAACGGTTCAGCCAGATGTGCAGTAGGAATCTGATATCGCTCCACAACGGCCTGTTGAATGAGATTCCCAATGGCTCCGGAATCCAGGTGGGCAATCTCGAAGAAGCGGGTCTCACCACTGGAAAAGGAAACAGACAGAGTCAAAGACGGAGAGGATTTACTCTTGCCTAGGACGACCTCTCCGAGTGGTCCTAGACACTGGAGTTTCCCGGCTTCACCGGGCAGGAATGGATCAGATGCTCTTTACTGCCACAGTAGAAGCAACTCCCCTCGGCCCGGTGCGTCTCCTGGTGGGACTTGACCATCTTGGTTTGGTCAACTTGCATGGGCTCGGGCGAGCATGCCCGGGGAATTGCTGGTTGAGAGGCAGGCTTTTGGAATACAGGAGCGAGACGCGCAAATCTCCTCTCCCGGGTAGTCTCCTTAGCACGTTCCAAAAAACGGATGTCAATCCGGGTAGCTAATGACACCAGGTCATCCAGGGTGGAAGGAATGTCACGACCGGCTAGCTCGTTCTTGATCCATCCGGAAAGACCCTCCCAGAAGGCGGACACCAGGGCCTCATTATTCCAGGCAAGCTCAGATGCGGGGGTACGGAAACGTATGGCATACTGGCCCACGGTGAGACTCCCTTGGCGGCGGCGGAGAAGTGAGGAGGCAGTAGAAGATTTTCGTCCGGGCTCATCGAAGACCTTCCGGAAGGCAGGGAGTATGGCCAGAAGATCGGACACCAGGGGCTCCCCTCTTTCCCACAGAGGGTTAAGCCATGCCAAGGCCTCCCCGGTGAGGTGAGACATGATGAACGCCACCTTGGCCCGGTCGGAGGTGAACTGATGTGCCAGGAGTTCAAAGTGCAGCGTGCACTGGTTCAAGTAGCTCCGACAAAGACGGGTCACCACCAAAAAGTGGGGGCGCAGAGAGTCAGGGTCCAGAGCCGGGTGCCAAAGCGCCAGTGGGTTGAGGTGCCGCCGGAGCGGGTGCCACTCGGCTGGAGACGGACACAGACGGGGTGGACAGCGTGTCCAGGAGGGAGTTGACAGTCCGCAGATAGGACAGGATAGTCTCTTGTTGGGATGTCTGATGTGAGACCTCCTGGTACAGGTCAGAGAGCGAAGGAGCCTGGGGGCCACCGGGTTTCATGGCTTGTGCAAACTGTTACAGATCCGGGTGGTGGAACCTCTGTTATTCGGTGCAAGGAGGGACCAGAGGGGCGTGACTAAGTACCTACTCGGCCTGACCAAGGTCGCACAGCGGCTCAATCGACTCCGTGAACCAGGGAGGGACCGAGCAGGGGGACCAGATGTCACTCTGGGACCGACCTTGTGTGAGAGCAGGTGACTCCCAGGGGTCAGATGGCAGGAACTGACCGGTACAGCGGATGAGCACGGCAGGAAGGCTGACAGGTGGTCCAGGTAGATAAACAGGCTGGCTCAGCAGATAGCCAGACGGGTGCTCCGGGTAGGCAAGCAGGCGGGCACAGCAGGTTACAGACAGGTGCTTCCAAGTAAGCAGGCTGGCGGGCATGGCAGGTAACAGACAGGTGCTTCCAGGTAGGCAGACTGGCAGGCACAACTGGTAACAGACAGGTGCTTCCAGGTAAGCAGGTTGGTGGGCAGGACTGACAGGCAGACTGGCGGGCAGGACTGACAGGCAGCGGGATTTGAGGGCTGAAGCAAGTGTTAGCGCATGGAACAACAACCATTGCACAGGCACCTCCATTTTGGAGGAGGTGCCTTATATAGGGGCAGTCCTCCGGCCATTGGCCGGGGACTCTATTGGACGGCGCGCGCGGCCCCTTTAAGAGGGAGGAAGCGTGCGCGCCCTAAACACTGAGCCTGGGAAGCTGCGCACAGTGCGCACCACAGCAGCAGGGGGGCGGGAGGACGCCGGACCAGGTGAGGGGAACGGCGTCTCTGCCCGGCAGGAGGCAGAGACACCGATGCTACAACTTTAATTGTTTTTTTAATGTACAAAGACCAGAAAAGATAATTGCTGAGAAGTATTAATATTTCTCAAAACATTAGATGTAGAAAATTGGACCACATTTTGTATACAATGATCTACAGCTCTGGCAAAAATTAAGAGACCACTGAACAGTTTTCTATTGGAAAGCATGTAAAGACTGGTGGAAAGCTGTGATTAAAAATCATGGTTATTCCACCAAATATTGATTTCTGAACTGTTCCTGAGTTAAAACATGAGTAATTTGAGGTCTGAAAGCACTGTTTCTCTGTTTCTTTTTTAGTATTTTGCCGCTTTATCATTTACTGCAAATCAATACAAAATTTTTAGCTTTGAATTTCGGAGACATGTTGTCAGTAGTTTATAGACTAAAACAACAATGTACATTTTACTCAAAAATATACCTATAAAGAGAAAAATCAGAGAAACTGAAAATTTTACAGTGATCTCTTAATTTTTGCCAGACCTGTATTTCTGCAAAGTAATATAAAAATGTGAACATGAGGTTCTTAGTGCATATTTGATCAAAGCCCATTTGGTGCTTTGTGGAAACCTCCTTACTGCATTAGGTGCAACAATGCATGACAGCTACCACCTCTGCAACACACAGTACACAAGAAGGAAAGGCCCAGCAGACCAATAGCACCCCTGCTACTTGGTTAAGTACTCTGACTTTGATCCACATCACTGCACAGGCACAGTACTAATACCTAGTGAATGGAGGTGCTGTACATGTCTTTTCTTTTTTCTAATTCAATTGTGGCTTATAATAAAAACAAGTTGAGAATGTGAGAACTTGTGACAAACTTACTCTATATAATGGAAAGTTTATTTACAAACCCAGGTACTGCCATGGGGGCCAAATATACCCCTAAATATGCAACATTCTACATGAGTAGAAGGGAATATGACACAATAGAAAGGATAGATAAAGAGTAACCTGGTCATCTTATAATGCAATATTGGTGATATTTAAAGGATAGCTTAAAGGGGTTTTCCACATTATCTTTTTCTCTCCATCAGCTTACTCTAAGTATAAATTGTAAAATCAGCATCACTATCATCGGCTGCCTCATAGCTGCTGCTCCCAGTCTTTGTTGACAGACTTCAGTGGTGATATTATGACTACAGCACGCCTGACTGGTGCAGCCAATCAAGCCTGTCAACATGAAACCGCTGAGCCCAGTGTTTGGCTGCAGCAGTCACGTGTGCTGAAGTCATGATGTCAACATAGACCAGAAGGAGGCATCTTTTGAGCAGTGGAAGTTGAATAATGCTAACTTTATTATTTTTGCTTAGAGCAAGCACAAACTTATTTAAACCCTATCTCGGTGGGATGGTTTAAAAGCGTTTTTGAAAAATAAAATGTCAACGCAGTATGCAATGTTTTTTATGTGTTTTTGTTTGTTGATGGCCGCAACTTACATGTCTATCTGCATATTACACTTATATTAACAGATGTGCCCTTTCTTGTAATATGTTTTTTTATTTAGTTTCTTGTACTTCGTACATTTGGGCATGTAGCTGTGCATCATACACATATATATACTCAGCTTTCCACAGGCAGGTCCCCATACAGTCCTGCATTGGTCCTGATCTGTCCCCATCTATCTTGAGGCCTGGTTCACTCATAGTGAGGTTATTCACCAGAGTCAGACACCATCCTGATTGCATACACCTTGTCGCAGTGGGATTACTTTTACGCTTTTTGATTAAAACAAATGTTTACCCTATGTTTTTTACATGTGTTACTATTTCTTATTTACTACATTGAGCCTACGCATTATGTTTTTATTCTAGGTTTTAGATGATGCTTAAGCCTAATTGTGGAAAAAAACTCAAAGGCTATGTGCCCACGATGCGGATTTAATGCATTTCCGCGGCTGCATTTCCGCCACGAAAACGCATTAAAAACGCATGTTAAGTTGTCTGCCATGTTTCCCAATGATAATCCTCATGTGCTGTGCTCATGCTGCGGAAATTTCCGCTGAGGATTATCATTGCGGAAAAATCTGCAGCACAACCATTTCTTGTGCGTAATCTCGGCAAAATCGCCGCCATTGACTTGCATTGAACCGCATAACATCCGCATGTATACATGCATGCATGCGGATGTTTTGTGGTTCAATGCGCGTATGGTACCCGGGTCTGGAGAAGAGGAGACTCTCATTCGACCCGGGTACCATTAGTAAAAAAAGAATTAAAACGTAAAAAATAAAAAAAAACATTATACTTACCTCTCCGGTGGCCCCCGGTCTCCTCTCCGGTGGCGTGCTCTGTCATCGGCATCCTGCGGTGTTCTGAAAGGACCTGTGTTGACGTCATTTAGTCATGTGATGGTCACGTGACAACTGACATCGGCGGTCTCGTGACCTGTCAGCTGACTAAATTACGTCAACGCAGGTCCTTTCAGAACACCGCGGGATGCCGATGACAGAGCACGCCACCAGAGAGGAGACCGGGGGCCACCGGAGAGGTGAGTATTATGTTTTTTTTTTATTTTTTACATTTTCATTCTTTTTTTTTACTATTCATGCTGCATTTAAAGCAGCATAAGTTGGTCACACTATATAAATCCATGTCGGTTGCATGGATTTATATTGTATGACCAATTTGTCAAGCACTTTTCCAAGTGATGCTCAAAATCGCTTGGAAAAGCGCTTGAAAAAACGCAGGCGGAACTGCATGCAAAAACGCTTAAAAAACGCTTCTCTCTGGCCGAAAAAATGCATGAAAAATCCACATGTGTTTTTTCCGCCAGAGAGAGGCAAAAACACTCAGGAAAAATCTGCATCAATTTCTGCATTGTGGGCACATAGCCAAAGTGTTCTTATAACAAAAATATTCAAAAGTATACATGGTATGCAGCACATTTACATTTCTTTACGCGGTGACTTGAAAATGTGTACATTTATTATTCCCCAACTGCAGCTTGCTATTTATTACTTTTGCTCCAGGTGCTGCAACCAATAATCTTGGATGGTATTTAGGATAACTTTGTTTATTATGTGGTAAAAAGCATGATTGTCTTCATCTGATTTTACTGTTAGTAAACCTATTAGTGTAGCAAATATGCCACAATATGGGACATCTGTATGGGGGCAAATACTTCTTACCAACCTCATATAGCATACATTCTGCAATCGAATTACTATCTGAAACATAGTCACATGGGATGAAAAACATTATACACTGCTCAAAAAAATAAAGGGAACACTCAACACATCCTAGATCTGAATGAATGAAATATTCTCATTGAATACTTTGTTCTGTACAAAGTTGAATGTGCTGACAACAAAATCACACAAAAATCATCAATGGAAATCAAATTTATTAACCAATGGAGGCCTGGATTTGGAGTCACCCCCAAAATTACAGTGGAAAAACACACTACAGGCTGATCCAACTTTGATGTAATGTCCTTAAAACAAGTCAAAATGAGGCTCAGTATTGTGTGTGGCCTCCACATGCCTGTATGACCTCCCCACAACGCCTGGGCATGCTCCTGATGAGGCTGAGTATTGTGTGTGGCCTCCACGTGCCTGTATGACCTCCCTACAACGCCTGGGCATGCTCCTGATGAGGCTGAGTATTGTGTGTGGCCTCCACGTGCCTGTATGACCTCCCTACAATGCCTGGGCATGCTCCTGTTGAGGTTGCGGATGGTCTCCTGTGGGATCTCCTCCCAGACCTGGAATAAAGCATCCGCCAACTCCTGGACAGTCTGTGGTGCAACGTGACGTTGGTGGATGGAGGAGACATGATGTCCCAGATGTGCTCAATTGGATTCAGGTCTGGGGAACAGGAGGGCCAGTCCATAGCTTCAATGCCTTCATCTTGCAGGAACTGCTGACACACTCCAGCCACATGAGGTCTGGCATTGTCCTGCATTAGGAGGAACCCAGGGCCAACCGCACCAGCATATGGTCTCACAAGGGGTCTGAGGATCTCATCTCGGTACTTAATGGCAGTCAGGCTACCTCTGGGAAGCACATGGAGGGCTGTGCAGCCCTCCAAAGAAATGCCACCCCACACTATTACTGACCCACTGCCAAACCGGTCATGCTGAAGGATGTTGCAGGCAGCAGATCGCTCTCCCCGGTGTCTCCAGACTCTGTCACGTCTGTCACATGTGCTCAGTGTGAACCTGCTTTCATCTGTGAAGAGCACAGGGCGCTAGTGGTGACTTTGCCAATCCTGGTGTTCTGTGGCAAATGCCAAGCGTCCTGCACAGTTTTGGGCTGTGAGCACATCCCCTATCTGTGGATGTCGGGCCCTCATACCACCCTCATGGAGTTGGTTTCTAACCGTTTGTGCAGACACATGCACATTTGTGGCCTGCTGGAGGTCATTTTGCAGGGCTCTGGCAGTGCTCCTCCTGATCCTCCTTGCACAAAGGCGGAGGTAGCGGTCCTGCTGCAGGGTTGTTGCCCTCCTACGGCCCCCTCCACATCTCCTGGTGTACTGGCCTGTCTCCTGGTAGCACCTCCAGCCTCTGGACACTACGCTGACAGACACAGCAAACCTTCTTGCCACAGCTCGCATTGATGTGACATCCTGGATGAGCTGCACTACCTGAGTAACTTCTGTGGGTTGTAGAGTCCGTCTCATGCTACCACGAGTGTGAAAGCACAACCAACATTCAAAAGTGACCAAAACATCAGCCAGAAAGCATTGGTACTGAGATGTGGTCTGTGATCCCCACCTGCAGAACCACTCCTTTATTGAGGGTGTCTTGATAATTACCAATAATTTCCATCTATTGTCTATTCCATTTGCACAACAGCATGTGAGATTGATTGTCAATCAGTGTTGCTTCCTAAGTGGACAGTCTGATTTCACAGAAGTTTGATTTATTTGGAGTTATAGTCTGTTGTTTAAGTGTTCCCTTTATTTTTTTGAGCAGTGTATAAAAATAGTATGTGGCAAAGTATTAGTATTTAACCTTCTAATCTCAGTATCTTTGTTGCTGATATGTTTCATGGCACAAACACAGTAAATTATGGAGCAAATAATCTTTCTTTTTTTTTCGTTTTCAGCCTCCTTGTAAAAAAGGTTGTATGGAAATCTCATAGCAGTTGGTGTATTGAGATGTATGACATTTATCAGATAGAACCTTTGGATAGATGACTGCTTCATGAAAGTAGACTGTTTAAAACCTCTTTCCAGAGTATAGTAGAACAGTGGGAGAGATTAGTTACGCTTTCCCTCACTGAATTCAGTTTTGACACACAGTTATGATTATTTTTTTTTACATTTTTAGCTAAAGTTTCTTTTAATATCACCTGTGCTTTTCAGTGTGCAACCCAATACCATGCATAAATAGTCTGACATTATGGTATGTTGTGGAGACTGCAGGGTATAGCTCCTTCCTATTAAAAGGTTCATCCCTTTAATAAGCACTCAAACACCCGCAATAATTTTCTCGCTGTGCCTCGACCACAGCATTTATTGATATTTACAAACAACCACTTCTATACATTCCATTGCAACCCAGAGGCATTAGACGCTCTATAGGAAAAACCATCATTACATAACAATAAACCTCCGGCTATGACTAAAAGATCGAATCAACATTATCTATGTCTTCTATAAATATATTCCTTTTTTAACAAGAAGAAATGCCGCCACTTACATAAACAAAATAAAAAGAGGTTGGGGGGCAGCCTACTAAAGGAGGGGCAATCAATCATCGTTGAAAGACCAAGCCAGGTGGGCTGGATTGGTGGTCAGAATGCCGGACAGCCGATTGCCTAAACAACTGTTGTGCGGAGAACTGTGTCAGGGAAAGAGAGCAGTCAGGGGGCAGAAGAAACGGTACAAAGACCACCTTAAGGAGTCTCTTAAAAACCTGGGAGTCAACATCAATGAATGGAAGAAGCTTGCCCTGGACCATCCAGCTTGGTGAGGCAGGATCACGGCAGGAGCACGTGTAGCTGAAGAAAGGAGGATCTCTGAGGCAAAAAGAAAGCCAGATGTGAGTAAGGCATAAGCGGTGTCTACTGTCCTGACCACATCTAGTTACTTTTGTCACGTATATAGGCGAGCCTTCAGGGCCAGGATAGGCCTCATAAGTCACCTTCAGACCCACAGTCACTGATCCTCCTCTAAACCCTGAAGTCATGGTCATCTTCGACTACAAAGGACAAACAACAAGTGTGGGCACAATACAACTCTCGGAAATTAGCTATGGGCATGCCTAAACTGAAATTGAACCCATCCCCTACCTATATTATTATTTATTCTACTTAATTATGCCATTATGTTCCACAGCCATCATCATCACTGTCTCCACTGGGGCTCTCAATCTATATCCCCTATCAGGATGTCTTTGGAGAGCGGAAGGAAACCGGAGAACCCAGAGGAAACCCACGCAGACACGGGGAGAACATACAAACTCCTTGCAGATGTTATTCTTGGTGGGATTTGAACCCAGGACCCCAGCTCTGCAAAGCTGAGCCACAATGCTGCCCTGTACTGTCCTGCATTCAAGAAATGCTTCCTGTATACCATGTGGCAACTACCATATTAATAACTCTGCAAAAATTACCTGCTTCTGCAAAATCTGTAGATCAAATAATAGCAGGATATTTATGCAGATTTATGATAAGATACCTTTTGAGGCATTTTTATATTTAAATGCATGTATTTTGGAGCAAAAAAAATTTTTGGGCAATTTGTTTTCATTAGAAATTTTTCACCATTTGGCTCTTATAGGCCCTAAGAGTTATATACTCCTCGTCAGAACTAGCTCATTGACGGAGTCTCAGTTAAAGCGTCTGTACAATTTCACAAGGAAATGAATACAGAGCAGGATTCTGCAGTACAATTATTTTTATAAATTATTCTTTTAACAATTTTTGACAATATCCCCCAGTACAGACCGCTCAAAGTTTGTGGAGCCTCCTGCTTGTCACTAGTCATGCATCAAGGTCTTCTCTACCTATCATCATTTCGGTGCTGAGGTTTCTATCTGCATTAAAATACCAAAAGTCACAAAATGTTTACGCCATTAAGCATTGCACAAAAATGGTACAACATTTCAAGCAGTTTTAGGCCACATAAATTGTGTCTAGATGGGTTCATGTAAGTCAGAAAATAAAGTGGAGGGACGACATAGAAGGTAATGAAAGTAGGAATCTGTCTCCGAGTTGGGGCTCGTTCACGTGTCCAATTTTATGTACCACTGCTATCTGTGGTTTTCATGGATAGCACTTGTACCTATGATATTCTAAGGGGCCGTGCACCTGTCCGATGTTTTGCTCGGACGGAGTGATCCACGGAAAAAAATATTGGAGACATGAAGGATTTTGAGCTGAGCGTTGGATCAAAATTGGCAATGCAAGTTTATGGGTCCGTTAAAACATACGACTGCACTCAGATGACATCCAAGTGCGGTCCACTTTTTACTGAGACAAAAAAGGAGGCGGGGAAGAAACTTATTTTTTTTCTCAGAAAAACTGACCAAACTCTGATCAAACTCTAATCAGAATAATCAGTCTGGTTTTTTTCTCGTACGTGGAAAATACTGACTAGAGATGAGCAAACCCGAACTTAAATGTTCGGCGTTCCTACCAGACAGTTATTGTCCAGTGCTAAATGCCAAACATGGACTTTCCCTGTAAGTCCGTTGCAGAGAGAAAATTTTTCCAGCTCAAAAGTTCGGGGGACCTCATTGTTTTCAATGGGGTTCAAGTTCGGGTAAAGTTCTGGTACCCAAACCAAACTTTATAAAAATCGATCAGAAGAAAAATAATCCAGCTTTGGAAGTCCATAAAATGACAAAATTTATTAGAAAATATTTAGAAAAGGATCACAATGAGCATAAATGTCACAGCCCCAGGTTGGAGGGTGGACTAGGCCGACGCGTTTCAGACCCTCAAAATATTTAAAAAAGGATCACAATAAGAATAAATGTCACAGCCCCAGGTAGAGAAGGAGGACTGGGCAGACGAGTTTCAGACCCTCCGGACCTTCCACAGGTCCGTTCATCCCTAATACTGATGTCTAAATGAGACCTTATAGATTTAGTCATCAGCATAGGAATACTGGGTCTTCCAGTGTCATTCACTTTCTATCCAAAAGTCCCTGCGTGTAAAGCCTTTCTACAAAGATTTGTAATCATTACATTAGATCACACGTCAGATTTTCAAAGGATCACATCAGGATAAACCTAATCTTAATTTTTGTTATTTATGCTTTAATAGATCAGCATTGAAATAAAAGATGCTCTATAGGTTTAGAAAAGAAAAAGTCCCCCTTAGTCTACTCCATAACATATAAAGCACCGAGTTCAGAGACTTTTTAAGGTCAGCTTAGCATGAAGCGAATCTGTTTTACACATATTTATTAGCAATTAAAAAATATTCAAAGCTTCCAATTTATTTCCGCATTCTCATGCCAAAGATTTCTTTACTGTGACCTTTAATGAGAATTTGGTTGGGAGGTTATGTTTTATACCAGCATCAGATCAATTATTTTTATTTAGAAATTTCCCTAATTAACTGTGACACTCACGGCATCCTCTATGAGCGAAGAGAAAGAAAAAACATAAATGAAGTTCAGCTCCTTGAATTATAATTATACTTTGCCATTTTGTACTAATGTTTTACCGACTTTATTATTGATGTTTTTTTGTACTTTTAAACATTCGGCACAATCAGTTTATCCAATATCTATATAGTTTTTTTTAATCAGAATCATCAAGTTATTGTTGGATTGTTTTATTCTGTGTCTGGCATTAAAGTTTAACCCTTTCGTGTCGTGGCTATTTTCCAGGTTTTTTGTATTTTTGTTTTTTTTCCCCCTTCTTCTTTATTTTTCCGTCAATGTAGACGTATGAGGGCTTCTTTTTTGTAGGATAAGTTGTAATTTTAAATGACACAATTTTAATATTTTATGTACTGGAAAGCAGGGGAAAAAATCCAAATGTGTAATATACAGTATATTATATTTTTCTAATCTGTCATTTTTATTGAAAGTTTTGCTAAGTAATGTAATCAATATTTTCAAAGGAAATGATCAACAGCCAGTATGCAGACTAGGTAAAATTACTTTTTTCATATTTTTAAAAACTTTTCTTTTCACTGTATTTGTTAGTCCCCTTAAGGGTCTTGAACTTGCAATTGTCTGATCACTTGTAATATACACAGCAATACTTCAGTAGTGCCATGTATAGCAAAAGTCACTGTCTCCAATGAACACCTGCCAAAAATTGGAGTTTACAGAAGAGCTGTGATGACAGGCACAGGGGTCTTCAACAGACCCCCAACTTTCATGGCAACCCATCAATGCGCTGGGATCTCATCACAGAAATGAAGTGGTTAGAACAGAACGCCTCCCGATACGTTGTAAGTACCCCTTCAGAGGTTGACAGCGGCATTTTACAGGTTTACAGGCGCAGGTAAAGCTCTGCTCCATGCGCAGCTGTTAGAGGCAGATGATAGCTGAATATCACAGCCATCATCTGCAGGAAAAGATAGGGGCTCGTTTTGTGAGCCCGCATTTAAATCAGAGACCCACAATAAGACATAACTGTTTGCCCTATTGCTGCAAGAGGTTAATTGACTGTAGTTGAGCTGCAATACCAGACATAACTCGTAGACAAGAGTGGCGCTTTTATTGCATAAAAATATATATATATTTTTTAATTTTGTACATTGTAGATTTTGGATTGTTGACAAGCTGAAGGTTGAAGGTCACTAATATGTAGTATCCTGCCACCGCAAGGAATATATTATATTATACATATTGTTTTATATCTATACCATATATGCCATATGAATTTTCCTGCTTTTGTTACATTTGCACTTTGTATGAAGGTTCTATTTCACTCTTTTGTGCCTTATATTTTGCGCAGTATTAGATATTTGTATATGATACTGTTATATCCCTGATAACTTTACACCTCTTGTCTTGTACATGCTTCTTCCACTTCTTTTTCATTTTGTGTAGTAAAGAGGCTAAGAGCCCCTGTATTACATTAAACACATATGTAATAATGGCATAAATATATTTTCTGCTAAAGAGCGCCAAGAAAAAAATACCTTTGCGTGTACATGTAGCACCCTGAGGATTCGGCTGCTACAGGGGTATTGCACCTCAACCCAGAGGTGTGATATTCCACTCCCGGGTAAGGATGGAGTGTGGAACTGAGCTCGGTAGGCTGCATGCACTACACACATCCCATTTCCGGGGAACAGACCAACGGTACTCCCACTTAGAAATGTGCAGGTACGACCGAGTCTGTTCCTGGCTGGAGTGGGAGGGGGGTGGAACATCCCAAGTAGTGTAGGGGCAGATAGGGGGAGCAGCCTGGGTAAAGTTAGGAGCTCATTGGGTGCTGGTCACCTGAGCTCACACATAGAGGGAGTATTTAAGGTGGGCACCATCAAAGATCAGGGTCAGTCTGTCAGAGTCAGTAGGAAGCAGAGGTCCAGATGAGCCTGCAGAGAGAGAGTAGAGGAGAAGAAAGAGAGACCCAGAGGGGGAAAAGAAAGGACTCTGAGAACCCAAATTCAATCCCCGGGTGAAGAGTCGGCAATAGGGTACCGGATCCCAAACTGGTGGGGGCAAAAGCATACCCTAGCCAGAGACCGGAGGCCGTGGGCAGCGTCTGCCACGGCCACCCACCACATCCACCCCGAAGGCAGACCACGTGGAGGGTCAGGGAACCCAAGGCCAAGGGTCTCCCAACAGAAGGCCCGAGGGAGCTGGACCTAGGTGGATCACTAGTGGGGACGGCCAGAGGAAAGGACAGAAGGAGAGCTCAGGGTCACGCTCCGGACTTGCTTGGGGGTTGGCTGGATCCAGGACCTGGTGGACGCAGCACGGCTCGGGTGGTCACTTGAAGCTGGAGTGACCGGAACATCAGCAGTGAGTAAATACCCTAAACTGCACAACCCGACTCTGTCTTCATTTAACATCTACGCTGCACCACCACAACCCCCATCCTCTGCACCTGACCCCCTGAGGCTATACCCCACCCGTTGGGGGTTATACCATCAAAAGCTGCACCAACACCATCAGCCTCAGCGGACCCTGCTGCAGCGGCGGCCGTAGTGACCGCAATACAACGGGTGGCGTAGTCGACATTAAGAACTTAATAACATCTGTAGGACTGCCACATACAACTGAGTTTGACACCCTGGGCACGGACCGGGTCACAGCCACTCGGAAGACTACAACTCCCATCTGATCCGGCTCCGGGTATTCCCCTAAAGAATATGGCCCAGGGGGCGCGTCATACATACCCTAGAAGGGAGAGAAGCAGACAATTTATTCAGCCATTTACACCAGTTTTGTGGCCTAAAACTGCTTGATATGTTGCAAAGATTTTGCATGACTTACGGTTGAACAAAAACTTTGCTACTTTTGTTATTTTACTACAAGTAAGATATGGTATGTTCTAAGACGGAGATGAGAATGAATGAAATATGTGGATGCTTACACTGTGAGCAGTCAGATGTCGAGAGCTCTTCCCTCAATTGACCTGCCTTCGTTGAAGAAGGAGAACATATAGCATCATGTGTAAGAAACTGGACAAGACAGGAACCGAGCAGAGGTCAGCAGTGTTGGCAAGCGCATATCACAGCTCGCGAAGGTCTTAAAAACAATGTAGAATATCAGTCTGTAGGAAGTACAGGGTTTGGACAGCAAAGGACTGGGGTAAAGTTATTCTGTCTGATGAAGCCCCCTTCACACTGTTGTAGCTCAGTTTGGGGGTTTGATTCGGTGGTCTGTTGCTTCGGGATCGTTTTTTTTGTCTGTTGAGCTATGGCTTTTTTCATTCCGTGTCCACATGTTGATTCTTCCTTTGTCCTTATTCTCCCTTCTTGGTTTTCTCCTGTGCAGGTGTTTTCTTTTTTCCCATTTTGGTTTTTCCTATCACATGTTGGGTGAGGCTTAATATAGTATCCCTTCTCTGCATTTCCTTGCTGGCTATATTTCTTGGTGCATGTATACTTAGGAGTTCCAGCTCTTTATCTTAGGGGTTTTCCTTGCTGGGTAAACTCCAGTTGTATTCTTGCTGCACGTTTGTTTGCTTTCCCTTCCAGCACCTTTTCCTTTTATCACTGTTAGGAGGTCTTTCTTGTTCCTTTTATTTTTGGTACTCCTTAACCCTCACTCTCCACCTTATTTGAATGTGTCTTAGTTTTTAACCTTGAGTTCTCGTATTCCTCCTAACACTTTCCTTTCCCCTTGTTTGTAGTGTGTTGTGGTCTCCCCTCTGGTTCCTCAGTAGGTACGAGAAACCCCTTGGCGGCCTTTAGGGAGCCAGGTCCGAGGTGGTGTTTTTTAGTGTGCGGCTAGGGCCTTTCTAGTCTGTACAGGGACCAGTTGGGTGTAGCTGCCAAGTTTCCCTGGTGTGAATGTGAGCACATACATAACACAGACTGTTTAGGATATCTGGAATAATGATTGTCCGGAGAAGAAGTGGACTCTACTATGAGTCCTTCGTCATGCCAACAGTAAGGTATCCTGAGATCATTCATGTGTGAGGGCTTTTCATCTGTGGAGGGGGCTCACTCACAATTTTGCCCAAGAACACTGCCATGAATAAAGAATGGGATCTAAACCTCCTTCAAGAGTAACTTCTCCTAATGATCTAAGAGCAATTTGGTGATGAACAATGCTTTTTCCAGCACGGTAAAGCATTATGTCACAAGGCAAAAGTGATAACTAAGTGGCTAGGGGAAGAAAGCATTGAAATTTTGGGATCATTGCCAGGAACTCCCTGAAACATCGG
The DNA here is from genome assembly GCF_046119375.1 of Phyllobates terribilis. NCBI lineage: Eukaryota > Metazoa > Chordata > Amphibia > Anura > Dendrobatidae > Phyllobates > Phyllobates terribilis. Next base: position 224,413,661 of record NW_027362767.1, read on the forward strand.
TGCTAGTTCCTATTCCCTCTGTTTTCGCTTCAGTCGCTGGGTAGCTGTGCGCCAACTCGTGACAGCAACATTCCTGTTTTATTCCTGGGACTTTTGGTGCCATTAAATCAGGGAGCTAAGTGGTTAATTTTTGTCTAGCTCTAATTACTCATTCCTGAGAGAATTGGGTGAGGCTCTCTGCTATTTCAACCCCTGAATCTCTCACGTCCACTGACAGTCAATACATTCTGCTTACCTGGTCTATAGCCTTAGTCTTGCGCCTGTTGTGTCTACTGATTTATCCAATTGTCTGACCCCGACTTGTATTTTGACCACCCATTTCCTTTCTTATTTTATGCGTGACATGACCTCTTGGTATTGACCCTTCATGACATCCTTTCTTGAAGTCAGCTTACTCCACTAGTCAGCATTTGACTCCATGTCCCCAGCCCATGGGTCCTTGTACAGAGCTTAAATGGTGAAGGCCAGGACAAATGGTGAAGGCCAGGACAACCCCTTGGATCTGGTAAATGGAGTGGCTTATGTTAAGCCTGGCAATGAAAGCTCTTTTAACAACTGCCAGGCTTCCGCGAACAGTGCAATTGAAACACTACCCAGATCTCTATCCCATAAAAAACCTGTGGTCAATCCTCAAAAAGAGGTTGGACAAACAAAAACACAGAAATTGTGATAAACCTCAAGCGCTGATTAGACAATAATGGGTAGCCATCAGTCAGGATTTGGCCCAGAAGTTGATATCCCGCTGCCAGGGTGAACTATAGAAGTCTTTGAAAAATAAGGGTCAACACTGTAACTATTGAGTCTTTGCATAAATTTGATGTATTTGTAAAAAAAAATTAAAAACGTAAGAAATGTTTCTAATTGTACTTAAGAAACCATAGAAACATTCAGACTAAAAGACCTAAAAGCATGAAAGCAGCAAACTTTGTGAAAACCGAAATTTGTGGCAGTCTCAAAACTTTTGGCCAGGACTATACACAGCGGATTTTCTGTCCGGAAACTCTGAATGGAAAGACCTTTGCATATACTCCCCGTGGGAACAAGCCTTAATAGCAGAGTAAAAATGTTATCGTCCACGTCTCTGGACTTTCTCAAACCTGTGTGATTTCCATATTATTTGCTATGATTTACTTATTATCATATATAATGTCAACTGTCTTGTTTGGTCATTATCCCATTTGCATTTTGTCATGGATTTATAGTAATAAACTGCCTATATACATAAAAATCCCTAAAGACAGAACTGTCAAACATAATCATGAGTTAAGTATTCCAAAGGAAACCACTCTTGTACTATTTCACTTTGTCTGGATTTACCTCGACAGATAATTATATTTTTCTATGATATAGAACAAATTGTCATAGTAGAATATTGCTGATGCCAATAAAATCTTATCTAGCTGCCGTTGTCTTTCTATGATACACTGTTTGTCTGCTTTGGTCTTATTATATACTTCACAATGTTTTTCATAACTTACACATCACACGTCAATCATTTCTGTAGATCGGTATATTTTGTTTGTCAGTCAGACGATATATATGGTCTGGTTTGCGGAAGTGCAGTTAAATATATTCCACTGATCCTCTCTCGTGACAGCCAGGGTGGTTGTTTTGGAATTTTGTAGAACTTGATCGGAGGCAACTGTTGACAGGAGAGAAGCCATATTTAACCAGAGACTCGGTGATGGGAGTGTGTGACAGATGCCAAGGTTACTCATTTTTTTACTTGTAAGAGGAGATTCAAGAGCTCCATTACATAGCAATACATCTTATTACAGACACGTAGATTGAAGACTATAAACTAAGTCTTTTCTGTATCTTAAAAGGAAAATTAAATCAGGGTTACGTGTTCACTTTATTTTTTAACTAATTTTGGCTATTTTTTTTTTTTTTACATATTGCATTCTTTATTGAAGAAATAAATGTAGCCATTTTAACATTGGCCATTGGGGATTTTTTTTAGGCTCAAACGTTCTGTTTTAGGAAATAACACATGTACATTAGCAGCAATAAGCTGAATCAGAACCTATCTTTTGTATTGAAGCATCTAATGAGCGTGTGCACAGGTCACTGTGAAAGGAATGGAAGGAGGGTCAGAGCCAAACTATTTTATGTTTAATAATAAATTCTATAGACAAGATTAGAGAGTTTCTATGAGTGCTAAATATTCCCCTTTTCTTGCTAATTTGACTATGTCCTGGTGGGAGGATTCCTATATCTATGGATATAGATAATACACTTTGGTATGGCAGATACGTAGATGATATTTTAATTATTTGGTTAGGACATGTACCTGCCATACCGGACTTTATCCAGTACATTAACGGGTATTTCCATATCCAAGATCCTATCCCAATATATAGTAGGTGTAATAATAATAATATTAGCAAATACCTCCACCATTGTACGTGCTGTAAGGATTCACAAATCTGCACTCCCTTAGAACTCCAAGCCTGGACAACCCCTTTAATAAAAAAATGTAAAGAATGAATTCTTGCTGCTCCCCAATATTACATTTTATTTTTGTCCACTTCTGACTTTTAAAATAGTATTATGATCCATTTTATATATGTTATTATAATGATTCCCATTCTAGCATTCATTGATGAGGGAAGTTTTCAGGGTACACATGTACAAATGTAAATATTCCATTTTGCACTAACCTTTTTAGTACCTTTTTGTCCATTAAGTAATGGTATATTTGTATATCATGCATGATCACTATTCTTCCAGCAATATAGATGTTGGGACATATGCCTGTATACAGCTCTGGCAAAAATTAAGAGACCACTGCAAAATTTTCAGTTTCTCTGATTTTTCTCTTTATAGGTATATTTTTGAGTAAAATGTACATTGTTGTTTATTTTTCTTTAAAACATCATTTTTATTAGGATTTTCAGAAAAGAAAAAACATATAAAGACATGTGAACAATACCAAAATGAACATTAATCAGGAGCCCGTACGCAGATCAGGCATAATGTATAATCAATAAATTGTGATTAGCTGGCACAACAGATAAAGATTAAGTATTAACAACTTACAGTCATCATTGTCAACAAAAGGAATTGAGAAAATATAAATAATTCGTACTGATTATCTCCCATGTTTTAGTTTACGCGTAATAGTCCTAAGTTTTGTTTAGATCCTCTAGAATATACCATTCTGTAGAAGTAAATGGTTCGACAATTTTGTTTTTTTCAGTCAGAGAGCAACATGTTATAATAAACTGTCTCCATTTTGACAAAAATTTGCCAGCCCGTTCCTTGTTACTGAAGGCATCTAGTTGTTCTACTCCCATAAAGTGTTTCAATTGGATTATCAGCTCTGCTATGGGGGGAATGTTAGGGTCTAGACAATGTTTGAGTATCCGTTTTTTTGCCAGGAAGAGTAGAGTGTTGAGCAGGTTTTTTTTCTTTTTTTTGGTATTTTGTAGGGATTCTCTGGGTTACTCCAATAATGTAGTAGGGCTAAGTATGGAGAGAGGGTGTACCCTGGACCCCATATAGTATTCATCAAATCTGAAACCTGATCCCAATATACAGTTGAATCGGTGCAGGACCATAGGCCATGAATAAGGTCAGAGTATGGATGATGACATTTAGGGCATGCAATTAGTCTATTCGATAATGGATCTTTTTTGGTATATTAAAGGCGTATATGGCCCCATGTATTTATAATGTATTTTCTAAATGCCTTCCAGCCTAATCTGATCTTAGTGGGAATTTCAACGTCTTCCAATTGTTGCTTCCAATATTTAAAGAAAGTGTCAGGGTGTACAAATCTCCCACTTTACCAGCACCAAAGCAACCCCAGACCATCACATTACCTCCACCATGCTTGACAGATGGCATTAGGCACTCTTCCAGCATCTTTTCAGTTGTTCTGCGTCTCACAAATGTTCTTCTGTGTGATCCAAACACCTCAAACTTTGATTCGTCTGTCTATAAAACTTTTTTCCAATCTTCCTCTGTCCAATGTCTGTGTTTTTTTGCCCATATTAATCTTTTCCTTTTATTAGCCAGTCTCAGATATGGCTTTTTCATTGCCACTTTGCCCTGAAGGCCAGCATGCCGCAGTCGCCTCTTCACTGTAGACGTTGACACTGGCATTTTGCGTGTACTATTTAATGAAGCTGCCAGTTGAGGAGCTGTGAGGCGTCAATTTCTCACACTAGAGACTCTAATGTACTTGTCTTGTTGCTCAGTTTTGCAGTGGGGCCTCCCACTTCTCTTTCTACTCTGGTTAGAGCCTGTTTGTGCTCTCCTCTGAAGGGAGTAGCACACACCGTTGTAGGAAATCTTCAGTTTCTTGGCAATTTCTCACATGGAATAGCCTTCATTTCTAAGAACAAGAATAGATTGTCGAGTTTCACATGAAAGTTCTCTTTTTCTGGCCATTTTGGGAGTTTCATAGAACAAACAAATGTAATGCTCCAGATTCTCAACTTGCTCAAAGGAAGGTCAATTTTATAGCTTCTCAAATCAGCCAAACCGTTCTCAGCTGAGCTAACATACTTGTGCAAGGGTTTTCTAGGGTTTTCTAAACATCCATTAGCTTCTTACACAGTTAGCAAACACAATATACCATTAAAACACTGGAGTGGTGGTTGTTGGAAATGGGCCTCTATACACCTATCTAGATGTTGCAATAAAAACAAGACGTTTGCAGCTAGAATAGTCATTTACCACATTAACAATGTATAGAGTGTATTTCTGATTCATTTAATGATAGCTTCATTGAAAAAAAATGTGCTTTTCTTTAAAAAATAATGACATTTCTAAATGACCCCAAACTTTTGAACAGTAATGTATGTAGATACATCACTATAGACTGAGCTTCTGCAGCAGCTGAGGTGTATTATGCAATATATATGTATACACATGACCATAGACTGAGGTTCTGCAACAGCTAAGGTGTATTATGTGGTATATATGTAGATAAATCAGTGTAGACTGAATTTCTGCAGCAGCTGAGGTGTATTTTGAGGTATATATGTAGATACATCACCATAGACTGAGGTTCTGCAGTAGCTGAGGTGTATTATGAGATATATATGTAGCTATACACACACATCACTATAGACTTCACAGTACTCATATGTCAGGGGTGATGTGGAGACATGTAACACTCTATCACCACTGTGGATGTGGAATGATTGTGCTGCTTTCCATAGATGATGACGCAGGACACTGGCAGCCAATGAGTGTGCAGTGGGCGAGCAGAGGGCGGTGCTAGACACTGAGGTTGGGCGGTGCCAGCTCTGGCTGTGAGGTCTGATAATACAGCACAGGGAGCTGTCAAGTTTGGTAGAGATGCAGGTAAACAAAGTGGGTGCAAGGAATGAAGTGAAATTCAGGAGGAATGAAAGGCAGAAACTAAAATCAAAATTTATAGGGGTGTTGTATATTATAATACAGCACAGATAAGTTTAAAAAAAAATTGGATTTCGGGGCCGGACAATCTCTTTAAGAATAACACATATAATAAATGACATGTGCCAAAATACTTATCGATCCACATGTCAGTCTTCCAAACTTATATCTCAACGCATTTCCCCACCAGATGATGGTTCCTCAGGAGATCTATGGCTAAGGGATCCATAAATGAGTATCCTGCAGATATATCCATCTGCAGGATATTCACTTATGGCTCGCTCAGCCATAGATCTCCTTAGGAACCATCATTCGGTGGAGAAAAATATGTGAAGATATAAGTTTGGATGACTGACATGTGGATCAATAAGTATCTTGGCACATGTCATTTATTATATGTGTTCTTCTTAAATCATGAATGATGCATCTCAATTTTTTTTGGAACACATACAAGCAAAGTCTTTTCTTTATCGCTTTGTACATACAAATGTTTAGACTATCCTGCAAGCCCATTGTGGTGAGTGTTGTATTTTATCACTGAAATTTACAATATGGAGACTTTTTCTGACGATGGTCATTATGTTTATCAATGAGGAGGACTTGCCATTTAATAGGCCATTTCGTCAGGATCGATAAATATGTTTAATATCGGGTTCAAAATTCTTCTCCTTCTTCTGACATACCAGTGGCATACGGACAAACACTTTATGTATCTATTGATGCACATTAGCATAAAGGATGTTTTTGTTGGGGATTTCTTTTCTTTTTGGACATTTTTAATAGTCTGATAAAAGTATATATTTTAAGGGAATGCCTATGTTAGACAGGTTTTGCATTATCCTCCCATGAGCACCACATTTTGTTAGCGAGTTGATAGGTTTGAAAAATAAACAAGTCCATCGAGTCAAACATATAATCTAGAAGATCTATTTATCCAGAAAAGGGCAAAAAACAGCAACAAAGGGGCTAATTCTATTTGCCCCATATTAGGATAATGTTTTAATTTGGAAGCCATTGGTCCAGACTTCCTAGCATCTTACAGATATTGTCTTATGGTGACAGCTGTTTGGCTATAAATGTTTTAGTAAACCTTTAGCTTTGAGAAACACTAGCGTGTTAAAGTGGACAGCCCCTTTAACGAGAACAGTAGAATTCGGGGCCAGAATGAAGACCGGTGCTAAAGTGCTATTGTACTAGAAAAGGTCAAGCCACAATGGTTGAATCAACTACTGCCAAATAAAATGTAGGCAGGACCTGACAAAGGGCGATCTGGGAAAAGGGTAGGGGCTCGTTACAGGTGAGGAAAAGGTTTTTATGACCCTTCAAACTGCCACTTAGCACATGCTGCAAAATGGGCATAGATGGGCAGGCTGCCAAAGCAACAGAAGTGGTAGGAATGAATGGAAACAGAATTGTTCTGCCGTGCAGTATGTTGACAAAGCGAGCAATGGCACAGAAGATCAGCGCGCCGTTCCATGCCTGAAATATATGGTAACAAAGGTAATATCTGTAATTTGGATAACGCTTACAGAAGCTGGGAAAGTTTTGCGGATGTAATTAGATGGTAAAAGAAAAGAATGAAGTAGACATATTTGTTGTTATTTTTAGTCATTTTTGCTCTGATATATACTCTTAAATAAAAAAGAAAATATTGTCACAGTAATATCAAGGTAATACTCATGTTTAGTCCTGCCGATAATCTTTGACCAGTTGCTTTAATACATGTCTTTCCTGCCTTATTGGAGACCGGTTATTACAACCTGCAGCAGTTTTGTAAATGTAAATATATCTGTGTAAAATGTTTTTCCTATTTATAACCTTATACTGTATATATTGCCAATAACTGATGAAGTGTTAAACTTCAGTAAACCCTACAAAGATAAATGACTCTGGGACCTTTCTTTATTCCATTCTCTATTGCATGTAAAATAAAAAATGAGGCAAAATAGCAAAAAAGATTTTTTGAAAAATGTCCAATTTGTGTTTACAGCTCCTATGCTGATATATGTGTCTCCATGGTAAAGACAACAAGCCTTGTGCAGCCAGATCCTGTAGTCATACTCTATTTATCTGTGCTCTAATTGCAAAAGTTTGGAAAAAGTAGCAGAAGTCATAGATGAGGGGTCAGCAGAATTTTTCACATGTGCCATAGCTAGGTTTTCCTAGCAAACTGGGTAGTGTGCACCAAAAATTGGGAGCCCAAAGGTTCTACTGCGGGTGGGAAGGGTTTTCGGTTACAGTGTCAATCATTTGCTGGTGCTACTGTAGCCAATATTCTGCTAACCTATGGTTGGCCAATGGTTGCACGAATTTGAAGGTTTTATCGTCAGTCATTAGCCAGCCATGGGTGGTTTGGCAGTAGCAACTGTAAGACCTGTACTAGGATGGTAACCTGTGAAGACCAGGGGTCTTGCGTGGGCGTAACGCTACTCAGACAACACAGGGTGAGGGTAAAACAGCGTGGCAATACTTTATTGAACCACAAAGCGGACAATAAACACACAGAACAGTCCCAGCAAATACCCAAGATGGTACAACATTACACAGTCTCTCCCTTCCTCTCCACCCGCCCGGGATAGAACAGCAGTGACTTTGGAGACTTACTTCCAGGGCCGACTACCTGAACGAGTGGCCCCCCGCTTCTGGCGGGCCCCCACAGAGAGAAGGTAGTGGCAAGCTTAGGAAGCTAGCAGTACATCGAGGTACAAGACTAGGAGACCCCGGGGTCCAAATCTGGCCTCTCCAAGAGTTTCCATGGGGCCAGGCGACCGGTGGGTCCCTCCTGGCAACTCCAGATGTCTCCATGGGTTCTACGCTACCGGTGGGTCCCTCCTAGCAACCCCAAAAAAACATATCCATGGGGCCAGGTGACTTCTTCGTCCTCTCCTGGACTCCCCAAAATGTATCCATGGTCTCTCTGATGGTCAATGGAGCAGATCCGAATCTTTCCAGTCAGGGCCGGTACCCTTAGGCTAGAATCATGTAGAATACAAATATGTGTCTCTTTGGATGATGCTATGCAATCCATCTACTTTCCTGAAGGATTTTTCTCATTCTCCTGCTAAAGTCTTTCTGAATCTATGTTTCAAGTCTCATTCTGGCTCTAGCACTACAGACATCCCTGTTTATATTTACATCTGTGTGAGGTCATCAGGCACAGGTAAAAGGTAAAGGTGCAGAGCTCACCTATCATTGTTTTTGCTAATCTATTTACATAGTTGGTATCACAGGGGCTGTTGTAAATAGCTGGCTTTTAGTACAATTAGCATATTAGCAAACAACATTGTTTCCAAGAGGAGACAGGGTTAGACAAATACTGGTCTGACCTTTAGAAATATACAAACATGTACAAGACAATTTAAACACAATAGTGTAATTTAAACACAATAGTGTATTCTCTTGACTTAACAAATCTAAACGTCTGGCTTATTAAGATTTTACTCTGTATCGTCACATAACCTTTTAGCACTAGGATGAACAAGTAGGTGTAACACCATGTTGGCAAGGTGTATAATGCCCAAATAAGTTAAAATGAGTATGCCAAGGAATGTACCGAGCAAGTGTGGTTTAGGCTGAGCTAATAAGGTGTGCAGAGTCAATGCATAAAGGGACAGTGTGCCTGGCACCACAGCTGGCACCTAATTGCTCACTAAGTAACTACATTTACAGCCTAAATTACAGTGACGAGCAAAAGGGTAGCAATGTTTTGAACTTTTGACGTTCAGGCTCCATATCTCATCATACACTACTGCTTTGAACGTGAGACTACCATCATTTTATAGACAATCATCTTGGCTATCTCATGCATAAATTTGACTTGCGACTATTTAGCATATGATGAGTTATGCAGATTCTTGTCATGTTACTGCATTGTTACTGTTTTGCTCCTAAAAATCAAAATTTTAATTTTTATTGTTTTGTCAATCCACCTTTGGCTTTCAACACTGCCTGCATCCTTCTCGGCATGCTCCCGATCAGATTCAAGCATGTCTCCACCGACATCCGACCCCAGGTCTCTTCTACACGCTCCCACAGTTGGGTCATACTGGTCGACTCACTTGGGTATGTATACAGCTATTTCTTCACCACTACTCACAAGTGTTGGATTGGGTTGAGGTCTGGGGACTGTGGGGGTCAATCCAGCACCTCTACTTCATTGTCATTGAACCATTTCTTCGCCAATCTCGACGTATGCTTCGGGTCGCTGTCCTGCTGGAACACTGTGTCCTCCTTTTCATACCCATAGTACTCGAGTGTACGAAGTAACTTGTTTTGTAGGATACTCACATACAGCTCAGCATTGAGACCACCATCAATCCTGGTCAAGTATCCTACGCCTTTGGCTGTGAAACAACCCCATATCATCAGGCTTCCTCCACCGAACTTGACAGTTCATTAAATTTCTCGATCCGTTAGCCCCTTTTCCCCTTGTTTCTTCCAGACCCATTTGCACCCTTCAGAGCCTAGTTTATTGATTTTCATCTCATTGCTCCAAATCACCCTACTACTGTCCACTTTTCATACTTTTTTGCAAACTCGAGCTGATGTTTCTTATGACGATATTGAAGACAAGGCTTCTTCACCTTTTTTCGGGCCACCATTTCAGACTTGTGTAACATGCGTCACATGGTGGTCTGTGATCTCACTATTACGAAGCATACGAGATACCTCCAGTGCCCTGTTTGTCGCACCAGAACTGATAGACCTTGTGATGAGCCGACTTGTTGACTCCGATATTTTGCCTGGACGTCTACCTCTTGGCTTTTGAATGGATGGACGGACTTCATTTCGTATTCTTCCAGCTGTCGTGGCGCTCACATGATGCAGTTTGGCAATTTTCTTGGCCGAGAGACCGCTATCGATGAGCTTGATGATGCGGTTTCTCTTTTCTTGGAAAATCGTCTTCATGGCTACTCCTCGATTCGAACCAGTGACCTTTTGCTTGGGAATCAACATAATAACACACTGAGCTATCAGGGAATGTGAGAACAGGTTGTAATTTGTAGTATACAGGAAGAAAAAGATTTTTCCACCACCAGGAGCAAAACAGTAACAATGCAGTGACATGACAAGAATCTGCATAACAAATCATATGCTGAATAGCTGCAAGTCAAGTATATGTATGAGATAGCCAAGATGATAAAATGATGGTAGTCTCACGTTCAAAGCTGTAGTGGATGGTGAGATATGGAGCTTGAAAGTCAAAGGTCCAAAACATTGTTACCCTTTTGCTCGTCACTGTATATTGATATTTTCTGGTGACAAATTGCATGAGAAAAAAAATGACATTATATAAATCAAGTCTTTAAGGTGTCCAAATAAAATGTAGGTTCCAAGATAGAAAAGGGTATGAATATGGGATCTGACTACACAGGGTTTGGTGTTGTCTGTTACCTTGGCGATGCATTGATCTGTATAGGAGACACAATATGATAGGATATTGTTATAAAACTTTATGAAAAATTTTCATTTTTTGTATTTCAAATGCTTATTTAAGGGTACATAGTACATTGAAAAGTACGGACGTGATAGGTCTGCCTGATCAAGAACTGCTTGTTGTTAAAGGAGAGTTCTCAGTTTTAGGGTATGTGCACACAATGACTTTATCAGGCGGGTGAGCCCGCTGTTTTGGAATAGGAAGACATTTTTTCTCGAAGCGTCTTTTTAGGGGTTTTTTTTTTCCAGAGTGTTTCTTAGTGTTTTTCTATTGTTATTGGGGCATTTTCTGGTAATTTTTTCTTTAACTCCATTCAACAATGAAGAAATTGCTACCGGTTTTTGAAGCGTAAACGCTGGTAAAACTCTCAACTAGACTCCCAGATATCTTCTGGGCACCTTATGAGCCTTCCATTAACTTGTATTGTAAAATAGGGAGTGTCTTCTAAGCAAAAGTCGGCTGAAAAATGGTCAGGTCACTTCTTTAACCCTTGCCGTCTTTGGAAGCTTGACGTGGTTAAAAAGAAGCTCAAAACAACTAAACATATGAAGAGCGAGTGTTTTTTGCATAGAAATGCAAATGTTCATTCTTCTGAGTGTTTTCTAGGCACTTTTTCAGGTGGTTTTCAGATTGGAATCTGCTTGAATGAGATGTCACGTGCAGACATGTCAACTCTGAGGTTTTTTTTTAGGATTTTTTTTTAGCTGATCTTTTCCAAAAACTCCTGAAAAACGTTTTGTTCTTCATTTCTATGGTAAATCCACTTTTTCTGTTCATGAGTTTTCTTTAGCTTTTTTTTGTCTTGAAAGAGATTTTGAAAAACACTTGATGGAAAAACAAAAGTGCATATCGCTTCTTTGAAAAGGATCTTGAAGGGAACTTCTCCAAAGTACGCACGGTCCAATAAAAAAAGGCTGCCAAGTACACTTCGGGGGAAAAAAACTTTCCTAAAACATCTCAGGAAAAAGAACATCTCCTTTAAAAATAATGTTCCGTATGCCAGAAATCTCACTCCAGTCAGTGACTGGAGTGAGATTTCTGGCATAATGCACAGAGGTGCATGCCACTCATCAGACGCTCCGGAATAATGAAGAAGCGTGCTCCTATTTATGAATCAGGAGCGTCTAACACCAGCGCACCTCCTTATAAAGATCAGCGTGAACAATGCCAGTGTTGATGAATCGGGTCCATTGTGTGCACATTTAGCAGGTTGAAATCTGATATCATGAAGATTTGGAAACCATACAACTAATCGCTTTACCTTTTCTGTAAAATACCAATAAACATAAGTCACTTTTTTTGTTTCCTGAAATATGTGAATGTGTTACCTTTAATTCTAATAAATAGTTGCTTCACAGTTAACATACACAAGGTGTAGACCAGTACAGCAGCCTTTGATTAACATGGCTCCGACACCTGTTGTATGGCAATGAGCCACATGCCAGGTTGGCTGTGAAATCACTGTATTAGGAAACAGTACATAAGTGATGATAAACACTTGAACATTGGATGTGCATATGAAGGCTTATGAAGAATCAAGAACACTCCTAAGGTCAAAGAAAGTATAATTAGAAGGTCTATAACCGTACTGATGGAGAGCCCTGTTCACACATAGTAGATGAAGCACATACGGTAGCTGTACCACTGATGGAGAGCATATATATATATATATATATATATATATATATATATATATATATATTTATATATATAAAAAAAAATCAACTGACGCTTTTTCATGCATTTTTATACATCATCAGTAGATAAAATTTACAAGACCAAATACAATTGCGTTACTGATGATCCGTATGGGATCCATATTTTTTTGTGTCTCCATAAACTTGAATAGGCGAGACTCATCCAAAACACGGGAGACACTAGGGCATGGTGCTATTATTTTCCACGCACACATTCGATCCATGTAAAAAGAACGGGCATCTGATCAGCCCTATTGGATAATATTGGTCTGATTGCTGTCAGTGTTTTCTACGGACACCTGGAACGAAAATACAGTTGTGTGATCGTAGCCTGACGAATATAAAAAAAAAACATGACAAAAATGGTAACACACGAGGGCAGATCAACTAACCCGATGTAATAAATCTAGACTACACAGTCTGCAAATGCTGCAAATTTATCACAATAAATCTGGTCAATTTTTAGGCTGTCTAGCCTATGCTTACATTGCTGATTATACAGATTATTTTTAGACCACCTTTTAAACCAAATAAATAGTAAATTTGGCACATTTTACAAACATACTTTGCCTCTTACGCTTTATTAGATGCTTTTTAAAAGTGTCTTGTGAGGATCAAAAAGTATCTAATACCCTTAATAAATGTGGCACATGGCATGTAGAACAGGATTCTGGCTCAATTTTAGACATAATTGTGGCGCAATTTAGTTAGTATAAGGCTATGTGCCCACGTAGCGTCTTTGTAGCGTTTTTGCGATGTATTTACAGCCGCGAAAACGCTTGTAAAACAGTCTGCCATGCAAAGCAATGTGAATTCGGATGTGCTGTGCACATGATGCGCTAATTTGCGTGCCGAATTTGCATTGGTTTGCAAAACGCAGCATGACCATTTCTACCGCGATTACGCTGCAGCGTAATCGCGGTGCGTGTGGTACCTGGGATGAAGAGGAGACTACAACTCCTCTCATCCCGGCTACCACGCAGTAAAAAAAAGAAATAAAAAAGTTAAAAATAAACAAAACCTGTATATTCACCTCTCCGGCGGCCCCCGGTCTCCTCCGGTCTGCTCCCGGCTGCGTCTTCTCTCTTCAGCGTCCCGCAGTGTACTGTCAGGACCTGAGGTGACGTCATTTAGTCACCTGATGGTCACGCGACCTCTGACGTCGGCGGTCAGGTGATGGTCGTGTGACCATCAGCTGACTGACGTCACCCCAGGTCCTGACAGTACACTGCGGGATGCTGAAGAGAGAAGACGCGGCCGGGAGCAGACCGGAGGAGTCCGGAGAGCAGACCGGGGGCCGCCGGAGAGGTGAATATACAGTTTTTTTTTATTTTTAACGTTTTAATTCCTTTTTTTTTACTATAGATGCAGCATTTAAAGCATCTAAGTTGTTCACACATTATAAATCCATGCCGGTTGCATGGATTTATATTGTGTGATCAACTTGTCAAGCACTTTCCATGTGATGCTCAAAATCGCTTGGAAAAGCGCATGAAAAAAACGCATGCGAAAACGCATGTAAAAACACTGAAAAAACGCATGTAAATCTGCCAGAGAGAGGCAAAAACGCTCTGCATCAAATCTGCTACGTGGGCACATAGCCTATTAGTTAGTTTTTTGTTGATTTTTCAGTCCTTTTGGTCTTGGCACTCGTTTTTTTACACCTAGTTTTCCTTTATGATTTTTTTTACTCACTGAAGTCACTTTACAAACATCCTGGTTGATAACAGGTCCATTAAAGGGGTTGTCCACAATAGGAAAACCTCTTCTGAATCACCACAAGGTGCATCACAAAATATTAAAAATGCTATACTTATTCTGTAAGGCTGCAGCCGATCAGCAGCCGCTGATTAGCTACAGTGGTCACGTGATATAACAATGTTATGTAACTTCCAGAGGACAGAACATTGACATTGTAGAAATGATGCCAGACTGGGAGTTAAGTATAACAGTTATTCTTTATTACTTTGGGATGCACCTTTTGGCGATTCAGAAGCAGGTTGGCCAATAATAGACAACCCCTTTAAAATTAATGTCAGACTATGTTTAATATAAGCCATCAATATAGTTATAACAAGGAGATAACTTTACTGGACGATATAGTTGTGAATAAAGAGGGTGTTGACTTTGTGAAGTCTTTTCTTGTTTCAAAAGTTTCCTGTTGATAAGTATGTCACGGGATGTCTCACTATGGACTTAGTTTTTGTGTTACATGTATTTTTTTTTAATTAACGTTAGAAAAGTTTTATTTTCATCATCTTTATTAAAAAACAAAATTAGTAATCTTGCAGTTTTCACACTGGCCACTGGGGCGATTTTAGAATTATACTTCCTGTTATTTCAGGAAGAGTTTACAGCAGTTTCGTTATCATCAGAGACAGGATTACAAGGACTTATGACATCTCTATACACAGCTGATAACACAGTATCTGCCAATCACAATAGGTGATGTCACAGCTGACTCTGCTCCTCCTCCCTCTACAATAACTTTTGCACATGCTCATTAGATGTTTCAATACAAAAGATAGGGACTCAGTCTGTCTATTGCTGCTAATGTACTTGTGAATTTCCTGAAACAACAGAAAGTTAGAGACTAAAAAATCCCTTGTGGCCAATGAGAAAATTGCAAGATTTCTAATTTTTATTTTTTAAAAAGTATGTCATATGAAAATAAAATCATTGCAAAAAATGCAAAACAAAAAAATGATTTAAAAAGGACTACATAAGGGCAGAGTTAGTTCCCATAAACATATTATTATTATTTATTTTTAGAGCACCATTGATTCCCTCGTACTGTACATGAGAAGGGGTTACATACAAGATACAAATGTAGCACCCTGAGGATTCGGCTGCTACAGGGGTATTGCACCTCAAACCAGAGGTGTGATATTCCACTCCCGGGTAAGGATGGAGTGTGGAACTGAGCTCGGTAGGCTGCATGCACTACACACATCCCATTTCCGAGGAGCAGACCAACGGTACTCCCACTTAGAAATGTGCAGGTACGACCGAGTCTGTTCCTGGCTGGAGTGGGAGGGGGGTGGTACATCCCAAGTAGTGTAGGGGCAGATAGGGGGAGCAGCCTGGGTAAAGATAGGAGCTCATTGGGTGCTGGTCACCTGAGCTCACACATAGAGGGAGTATATAAGGTGGGCACCATCTTAGGACAGGGTCTTTTGCAGAGAGGAGTCGGTCAGTCTGTCAGAGCAAGAAGCAGAGGAGCAGAGCAGCCCCAGAGAGAGAGAGAGGAGAAAGCAAGAAAGACCCAGAGGGGACAAAGAGAGGACTCTGAGAACCCAAATTCAAGCTACGGGTGAAGAGTCGGCAATAGGGTACCGGATCCCAAACTGGTGGGGGCAAAAGCACACCCTAGCCAGAGACCGGAGGCCGTGGGCAGGATCTGCCACGGCCACCCACCACATCCACCCCGAAGGCAAACCACGTGGAGGGTCAGGGAACCCAAGGCCAAGGGTCTCCCAACAGAAGGCCCGAGGGAGCTGGACCTAGGTGGATCACTAGTGGGGACGGCCAGAGGAAAGGACAGAAGGAGAGCTCAGGGTCACGCTCCGGACTTGCTTGGGGGTTGGCTGAATCCAGGACCTGGTGGACGCAGCACGGCTCGGGTGGTCACTTGAAGCTGGAGTGACCGGAACATCAGCAGTAAGTAAATACCCTAAACTGCACAACCCGACTCTGTCTCTAATTACCATCTATGCTGCACCACCACAACCCCCATCCTCTGCACCTGACCCCCTGAGGCTATACCCCACCCGTTGGGGGTTATACTATCAAAAGCTGCACCAACACCATCAGCCTCAGCGGACCCTGCTGCAGCGGCGGCCGTAGTGACCGCAATACAACGGGTGGCGTAGTCGACATAAAGAACTTTATAACATCTGTAGGACTGCCACATACTCCGAGCTTGACACCCTGGGCACGGACCGGGTCACAGCCACTCGGAGACTACAACCCCCATCTGATCCGGCTCCGGGTATTCCCCTAAAGAATATGGCCCAGGGGGCGCGTCAACTTTGGCGTAGTCGGCAGGATTACGTGCCCGCAACACCCGGGTACTGCGTGCCTGAAGAAAAGAACGAGTTTACCTCAAAAAGAAGTCTCCTGCCGGTTCCGGAGGGTCCCCGCCATCGGACTCCATCACAGATCGATTCCCGCCGGTTGTCCGCCATTAACAGCTTTTTCCCGCCATCTGCAGAGTTTCCCGCCACTGGGAGACGATTCCCGCCATTTCCAAAGGTTTCCCGCCTTGGAAGAGCGGACGCCATTATGGGCGTGCCAGAGGGTGGCAAGAGGCCACCTCCCATCGTGGGCCAGGACCGAAAATGGCGCCAAAAGTGGAAACCGCCCCCACCAACAGAGACTGTGATGCTAGAGGTGTCTGTCAGCGTGAAAGAACTGCCCCTGGAGCTGACAATCACCAAGTGGCCCCGGGACCGCCCTCGAAGTGGGAGGACTGAGGACAAGAAAACAAAGATGGGTGTCGCTTGGAGCAGTCTGGAGAGAGCGCACCCGGAGGCAAGAAGCCTGGAGAAGAGTATCGGAGGAGCTTACCCGGAGATGGCGAGAAAGCAGAGCAGCACCGGCCCGTTGGCCAGGAGCCTGCTAGAAACAGAGGAGGGAGAGCAGAGCAGCACCGGCCCGCTGGCCAGGAGCCTGCTGGAGACAACAGAAGGAGAGCAGAGCAGCACCGACCCGTTGGTCAGGAGCCTGCTGGAAGCAACGACTCCACTAGGCCTAGTGGAGGTCCTAGCACAGCTCCCCCGAGATCGGGAGTGTGCGCAGACCGCTCTGGAGGGCCTCGCAAGGAGGATGGCCCGGGTGCAGCGAGAGACGTTGGCGGAGTGGAGCCGGGAGATGGCCCAGCAGACCGAGACCCGTCAGCGGAGCACGCCACCCAAGACGAGGAGACAGACCGCCTCTGAGGATGGCGCGGGAGGACTCAAGGCCGGAGACGGCGCCGAGAAGGGAGCCGAACGAGTGGAGGCAGGTAAAGGGGACGTCTATACCCCAAACCGG
Organism: Phyllobates terribilis; assembly: GCF_046119375.1. Taxonomy (NCBI): domain Eukaryota; kingdom Metazoa; phylum Chordata; class Amphibia; order Anura; family Dendrobatidae; genus Phyllobates; species Phyllobates terribilis. Next base: position 224,431,202 of record NW_027362767.1, read on the forward strand.
GAAACCGCGTACCTGCCCCAGCTCCCCGTCGCAGAGCCCGAAGTCTATCCTGCCGTGCCCGTCGCTGCAACGTCACCGCCGCAGACTAGGCCTCAAACGGGAGCCGCGACCCCTGTGACGTCACACGCCTCGACCCCGAGCGTGACCAAGCAGGAAGTACCACCAGCCTGGTCGCAAGGCCTAGTACCCCCGGGCGCCGCAATACCAACAGCGCCCCCTACCTCCGCGGAGCCCCCGGCCTGGTCGCAGGGCCAAGTAGCCCAGGGCGCCGCCGTCCTTACGGTGCCCTTCACCTTCCAGATACCCCAGGCCTGGCCGCAAGGCCCGGGCAACCCGGGCGCCGCCACCACCACCGCGCCCATAAAACCAAGAGTGCCGCATCTGGGAGAAGATCTATTTGCCCAGCATACGTGCCCGAACGGGTCTGAAGCTAAAGGTAACCACAAAGAAAGAGCAGGAGGACGCCGTCGTTAAGTACAGCAGAGTACAAGCTGTATATAGTTGCCCGTCGGGGCACAGTGAACTGTTGCTAATATAGTCCCCGTTGGGACCAGCATGTGTGAACTGTTACCCGTATTTCCCTTAATTCCCACTGACCGAGGACTGAGAGCGGTCATCCCTATTCCCATTACCTGGCCGAGGACTGAGAGCGGCCATATCCCTGTATATAGTTGCGCGTCTTAAAGCGCCCCCTACCGGTTTTATAGGAAAGCCACGAGTTCCAAAGACTGTCGCACTTTTCCCGGACACACGTTGCACAGTGTCCGGAGGAGGAACCAGAAAAAGAAGAGAGAATGTTATATGAAAAGTTTTTATATGATGTTTTATTATGTTTATGTTTATGAAAAAAAATGTATGTTTGGTGTTGTTTTTGTCTTACAGCCCGAGGACGTGCTGTGATTTACCAGGGGGGAATGTAGCACCCTGAGGATTCGGCTGCTACAGGGGTATTGCACCTCAAACCAGAGGTGTGATATTCCACTCCCGGGTAAGGATGGAGTGTGGAACTGAGCTCGGTAGGCTGCATGCACTACACACATCCCATTTCCGAGGAGCAGACCAATGGTACTCCCACTTAGAAATGTGCAGGTACGACCGAGTCTGTTCCTGGCTGGAGTGGGAGGGGGGTGGTACATCCCAAGTAGTGTAGGGGCAGATAGGGGGAGCAGCCTGGGTAAAGATAGGAGCTCATTGGGTGCTGGTCACCTGAGCTCACACATAGAGGGAGTATATAAGGTGGGCACCATCTTAGGACAGGGTCTTTTGCAGAGAGGAGTCGGTCAGTCTGTCAGAGCAAGAAGCAGAGGAGCAGAGCAGCCCCAGAGAGAGAGAGAGGAGAAAGCAAGAAAGACCCAGAGGGGACAAAGAGAGGACTCTGAGAACCCAAATTCAAGCTACGGGTGAAGAGTCGGCAATAGGGTACCGGATCCCAAACTGGTGGGGGCAAAAGCACACCCTAGCCAGAGACCGGAGGCCGTGGGCAGGATCTGCCACGGCCACCCACCACATCCACCCCGAAGGCAAACCACGTGGAGGGTCAGGGAACCCAAGGCCAAGGGTCTCCCAACAGAAGGCCCGAGGGAGCTGGACCTAGGTGGATCACTAGTGGGGACGGCCAGAGGAAAGGACAGAAGGAGAGCTCAGGGTCACGCTCCGGACTTGCTTGGGGGTTGGCTGAATCCAGGACCTGGTGGACGCAGCACGGCTCGGGTGGTCACTTGAAGCTGGAGTGACCGGAACATCAGCAGTAAGTAAATACCCTAAACTGCACAACCCGACTCTGTCTCTAATTACCATCTATGCTGCACCACCACAACCCCCATCCTCTGCACCTGACCCCCTGAGGCTATACCCCACCCGTTGGGGGTTATACTATCAAAAGCTGCACCAACACCATCAGCCTCAGCGGACCCTGCTGCAGCGGCGGCCTTAGTGACCGCAATACAACGGGTGGCGTAGTCGACATAAAGAACTTTATAACATCTGTAGGACTGCCACATACTCCGAGCTTGACACCCTGGGCACGGACCGGGTCACAGCCACTCGGAGACTACAACCCCCATCTGATCCGGCTCCGGGTATTCCCCTAAAGAATATGGCCCAGGGGGCGCGTCACAAATATAAAATACAATGAACATAATAACAATGACAGATGGGAGAGGGCCCTGCCCTCGTGGGTTTACAGTCTACAGGATAATGGAGAGGAGACAGTAGGTTAGGGGGTTGCGGCAGCTCCGGTGGTGGTGAGGTGGCAGCGCGGTCATTGCAAGCTGTAAGCTTTCTTGAAGAGATGGGTTTTTAAGTTCTGTGTGAAGGTTCCAAATGTTGGAGACAATCTGATGGATTGGGAATTCCAGAGGACTGAGGATACCCAGGAGTAGTCTTGAAGGCGAATGGGTGAGGAACAAACGAGAGCAGATGATAGAAGGAGATCCTGTGAGGACCGGAGATTATGTGTGGGAAGATATCGGGAGATTAGCTCAGAGATATATGTAGGAGACAAATTATGGATGGCTTTGTAGGTCAGTGTTAATAGTTTAAACTGTATCTGTTGGGAAATTGGGAACCAATGAAAAGATTTGCAGAGTGGAGAGGCGGAGGAGTAGCGAGGAGACAGGTGGATTAATCGGGCCATATGGACATATGACATCTTCTTTCTTAAGTATACTTACCAAAGCTAAAACTGACTAATCTAACAGAAAAAATGACTATAAATGAATGCTTTGTCAAAAAACCTGGTGCCCTCCATAGGAACGATGGTGCTGTCATTGTAGATTGCTTATCCTAATCATCTTTTTTCCATAATGGCCTCCACAATCTCATGAAGAGGATTTTGAAACATCTGGGGACTCTCCTCCTCCTTTCCTCCTCCACTGCTATCTGATAGGATCAGAGCTGTTGTAATATGATAGTAACCCCCTTCAAGATGGTTATTGATCTTTTCAACAATTGTTATTTCTGTGGTGCAAAAATGTTCACTTTTTATGAAGATGTGTTCTGGTAGTTGAATTTTAAAACTTTTTTTATACTCTCTTCTTGGTCTTAGTGGTTTGTTTTTGGGTTAATTAACATTTATCTAAGAAAAATGTACAGTGCAATTTCCATATGAAGGAAAGAAAGTAAAGATGTTCTTCGCTTCTCAGGCTATTGTCTACAGGGTGGGTAGAGAAATCGATTAACAGAGTAAATACATTATCATTATATCCAACTTACAGTTATACTAACATCGTTTATGACTTTATTTTCTATTGCTTGCATAGTTCCAACCTGTTTCGTGATGCTGTACAGAGATGGTCATCATTTATATTGTACCTGTCTCCAGTGAGGCTCACGGACTAATTTCCTTATCTCAGGCACACAGAGCTAATTTCATGGAAACCAATTAACCTAGAGTATTAATGTTTTTGGAATGTGGGAGGAAAGCCACTCATACAGAAGAAGTACAGCACATACATACTCCAGGCTAATGTTGCCTTTGGTTGGATTCAAACACTTAACCCAATTATCTTACAGCTAATCATTAAATAAATGAGCTGCCCATGTAGGAAGGGACATTTATATATACAGTATATTGAAGAAAAAAAAAAGAAATAATTATTTATTTAGTTTACAATTCAGCACTGACCTTCTCATTGGTTTATATTATTGGCAGCATGCATTGATATATAATAATAATTTGTTAACAATATATGTGTTCTTCTTAGAACCCAACCCCACACTCTTTCAAATCTCCTAGGAACATTCTACTTCAAAGGTTTATCCAGGACTATTTTTTTTTACTATGTGCCTAAAAACATAGCTAGCTACCTGCCTGTTCTACCCGGCACTGGCACACAGAGATCACTGACCGTTCCTCCCAGCGATTCAGCTGCTCAAAGTCAACAGACCAGTTCTTCCTTTTTAGGGGCTGGTCTGTCAACGGGGCGTGACTGCCGACATCCTGCTGATTGACAGCCAGCTTCACGCAGCTAGCCGGCTTCAATCAGCATGACGTCGGAATGACGCCCCACCAGCAAAGCAAAAAAGCAAAGCGGAAGAGAAGTCGCTGCTCTGTCGACATGACGTCATCGAAAGCTGCTGAGCCACCAGTAGGAGAGCTCTTTGCCGGCAGAGATCGGCGCCGGGCACAACAGGCAGGTAGTTAGCAACTGTCTGTTAGTGTTTATGTTATTATCTGCAACAAGAACTAAGGAAAGATAGGGGAAAGCTGTCCATACAGTAAGACTAAGCTGAATCCCTACGATGTAGCGGCTGCCTGTTCCTAGTGAACAGACCCGCCTTCGTCCTCGGCTAGTCTGAACGAAGACCTATAGAATTAAGGAAGGGGTCCCTAAAAGTACTAAGGACAAAAATGGGACACCTCCTAAACAGAAGTTGTTGCAGAACACAAAAGACAAACTGACAAAAAGTAATAGAGGTCCCAGAGGACCAAGCAAACTGACAGAGATAGGCACCGAAGCACCAGGCTAGCAAAACAGTTAAACAACACTGAAGTCTAGCAAAGCCAGAAGGGTGGAGCTGGAATATATAGGCAGATGTTCACGTGACCGCAAAACACAAGATAGAAAAAACTAACAGGAGGGTTCTAACAGTACCCCCTCTTTTATGAGGATGCTCCGGATCCTCCAGGCCCAGAGGATCTTGGTCTCAAACGAAAATATAACAAACAAGCATTTTTAAAGGAAAAAAAATCTTGCTGTTTACCACAAAAAACATCAGGCAGTCCTACCTTGGGTTCAACAAAATGCGCTCCAGGATAGCTACTCACGTGCTGCTGAAGCTCGGCCACCTCCAGAGACAATCCCTGCAGGCGTTGAGTCAACTCCTGGACGGAAACCATACTGATCCCCGAATTTCTTTCCATTTAGTTTTTTTTGGCTGGACTTACTGTTATGATCTGCAACAAGAACTAAGGAAAGATAGAGGAAAGCTGTCCCTACAGTAAGACTAAGCTGAATCCCTACGATGTAGTGGGCTGCCTGTTTCTAGTGAACAGACCCGCCTTCGTCCTCGGCTAGTCTGAACGAAGGCCTATAGAATAAAGGGAGGTGTCCCTAAAAGTACTAAGGACTGGGACAAAAATGGGACACCTCCTAAACAGAAGTTGTTGCAGAACACAAAAGACAAACTGACAAAAAGTACTAGAGGTCCCAGAGGACCAAGCAAACTGACAGAGAAAGGCACCAAAGTACCAGACTAGCAAAACAGTTAAACAACACTGAAGTCCAGCAAAGCCACAAGGGCGGAGCCGGAATATATAGGCAGATGGTCACGTGACCGCAAAACACAAGATAGAAAAAACTAACAGGAGAGTTCTAACAGTTTAGGCCTATAGTAAAAAGATAGTCCTGGATAACCCTTTGTAAAGATAATCAGTCACTTATCATAAATATTTAATTTAAACCTGATATGAATGCCGCTGTCCTTCTAAATCTGGTGTTGTTTTTATTTTGTCTCTTTGCTTCTTTATTCCTGGATTACCGATAGTGGAGGAGAATGGGTTAATTCTTGCGCTGGCTGGACAGTGGAGACCATTGATTGATTGATGGAGTCAGAGACCCATGTAGAATAATATGCAGTTTATTTGTCAACGCGTTTCGAAGTTATACGCTTCTTCTTCAGGACAAACCACCGACTCTATATATTTCTGAGATATGGCCTTCTCTTACCTGTAAATAAATCTAATCTCATTAGTCAAGAGGGCATGATCATCAAGAAAACTTCCTGAGAGAAGAGTTTATGACCAAGCCCCCTTGGCTAATTAGACTAGATTTACCTATAAGGCACAAAAAGGAAGATGGGACCATATCCCAGGAAGAGAGACTCAAGTACAAAAAAAACAACACCATCAGATTCAGTAGAACAGGTAAAAAAATTACATATTCATGGCAAAGGACAGGTCATCTTTAAAAAGGACTGGTCACCAGATCAAAAGTGTCCAGTTTCTGCTCTTATTTCATTCCTGCTGTTCCTCTGAGTATTGACTTTTTTTTATTCTTTTTAAATCCACCATACGGTTCCAGAGATATGGGCCTCTTTATACAGTGCTATTTTTATGGTCTTTACCTAGGGGGCGTGGCTTACAGGATCCTCAGGGGCGTGTCTTTAGGCTGCCCTGCATAATTACCCTGCGACTCACACCCCCTTTGGTAAAGACTATGAAAAGCAGTACTAAATAAAAAAGGTTCATATCTCTGGAACCAAGCGGCGGATTTATAAAAAGCAAAAAAACACAACACGAAGGAGAGAATCCAGAATAAAATAAGAGCAAAATTGGCTACTTTTGACCCAGTAACATGTTCCTCTTGAATATTTACTTGATGCACATTAATTATTAATAATAATAATAAAAAAAATGCACATCTATAACTGTAATGTAACATTTGTACTCATGACAAGTGTGGGCCGTTTTGGTGAATGTTTCATCTTTGTTGTCTGCTCTTATTTATTATTTTTTAATATTATGGAATGCAATACTATGTTTATCTTCTGTTTCCTGTAAATATCATCTTTCCAAACTCTTTAACTATTGTAAAAAAAAGAAAAAAATATTGCGAAATAGGCTTGAAAAATAGTGCAAAATTATAATATATTTTTACATTTCAAATACGTTCTAACTACCCGAATCTTTTTTAAGTTTTTGAAAAGTAAATTATCAGAATATTTTCCTACAATATATTTTAGCTGCATTCTATTTGTTAACACAATGACCAGTAAATCTCCCCCCCCCCCCATCATTTTACTGAATCTAAGCCATACTAAGCACATATTTTATAAATGACCCTCATTGTAGGCTTTTTGCTCGGTTTGGTGACCCTTTAGGGGGTCACATCAGTTTACAGAGCTTGGTGTTCAATTTTTCAAATATAGTTTGCAGGACACAAAGGACCGCTCTGTCAGCCGCAGTCGGGGAGATTGAGTTAGAGGATTGAGCCTCTTTTTTTTCCTCTAAGAGATACATCATTTGTACTGAGGGCTGAATAACCTATAAGAGTCCTGAAATCCTCTCTCATCCTGACAGATAGTGTGCAGTGTTCCGAGGTGGAAGGGTTAAGTAAATGAGGTTGTTAGGTGACAATCTGCTGATTTGTTTTCCTCCTTTTGACATCCTTCCTTAGCACATGGTGCATGTGTCAGATGAGTAGGACAGGTGGCTGATATGTTTCAGATTTTTTTAACCTCCTCACGACCTAACCCCTGCTGAGAATGGGAAAAAAAATGCACTTAGAATCTCCCAAACCTCCTGTTTGATATGAATAAGGATAGATCTGTGGTCTGGAGTCCTAGGGGTGACATTTAATGTGAAGTTGTCATGTGTATGTATCTCTGAGAACACAATAATGCTGATGTGCATGTGAACGCATTTGCGGTGGGAAGTCGACATTTTCAGAATTACGTGATATATAGTCCATCTGGATTAGTATCATATCCAATTAAAGCAATGCACTGCAATATTTTGGACACTTATTGTGCGATACGCTTAAATATTGATGTTTACTATGTTTTGTTATTGTTGTTGGTGATCAATGTCAGTGAAAGTAATGATTTAGTATTTTGTATAATCTGATACATTCATTTACATTTCTTTAGTTCTATTTTGTTTCCAGTATGTAAAAAAAAAATGAATGCACCGAGTATATTATGGTAAATGCCGACTTTATGTGTCACCGTGCACTTGTCATATGTTGTCAGATATGCCGAATCAGATACAGCAAAGTACACATTCATCACACACATTTATCGCACACATTCATCACATCACACACATTCATCACACATTCATCGAGCACATTCATCGCAAACATTTATCGCACACATTCATCGCACACATTCATCCCACACATTCATCCCACACATTCATCCCACACATTCATCCCACACATGCATCGCACACATGCATCGCACACATGCATCGCACACATTTATCGCACACATTCATCGCACACATTCATCGCACACATTCATCGCACACATTCATCCCACACATTCATCCCACACATGCATCGCACACATGGATCGCACACATGCATCGCACATATTCATCGCACACATTTATCGCACACATTCATCGCACACATTCATCGCACACATTCATCGCACACATTCATCCCACACATGCATCGCACACATTCATCACACACATTTATCGCACACATTCCTCGCACACATTCCTCGCACACATTCCTCGCACACATTCATCGCACACATTCATCGCACACATTCATCGCACACATTTATCGCACACATTCCTCGCACACATTCATCGCACACATTCATCGCACACATTCATCGCACACATTCATCCCACACATTCATCGCACACATTCATCGCACCGTTTCATTTGCAGCTTTATTGTGAGTCATGCAAAATTGACCATGTAATAATTTGATACTTTTCATTGTAACCCGTGTTGTTTCTGATCCCTGCTGATAATACTAGTTTATACCACCGGCCTGTTGGCACCTTCAATATACAATAGTTTTATGAATCACACAAACAGAACATAAAGGCATTTTTAATAACCCCTTAAGGACTGGGCATTTTTTCATTTTTGCTTTTCCGTTTTTGCCTCCCTTTCTTCCCAGAGTAATAACTTTTTTATTTCTCCATCCACAAAGCTTGTTTTTTTTTTTGCTGAGGGACAAGTTATGAATGACGCCATTCATTTTAACAAAAAAAGGTAGTGAAAAAAATTCCAAGTGGGCAATTAATGGGAGCCAGCGCTTGCATGCATCGGCAACCAGTCCATTTAAATATCACTATAATAGACCGACATTGGCATCTAAATGCTTAACAGCAGTGATCGGAGTCAGCTCCGGTCGCTGCTGTTAGACAATGAAACATAGCCATTATCCACCACGTATGAGCCCCCTCCACACTTGCGGACCCCTGTTACGTAATTTGCATTAAGTGGTTAATATGGATTTGAATGACGCCATTCATTTTAACAAAAAAAGGTAGTAAAAAAATTCCAAGTATGCAACCAATGGGAGCCAGCGCTTGCATGCATCGGCAATCAGTCCATTTAAATATCACTATCAGAGATCGACATTGGCAAATAAATGGTTAACAGCAGCGATCAAAGTCAGCTCCGGCCGCTGGTGTTAGACAATGTAACATAGCCATTATCCACCGCGTATTAGCCCCCTCCACACTTGCGGACCCCTGTTACATAATTTGCATTAAGTGGTTAATATGGATTTATAGGGGGTATATAATTATATCTAATATACATTTATGAAAATAAATACTGAAAGTTAATATTCTTCATTCATACAGTATAGATCTAATCAGTATTTTGCATTTGTGTTTGTTTTTTTAAAGACAAAATGAGGATTATTTTATCCACTTATATAGCGCCATGAATTCCACAGCACTTTACAGACATTATGGGCACTGTCCCCATTGGGGCTCACAATCTACATTCCCTATCAGTATGTCTTTGGAGTGTGGGAGGAAACCGGAGAACCTGAAGGAAACCCACACAAACACAGGGAGAACATACAAACTCCTTGCAAATGTTTTCCTTGGTGGGATTTGAACCCAGGACCCCAGCACTGCAAAGTGGCAGTGCTAACCACTGAGCCACCGTACAGTGCTAACCACTGATCCACCGTACAGTGCTAACCACTGAGCCACCATGCTGGTGTAAGGGGGAAGACCAGGGTGCAAATACTTTCAGAACAAGGGATCCGGAACTGCCGGGGCCGTACCTCTGGTTGCAGGGGGAAGACAGACTGCGAGCACAGGAGTCAGGTGACTGGGAAGCTTGGGGGCGTGTCCAGAGTGAGAGCTGGGAAGTCAGTTAACCGGAAAACTGGTGGCGTGGCTAGACAGAGGGGGAGACAAGGACTTTTGCGCGGGAAAGCGGCAGGAGAGTCCCGCTCAGGAGAGCAGTGTGAGAGGGTCCAGGCTCCTGGCTCCAGTACTGGGAGCAAGATCCAAGTGCAGTGGACCGGAGGAGTCAAGCCGACTAGAGGGAGAAGAGACGCAGGGTCCGTGGAGCCGAGCACGTGAGGTCCACTGTTATGGACTTGGAGCTCAGCGGGTAAAACCGGAGACCGCCCGCTGCCGCCAGAAGACGGAGCATTGTTTGGGCGGGGAAGCCTGAAGAAAGCATCACCAGCATCAGCTGGCAACTGCCTTGTGGAGGATAAAAGTCAGCTAAGTGTAAAAACTGTCGATTACAACCGGTTTGACTCTGCTACATCTAGTTAAACTGTGAACTGTCAGTTATAGACTTCTACTTGCTATTTCCCTTGTTTTTCCCCATATTTTCCCCTGTTACTCCCTGCGTGGAGATTGACCCTGTTATCATAAACCTCCCCTGTTTATTAACCCTGTATTGGCTGCTCTGTGTTTCTGTGTCACTGCATCTAAAGTACCCGTGTTACATTTGGCGTAGTCGGCAGGATGCAGTCGTTAGACACAGACACTGCAGAGCAGTCCATCCTGGGAGCCCCTAAATGTAGCTTGCCGCTGGGGGCCATGCTCAGCAATCTCCCAAAGTTCACCGGGGACAATATGATGCTGTGGGACTGGATTGAGAGAGTTAGGAGTATGTTACGTATGTGACGCGCCCCTGGGCCTGTGTCGCGCTGCGTTGCGCACGCGGGAGCTTACCCGGAGCCGGATCTCTTGAGGGTTGTAGTCTCGTGGCGGTGACCCGGTCCGTGCCCAGGGAGTCAAACTGAGCGGCGATGTTTTAGCAGTAGATGTAGGACGACTACGCCACCCGTTGAATGCAGCTATGGAGCTGCCGCTGCAGGGCAGACCGCTGAGGCCGGTGGTAGGATAGTGCAGCGTAGATGGTAAAACCCCCAACGGGAGGGGTATGGCCTCAGGGCAGCCGACGTGGATGATGGGGGTAGCAGGAACCACTCAGAGACAATGCGGTGTAGTTCAGGGTCTTTACTGGTGACAAAGATAGACCCTCCCGGAGTACTGGCTAGCGATTGGGGCCTGGTCAGTCCTTGAGCAGATGAGATCTCCCCTGGCCAGGCGGAGTTGTAGGCCTCCCAAACTAACTGTACTCTTCTGGCTACCTTGCTAGAGGCGGTATAAGTAGCCCACGTCCCTGAGTGTACCGTGTGGTGCTCACCCGTATGGCCGGTGACTCGGGGCCTTCTAGTAGCTTCCGCTCCACGACGGCGGTGCTGGTCCCATGCGTGTGACCGTGCCTTCGGGCTTCTTGGCCAGAGGACCTGAAATCCCCTGCCTGACAGATTCTGCTGCTGGGTAGGAGTTAGTCCCCACAGCCTCGGACTCCGGGTCCGGTGATAGCTTCTCAGTCAGGGCGAGCTCTGCAGCTGCCAGCCCCTGACTCCTTGTAACACTGCTCCCACAGAGCTCCTGTTGTTTCTTCCTATGCTGCTTCTCTGTCTCTACTTCTGGCAGGGCCCAGGAGCTGGGCCCAGCCGGAGCCACAGCTCCCTGCCAGCCCTCCTGGCTGAACTCTCCCTCTGAACTCCCTAACCCTGCCTCAGCCCCAGGTTTATATAGGGGAAGTTCTTCCCCTCCCAGGACTGGGCAGGAGGTGTGGCATGCATAAGATTCCTGACCAAGAGACCTCCCACCTGCTCTCAGACATAACATTGCTTGTTACTGTGAAAACCAGACCCCTGGGGTGCCACATTCCCCCCTAGTGAAATTTAGTACTCCGGGACTAAACATATTTTTAGAAAAACATAACAAGGTATAAACAATAATAATACAATAAGAAAAACACATAAAGATGGTTACGGCGTGTCCGCAACCGGGTGCAGTCTTTGAAGAAAAGCAAGGTGTCCATTTCACCAAAACAGGGAGACGTAACCAGGTAGGGGTCTGTCCTGCCCCGAGTCCTTAACAGTCTTTAGTCCATTCCTGGGTTACGCTCCAACCAATTGTACAAGGATTCCCGGTAAATCCACCAAGGACTCCTAAAAATAACTAGAAACACATAATTATTTACAGGATATGGCCGCTCTCAGTCCTCGGCCAGTGGGGATAAGGAATGGCTGTTCACAGTCCTCAGCCTGTTAAGGGATAGGGACACACAGGAAACAGTTCTTTTAAACAGTTCCACACTAGTCCCAACGGGGACCATATTTTAATTAGCAGCAGTTCTTGTACCCTTACGGGTAACTATTTACAGCTCTTTATTCATGCTACTTCCCTTCAGTAGCTATGTCCTCTTTGTGCTCCCTCCTGAGGGTAGTCCTCAGACCCGTCCGGGTCCTCTTGGCTTTCCTCGTATTGGTAGTACTGCAGCTCCTCCTCGGTTAGCTGGGTTAGTATCTCTGCGACAGTCCTCCTCCCAGGTGGCCAGGACTTTACCTCCCTTTGGGCTGCCCCGGTTAATTGGGCCACCAGGATGCTCACTTTTTGCTCCTCTGTGAGGGGATACACCTGGAAGAGGCTATCCAACTTTTCTCTAAAGTCATGCAGGGTATGTGACTCCCCTGAGTACTGGGGTAGCCAGGCTGCCCCCGGGATATAGGGCATGGTGAAAGGCATGACCGCAACAGCGGTGGCGCTGGCGGGGGTTGAAGCGGTGAAGCTCTCCTCCGTATCCGACATCCTTCTCCCCCCTAGTGGACCGTGGCCTACCTTGCGAAGATCCTCTTCCGTAGGCCGCGGCTCCGCAGTGGATCGTCAGGGTTGAGGACCTTCCGTCGCGCTCCTGTGACGTCGGCGTCTGCTGGGCTCCTTCCAGGACCTTACGCAACGTCCGGACGTGAGGCGGGGCTTCAGTTCTCGCGCGCTTTCGGAGTCCACGCCCCTCTTCTTCCTGCGCGGCGTCCTCAAGATGGCGTCCAACGGCGGGAAAACTCCACGGAAGGCGGGAAGAAGGCTGAAAATGGCGCCGGATGGCGGGAATCTTCACTGATGGCGGGAAAAAGGCTGAAGATGGCGCCGGATGGCGGGAATCTTCACCACTGGTAAGTTTGAACAGTCTTTTTCAGGCACGCAGTACCCGGTGGTTGCGGGCACGAAATCCTGCCGACTACGCCAAAAGTTGACGCGCCCCTGGGCCTGTGTCGCGCTGCGTTGCGCACGCGGGAGCTTACCCGGAGCCGGATCTCTTGAGGGTTGTAGTCTCGTGGCGGTGACCCGGTCCGTGCCCAGGGAGTCAAACTGAGCGGCGATGTTTTAGCAGTAGATGTAGGACGACTACGCCACCCGTTGAATGCAGCTATGGAGCTGCCGCTGCAGGGCAGACCGCTGAGGCCGGTGGTAGGATAGTGCAGCGTAGATGGTATAACCCCCAACGGGAGGGGTATGGCCTCAGGGCAGCCGACGTGGATGATGGGGGTAGCAGGAACCACTCAGAGATGATGCGGTGTAGTTCAGGGTCTTTACTGGTGACAAAGATAGACCCTCCCGGAGTACTGGCTAGCGATTGGGGCCTGGTCAGTCCTTGAGCAGATGAGATCTCCCCTGGCCAGGCGGAGTTGTAGGCCTCCCAAACTAACTGTACTCTTCTGGCTACCTTGCTAGAGGCGGTATAAGTAGCCCACGTCCCTGAGTGTACCGTGTGGTGCTCACCCGTATGGCCGGTGACTCGGGGCCTTCTAGTAGCTTCCGCTCCACGACGGCGGTGCTGGTCCCATGCGTGTGACCGTGCCTTCGGGCTTCTTGGCCAGAGGACCTGAAATCCCCTGCCTGACGGATTCTGCTGCTGGGTAGGAGTTAGTCCCCACAGCCTCGGACTCCGGGTCCGGTGATAGCTTCTCAGTCAGGGCGAGCTCTGCAGCTGCCAGCCCCTGACTCCTTGTAACACTGCTCCCACAGAGCTCCTGTTGTTTCTTCCTATGCTGCTTCTCTGTCTCTACTTCTGGCAGGGCCCAGGAGCTGGGCCCAGCCGGAGCCACAGCTCCCTGCCAGCCCTCCTGGCTGAACTCTCCCTCTGAACTCCCTAACCCTGCCTCAGCCCCAGGTTTATATAGGGGAAGTTCTTCCCCTCCCAGGACTGGGCAGGAGGTGTGGCATGCATAGGATTCCTGACCAAGAGACCTCCCACCTGCTCTCAGACATAACATTGCTTGTTACTGTGGAAACCAGACCCCTGGGGTGCCACATATGCATCCAATGACCTCAGCTATGCAAGCCGAAATAGTCTTACTGGCCGTGATGTACCGCCCTCCCCATGACCGGGATACTGTAGAAAAAGTGGTGCGGATACTGGAGGAGATGCATGGGGATCCCACAAATGTAGGAGAGCTGAGGATACGGCTGTTTCACCAAGTGCAGCAGGAGGGGGAGACTGTGACGCAGTATATTAATGCCTTACAGAGGGTGCATGCCTATATCACTAGAAAAGACGACATGGGGAATTTGGGAATGGGCCCCCTCTGGCGTGATCTTAAGGGACCAGTTTGTGGCAGGCCTCAGGGATGTGCAGCTGAAGCAGGCCTTGCGGGAGCGCCTGCACGCCAACCCACGTATGACTTTTCTAGAAGCGGGGGCAGAGGCACGTGTGAGAGCGCAGGAGATGGGGGTGACGGCCCTGGCAGGGATGGTCCGGAGTAACGAGGTACCCACCCCGCCTGCAGCTGAACCGTAATGGGCTTGAGAGATGCGAAAGGAGATACAGGAGATGCGGGATGAATGGTCCAGTCTCAAGAAGACCCCTGCCCCGACACCAGAGATACCCAGATCGATTGCCCCAGTTAGGGAAAGAATTGAATTCAGGCCCCCCCCTGCAGGAGAGTTCCGTAGAGGAGTGAGGCAGCCCTACACAGACAGAAACACGACCTGCGGGAAGTGTGGAGGCGCAGGACATTACGCCAGGGGCTGTGCTAGCCGAGGGCGGCCCCTTTCGCGGCAGCCATTAAACTAGCGGGCTCCGTGTTTGGGGGACACAGCCCGGACCCTGAGGAAGGGGAAAGAAAAAGAGGAAGTCCCAAGGACCTGGTTTCCACCAGCCCGACTGTCTGGGCTGAAATAAGCGGTTGGGCTGTTCACTGCCTAATTGACACGGGATCCCAGGTGACTACGATGACAGAAGCCTACTTTCAACAGCGATTTCCAGAGATAGCGCGGCCTGAATGGGGACCAGTAATTAGACTCACGGCAGCTAATCAATTACCCATCCCAGTCTCAGGGGTGGTGTGGATGAAGATCCAAGTGTGTGGAAAAGATGTGGGGAAAAAAGGAGTCGTCCTGGTCGCAGGGGGAACCGGAAGTGAACCCCCGGTGACCCTCAGAATGAATGTGCTGAGAGAGATCGGGCAAATCCTGATTAGTGAGCCGAAAGAGATTCCTCTAGACCAGTGGGACCCGCGAACCCCCCAAAGGAGGGCCTTTCAACAACTAATCCGAGCTGCCCAGGCTCAGGAGACGTTGAGTGGAGGGAAAGTCCTGGGGAAAATAATAGTGCCAGCGGCTACAGCGCTCACCTTACCTCCCGGACAAACTGTACTCACGTTATCTGCACGGGCCTGCACACCTCTTGAGGGAGTCGAAGTTCAGATAGAACCAACACCGATGGACAAAATATCCCCCGGACTCTTGGTGGCTTGGACACTGGCCACCGTCCAGGGTGGCAATGTTATAGTGCGGTGTGTTAATCTGGGCGAAGATGATCTCACACTCCCTCCCGGGGCGGAAATAGCCCAGATTCTGGGAATGCCAGAGAAGTTGGTGCGACCTGATGTGGTACAGCTGTCCGCTGTACGAGGAGACCCCTGGACTCTGGCGGTCACCGTGCCACCGGAATCCCACTGGGCTAGTGCGAAGGGGGGACGAAGAATCCTAGAACGAATGCGGGCTGAATTGACGGGACTTACACCTCGACAGGTGCAACAGGTTGAGAAGGTACTGGAGCGGTACCAGGAAGTCTTTGCTCGCCTTGAGGATGATTTTGGTTGCACTGAAGCCATTACCCACGAGATTCCCATGGGGAGCGCTGCCCCAGTGCGGGAGAGATACCGGCAGATACCTCCCCTGATGTATAAAGAGGTTAAGGAGATGCTAGCCCATATGTTACAGACTGGTGTGATACGGGAGAGTCAGAGTCCGTGGGCAGCCCCGATTCTCCTGGTCCGGAAGAAAGATGGGACCCTGCAGTTCTGTGTGGACTATAGACGACTGAATGCCTGTACAGTACGGGACTCTTACCCACTACCCCGAATCGAAGAGTCCCTGTCGGCATTAGGGAAAGCAAGATACTTCTCCTCCTTGGATCTGGCCAGTGGGTACTGGCAGGTGACCATGGCCGAACATGACCGTGCGAAGACGGGGACTGTTCGAGTTCAATCGGATGCCCTTCGGCCTGACTAACGCCCCCGGGACGTTCCAGTGTCTGATGGAGAGGTGCCTGGGCGATTTGAACTTCGAGGCGACACTGATTTACCTTGACGACATAATTGTCTATGCCGCCACCTTCGAGGAGCACCTACAGCGACTGGAGCAAGTACTGAGTTGCCTACAGAGTCATAGCCTAAAGGTGAAGCCCCAGAAGTGCCACCTGTTCTGCAAACAGATCGAATATCTTGGTCATACTGTGTCCGGTGAAGGAGTCAGGCCCACCCAGGAAAAGGTGACCGCTGTACAGGAGTGGCCTACCCCGAAGACAGTGAAGGATGTTCGGGCCTTCCTGGGACTTGCCGGGTACTACCGAAGATTTGTGAAGAACTTCACCTGCATAGCCAACCCATTGCTGGAGCTACTTAAGGGAGTGACGGCGGGCTCCAAGAATCTGGCGATTCGGTGGGGAAGCAGCCAGGAAGAGGCCTTCCGTGCCCTAAAAATGGCCCTGACCGAGGCCCCAATACTTGTGTAATGCACACGCCCGGACTGACTGGCGTGTGCGTGTTTATGTAGTGATTCCACTGTGCCATGAACCGGAGAGTGCCTGGAGGGGCGTAACTAAGTATCTGCCCGATCCGACCAAGGTCGCACGACGGCATACGACGCCAGTGCACCAGGGAGGAACCGAGCAGAGGAACCAGGGTCTACTCCAGGTCAGACTCCGGACACGGCTGTTGACCCACACCGGGGAATACAGGAACAGGCAGACTAGAGCACAGGCTGGGTAGGGTCCAGTACAGACTGGGAGACAAATTCGAAACCGCAGACGCGGTGGACAGGGCAGAGCAAAGCGAAAACCGCAGACGCGGTGGACAGAGCTGAGCAAAGCGAAAACCGCAGACGCGGTGGACAGAGCTGAGCAAAGCGAAAACCGCAGACGCGGTGGACAGAGCTGAGCAAAGCGAAAACAACAGACGCGGTGTACAGAGCTGAGCAAAGCGAAAACCGCAGACGCGGTGGACAGAGCTGAGCAAAGCGAAAACCGCAGACGCGGTGGACAGAGCTGAGCAAAGCGAAAACCGCAGACGCGGTGGACAGAGCTGAGCAAAGCGAAAACCGCAGACGCGGTGGACAGAGCTGAGCAAAGCGAAAACCGCAGACGCGGTGGACAGAGCTGAGCAAAGCGAAAACCGCAGACGCGGTGGACAGAGCTGAGCAAAGCGAAAACCGCATACGCGGTGGACAGAGCTGAGCAAAGCGAAAACCGCAGATGCGGTGGACAGAGCTGAGCAAAGCAAAAACCGCAGACGCGGTGGACAGAGCTGAGCAAAGCGAAAACCGCAGACGCGGTGGACAGACTTGAGCAAAGCGAAAACCGCAGACGCGGTGGACAGAGCTGAGCAAAGCGAAAACCGCAGATGCGGTGGACAGAGCAGAGCAAAGCGAAAACCGCAGATGCGGTGGACAGAGCTGAGCAAAGTGAAAACCGCAGACGCGGTGGACAGAGCTGAGCAAAGCGAAAACCGCAGGCGCGGTGGACAGAGCTGAGCAAAGCGAAAACCGCAGGCGCGGTGGACAGAGCTGAGCAAAGCGAAAACCGCAGACGCGGTGGACAGAGCTGAGCAAAGCGAAAACCGCAGACGCGGTGGACAGAGCTGAGCAAAGCCAAAACCGCAGACGCGGTGGACAGAGCTGAGCAAAGCGAAAACCGCAGACGCGGTGGACAGAGCTGAGCAAAGCGAAAACCGCAGACGCGGTGGACAGAGCTGAGCAAAGCGAAAACCGCAGGCGCGGTGGACAGAGCTGAGCAAAGCGAAAGACGCGGTAGAGACACGGCTCTGTTCACACGGAACAGACTAGAAGGCAAAGGCAGAACCAGATACCCACAGGGTACTTGCAGAGAAGTAGCGAGTGGACCACAAACTCACAAGCGGAAGTACAGTGACAACGAGCAGGAGTTAGGTACGAGTTCAGACTGCAGAAAAAGGGAAAGTACGGACATAGAGAAAAACAAAACAGGCTAGGAGAGAATACAGACAGGACACAGTTCAGACATGGGAACTGATACCGAAGGCAGGAAACATAAACGGGACCTGGCATATCAGTGACCAAAGGCCAACTGACAGAACACAATGCTCAGGCAGGGATTCATTGGAGCAGCTGGGTTAAATACCAGATGGCAGACAGCAATAGGCTGAGGACGCACAAGGGGTGTGTCTGCAGCAGGTACAAAAAGCAGGAAGTGATCGGGTGCCGCCCTTAAGCAGCAGACACAGAGGCAAACAGACAGCATGGAGGGAAGCCAGGCTAGCAAACTGGACTGGAGATCAAGTGCGCGCTCTTGCACAGTGGGAGATGGACCACTATGCAAGGACGCCGCCAGGTATTTTACAACTTGCCTATGCGGATTTCTCCCAACTCTTCATATTCCACACTGATGGGAGCCTACATGGTCTGGGAGCTGTGTTATCCCAAGTACAGGAGGGGAAAGAGCGCGTGATTGCGCATGCCAGCCACTCCCTTCACGACTCCAAGAGGAACCCAGATAATTATAGCTCTTTCAAATTAGAGTTGCTGGCTCTGGTTTGGGCAATGACCGAGAAGTTTGCGGAGTATTTGTCCGGGTCCGAAGTACTGGTGAGAACAGATAACACCTGGAGAATGTGAAATTGGGGGCCCTGGAACAGCGTTGGGTGGCCCGCATGGCCAGGTACCGGTATAAGATCGCCTACTGGCCTAAGGCAGAGAATAGTCACGCCGACGCCCTCTCCAGAGTGACATATGAATGGCCTGATCATGACCGTAATGAAGATTTGGAGGCGGATGAGACCCCTAGCTTCCGAAGTTTCGTGGGACCGCTGGCCGCGGCGCAGGGACAGATCGGAGAGACTTCGGAAGAACAAGTGCTAGGGCGGCCAAGAGAAGACTGGATCCGACTTCAACAGACTGACAGAGAAGTTGCTCAATTACGTCAATGGGTGGCTTTGCGGCAAGTCCCCAGTTGAGAAGAGAGGAGTACCCTGTCCCCGGGAGCACTGAAAATGCTGGGACAATGGGAGAGACTGTGTTTGCGAGACAGGCTGTGTACCGACGGGTGCAGCTACTGCGAGAGTTCGGGACCATCTGGCAAGTGGTGATCCCAGAGAAGTTGGTCGGAGTAGTGGCTAAGGAGGCTCATGAACGAGGGGCTCACTTCAGACCAGAGAAGATGTTTCAGTGGTTGCAGAGGCTGGTGTATCATCCCCGACTGCGAGCAACAATAGAAGACACTTGTCGAAGATGTCGGAGCTGTGAGCTGGTTAAGCCCCCGGAACAGTGCGTCCCCATACAAACCATTGTGACTTCTGCCCCCTTGGAGGTGCTGATGATCGACTATTTGACTGTTGGACCGGCGCATCTCGGGTATGAACATTGCCTAGTAATGACAAACCACTTCACAAAGTTTGCGGTAGTGACCCCGACCAGATACCAGACCGCCGAGTCAGCTGCGCAGGCCATCTGCCGAGACTTCATTCGGGTGTACGGCTGCCCAAAGAGGATCCATTCTGATCAAGGTGCCTGCTTCCAAGGCCGGGTGATGGAAGAGCTGCACCGGTTGTACAAGATTGAGAAGTCACGGACTACACCTTACCACCCTCAAGGAAATGGGACCTGTGAACTCTTTAATCGGACACTGTTCCAAATGCTCCGCACGTTGGAGGAAGATCGGAAGGTACGATGGCCTGAGTTTGTGGCCGAGCTGGTGTGGGTCTACAACAACCAAGTGAATAGTACGACAGGGTTCACTCCTTATGCCTTGCTGTTCGGGCGAAAGGGGCGAGAGATTACCGAGTTAGAGCTGGACCCCGAGGAAGACTACCCATGGATGGGGATGTCTTCCTGGGTCCGGGAACATCGGCATCGACTGCAGACCCTCCGATGGTTGGTACAACAAAAGTTTCAGGAGCTCAAACATCATGAGACACTGCCTCTTCGAGGGACAGCTCTAAGGCCCGGGGAGCGGGTGTTGGTCCGGGACAGGCGGCCCTGGGACAAATTGAGTAGGCGGTGGGAACGGACCCTGCACAGAGTGAAGCGCAGGATTGGCGCTGAAGGACCTGTGTATGAAGTTCAACCCGAGGGGGCTGAAGGAGCCCCTACCAGAGTCGATCATCGTAGTATGCTGTGACCCTGTCTGTCTAAAGATGACGAGGATGGAGAAGAATCACCTGCTTCTAGAGAGGGTCCTGTCACAGTTGTCCCAAGCCACGATGTGGACGAAGAAGAATTGTTGATTCTACCTCCGAGCCCCAGCACTCGATTACCTGCAGTTCCCAGTGCAGGCGGCGAGGGAACAATATCGTTTGAAGCCACCGGGCAGGCGGAGATTGGGAATCCGAGTGACCCTGCACCCCCCATCGGTCAAACTGAGTTACGCTGGTCAGAACGGACAACAGCAGGAGTGCCTCCTCACCGTTACGAACAAGATCAATTCATATGGCACCGTATCGTCCAGGAAGTCCAAGAATGTGAACGTTTGGTGAAGGAACTCTCGCCTGTGGAATGGCGAGTTAAAGGAGAGCGGGGTTGTAAGGGGGAAGACCGGGGTGTAAGTACTTTCAGAACAAGGGATTCGGAACTGCCGGGGCCGTACCTCTGGTTGCAGGGGGAAGACAGACTGCGAGCACAGGAGTCAGGTGACTGGGAAGCTTGGGGTGTGTCCAGAGTGAGAACTGGGAGGTCAAGTGACCGAGAAACTGGTGGCGTGGCTAGACAGAGGGGGAGACAAGGACTTTTGCGCGGGAAAGCGGCAAGAGATTTCTGCTCAGGAGAGCAGTGTGAGAGGGTCCAGGCTCCTGGCTCCAGTACTGGGAGCAAGATCCGAGTGCAGTGGACCGGAGGAGTCAAGCCGACTAGAGGGAGAAGAGACGCAGGGTCTGTGGAGCCGAGCACGTGAGGTGCACTGTTATGGACTTGGGGCTCAGCGGGTAAAACCGAAGACCGCCCGCTGCCGCCAGAAGACGGAGCATTGTTTGGGCAGGGAAGCCTGAAGAAAGCATCACCAGCATCAGCTGGCAACTGCCTTGTGGAGGATAAAAGTCAGCTAAGTGTAAAAACTGTCGATTACAACCGGTTTGACTCTGCTACATCTAGTTAAACTGTGAACTGTCAGTTATAGACTTCTACCTGCTATTTCCCTTGTTTTTCCCCATATTTTCCCCTGTTACTCCCTGCGTGGAGATTGACCCTGTTATCATAAACCTCCCCTGTTTATTAACCCTGTATTGGCTGCTCTGTGTTTCTGTGTCACTGCATCTAAAGTACCCATGTTACACTGCCCACAGATTAGGTACTAAACATAGAAAAAGTATAATGAAAATATTAATACTACATTTTTTAGGATTCAAGCTTAGTTTTGGCTTTAAAATGGTTGCAAAATACTAATCAAATCTATACTGTGTGCCGCTGAATTTCTGGCAGGAGCAATCCGTGACCGTTCTGTCTCAGTAAAGATCGGCATCGGGCAAGCAACTACCTGCCTGTTAGTTCTTAGACCCATAGTAAAAAAAATGATATAGGTCTGGATAACCCCTTTAAGGATTACTTCCTTCTCATAGGTTGTGCACAGCTTATTTAGCATTGTGTTTGCGCCATTGTTTTTATGGCAGTGCCATTGTATTGGGAAGAGTAGAGGAGTCAGACTGCAGGAAATCTGTGAAACTAAAGCAACACTAAATCAGTGCTGAAGCCTCTATACAGGGGTCTTACATTTTTTACTTTCTTAGTCCCCAGCCTTGCCTTACTTACCTACTGTCGCAGCAGCACTGCCCCCGGTCTTTGTTAACATGGCTCAAGTGTTGACCTCACGAATACATTATGTGACCCCTGCAGTCAATCGCTGGGATCAGCAGGCTCATGCATCTGCTTTGGCCTGTGCCAACAAATACCTGGGGCAGCAACAAAGAGGCAGTACTAAAATGACAAGGGGGTGGGGCAAGTAAGAAAAGTAAAAAAGTTTTCTAAAAGTTAACTAAAAAAGTTAAAGGTTGAAATCACTGTTAATCGCAGGATTGGTTAAAAATTGGGACCATCCCTTTTAAAAAAAGTTTTCATTTTGTTTTATACAGTTGTATTGAAAACCATCTGATAATTAATGGTTTGGAAATTGGTGATGAGTATCTTTTTGACATTTCCATTTGTACAACTGTCATACATACGTGGGCTGCCATTTTCGATCACAGCTGTGATCATGTTGAACGAGTATTGCAATTGTCAGATGAGCAACGTTTATGATTTGATCGTATGTACGATAAACTTGGAGAAATGATGTTGCAGATTTCAGCTGTCAGCAGAATCTTTAACACGTAGACATTGTGGGAGAATGAAATGTTTTACTTAGGACATATTATCCATATCATCACAATATTGAAGATTACAGAAGAGAACACACACAAACTAAAGCGGTCACAAAGTATATTGTTAAAAACTCTAACAATAACCTCCCCCCCCTTCTCCCACAAATAAGCCTGCAGCTGTTGTATACTTCAACATTTAGTCCATAGTTTAAGTGTTGTTGATCTTTTTGGGCATTGATTGCCATGGTCGTCCAAAAACAAATGGTCAGCTCTTTTCTTTGGATAATAGTGGAGGGGTCCCACTCTCCTTTATAATGTCCATTAGCACCTACAGGGCACATTTCAAGGTGTTATTTTTTATGATGCAAACCAGTTTAAGCCATATTAGGCTAAGGCTGGGATCACACGATCGTTTTCTCTCCATCTGAGTAAAACGGTCCGATTATGCTAATCAGAGTCTGTTTGTTACTTGCCACAGGTGAGTTTGAACGAGCATCACAAGCTTGAAACAAAGATGTTTACCCACATTTTTTGGAAAGGTGTCAACAATTTTGTTCGGCCCATTTTTTTTTTTTAATTCGTTTATTAAACAGCAATAATAATAGTAAAAAAAAGTACACGTTTTGTATATAACCAATATGACGTATACACACTCATCATAATAGTTATAAGAAAACAGCAAGTTTCTATAATGAGTTATTTGTATAAACTTCAATTCCACAAGTCCATATTCTTTTGCGAGGCTTATGGAACAATTGAGGAGTAATTAAAAGACTCATTATTCAGATTTATAAATGTTTGGTTAAACATAACTCAGAATGATACAATACATCCAACATAACTATCATATTCTTAAAGAACGAAAAAACTAAGACTACCCTGCTGCCAAGAGCGATTTCGACATTGTTAATAAAATTCTGATACTATGAAGTGTGAGTCAATGTATTCTTTACTACAGCTATTATAATGGTACCGGACCATTATCAACGTGTTGATATAGTAAGGTGAGATGAGTTCCACACATCCCAAATCTTATTGAATTTCCCCAAGCAGCCTCTATTCTGATACATTGTCCGCTCATAAGGTATAATGGAGTTTACCAGCTCAATCCAAGCTCCAAGAGATGGATGTAAGTTACCCATCCAGCGTAGGGTCAATATTTTCCTAGCTAAGAAAAGCATCTCCCGCAGGAAAATTTTAACATAATACCCCCTTATCTCTTCATCTAGCACACCAAATAAGCATACTAATGGATTAAGAGGAACAGGAGTAGATATAAGGGAGGTTAACAACGAGGTTACCTCATTCCAAAGGGATAGGATAATTGGACATCTCCACACCATATGTATAAAATCCACATCCATTGTATGGCATCTTAAGCATTCTGAAGTTTGAGACCGTCCCATTCTGAATAACCGTACCGGGGTCAGGTATGATTGGTGTACTATATATAATTGGGTCATTTTGTTATTAGCCGATGGGGACACCTTGGTTGGAGATTCAAGAATCTCCTCCCAATCTTCATCTTGGATATCAGGAACGAAGAGTTTCCATTTTTCTCTTACTGTCAATAAAGTAGAATCAGTACTCACGGACAACATGTATGTATATAAAGTGGAAATAAGACCTTGGGGACCTTGTGATTTGAGGATCCCTATTAAAGGGAAAGACGATATTGTTTGAGTTGTATTTATGTTACGTAAGTGTGATTAAATTGCTGATCTGAGCTGTAGGTAGCGAAAAAATTTGGGCATAGGGATTCTGTATTTAGTTTGTACTTGTTCAAAGGACATTAGGACACCGTGATCATATAAATCTTTAACCAAGGAAACACTATGTGAGATCCAGAATTGAGTGGACGGGTTGTTTAGTAGGCACTGGGAAATAAGTATTATTCTATAATGGCATTTCACTTTTTTAATTTGTCTCCAGACTGATCATGCCAATCGGAGTAAGGGTAATAATCTAGGGGTATTGGGTTTATCTGTTTCTAAAAAAACCAACAGGCAATCAACTTTTGCAGCATGGGCCAAATGGCTCTCCGAATTAGGTAGGTAATTATTGGGCATCCACTTACTCAAAGCTTTGATTTGCCCAGCCAAATAATGCAAAAAGAAATCCGGCAGTGCCGCTCCTCCCATTTGTTTAGATCTATGTAAGGTGGACAATTTAAATTTGGGTCTAGTCTTCCCCCATATAAAGGACGAGATTAATTAATTTAGGTTTGAGAAGAAAGATTTAGAAATCAATACTGCACTATGCTGGAGGGAATAACTGAGCTTTGGAAGTAGAATCATTTTAATCAGATTTATACGTCCTGAGACAGATAACGGTAATTTACTCCAAATGGCAAATTTAAGCCATTTTTGGGATTTTGTGTTAAATTATGTCCAATTTGCCTTTTTTTCTCAGTTTTTTGTGTTGTTCCAATACACACAAAGGAAATAAACATGTGTATAAGTTTGATATATTAAAATATAAAATAAATTATTTAGATTGGTAAATGGCTTAATGAAAAAAAGAATCAAAATGCCAAATTTATGTTTTTTTTGGCCGCCGCAACATTGCAGTAAAATGCAACAAGAAGAGGTAAAAACATCATATCTACCCCAAAATAGTATCAGTAAAAACATCAGTTCAGGGCGCAAAGAATAAAATCATACAGCCCTAGATCACGAAAAATGAAAACGTTACAGTCTCGGAAAATGGTGACAAAAGCAAAAATTGTTTTGTTTCTTATAAATTTCCAATTTTTTTTCACCACTTAAATTAAAAAAACTATACATGTTTGGTATCTGTGAACTCGTACTGACCTGGAGAATCATATTACCAGGTCAGTGTTGTCATATAGTAAACACGGTAAATAAAAACCCCAAAAAACAATTGTGGAATTGCACTTTTTTTTGCAATTTCAATGCATTTGGAATTTTTCCCGTTTTCCAGTAAACTTTGTGATAGAATGAATGGTTTCAATCAAAAGTACATCTCATCGCTCAAAAAACAAGCCCTCATATGTTTATATTGCTGGAAAAATAAAAAAGCTACGGTTCTTGGAAGGAGGGGAGGAAAAAACAAAAACGAGAAACTGAAAATCGCCATGTCATGAAAGAATTAATGAGATAGGTGATGATAGTTGGCGCTCATAAAGTTCTATGGAGAACTGTAACTGTCATATCAGGAGAACTTGCAGCAGAATATCTGTGTCTGCCTCTAACTCCTCCCATCTCAGGAGAACTTGCAGCACAATTTCTGTCTGTCTCTAGCTACTCCCATCTCAGGAGAACTTGAAGCAGAATGTCTCTGTCTGCCTCTAGCTCCTCCCATCTCAGGAGAACTTGAATCAGAATGTCTGTGTCTGCCTATATCTCCTCCCATCTCAGGGGAACTTGAAGCAGAATGTCTGTGTTTGCCTATAACTCCTCCCATCACAGGAGAACTTGCAGCAGAATGTCTGTGTCTGCCTCTAGCTCCTCCCATCACAGGAGAACTTGCAGAAGAATGTCTGTGTCTGCCTCTAACTCCTCCCATCACAGGAGAACTTGCAGCAGAATGTCTGTGTCTGCCTCTAACTCCTCTCATCTCAGGAGAACTTGCAGCAGAATTTCTGTGTTTGCCTATAACTCCTCCCATCACAGGAGAACTTGCAGCAGAATGTCTGTGTCTGCCTCTAGCTCCTCCCATCACAGGAGAACTTGCAGCAGAATGTCTGTGTCTGCCTCTAACTCCTCCCATCTCAGGAGAACTTGCAGCAGAATGTCTGTGTCTGCCTCTAACTCCTCCCATCACAGGAGAACTTGAAGCAGAATGTCTATATCTGCCTCTAGCTCCTCCCATTTCAGGATAACTTGAATTAGAATGTCTGTGTCTGCCTATAACTCCTCCCATCTCAGGGGAACTTGAAGCAGAATGTCTGTGTCTGCCTCTAACTCCTCCCATCACAGGAGAACTTGCAGCAGAATGTCTGTGTCTGCCTCTAACTCCTCCCATCTCAGGGGAACTTGAAGCAGAATGTCTGTGTCTGCCTCTAACTCCTCCCATCTCAGGAGAACTTGCAGCAGAATGTCTATGTCTGCCTCAAACTCCTCCCATCTCAGGAGAACTTGCAGCAGAATGTCTGTGTCTGCCTCTAACTCCTCCCTTCCTGTATCCATAGAATTTTAAAAGCACTAACTGTCACTTCAGTAATGTGAAAATCTTTTTTCACTGAAGACAGATATTACCCATGAATTAAAAGTGAAAGGCAAATCCAGTAGGAGAAAGAAGCAGATTTCTCTGATAAGATATATTATAAATTTGCTTAATTTCACGTGTACTATTGATTTCTTAAATAAAAATTAAAATGACTGTTACTCTACACATTTTTGAGATTGACTTTGTTTTTTCTTTTTCCATTTTAAAGCCAATTTCTTCAGTCAGCAAATATATTTCTTCCATATGTGATGTGTTTTCAAATAATCTCAAATAAATAATAATAATACTAAAAATGATATCTTACATTTTAGAATGACGTACACTGTCACACTAGTAAACCATTTCAGTAATATTCCTTTTCTTTTCTTAAGACAGCCCGTAAATGCACATCTATTGATATGTTGCTCATATGCAGAGCTGTAATTCTGCTTTAGAAAAATAAAATAAATGAAAAAAAAAAAGAAAAAAAAAGCCCTCTTCATGTTTAGTCCTATTCAATCTGTTCTTGCATCTTTTTCAAGCACGGTGAGCATCCCTGAGCATTGTATTCTTGCGATGATCCTTATGTCTTTATTTCTCATCCGTGCATTGTAAAGAGATGCTCACATCACAAACCAACAGGTCCAGTGTGGGATCTATCATTCTGAAGATGACAAGCAAGCATTTCTTTTATTAGACCTTGTGAACTAACTGCACAATACACTAAAGACTGCATTATTTAGACCAGACATCTCAGAAATCTGCTTTTAACAAACAGCGAAAAAAAAAAAAATAAATAAATAAAATAAGGCATTTTCTGTTTTGTACAACAGATGTCCACCATCTGATTCCTTATATTCACACTGGTAAAAATTCTATATTACACAATGGATTGTCGTTTCAATTAATATGTACATCTTGGAGAAGTGAAAAGAGTGACTTTCTACTAGCCAGGATGTTAAAAATAGAAAAGGGAAAAATAAGCTTTTGCAAAAATTAATGTACTAAGTAACACCTTACATTTGGAAATATGTTATATAAAATTACATTTCATACATTTATTATTCTACATTTATCCTTTATTTATACATTTTTGCTTTCCGTAAAAGTAGATCTAATTTTTTGGACAGTCAAAGAAGGGAATTGAACCATTTCCTTCTTATTTTTCATATAAAGAAATTAAATATAATGGTAACACACAGGCTTGGACTGGCCCACAGGAGAACAGGAGAATCCTCCGGTAGGCCGCCTCTGTGAAGTATTGATAATGAGCAGTGCTATTACACTTGATTCACAATTTGCAGAAAAAGGTATAATCTAATCATTCATTAAACAAGCTAGCCAAATTAATATTATATAGAAGCAAAAAATACATTTGTGTACTAGGGTCATGTTATTTTTGCATGTAGCTGAATAGTGGGCCCCAATAATCAATGTTACTGGTGGGCCTTTGCCAACCCAGTCCGGCACTGGTAACGCACACAACTTTATAAGAGATATACCGTATTTTTCGGACTATAAGACGCACCAGACCATAAGATGCACCTAGGTTTTAGAGGAGGAAAATAGAAAAAAAAATGTAAGCAAACAATGTGGTCAGGATGCCTTGTTAAGGGGGAGAGGGTCTGCTGCTGACACTGTTATAGGGGTAATGTCCCCCAATTCTGTTAATATTCCCCATCCTGGTATATATGGCCCCCTTCCTTCCTGTTATACGTGGCCCTCATCCCCATCCTGATATGCATAGCACCCCTATCTACCATCCTGGTATATATGGCACCCCAATCCCCATCCTGGTATGCATGGCCCCATCATCCCTCTTCGTGGTATGTATGGCACCCTTCATCCTGTTATGTATGGCCCCCCTCACACCCATCCTGGTATGTATGGCACCTTCATCCCTCTTCCTGGTATGTATGGCACTCTTCATCCCTGTATGTATGGCCCCCCTCATCCTGGTATGTATGGCCTCCTTCATCCATGCATGCATGGCCCCCCTCATCCTGGTATGTATGGCCCCCTTCATCCCTGTATGTATGGCCCCCCTCATCCCTGTATGTATGGCCCCCCTCATGCCTCATCCCTGTATGTATGGCTTCCTCATGCCTCATCCTTGTATGCATGGCCCCCCTCATCCTTGTTTGCATGGCCCCCCTCATCCTTGTATGCATGGCCCCCTTCTTGCCTGTATGTATGGCCCCCTCATCCTGGTATGCTTGGCACCCCCTGATCCCTGTCACGCTGCACAGAAAAAAAATAAACTTTCATACTCACCTCCTCTCTCTTGTAGCGCCGTGTCCAGCTGTGTGCTGGAATAGTCACTGCTCCCCACGCCAGGACTGTGCGCGTGGGGAGCAGTGACCATTCATCCTCCCTAATAGCGTGCACGCTGTATCCGCAGCGCGGCTCCTGCTGCGCTGGGCAGTCAGTGTGCCAGCTATTAAAGATCATGAACATTCACCACACCCATGGGGGGGCGTGACGGGGATTAGGGGGTGCCAAGCATACCAGGATGAGGGGGCCATGCATACAGGGATGAAGGGGGTCATACATACAGAAATGAGGGGGGCCATGCATACAAGGATGAGGGGGGCCATACATACAGGGATGAGGCATGAGGGGGGTCATACATGCAGGGATAGGGCATGAAGGGGGCCATACATACAGGGATGAAGGTGTTAGAACCATCCAGTTTGTTTTTTCCATCTTGTGTTTTGCGGTCACAAGACTATCTGCCTTTATATTCCAGGTCCGCCTTTTTGGCTGTGCTGGACTTCAGTGTTGTTTGACTGTTTTGCTAGCCAGGTACTTCTGTGCCTATCTCTGTCAGTTCGCTTGGTCCTTTTGGGACCTCTAGTACCTTTTTGTCAGTTTATCTTTTTGTGTTCTGCAACAACTTTCTCTGTTCAGGATTTGTCCCATTTTTGTTCCAGTCTTTAGTTCTTTTAGGGATCCCTTCCCTTTATTCTATAGGTCTTCATTCAAACTAACCTAGGACTATGGCGGGTCCGCTCAGTAGGAACAGACAGCCCGCTACATCGTAGGAATTCAGCTTAGTCTTACTGTAGGGAAAGCTTTCCCCTTCTTTCCTTAGTACTTGTTGCAGATCATAACAGTAAGTCCAGCCTTAAAAATATTTATACGAGGATCAGTATGGCTTCCGTCCAGGATTTGGCTCAATGCTTGCAGGGGTTGACTCTGGAGGTGGCCGAGCTCCAGGAACACGTGAGTAGCTGTTCCAGAGCGCATTTTGTGGAACCCACGGTAGGACTGCCGGATGTTTTTTATGGCAAACAGCAAGATTTTTTTTTCTTTAAAAATGCTTGTTTGTTATATTTTCGTTTGAGACCAAGGTCCTCCAGGAATGAATCACAGCGCATTGGTTTTATTATGTCACTCTTGCGCAATGAACCACAAGGGGGCCTTTTCTCTTCAACCTAATGATCCAAGCTTGAGGTCGGTAGAAGAGTTTTTTTCTGCTATGGGTCTATTATATGATGATCCTGATCGAATCTCATCTGCTGTGGCAGAACTCAGGCATTTGAATCAGGGGTCAGATGATGCTGAGATTTATTGCACACAGTTTAGAAGGTGGGCTTCTGAAGTCAGATGGAATGATCCTGCTCTGAAATGTCTATTTCTTGCTGGTCTGAGTGAAAGGGTTAAGGATTTGCTAATTGCATTCCCTGCACCTGAGACTCTGCAGGATGCCATGCTATTAGCTGTTCGTGTGGATAGGAGGCTGAGATCTAGGCAGAATGAGGTAAAGACTCCTGTAATGCCAGGTCCTAGTCCCCAGAAAATCTGCTCAGACGGCGGAGAACCGATGGAGGTTGGAGCGATGTCGCTCCGCTCTCAGGAAAGAGACCGGAGGTTCGCAGAGGGATTGTGTCTTTATTGTGGTAAAGCTGACCATTTGATTAAGTATTGCGAGCTTCGTTTAAGTAAAGAAAAAAAAAAGGTCAGTTACGCCCGTATAGCTTGTTTACGCTCTGCAGGTTTATTTCTTTCAGGGAGTACTACTTTGCAGGAAAATTTGATTGAATTTCAGGTATTTGTGGATTGTGGTTCAACACTTAATGTGATTGATAAAGAGTTTTTGGAAAAACTTAAATTGAAATCCAAACTTTTGTCATCACCTATTTCTGTGATTGCAATTGATAACACTCCCTTGAAATGTACTACTCACAAGGTTGCTGCATTTCCCCTCACTAGCAATGGTCTTCACCAAGAAATTTTGGACTTGGTTGTATTAGATAATTTACCCTCTCCGGTCGTTCTAGGATTGCCTTGGTTAAAACTGCACAATCCTTTGCTGGACTGGTCTACTAATATGATAAAGTCATGGAGTCCGAAATGCTTTGATAAATGTTGTAATGGTCGCATTGCGTTTGTGGGAAAAGGGGAATTACCTGTACCTATTCAAGATTTTTGGAGGGTTTTTTCAGAGGAGGAGTCGCAAGTTTTACTCCTCATAGGGATTATGATTGCGCAATTGAGTTTCTTACGGGAGATACTCTTCCCAAGAGTCGCTTGTTTAATCTAACTATCCCTGAAAGAAAGGCCTTGGAGGAGTACATACAGACTAGCCTGGCTGCTGGTCACATTAGACCTTCTAAGTCGCCTGTGGCAGTTGGATTTTTCTTTGTGAAAAAAAAGGACGGGGGTTTACGTCCATGTCTGGATTTTCGTGAAATTGATAAGATTACCGTACGCGATTCCTAAAACATTGTCGTTAATTCCTGACTTGTTTAACCAGATAGTGGGGGCCAAGTGGTTCTCTAAGATTGATCTCCGGGGGGCATACAGTTTGTTACGAGTGAAGGAGGGTGATGAATGGAAAACTGCTTTTAACACTCAGGTAGGTCATTTTGAGAATCTGGTGATGCCTTTGGTCTTACCAATGCACCTGCATTTTTTTTATCAGAACCTTATTAATGACATCCTGAGACCTTTGATTGGTAAGAATGTGGTGGTGTATTTGGATGACATTTTGATTTATTCACTAGATCTAGAGTCCCATTGGCAGAGTGTAGGTGAAGTTTTGCAGTTATTGAGTCATAATTCACTCTTTGCTAAGCTGGAGAAATGTGAGTTCGCTGTGCAGAAAATTAGTTTTTTTGGCTACATTGTCTCCAGCGAGGGTTTTGAGATGGACCCGGTGAAGGTTCAGGCTGTGCAGGAATTGCCTAGGCCTATTGGTTTGAAATCTATACAGAGATTTTTGGGTTTTGCCAATTATTACAGGAAATTCATTAAGAATTTTTCTGTGATTGTTAAGCCTCTAACCGATCTCACCAGGAAAGGTGCGAATACGGTCCAATGAACTACTGAAGCCATTGAAGTGTTTAAGTGTCTCAAAGAGAGGTTTACTTCAGCCCCTATCCTTATGCAGCCTGATGAGACCAAGCCTTTTTTGGTCGAGGTCGATGCTTCATCGGTGGGGGTCGGAGCAGTTTTGTCTCAGGAGAACAGGGATGGAGTACATCCTTGTGCCTTCTTTTCAAATTTTTTTTCGGAAACCGAATTGAATTATGATGTTGGAAATCGGGAGTTGCTGGCTATTAAACTCGCGTTTGAACATTGGCGTCATTTTTTGGAAGGCGCTAGATTTCCTATTCAGGTTGTTAAGGGGACGGTTGCAAACAACTTTATTATAATGGAACGCAACCGACCCCGGGGTCCGCAATGCTGCCTGGTGGACTGCTGCCGAACACTTTCCGGGTGAAAAGGAAAGCAACCAACTTAAATGATAAACCCTTCCGTGTTACTGCACACAGGAACAGGTATAGCGGTTCGCTCAATCTCCGTTAGCCGCACGGGAGATGTGCGACCGGAGAAGTAGCTGTAGCCCTGTTAACTACACAGGGACTACGCAGTGGGCGCTAGGATGCGTATGTGACTCACGCCGGCGTGTAAGTGCTCTCAGCCTGCGTTCTACCGGACTGAGGAGAATCGCTCCATGTGGCTCACAGGCGGCACCTGGAATACGGCGTTTGCAGACTGCTCGGGGTGTATGGCGACCCCCTAGTCGGAGCCAGTCTGTATGGCCAAGCTACCTGCCTATTTCCACTGCACCTGCCTATTTCAACTAAAGCACACGTGGAGCTCTATAGGCCAAGCTTCCACACAACAGCATACTGCTCAATGATCAGAGCGCACCACCATGTTTGTGGGCGGGCCTTTTAAAGATTAAACCCTGCCCACCGTCGCACTATTGGTGACGTCACCCGTGACCAATCAGGTGGTGCCAGGTCACCAGATCAGCTGACTCCCAAACCACCAATCACGGTCCGCCATGTCACGGGCATGCTCAGTACAGAGAAACCTGGACTCAGACTTTAACAGCCCTGTCTCCCTCCGCAACCTATGCTTCCTATTGCTAGGCACAAAGGCCCAAAAGACAACCTGTACTTCTCATGGACCAGCTAGATGTTGGGACTGATGACAACACTGAGCAGCATCAGCCCTGGCTGGATCAGAATGGGAGACCACAGAAGGTTCTGGACCCATTTTGAATCCAGCAAACACCCGACACCTAACATTATCCCCCCTTCTAACATCCCCCTCCACTTGACACTCATTTTCCTCAACGAGCAGGGGAGCATGAAAGTGGTCCACTGGTTCACAGGGATGATCTTCAGGACCATGGCCCCTCCAGTGTACTGGGTAACCTTTTTTCCCACGAACCATTTTAGACCCCATAATAGCCTGCACCTCGAGAATATCACCCCTGGTGTCTGTAGCAGATTGGGGTTCAGCGAGTTTTGACAGGTGAACGGGTCTAAGGAGCGATACATGGAAAGTGTCGTGACTCCTCAGGTGTCATGGTAACTGTAACCGGTACATTACAGGGTTTACTTGGGCCAAAATTTTGAAAGGACCAATAAAGCGGGGGGCAAACTTAGCAGATTCCCCGCATACTTTAGTATTGCGAGCCGTGAGCCACACTCTGTCGCCCGGATAGAAAACGGGAGCAGGACGACGAAGAATGTCAGCCGACTCACTATCTGTGGAGTCCGCCATGGGTAACGGGTGGAGAAAGCCAGTCGGACTTTGACGGGAAGATTTATCTCTCGCACAGAAGGCACACGCAAGATCATATTCCTTAAGGTCCTGGCGCCACCGGGGCCACCAATAGGACCGTTGAAGAGACCTTGTGGTACGTTTGACCCCAAGATGGGATCCGATCTTAGGGGCATGAGCCCAGGAGAGGACCTCATTTTGTAGATTAGGGGGAACGCACGTCCTCCCTGAAGGAACCTGGTTCTTTTTGACATAATCTGACAAGACCTGGGTCTCGGGGACAGACAGAGGATCTGTGCCGAAAGCCACATCGGTAGAAGGGTCAGAGACTACCCTCCGGGTGACTGTAACCATACACTGAGACACACAATTCTCACTCCAGGAAGAAATTCTCCCCGTATTCCAGTCAATGTGTGGAGTGTGACAATGTAACCATGGAAGGCCCAATAACACCTCATCTAATCCACCGGGAATAATAAGAAAGGAGATAACCTCCCGGTGACCCTGAGGAAATGACATGGTGAGGGGAATCGACAGGTGGGTCATTTGCGTGTCCAGGAGTGAGTCGTTGACTACCCTAATGTTCATTGGTCTTGGCAGTAACTCTATAGGGATGGCATGCCTCTGGGCAAATGTAGAATGCAAAAAATTGCCATCGGCGCCAGAATCCACCCAAGCCTTGGCAGTAACCGCGGTTGCTCCGAAGGACAATGTCACCTTATACAATAATTTGGAGGAAGAAGCCCCAGAATCTAACACACCTCCTCCAACAGTGGTTAGACACACTCGTTTCCCGACCGCTTGGAAACCTTATTAATGGGGTACTCCAAGAGATGAGCAGGTCGGGAACGAGGAGACTTAGACTTAGTCCGGGATATATCCATAGCCTCAGGCTCCGGGTCGGAAGCCACGGGTTTGGAGATAGGTCTAGAGAAAGAGGGTGCCAACCGAAACCGAGGTCTAGAAACCTCCAGTTCTAACTTGCATTCTGCATGACGCAGATCTATTCGGTTAGCGAGAGTGATTAACTCTTCCAGAGAGGTTGGGATCTCTCTGGTAGCTAGGGTATCTTTCATATGCCCAGCCAGCCCCCTCCAAAACACCGGGATTAGCGACCGCTCAGGCCAATCCAGTTCAGCCGCTAAAGTTCTGAACTGGATGGCATAGTGGCTGGCGGTGGCCGAACCCGGGATCAACGCAAGAAGTTAAGAGCCGTATCATGCATGACCTGAGGACCAAGGAATACACTCTTTAGAGCCTTAAGGAAAAGATCCGCATTAGCCACAACCGGATCATTCCACTCCCACAGAGGAGTAGCCCACTCCAGAGCACTGTGGGAGACTAACGAGATGACATAACCCACTTTGGCTCTTTCGGAGGGGAACCGTGCCTCCATCATCTCCAAGTGAATGGAGCATAAATTAATAAAACCCCTGCAGGATTTACTGTTCCCAGAAAATTTTTCCGGGAGAGCAAAACGTGGTAATGGGGCAGTTGCAGCTGCCGCAGCATTCATCGCAGCCGAGTTAACCAGACTGGCTGCTTGAGAAGCCGCCTGGGTAGCTACTGCAGTGATATCAGCTACCGGGTGGACTTGTTCCAGAGTCCTAAGTCTGGTCTCAAGCTGCTGTATATAGCGCTGCAGTTGCTGATTGTCAGCCATGTTCGGCAAAACCCTGGCGTTCTGATACTGTTATGGGGACGGT
This sequence comes from Phyllobates terribilis, assembly GCF_046119375.1. Classification (NCBI taxonomy): domain Eukaryota; kingdom Metazoa; phylum Chordata; class Amphibia; order Anura; family Dendrobatidae; genus Phyllobates; species Phyllobates terribilis. The sequence goes on from NW_027362767.1 coordinate 224,466,676, forward strand.
TACAAACAAACTTTATTATAATGGAACGCAACCGACCCTGGGGTCCGCAATGCAGCCTGGTGGACTGCTGCCGAACACTTTCCGGATGAAAAGGAAAGCAACCAACTTAAATGATAAACCGGGTATAGCGGTTCGCTCAATCTCCGTTAACCGCATGAGAGATGTGCGACCGGAGAAGTAGCTGTAGCCCTGTTAATTACACAGGGACTACGCAGTGGGCGCTAGGATGCGTGTGTGACTCATGCCGGCGTGTAAGTGCTCTCAGCTGGCGTGCTACCGGACTGAGGAGAATCGCTCCACGTGGCTCACAGGCGGCACCGGGAATACGGCGTTTGCAGACTGCTCGGGGTGTATGGCGACCCCCTAGTCGGAGCCAGTCTGTACGGCCAAGCTACCTGCCTATTTCCACTAGCCTGCCTATTTCCACTACACCTGCCTATTTCAACTAAAGCACACGTGGAGCTCTATAGGCCAAGAGTCCACACAACAGCATACTGCTCAATGATCAGAGCACGCCGCCATGTTTGTGGGCGGGCCTTTTAAAGATTAAGCCCTGCCCACCATCGCACCATTGGTGACGTCACCCGCGACCAATCAGGTGGTGCCAGGTCACCGGATCAGTTGACTCCCAAACCACCAATCACGGTCCGTCATGACACGGGCATGTTCAGTACAGAGAAACCTGGACTTAGACATTAACTGCCCTGTCTCACTCCGCAACCTATGCTTCCTGTTGCTAGGCACAAAAGCCCAAGAGACAACCTGTACTTCTCGTGGACCAGCTAGGCATTGGGACTGATGACAATACTGAGCAGCATCAGCCCCAGCTGGATCAGAATGGGAGACCACAGAAGGCTCTGGATCCATTTCAAATCCAGCAAATGCCTAACACAGGTTTTCACAGATCATAAGAATTTGATCTATCTGGATGCTACCAAGCACTTGAATGCCCATCAAGCTAGATGGACACTTTTTTTTCTCGGTTTCATTTTTCTGTTACCTATATCCCTGGTACTGAGAATGTTAAAGCTGATGCTTTATCTCGCAGCTTCTCTTCTGCGGTCGGTGCCGAGGAGGAGGAGAGCATTTTACAGAAATGAGTGGTGGGAGATGGCTATATGAAATTTCTCGTATTTTGAATTCTAGATGGCATAGAGAGAGATTACAGTATCTTGTCTCCTGGAAGGGTTTCGGTCCCGAAGATAACTCCTGGGTAAGGGCGGATGATGTCTCTGCTCCTAGGCTTGTTAGAGCTTTCCACAAAAGGTTTCCGGAGAGGCCTGGGCCTGGAGGATCTGAAGGATCCTCTTAAAAGAGGGGGTACTGATAGAACCCTCCTGTTTGTTTTTTCCATCTTGTGTTTTGCGGTCACGTGACCATCTGCCTTTATATTCCATCTCCGCCTTTTTGTCTGTGCTGGACTTCAGTGTTGTTTGACTGCTTTGCTAGCCAGGTGCTTCTGTGCCTATCTCTGTCAGTTCGCTTGGTCCTTTTGGGACCTCTAGTACCTTTATGTCAGTTTATCTTTTTGTGTTTTGCAACAACTTTCGCTGTTCAGGAGGTGTCCCATTTTTGTTCCAGTCCTTAGTTCTTTTAGGGACCCCTTCCCTTTATTCTATAGGTCTTCGTTCAGATTAGTCTAGGACTATGGCGGGTCCGTTCACTAGGAACAGACAGTCCGCTACATCGTAGGGATTCAGCTTAGTCTTACTGTAGGGAAAGCTTTCCCCTTCTTTCCTTAGTACTTGTTGCAGATCATAACAGAAGGGGGCCATACATACAGGGATGAAGGGGGCCATACATACCAGTATGAAGGGGGCCATTCATACAGGGATGAAGGGTGCCATACATACCGGGATGAGGGATGAGGGGAGCCATACATACAGGGATGAAGGGTGCCATACATACCAGGAGCCGCACTGCGGGCACAGTGTGTCGGTTATTAAGGAAAATTAATATTCACTGCTACCCATGCTCATTTTCTTTAGTAGCGGGCACAGTGTAGGCTGCAACAGGCTGCTGCTGCCTCCTGTGCACTGCTACCCCGCCACTGTCACTTCCCCCACATCCCCCACCACCCACAGCCACAGTATTTATGTATATCGGACTATAAGACGCACCCCCCACTTTCCTGGAAAATTTTGGAGGAAAAAAGTGCGTATTATGGTCATGAACATGAGCAATGGCGTAACTTGGAACTTGTGGGCCACAACGTTAAATCACCTGCAGGGTGTAACATATCTGGCGGCGTCCTTGCATAGTGGTCCATCTCCCACTGTGCAAGAGCGCGCACTTGATCTCCACTCCAGTTTGCTAGCCTTGCTTCCCTCCATGCTGTCTGTTTGCCTCTGTGTCTGCTGCTTAAGGGCGGCGACCGATCACTTCCTGCTTTTTGTACCTGCTGCAGACACACCCCTTGTGCGTCCTCAGCCTATTGCTGAAAATAACCTCGGCACTCAATGGATATGAAAGAATATGATATTTTATTATAATATGCAGTCCAAATTATAAGTAAACGTTTCGGTCCACATTGACCTTCATCAGTATTGCTGCAAAATACAAGTAATGCAGTACAGAGATTAAATACAACATACATTTGAACATAAATTGAGCTAGATGGGGACAAAAAGGGGGGAAAAAAAGGGGGATGGGAGAAGGTATAGGGTGCTGCCTATGATCGCGGAAGCAAGCAACTAGGGGAGACCTACCAGACTGCCAGTGAAAGTGTGCGTGGCTGAACGGCCCGGACAAAGAGTCTCTAAGGCTACCTGGAAGCATACAAATGTAGAGGTAAGAGGCTGGTAGTGCTGGAGTGTAAAGGGGAGAGACAAGGAGTACTATACCTGAGCGGTGACCTGTGTATGGCCTGGACTACGCGGTATCCCCCGCTAGTAGAGAGCGCTGCCATAAGGTATGGAAGGCATATATTTATAGGGCAAAACTAATTGAATAGAACGCTGCAGAGCGCGCCGGCGCGGAAGCGGAAGTGACGTCACCGGATGTGACGATATGGGTGACGCGTGCGGTCCAGAGGCTTGCGTTCCACACTAATAGGAAGTAACTGGGCGTGCGCTACCGCTGTGGAACCGGAGGAGGGACTGGATAGGAGGGCAGGAACAGAGGGCAAGGATATCTAAGAGGGAAGGAAACAAAGAATAAATAAATGCATACCAATGCAGTAACCAATTGTAGACAGAGTACAGTAATATTGACATAAGATAATACAGGGAAAATACAGCATTTGTGCAACATTTTATACAAGTCAAAACAGCAATCATGGAGCATAATAATAAGGAGTATCCAATTTTATGATCATAATACCTGGATAAATCCCAGGGGGGGGGGGGCTGTATATAAGGTTATAATGATGTGTGAAACAAAAAGAAAACTATGCCTAGTGGATGCAATCTTACATAAAAGCTGATAAATCGTATTCCCTATTCAGACCCTTAGGGGTTCTGGATTCCAGCTCGTGGATCCAGAAAGCTTCTCTCTTTTTTAGGAGTGTGATACGATCACCACCTCTGCGTGGTGGTGGTACCTGTTCCAGAACTTGGAACCTTAGTTGTGAGATATTGTGTCCTTTTGTAATAAAATGGTGGGGAATGGGTAGTAGCATATTTTTACATCTTATGGTAGATTTGTGTTTGGAGATACGATCTTTCACCGATTGCATGGTTTCACCAATGTAGATCATGCCGCATGGGCATTTAATAAGATAGACCACGAATGAACTGTCGCACGTAAAATAGTCTTTGATGGTGTATCTCTTACCTGTCTGAGGATGGGAAACGGAATTACCTTTAAGGACATTATTGCACTGGTGGCAATGTAGGCACGGGAATGTGCCCGTTTTTGGATTCTGGAGGAAACGTTGCGTCTGCCCAGTTATACTACCACCAATATCCGCGCGTACTAGCGCGTCTTTAATGTTGGGAGCTCTTTTGAAGCAGGGCATGAAGGGTTGTTTGAATGAGGGTATGGTAGGATATGCTTCTTGTAGTAAGTTCCAGTGTTTTTTGATGGCTTTATGAAGAAGATAGGCATATGGATGGAACGTATGGACAAAGGGAACTCGTTCCTTTTTGTTCGTAGTTGAACCTCCAGTTGAGTTCCTCATACTGGTTTGGAGAGCGGAGGATGGGTAACCCCGTTCTCTAAATTTAGATTGCATCTCCTGGAGTCTTAGGGCTCTAGTGTCTGGATCTGTGACAATGCGTTCAACCCTTTTGAATTGGGACCTGGGGATGGATGTTATCATGGGTTTGGGGTGATTGCTGGTGAAGTGTAGTAAACCATTTCGATCCGTGGGTTTACGAAAGAGGTCTGTACTCAGGCGCCCCTCGGTGTCTTTCAACACCAGGGTGTCTAGAAAACTGATCTTAAATGGATCCGGGGTCATGGTGAAACCAAGATCAGGCCAAGCCGAATTGAGGAAATTGTAGAACAGTTTGAGGGACTCCAATGGGCCGTCCCAAATGCAAAAAATATCGTCAATAAATCTTTTCCATATGACAGAATGTGTCTGAAACAGAGGGTGTGAGTAAACCATCTGGTTTTCAAAGGTAGCCATATAGCAATTTGCATAAGGGGGGGCCACATTGGAGCCCATTGCGGTGCCCTTGATCTGGAGATAGTAGGAGTCCCCGAACAGGAAGTAGTTTTTGGTGAGAACCAATGTGAGTAACTCAATGGAAAGGTCTATAACCCGGGGATCTATCAATGAATCAGTCATGAGAGTTTTGACTGTTTCTATACCGGTGTCATGAGGTATGGACGTGTACAGGTTTCTGACGTCAAAAGTGACTAGCAATGCGTCAGAGGGCACTTGTCCCACCTCTTTAAGGGCCGTAAGAAAGGCCCCAGTGTCCAGAAGATAGGCAGGGCTTTTCTGGGTGAGGGGAGTTAAGATTTTCTCCAAGAAATTAGCCAATGGAGAGAGGAGAGAATCTGTGGAGGCTACGATCGGTCGGCCTGGTGGGTTCGTCAAACTTTTGCGTATCTTGGGTAATGTGTAGAAGACTGGTGTGACCGGATGAATCTTTGTTAGAAATTCGCATGTTTTGGTATCTATAACTCCGGCTCCAGCAAATCGGCCAATAGTTGTGCTGATCAGCTTGCTGAACTGGAGGGTGGGATCATGTGGTAGACGGCGATAAGTGGTGGTATCGTTTAATTGCCATTCAATTTCAGTGATGTATTGTGCTCTATCCATGACCACTATTGCTCCCCCCTTGTCAGCTGGTTTGATGATGATATTTTTGTCCTCTTTTAGAATTTTGAGGGCCTGTTGGTCTAGGGATGATAGGTTGGATTCATAGTGTAGCCTGCCCCTGTCTGCTCTGGACCTCAGGTCCTTGAATGCACTGTCAACAAAACCAATAAAAGTTTCGAGGGCATGTGAGCCTTGGGGTGGTCTATATGAACTACGGGTGTAAAGGCCAAGACTTTTGGAAGTGATGGCTACCTGAGGATCTGAGGGATGGACTGAGAGGGGATGAGAGATATTAGGAGAGTTAGGTTGGGCAAAATAAACCTTGAGTCTGAGTGACCGATAGAACCTTTGGAGTTCCATCTCCAGTTTGAAAGTATTAGGGCGGTAAGAGGGACAAAAGGAAAGGCCTTTCTGTAATAGAGTTGTTTGAGCTCTATTCAAGGTTTTAGATGATATATTTACCACCAGGGGCGTTGTGTCTGGGAGCGAGTTATCCTGGTGAAATCCATGCCGCCTCTGGTGCTGCCCGCCTCTTCTCGTCTTCTTCGGGATGGGCGTCTCTTGTATTGTCCTAAAAAACGAGAAGAGGAAAAGGATTGATCTCTTCTGTCTGTCTCCGAGCCCGAAGAGGAGACGTCGGTGGATGAGTGGATATAACGGCGAGAGCTTCCACCAGCCGGATGTCTCTCCTGCCATCGGTAAACTCGTTGTAGTTCGTAGTCCTCAGTATCTCTCTGGAATTTGAGTCTTTTTCTGGCCTCGGTCTCCTTTCGGTGTAGGTCAATATTGGTTTTAATCTTGGCTTGCAAAGTAGACCACTCCTCAGCGTTGATTGAGGATGTGAGTTGTCTTTCGGTATCCTTGATCTGGTCCCTCGTGGAAGAAATGGCCTTGTGTAAAAAATCTACAGTTAATGTCATGAGATCAAGTGAACATTTATTTAAAATCTGTTCAAAGCGGTTGCAGTAATCCGGTAGATCGGAGAATAAGGTGGGTCTCAAGGGTACTCTAAGACCTCTGGGAATGCGTTGGACCCTCAGATATTCTGTGATGGTGGCACAGTGGAGCTCAAGATTTGTGAGATGTCTCTGTTCCTTTTCCAGATCACGACCCCTGGTTTCTCTTGGGGGGACCCTCAAAAAGTCACAAGGTATATTAACTTGTGCTAGTATAGAAGAAGCTTCTTCCGCATTGTAGGAAAAAGTGTTGGAAGTCATATCCCAACAGCGTGCTAGTGGAACGGTAAATCAGGTAGAAGCAAAAAACACTGCACAGCTGTTTAAAGTGGTGCACGAGTAGGCGCCGAACCCATACTATACTAAAAATAAACTCGGCACTCAATGGATATGAAAGAATATGATATTTTATTATAATATGCAGTCCAAATTATAAGTAAACGTTTCGGTCCACATTGACCTTCATCAGTATTGCTGCAAAATACAAGTAATGCAGTACAGAGATTAAATACAACATACATTTGAACATAAATTGAGCTAGATGGGGACAAAAAGGGGGGAAAAAAAGGGGGATGGGAGAAGGTATAGGGTGCTGCCTATGATCGCGGAAGCAAGCAACTAGGGGAGACCTACCAGACTGCCAGTGAAAGTGTGCGTGGCTGAACGGCCCGGACAAAGAGTCTCTAAGGCTACCTGGAAGCATACAAATGTAGAGATAAGAGGCTGGTAGTGCTGGAGTGTAAAGGGGAGAGACAAGGAGTACTATACCTGAGCGGTGACCTGTGTATGGCCTGGACTACGCGGTATCCCCCGCTAGTAGAGAGCGCTGCCATAAGGTATGGAAGGCATATATTTATAGGGCAAAACTAATTGAATAGAACGCTGCAGAGCGCGCCGGCGCGGAAGCGGAAGTGACGTCACCGGATGTGACGATATGGGTGATGCGTGCGGTCCAGAGGCTTGCGTTCCACACTAATAGGAAGTAACTGGGCGTGCGCTACCGCTGTGGAACCAGAGGAGGGACTGGATAGGAGGGCAGAAACAGAGGGCAAGTATTTTTGCTGTTTTGACTTGTATAAAATGTTGCACAAATACTGTATTTTCCCTGTATTATCTTATGTCAATATTACTGTACTCTGTCTACAATTGGTTACTGCATTGGTATGCATTTATTTATTCTTTGTTTCCTTCCCTCTTAGATATCCTTGCCCTCTGTTCCTGCCCTCCTATCCAGTCACTCATCTGGTTCCACAGCGGTAGCGCACGCCCAGTTACTTCCTATTAGTGTGGAACGCAAGCCTCTGGACCGCACGCATCACCCATATCGTCACATCCGGTGACGTCACTTCCGCTTCCGCGCCGGCGCGCTCTGCAGCGTTCTATTCAATTAGTTTTGCCCTATAAATATATGCCTTCCATACCTTATGGCAGCGCTCTCTACTAGCGGGGGATACCGCGTAGTCCAGGCCATACACAGGTCACGCTCAGGTATAGTACTCCTTGTCTCTCCCCTTTACACTCCAGCACTACCAGCCTCTTACCTCTACATTTGTATGCTTCCAGGTAGCCTTAGAGACTCTTTGTCCGGGCCGTTCAGCCACGCACACTTTCACTGGCAGTCTGGTAGGTCTCCCCTAGTTGCTTGCTTCCGCGATCATAGGCAGCACCCTATACCTTCTCCCGTCCCCCTTTTTTTCCCCCCTTTTTGTCCCCATCTAGCTCAATTTATGTTCAAATGTATGTTGTATTTAATCTCTGTACTGCATTACTTGTATTTTGCAGCAATACTGATGAAGGTCAATGTGGACCGAAACGTTTACTTATAATTTGGACTGCATATTATAATAAAATATCATATTCTTTCATATACATTGAGTGCCGAGGTTATTTTCAGTATAGTATGGGTTTGGCCCCTACTCGTGCACCACTTTAAACAGCTGTGCAGTGTTTTTTGCTTCTACCTGATTTACCGTTCCACTAGCACGCTGTTGGGATATGACTTCCAACACTTTTTCCTACAATGCGGAAGAAGCTTCTTCTATACTAGCACAAGTTAATATACCTTGTGACTTTTTGAGGGTCCCCCCAAGAGAAACCAGGGGTCGTGATCTGGAAAAGGAACAGAGACATCTCACAAATCTTGAGCTCCACTGTGCCACCATCACAGAATATCTGAGGGTCCAACGCATTCCCAGAGGTCTTAGAGTACCCTTGAGACCCACCTTATTCTCCGATCTACCGGATTACTGCAACCGCTTTGAACAGATTTTAAATAAATGTTCACTTGATCTCATGACATTAACTGTAGATTTTTTACACAAGGCCATTTCTTCCACGAGGGACCAGATCAAGGATACCGAAAGACAACTCACATCCTCAATCAACGCTGAGGAGTGGTCTACTTTGCAAGCCAAGATTAAAACCAATATTGACCTACACCGAAAGGAGACCGAGGCCAGAAAAAGACTCAAATTCCAGAGAGATACTGAGGACTACGAACTACAACGAGTTTACCGATGGCAGGAGAGACATCCGGCTGGTGGAAGCTCTCGCCGTTATATCCACTCATCCACCGACGTCTCCTCTTCGGGCTCGGAGACAGACAGAAGAGATCAATCCTTTTCCTCTTCTCGTTTTTTAGGACAATACAAGAGACGCCCATCCCGAAGAAGACGAGAAGAGGCGGGCAGCACCAGAGGCGGCATGGATTTCACCAGGATAACTCGCTCCCAGACACAACGCCCCTGGTGGTAAATATATCATCTAAAACCTTGAATAGAGCTCAAACAACTCTATTACAGAAAGGCCTTTCCTTTTGTCCCTCTTACCGCCCTAATACTTTCAAACTGGAGATGGAACTCCAAAGGTTCTATCGGTCACTCAGACTCAAGGTTCATTTTGCCCAACCTAACTCTCTGTAACGGGTCTGGGAGGCGGAACCTCAGAGCTACTATACAAGGGGGCGGTCCTTGTAAGGGAGCGGGTGGCGACCAGGGAAGACGGGCAGGCAGTCACAGCAGGAGACCGGGACAGTCTCTGAGTGAACGGGCTGGAGGTCACGGCAGGTGACCGGGGCAGTCTCTGGATGAACGGGCAGGAGGTCACGGCAAGTGACTGGGGCAGTCTCTGGATGAACGGGCAGGAGGTCACGGCAAGTGACTGGGGCAGTCTCTGGATGAACGGGCAGGAGGTCACGGCAAGTGACCGGGGAAGTCTCTGGATGAACGGGCAGATGGTCACGGCAAGTGACCGGGGCAGTCTCTGGATGAACGGGCAGATGGTCACGGCAAGTGACCGGGGCAGTCTCTGGGTAAAGGGTTGGTACGACCTGTGGCGGCTGATGGTAGACGTGAGCTCCCAGGTGAGCAGGCGAGAGTCTCTGGATAAACGGGTGGTCACAGCATGTGACGGCGGAGCCTCAAGGAAGACGAACAGACAGGCGGCAGATGAGCGCTCCCAGGTGAGCGGGCAGAAGTCACTGGACAGGCAGGTGGTCACAGCACGTGACGGCGGAGCCTCCAGGTAGGCTAGCAGGCAGGTAGCAGATGTGCGCTCCCAGGTGAGCGGGCAAGCTGGTCCATAGACAGACTGACAGGAGTTGGAAGGCAGACCGTCGGACCTCAGGCAAGCAGGCAGGTAGCTGATGTGCGCTCCCAGGTGAGCGGGCAAGCTGGTCCTTAGACAGACTGACAGGAGTTGTAAGGCAGACCGTCGGACCTCAGGCTAGCAGGCAGGTAGCAGAATATCAGGCAGGAATAAGACAGCAAGCTGGCAGGAATCTGGCAGGTATCTGGCAGGTAACTGGCAACGGGACCTGAGGGCTGAAGCAGAGTAGTGAACAGTGCAACAACATTGCTCGGGCACCTCCATTTTGGAGGAGGTGCCTTATATATGGTGAAGTCCTCCGGCCATTGGCCGGGGACTCCTTAGGACGGCGCGCGCGGCCCCTTTAAGAGGGAGGGAGTGCGCGCGTGCGCGGCCTTAGCACAGTGGCCGGGAAGGAGCGCGCGCTGCCAGCAGAGCGGGAGGAGGACGCCGGGCTAGGAGCAGAGAGGTGAGGGGAACAGCGTCCCTGCCTAGCAGAGGGCAGGGACGCCGGCGCTACAGTACCCCCCCCTTTAGGCCCCCCCATTTTTTAGGCCAGACAGAAATTTAGCTAGGATGAGAGGGGCATGGATGTTCTCCCGGGGCTCCCACGTTCTCTCCTCAGGACCAAACCCCTTCCAATCTACTAGAAAAAAGGTCTTTCCTCTTACCCTTTTGGTGGCAAGAATGTTCTCTACCTCAAACTCGTCCTCAGCAGAAACCGGAGCAGGAGGCGTACCTGTAGACTTGGAAAAAGAGTTAAGTACCACAGGTTTGAGGAGAGATACATGGAAGGAGTTAGGGATCCGTAAGTTGGCCGGGAGTTTCAATTTATAGGCCACCGGGTTGATCTGACTGATGACCTCCAGAGGACCGATGAACCGAGGCCCTAACTTGTAAGAAGGTATCTTGAGTCGGACATATTTAGATGAGAGCCAGACTTTATCTCCAGGACGAAATTGTGGAGGATCCAGGCGTTTTTTGTCAGCGTGTCTTTTCATCCGTTCGGACGACTGAAGGAGTGCGGATTGGGTACTCTCCCAAATGGAGGAAAATTTGCTAACGAGAGATTCCGCAGCCGGGTTGTCCACAGAGGTGGAGACAGGAAAAGGAATCCGAGGATGCTGACCGAAGACTACAAAAAACGGGGATTTGGAGGAGGATTCGCTCTCGTGATTGTTGTAAGAGAACTCGGCCCATGGTAGGAGATCCACCCAGTCTGAATGATGGGCATTAACGAAGTGCCGGAGGTAACTGGTCAGGTTCTGATTGATCCGCTCCACTTGACCATTGGACTGTGGGTGGTAAGCGGAAGAGAAGTCCAGGGTGACGTCTAGCAGTTTACAAGTGGCTCTCCAGAAGCGTGAGGTGAACTGTACCCCACGATCCGACACGATGTGGAGGGGCAGGCCATGAAGACGAAAGATGTGACGAATAAAGTCTTTAGCTAGCTCGGGTGCAGACGGGAGGCCAGGCAGGGGAACGAAATGAGCTATCTTGGAGAAGCGGTCAGCGACCACCCAAATGACCGTACAACCGGCAGAGACTGGGAGGTCAGTTATAAAGTCCATTGCTATATGCTGCCAGGGGGCAGCAGGTACAGAAAGCGGAAGGAGGCGACCGGCTGGCAGATGTCTCGGAACCTTGTTGCGGGCGCAGGACACACAGGCAGAAACAAAGTCTATTACGTCCTTGTGCAGGGTAGGCCACCAGTAGTGCCGGGTAATAAGCTGGAGGGTCTTTTTCTGACCGGCGTGGCCAGCCAGTTTAGACGAGTGACCCCAGTGAAGGATCTTCTCCCGATCAGGTACAGATACGAACGTCTTTCCGGGAGGGAGACGATTTAGACTCACGGGAGCCACCTGCATTACTCTGGCGGGATCGATGATGTGTTTCGGATCTTCCTCGAGATCAGACACCAGAAAGGATCGAGACAAGGCGTCCGCCTTGACGTTTTTGTCAGCAGGGCGAAAATGAAGAACAAAATCAAAGCGAGCAAAAAACAAGGACCACCGGGCTTGGCGCGGGTTAAGTCTCTGGGCATGCTGGAGGTAAGCCAAGTTCTTGTGGTCAGTGTAAATTATTACCGGGTGAAGAGCCCCCTCGAGCAGGTAACGCCACTCCTCCAATGCCAGTTTGATGGCCAATAACTCTCGGTCTCCTATGGAATAATTGCGCTCTGAGGAGGAGAAGAGTTTAGAGAAGAAGCCGCAAGTTACCATCTTCCCGGAAGATGATTTTTGAGTAAGTACCGCTCCGGCTCCAGAGGAGGAGGCGTCAACTTCCAGGAAGAACTGCTTGTTGCCGTCCGGGCGATGCAGCACCGGGGCGGAAGAGAAGGCCTGTTTTAAGGAAAGAAAGGCCTCCTCTGCTTCGGGCGGCCATTCTTTGGGATTAGTACCCTTACGGGTGAGCGCGGAAATTGGGGCAGTCCGGGAAGAGAAGTGTGGTATGAAGAGGCGGTAGTAGTTGGCGAAGCCCAGGAATCGCTGAATGGCCTTCAACCCCTCCGGTCGAGGCCATTTCTCGATGGCAGACAGTTTCTCTGGATCCATTCGTAGGCCGGTCTGAGAAATATTGTAGCCCAAAAACGGAAGCGAGGTCTGCTCAAAGAGGCACTTCTCGTATTTAGCGAAGAGGTGATTCTGCCTGAGCCTGAGCAGGACCTGACGAACGTCCCTCCGGTGAGTCTGGAGATCCGGAGAGAAGACCAAGATGTCGTCCAGGTACACCACTACGCAGGAGTAGAGAAGGTCCCGGAAGATGTCATTGACCAACTCTTGAAAGACGGCAGGAGCGTTACAGAGACCAAAGGGCATTACCAGATATTCATAGTGGCCGTCCCGGGTGTTGAATGCCGTCTTCCATTCATCCCCCTGACGGATACGAACCAGGTTGTACGCCCCACGGAGGTCCAGTTTGGTGAAGATTCTAGCCCCCCTCAGACGATCAAATAACTCCGGAATGAGCGGAAGGGGGTACTTATTCTTCACCGTGATCTGGTTAAGGCCTCTATAGTCTATACAGGGACGGAGAGAGCCGTCCTTCTTTTTGACGAAAAAGAAGCCTGCTCCCGCCGGGGAGGTAGATTTCCGGATGAATCCCCTGGCCAGATTCTCCTCAATATATTCGGACATCGACCGGGTCTCAGCAGCGGATAATGGATAAATACGCCCACGGGGAGGAGTAGTACCAGGTAACAGGTCGATAGGGCAGTCGTATGGTCTATGAGGGGGTAGTGTCTCTGCCTCCTTTTTATTAAAGACATCAGCATAAGACCAATAAGGAATCGGAAGTCCAGGTAGATTAGCTGGGGTAGGAGAAGGACGGACGGGATGGACGGGAACCAGACAGGTCTTATGGCAGTCCTGTCCCCAGCGAAGGACTTCTCCGGTCTGCCAGTCAAGCACGGGTGCATGTCTCTGGAGCCAAGGTAGACCTAGTAAGAGGGCGTGAGAGAGTCCAGGCAGAACATGAAAAGTGATGCTCTCAGAATGCAGCATTCCCACCTGCAGAGTTACGGATTCGGTGATGAGTTGGATGGGACGTGGTAAGAGGCCCCCATCCACAGCAGCGACAGATAATGGTATTGCCAGAGGTTTGGTGGGAATGCGGCATTTTTCTACCAGGGCCTGTGAAATAAAATTCCCGGCCGCTCCAGAGTCAAGTTGGGCTAGTTCGAAATAACGATTCTCCCCGCAGATAATTGAGACTGACAGCAGCAGAGATGGAGAGGATTTATTCTTGTCTAGGTCGACCTCTCTGAGCGAACCTAGACACAGGCGTTTCCCGACCTCTCCGGGCAGGTACGGATCCGGTGCTCCTTACTGCCACAGTAGAAGCAGCTCCCCTCGGCACGGCGTAAGTCCTGACGGGTTTTGACCATCTTGGTCTGGTCGACCTGCATAGGCTCAGGAGAGTGTACCTGGGGAGAAACGGAGGGAGTGACGGATTTCTGAAAAGTAGGAGCTAGACGTGGAAACCTCCTCTCACGGGTGACTTCTTTGGCACGCTCCTGGAACCGTAGGTCAATCCGGGTGGCAAGAGTTACTAGGTCATCGAGAGTGGTAGGAATGTCTCGACCGGCAAGTTCATCTTTAATACGGCCGGACAGACCCTCCCAGAAGACAGATACCAGAGCGTCGTTATCCCAGGCCAGCTCCGAGGCAAGGGTACGGAACCGTATGGCATATTGGCCCACGGTGAGACTTCCCTGACGGAGGCGTAGCAGAGATGATGCGGATGAGGTCTTCCGTCCAGGTTCGTCGAAGACTTTCCGGAAAGCCGTGAGAAAGGCAGGCAAGTCGGACACCAGGGGGTCTCCTCTCTCCCATAGAGGATTTAGCCAGGCCAGGGCCTCCCCGGTGAGATGGGACATGATGAAGGCAATTTTGGCCCGGTCGGAGTTAAACTGGTGGGACAGGAGTTCAAAGTGCAGGGTGCACTGATTTATAAAGCCCCGAGCCTGAGCGGAGTCGCCTCCGAAGCGAGGAGGTGCGGAAAGCCGGGGTCCGGGGTAGGATACCATAGTATTGGTGGGCAGTGGAGCTGCCGGATTGCGAGTCATGGCTCTGGCGGTGGTTGCTGGTGGAGCAGTCAGAGTGTCCAGGCGAGTATTGACATTCCGCAGGTGACCCAGGATGGACTCCTGTTGGGACCTCTGACGGGACAGTTCATGACACAGGTCCGAGAGTGAGGGAGCTTGGGTGCCACCGGGTTCCATGGCCCGAGCAAACTGTAACGGGTCTGGGAGGCGGAACCTCAGAGCTACTATACAAGGGGGCGGTCCTTGTAAGGGAGCGGGTGGCGACCAGGGAAGACGGGCAGGCAGTCACAGCAGGTGACCGGGACAGTCTCTGAGTGAACGGGCTGGAGGTCACGGCAGGTGACCGGGGCAGTCTCTGGATGAACGGGCAGGAGGTCACGGCAAGTGACTGGGGCAGTCTCTGGATGAACGGGCAGGAGGTCACGGCAAGTGACTGGGGCAGTCTCTGGATGAATGGGCAGGAGGTCACGGCAAGTGACCGGGGAAGTCTCTGGATGAACGGGCAGATGGTCACGGCAAGTGACCGGGGCAGTCTCTGGATGAACGGGCAGATGGTCACGGCAAGTGACCGGGGCAGTCTCTGGGTAAAGGGTTGGTACGACCTGTGGCGGCTGATGGTAGACGTGAGCTCCCAGGTGAGCAGGCGAGAGTCTCTGGATAAACGGGTGGTCACAGCATGTGACGGCGGAGCCTCCAGGAAGACCAACAGACAGGCGGCAGATGAGCGCTCTCAGGTGAGCGGGCAGAAGTCACTGGACAGGCAGGTGGTCACAGCACGTGACGGCGGAGCCTCCAGGTAGGCTAGCAGGCAGGTAGCAGATGTGCACTCCCAGGTGAGCGGGCAAGCTGGTCCATAGACAGACTGACAGGAGTTGGAAGGCAGACCGTCGGACCTCAGGCAAGCAGGCAGGTAGCTGATGTGCGCTCCCAGGTGAGCGGGCAAGCTGGTCCTTAGACAGACTGACAGGAGTTGTAAGGCAGACCGTCGGACCTCAGGCTAGCAGGCAGGTAGCAGAATATCAGGCAGGAATAAGACAGCAAGCTGGCAGGAATCTGGCAGGTATCTGGCAGGTAACTGGCAACGGGACCTGAGGGCTGAAGCAGAGTAGTGAACAGTGCAACAACATTGCTCGGGCACCTCCATTTTGGAGGAGGTGCCTTATATATGGTGAAGTCCTCCGGCCATTGGCCGGGGACTCCTTAGGACGGCGCGCGCGGCCCCTTTAAGAGGGAGGGAGTGCGCGCGTGCGCGGCCTTAGCACAGTGGCCGGGAAGGAGCGCGCGCTGCCAGCAGAGCGGGAGGAGGACGCCGGGCTAGGAGCAGAGAGGTGAGGGGAACAGCGTCCCTGCCTAGCAGAGGGCAGGGACGCCGGCGCTACAGTACCCCCCCCTTTAGGCCCCCCCATTTTTTAGGCCAGACAGAAATTTAGCTAGGATGAGAGGGGCATGGATGTTCTCCCGGGGCTCCCACGTTCTCTCCTCAGGACCAAACCCCTTCCAATCTACTAGAAAAAAGGTCTTTCCTCTTACCCTTTTGGTGGCAAGAATGTTCTCTACCTCAAACTCGTCCTCAGCAGAAACCGGAGCAGGAGGCGTACCTGTAGACTTGGAAAAAGAGTTAAGTACCACAGGTTTGAGGAGAGATACATGGAAGGAGTTAGGGATCCGTAAGTTGGCCGGGAGTTTCAATTTATAGGCCACCGGGTTGATCTGACTGATGACCTCCAGAGGACCGATGAACCGAGGCCCTAACTTGTAAGAAGGTATCTTGAGTCGGACATATTTAGATGAGAGCCAGACTTTATCTCCAGGACGAAATTGTGGAGGATCCAGGCGTTTTTTGTCAGCGTGTCTTTTCATCCGTTCGGACGACTGAAGGAGTGCGGATTGGGTACTCTCCCAAATGGAGGAAAATTTGCTAACGAGAGATTCCGCAGCCGGGTTGTCCACAGAGGTGGAGACAGGAAAAGGAATCCGAGGATGCTGACCGAAGACTACAAAAAACGGGGATTTGGAGGAGGATTCGCTCTCGTGATTGTTGTAAGAGAACTCGGCCCATGGTAGGAGATCCACCCAGTCTGAATGATGGGCATTAACGAAGTGCCGGAGGTAACTGGTCAGGTTCTGATTGATCCGCTCCACTTGACCATTGGACTGTGGGTGGTAAGCGGAAGAGAAGTCCAGGGTGACGTCTAGCAGTTTACAAGTGGCTCTCCAGAAGCGTGAGGTGAACTGTACCCCACGATCCGACACGATGTGGAGGGGCAGGCCATGAAGACGAAAGATGTGACGAATAAAGTCTTTAGCTAGCTCGGGTGCAGACGGGAGGCCAGGCAGGGGAACGAAATGAGCTATCTTGGAGAAGCGGTCAGCGACCACCCAAATGACCGTACAACCGGCAGAGACTGGGAGGTCAGTTATAAAGTCCATTGCTATATGCTGCCAGGGGGCAGCAGGTACAGAAAGCGGAAGGAGGCGACCGGCTGGCAGATGTCTCGGAACCTTGTTGCGGGCGCAGGACACACAGGCAGAAACAAAGTCTATTACGTCCTTGTGCAGGGTAGGCCACCAGTAGTGCCGGGTAATAAGCTGGAGGGTCTTTTTCTGACCGGCGTGGCCAGCCAGTTTAGACGAGTGACCCCAGTGAAGGATCTTCTCCCGATCAGGTACAGATACGAACGTCTTTCCGGGAGGGAGACGATTTAGACTCACGGGAGCCACCTGCATTACTCTGGCGGGATCGATGATGTGTTTCGGATCTTCCTCGAGATCAGACACCAGAAAGGATCGAGACAAGGCGTCCGCCTTGACGTTTTTGTCAGCAGGGCGAAAATGAAGAACAAAATCAAAGCGAGCAAAAAACAAGGACCACCGGGCTTGGCGCGGGTTAAGTCTCTGGGCATGCTGGAGGTAAGCCAAGTTCTTGTGGTCAGTGTAAATTATTACCGGGTGAAGAGCCCCCTCGAGCAGGTAACGCCACTCCTCCAATGCCAGTTTGATGGCCAATAACTCTCGGTCTCCTATGGAATAATTGCGCTCTGAGGAGGAGAAGAGTTTAGAGAAGAAGCCGCAAGTTACCATCTTCCCGGAAGATGATTTTTGAGTAAGTACCGCTCCGGCTCCAGAGGAGGAGGCGTCAACTTCCAGGAAGAACTGCTTGTTGCCGTCCGGGCGATGCAGCACCGGGGCGGAAGAGAAGGCCTGTTTTAAGGAAAGAAAGGCCTCCTCTGCTTCGGGCGGCCATTCTTTGGGATTAGTACCCTTACGGGTGAGCGCGGAAATTGGGGCAGTCCGGGAAGAGAAGTGTGGTATGAAGAGGCGGTAGTAGTTGGCGAAGCCCAGGAATCGCTGAATGGCCTTCAACCCCTCCGGTCGAGGCCATTTCTCGATGGCAGACAGTTTCTCTGGATCCATTCGTAGGCCGGTCTGAGAAATATTGTAGCCCAAAAACGGAAGCGAGGTCTGCTCAAAGAGGCACTTCTCGTATTTAGCGAAGAGGTGATTCTGCCTGAGCCTGAGCAGGACCTGACGAACGTCCCTCCGGTGAGTCTGGAGATCCGGAGAGAAGACCAAGATGTCGTCCAGGTACACCACTACGCAGGAGTAGAGAAGGTCCCGGAAGATGTCATTGACCAACTCTTGAAAGACGGCAGGAGCGTTACAGAGACCAAAGGGCATTACCAGATATTCATAGTGGCCGTCCCGGGTGTTGAATGCCGTCTTCCATTCATCCCCCTGACGGATACGAACCAGGTTGTACGCCCCACGGAGGTCCAGTTTGGTGAAGATTCTAGCCCCCCTCAGACGATCAAATAACTCCGGAATGAGCGGAAGGGAGTACTTATTCTTCACCGTGATCTGGTTAAGGCCTCTATAGTCTATACAGGGACGGAGAGAGCCGTCCTTCTTTTTGACGAAAAAGAAGCCTGCTCCCGCCGGGGAGGTAGATTTCCGGATGAATCCCCTGGCCAGATTCTCCTCAATATATTCGGACATCGACCGGGTCTCAGCAGCGGATAATGGATAAATACGCCCACGGGGAGGAGTAGTACCAGGTAACAGGTCGATAGGGCAGTCGTATGGTCTATGAGGGGGTAGTGTCTCTGCCTCCTTTTTATTAAAGACATCAGCATAAGACCAATAAGGAATCGGAAGTCCAGGTAGATTAGCTGGGGTAGGAGAAGGACGGACGGGATGGACGGGAACCAGACAGGTCTTATGGCAGTCCTGTCCCCAGCGAAGGACTTCTCCGGTCTGCCAGTCAAGCACGGGTGCATGTCTCTGGAGCCAAGGTAGACCTAGTAAGAGGGCGTGAGAGAGTCCAGGCAGAACATGAAAAGTGATGCTCTCAGAATGCAGCATTCCCACCTGCAGAGTTACGGATTCGGTGATGAGTTGGATGGGACGTGGTAAGAGGCCCCCATCCACAGCAGCGACAGATAATGGTATTGCCAGAGGTTTGGTGGGAATGCGGCATTTTTCTACCAGGGCCTGTGAAATAAAATTCCCGGCCGCTCCAGAGTCAAGTTGGGCTAGTTCGAAATAACGATTCTCCCCGCAGATAATTGAGACTGACAGCAGCAGAGATGGAGAGGATTTATTCTTGTCTAGGTCGACCTCTCTGAGCGAACCTAGACACAGGCGTTTCCCGACCTCTCCGGGCAGGTACGGATCCGGTGCTCCTTACTGCCACAGTAGAAGCAGCTCCCCTCGGCACGGCGTAAGTCCTGACGGGTTTTGACCATCTTGGTCTGGTCGACCTGCATAGGCTCAGGAGAGTGTACCTGGGGAGAAACGGAGGGAGTGACGGATTTCTGAAAAGTAGGAGCTAGACGTGGAAACCTCCTCTCACGGGTGACTTCTTTGGCACGCTCCTGGAACCGTAGGTCAATCCGGGTGGCAAGAGTTACTAGGTCATCGAGAGTGGTAGGAATGTCTCGACCGGCAAGTTCATCTTTAATACGGCCGGACAGACCCTCCCAGAAGACAGATACCAGAGCGTCGTTATCCCAGGCCAGCTCCGAGGCAAGGGTACGGAACCGTATGGCATATTGGCCCACGGTGAGACTTCCCTGACGGAGGCGTAGCAGAGATGATGCGGATGAGGTCTTCCGTCCAGGTTCGTCGAAGACTTTCCGGAAAGCCGTGAGAAAGGCAGGCAAGTCGGACACCAGGGGGTCTCCTCTCTCCCATAGAGGATTTAGCCAGGCCAGGGCCTCCCCGGTGAGATGGGACATGATGAAGGCAATTTTGGCCCGGTCGGAGTTAAACTGGTGGGACAGGAGTTCAAAGTGCAGGGTGCACTGATTTATAAAGCCCCGAGCCTGAGCGGAGTCGCCTCCGAAGCGAGGAGGTGCGGAAAGCCGGGGTCCGGGGTAGGATACCATAGTATTGGTGGGCAGTGGAGCTGCCGGATTGCGAGTCATGGCTCTGGCGGTGGTTGCTGGTGGAGCAGTCAGAGTGTCCAGGCGAGTATTGACATTCCGCAGGTGACCCAGGATGGACTCCTGTTGGGACCTCTGACGGGACAGTTCATGACACAGGTCCGAGAGTGAGGGAGCTTGGGTGCCACCGGGTTCCATGGCCCGAGCAAACTGTAACGGGTCTGGGAGGCGGAACCTCAGAGCTACTATACAAGGGGGCGGTCCTTGTAAGGGAGCGGGTGGCGACCAGGGAAGACGGGCAGGCAGTCACAGCAGGTGACCGGGACAGTCTCTGAGTGAACGGGCTGGAGGTCACGGCAGGTGACCGGGGCAGTCTCTGGATGAACGGGCAGGAGGTCACGGCAAGTGACTGGGGCAGTCTCTGGATGAACGGGCAGGAGGTCACGGCAAGTGACTGGGGCAGTCTCTGGATGAATGGGCAGGAGGTCACGGCAAGTGACCGGGGCAGTCTCTGGATGAACGGGCAGATGGTCACGGCAAGTGACCGGGGCAGTCTCTGGATGAACGGGCAGATGGTCACGGCAAGTGACCGGGGCAGTCTCTGGGTAAAGGGTTGGTACGACCTGTGGCGGCTGATGGTAGACGTGAGCTCCCAGGTGAGCAGGCGAGAGTCTCTGGATAAACGGGTGGTCACAGCATGTGACGGCGGAGCCTCCAGGAAGACCAACAGACAGGCGGCAGATGAGCGCTCCCAGGTGAGCGGGCAGAAGTCACTGGACAGGCAGGTGGTCACAGCACGTGACGGCGGAGCCTCCAGGTAGGCTAGCAGGCAGGTAGCAGATGTGCACTCCCAGGTGAGCGGGCAAGCTGGTCCATAGACAGACTGACAGGAGTTGGAAGGCAGACCGTCGGACCTCAGGCAAGCAGGCAGGTAGCTGATGTGCGCTCCCAGGTGAGCGGGCAAGCTGGTCCTTAGACAGACTGACAGGAGTTGTAAGGCAGACCGTCGGACCTCAGGCTAGCAGGCAGGTAGCAGAATATCAGGCAGGAATAAGACAGCAAGCTGGCAGGAATCTGGCAGGTATCTGGCAGGTAACTGGCAACGGGACCTGAGGGCTGAAGCAGAGTAGTGAACAGTGCAACAACATTGCTCGGGCACCTCCATTTTGGAGGAGGTGCCTTATATATGGTGAAGTCCTCCGGCCATTGGCCGGGGACTCCTTAGGACGGCGCGCGCGGCCCCTTTAAGAGGGAGGGAGCGCGCGCGCCCTAAGCACAGTGGCCGGGAAGGAGCGCGCGCTGCCAGCAGAGCGGGAGGAGGACGCCGGGCTAGGAGCAGAGAGGTGAGGGGAACAGCGTCCCTGCCTAGCAGAGGGCAGGGACGCCGGCGCTACACTCTCCTAATATCTCTCATCCCCTCTCAGTCCATCCCTCAGATCCTCAGGTAGCCATCACTTCCAAAAGTCTTGGCCTTTACACCCGTAGTTCATATAGACCACCCCAAGGCTCACATGCCCTCGAAACTTTTATTGGTTTTGTTGACAGTGCATTCAAGGACCTGAGGTCCAGAGCAGACAGGGGCAGGCTACACTATGAATCCAACCTATCATCCCTAGACCAACAGGCCCTCAAAATTCTAAAAGAGGACAAAAATATCATCATCAAACCAGCTGACAAGGAGGGAGCAATAGTGGTCATGGATAGAGCACAATACATCACTGAAATTGAACGGCAATTAAACGATACCACCACTTATCGCCATCTACCACATGATCCCACCCTCCAGTTCAGCAAGCTGATCAACACAACTATTGGCCGATTTGCTGGATCCGGAGTTATAGATACCAAAACATGCGAATTTCTAACAAAGATTCATCCGGTCACACCAGTCTTCTACACATTACCCAAGATACACAAAAGTTTGACGAACCCACCAGGCCGACCGATCGTAGCCTCCACAGATTCTCTCCTCTCTCCATTGGCTATTTTCTTGGAGAAAATCTTAACTCCCCTCACCCAGAAAAGCCCTGCCTATCTTCTGGACACTGGGGCCTTTCTTACGGCCCTTAAAGAGGTGGGACAAGTGCCCTCTGACGCACTGCTAGTCACTTTTGACGTCAGAAACCTGTACACGTCCATACCTCATGACACCGGTATAGAAACAGTCAAAACTCTCATGACTGATTCATTGATAGATCCCCGGGTTATAGACCTTTCCATTGAGTTACTCACATTGGTTCTCACCAAAAACTACTTCCTGTTCGGGGACTCCTACTATCTCCAGATCAAGGGCACCGCAATGGGCTCCAATGTGGCCCCCCCTTATGCAAATTGCTATATGGCTACCTTTGAAAACCGGATGGTTTACTCACACCCTCTGTTTCAGACACATTCTGTCATATGGAAAAGATTTATTGACGATATTTTTTGCATTTGGGACGGCCCATTGGAGTCCCTCAAACTGTTCTACAATTTCCTCAATTCGGCTTGGCCTGATCTTGGTTTCACCATGACCCAGGATCCATTTAAGATCAGTTTTCTAGACACCCTGGTGTTGAAAGACACCGAGGGGCGCCTGAGTACAGACCTCTTTCGTAAACCCACGGATCGAAATGGTTTACTACACTTCACCAGCAATCACCCCAAACCCATGATAACATCCATCCCCAGGTCCCAATTCAAAAGGGTTGAACGCATTGTCACAGATCCAGACACTAGAGCCCTAAGACTCCAGGAGATGCAATCTAAATTTAGAGAACGGGGTTACCCATCCTCCGCTCTCCAAACCAGTATGAGGAACTCAACTGGAGGTTCAACTACGAACAAAAAGGAACGAGTTCCCTTTGTCCATACGTTCCATCCATATGCCTATCTTCTTCATAAAGCCATCAAAAAACACTGGAACTTACTACAAGAAGCATATCCTACCATACCCTCATTCAAACAACCCTTCATGCCCTGCTTCAAAAGAGCTCCCAACATTAAAGACGCGCTAGTACGCGCGGATATTGGTGGTAGTATAACTGGGCAGACGCAACGTTTCCTCCAGAATCCAAAAACGGGCACATTCCCGTGCCTACATTGCCACCAGTGCAATAATGTCCTTAAAGGTAATTCCGTTTCCCATTCTCAGACAGGTAAGAGATACACCATCAAAGACTATTTTACGTGCGACAGTTCATTCGTGGTCTATCTTATTAAATGCCCATGCGGCATGATCTACATTGGTGAAACCACGCAATCGGTGAAAGATCGTATCTCCAAACACAAATCTACCATAAGATGTAAAAATATGCTACTACCCATTCCCCACCATTTTATTACAAAAGGACACAATATCTCACAACTAAGGTTCCAAGTTCTGGAACAGGTACCACCACCACGCAGAGGTGGTGATCGTATCACACTCCTAAGAAAGAGAGAAGCTTTCTGGATCCACGAGCTGGAATCCAGAACCCCTAAGGGTCTGAATAGGGAATACGATTTATCAGCTTTTATGTAAGATTGCATCCACTAGGCATAGTTTTCTTTTTGTTTCACACATCATTATAACCTTATATACAGCCCCCCGCCCTGGGATTTATCCAGGTATTATGATCATAAAATTGGATACTCCTTATTATTATGCTCCATGATTGCTGTTTTGACTTGTATAAAATGTTGCAGAAATACTGTATTTTCCCTGTATTATCTTATGTCAATATTACTGTACTCTGTCTACAATTGATTACTGCATTGGTATGCATTTATTTATTCTTTGTTTCCTTCCCTCTTAGATATCCTTGCCCTCTGTTCCTGCCCTCCTATCCAGTGCCTCCTCTGGTTCCACAGCGGTAGCGCACGCCCAGTTACTTCCTATTAGTGTGGAACGCAAGCCTCTGGACTGCACGCGTCACCCATATCGTCACATCCGGTGACGTCACTTCCGCTTCCGCGCCGGCGCGCTCTGCAGCGTTCTATTCAATTAGTTTTGCCCTATAAATATATGCCTTCCATACCTTATGGCAGCGCTCTCTACTAGCGGGGGATACCGCGTAGTCCAGGCCATACACAGGTCACCGCTCAGGTATAGTACTCCTTGTCTCTCCCCTTTACACTCCAGCACTACCAGCCTCTTACCTCTACATTTGTATGCTTCCAGGTAGCCTTAGAGACTCTTTGTCCGGGCCGTTCAGCCACGCACACTTTCACTGGCAGTCTGGTAGGTCTCCCCTAGTTGCTTGCTTCCGCAATCATAGGCAGCACCCTATACCTTCTCCCATCCCCCTTTTTTTCCCCCCTTTTTGTCCCCATTTAGCTCAATTTATGTTCAAATGTATGTTGTATTTAATCTCTGTACTGCATTACTTGTATTTTGCAGCAATACTGATGAAGGTCAATGTGGACCGAAACGTTACTTATAATTTGGACTGCATATTATAATAAAATATCATATTCTTTCATATCCATTGAGTGCCGAGGTTATTTTCAGTATAGTATGGGTTCGGCCCCTACTCATGCACCACTTTAAACAGCTGTGCAGTGTTTTTTGCCTCAGCCTATTGCTGTCTGCCATCTGGTATTTAACCCATCTGTTCCACTGAATCCCTGCCTGAGCATTGTGTTCTGTCAGTTGGCCTTTGGTCACTGATATGCCAGGTCCTGTTTATGTTTCCTGCCTTCGGTATCCGTTCCCGTGTCTGAACTGTGTCCTATCTGTATTATTTTCTAGCCTGTTGTCTTCTGCCTATCCTGGAGGCTGTATTTCCAGGCCTGTGTGAACTCGCTCCTGCCTGTTCGATCCGCCTTCTAGGGACCGTATACCTAGACCCGCTCCTGTATCTTTCTGCTGTGTCTGTTCTTGTCTGAATACTCTCCTAGTCTGTTTTGTTTTTCTCTATGTCCGTACTTTCCCTTTTTCTGCAGAGTCTGAACTCGTACCTAACTCCTGCTCGTTGTCACTGTACTTCCGTTTGTGAGTTTGTGGTCCACTCGCTACTTCTCTGCAAGTACCCTGTGGGTATCTGGTTCTGCCTTTCCCTTCCAGTCTGTTCCGTGTGTACAGAGCCCTGTCCCCACCGCGTCTGCGGTTTCGCTTTGCTCAGTCCTGTCCCCACCGCGTCTGCGGTTTCGCTTTGCTCAGTCCTGTCCCCACCGCGTCTGCGGTTTCGCTTTGCTCAGCTCTGTCCCCACCGCGTCTGCGGTTTCGCTTTGCTCAGCCCTGTCCCCACCGCGTCTGCGGTTTTGCTTTGCTCAGCCCTGTCCCCACCGCGTCTGTGGTTTCGTTTTGCTCAGCCCTGTCCCCACCGCGTCTGCGGTTTCGCTTTTCTCAGCCCTGTCCCCACCGCGTCTGCGGTTTCGCTTTGCTCAGCTCTGTCCCCACCGCGTCTGCGGTTTTTGCTTTGCTCAGCTCTGTCCCCACCCCGTCTGCGGTTTTCGCTTTGCTCAGCTCTGTCCACCGCGTCTGCGGTTTTCGCTTTGCTCAGCCCTGTCCACCGCGTCTGCGGTTTTCGCTTTGCTCAGCCCTGTCCACCGCGTCTGCGGTTTTCGCTTTGCTCAGCCCTGTCCACCGCGTCTGCGGTTTTCGCTTTGCTCAGCCCTGTCCACCGCGTCTGCGGTTTTCGCTTTGCTCTGCCCTGTCCACCGCGTCTGCGGTTTTCGCTTTGCTCAGCCCTGTCCACCGCGTCTGCGGTTTTCGCTTTGCTCAGCCCTGTCCACCGCGTCTGCGGTTTTCGCTTTGCTCAGCCCTGTCCACCGCGTCTGCGATTTTCGCTTTGCTCAGCCCTGTCCACCGCGTCTGCGGTTTTCGCTTTGCTCAGCCCTGTCCACCGCGTCTGCGGTTTTCGCTTTGCTCAGCCCTGTCCACCGCGTCTGCGGTTTTCCCTTTGCTCAGCCCTGTCCACCGCGTCTGCGGTTTTCCCTTTGCTCAGCCCTGTCCACCGCTTCTGCGGTTTTCGCTTTGCTCAGCCCTGTCCACCGCGTCTGCGGTTTTCGCTTTGCTCAGCCCTGTCCACCGCGTCTGCGGTTTTCGCTTTGCTCAGCCCTGTCCACCGCGTCTGCGGTTTTCGCTTTGCTCAGCCCTGTCCACCGCGTCTGCGGTTTTCCCTTTGCTCAGCCCTGTCCACCGCGTCTGCGGTTTTTGCTTTGCTCAGCCCTGTCCACCGCGTCTGCGGTTTTCGCTTTGCTCAGCCCTGTCCACCGCGTCTGCGGCTTTCGCTTTGCTCAGCCCTGTCCTCCGCGTCTGCGGTTTTCGCTTTGCTCAGCCCTGTCCACCGCGTCTGCGGTTTTCGCTTTGCTCAACCCTGTCCACCGCGTCTGCGGTTTTCGCTTTGCTCAGCCCTGTCCACCGCGTCTGCGGTTTTCGCTTTGCTCAGCCCTGTCCACCGCGTCTGCGGTTTTCGCTTTGCTTAGCCCTGTCCACCGCGTCTGCGGTTTTCGCTTTGCTCAGCCCTGTCCACCGCGTCTGCGGTTTTCGCTTTGCTCAGCCCTGTCCACCGCGTCTGCGGTTTTTGCTTTGCTCAGCCCTGTCCACCGCGTCTGCGGTTTTCGCTTTGCTCAGCCCTGTCCACCGCGTCTGCGGTTTTCGCTTTGCTCAGCCCTGTCCACCGCGTCTGCGGTTTTCGCTTTGCTCAGCCCTGTCCACCGCGTCTGCGGTTTTCGCTTTGCTCAGCCCTGTCCACCGCGTCTGCGGTTTTCGCGTTGCTCAGCCCTGTCCACCGCATCTGCGGTTTTCGCTTTGCTCAGCCCTGTCCACCGCGTCTGCGGTTTTCGCTTTGCTCAGCCCTGTCCACTGCGTCTGCGGTTTTCGCTTTGCTCAGCCCTGTCCACCGCGTCTGCGGTTTTCTCTTTGCTCAGCCCTGTCCACCGCGTCTGCGGTTTTCGCTTTGCTCAACCCTGTCCACCGCGTCTGCGGTTTTCGCTTTGCTCAGCCCTGTCCACCGCGTATGCAGTTTTCGCTTTGCTCAGCGCTGTCCACCGCGTCTGCGGTTTTCGCTTTGCTCTGCCCTGTCCACCGCGTCTGCGGTTTCGAATTTGTCTCCCAGTCTGTACTGGACCCTTCCCAGCCTGCGCTCTAGTCTGCCTGTTTCTGTATTCCCCGGTGTGGGTCAACAGCCGTGTCCGGAGTCTGACCTGGAGTAGACCCTGGTTCCTCTGCTCGGTTCCTCCCTGGTGCACTGGCGTCGTATGCCGTCGTGGAACCTTGGTCGGATCGGGCAGATACTTAGTTACGCCCCTCCAGGCACTCTCCGGTTCATGGCACAGTGGAATCACTACATAAACACGCACACGCCAGTCAGTCCGGGCGTGTGCATTACACAGGGTTCGCAACTATTTTGGGTCATTAACAGTAATGGTCTTCTTATATGGACCAAGTGGATATTTCTTCCCCCCTAGGCTCTGGGATCTGGGTAGAACTGAAACAACTGATCCACCGCTGAACATCATTACTGAAGTGTTAATGGAAATGATTACAGATGAGCAGATTGATCCACAAAGGATCGAGTTTGAGTAGAATTTCCTGAAATTCACGATTTAATGAGAAGTCAAACACTTTAAAATTTGATTCGCGGTTCGCAAAAATAAATAAAAATGCTGCCGTGCACCATTTCCCACACTGCTGAAGCGGGCTAATGTCATTTTGCGTGGCTGCACGGTCTACCCCATAATGTCCTGCAGCTATTACATCTAATGGATTACCATACCTTATACAGTGGTGGTCAGCATCGAGGTCATCACAGATCAGCGGTTCCCAGTGGAGCACAGTTTGTATAGCAGAGTCATTTTCCATCTCCAGAGTCATTGAGTAAGTCTCTCTCTTTTTTATAGTGTAAGCTCTTATGATCAGCACGGTCTCCCTCTCTCTTTTATAGAGTGTAAGCTCTTATGGTCAGCAGGGTCCTCTCTCTTCTGTAGAGTGAAAGCTCTTATGGTCAGCAGGGTCCTCTCTCTCCTGTAGGGTGTAAGCTCTTATGGTCAGCAGGGACCTCTCTCTCCTGTAGAGTGTAAGCACTTATGTTCAGTGGGGTCCTCTCTCTCTCCTGTAGAGTGTAAGCACTTATGTTCAGTGGGGTCCTCTCTCTCTCCTGTAGAGTGTAAGCTCTTATGATCAGCAGGGTCCTCTCTTTCTCCTGTAGAGTGTAAGCTCTTATGGTCCTCTCTCCTGTAGAGTGTATGATCTTATGATCAGCATGGTCTCCCTCTCTCTATTATAAAGTGTAAGCTCTTATGGTCAGTGAGGTCCTCTCTTCTGTAGAGTGTAAGCTCTTATGGTCAGATTGGTCCTCTTTTTCTCCTGTAGAGTATAAGCTCTTATGGTCAGCAGGGTTCTCTCTCTCTCCTGCAGAGTGTAAGCTCTTATGGCCAGCAGGGTTCTCACTGTCTTCTATAGAGTGTAAGCTCTTGTGGCCAGTAGGGTTATCTCATTCTCTCTCTCCTCTCCACAACCTGTATTTTCCAACCAATTACAAGCTTTCCAGTATCAAGGTTCACACAAATTCATTTGCTACAAATCAAATTTTGGGGAAAAATTAGGTGAAGTCGGCAAATTTGAATTTCAAAAGATCTGTTCATCTCTAGAAATGATCAACAACTATTGGTACTACTGATTTTTCTATAGCTGGGAGCTTATCATGTACACATTATTAGGATGATCGATTGATCTATATTGTTCAACCAACATGTGACTGCTCCAGCCAAACAACAATGGAGCATTTTTATCAATACTTTCTAATTATTGGACTGCAAACTTTAACTAGAAAGTCTTAAAATGCGCCGAATATATCATAGTGACCCATAATGGATAATGAATCTGGCACATCTTCTTTAGACCGTTTAGTCTAAGTTTATACAATCTATACATTGGCTTACTTTGTGCCAGAAATGTGCACCAAAATATTGAAGCATTTTTGGTGCACAGAGTTGCATGTCAGGCCACTTCTTTTCTGCTAAATGAAACTTATTTTTGACACAACCACACATCCTTGTAAGACATAGCACAGAAAGTGTCATAATAATAAGTATGGTGTTAACCATGAACGAATTCTGGCACGTTTAGCTTAATAAATGTCTCACTATATTTTTTAGGATATGACAAGAGCCAGTGATCATTTGTAGTATCACTGTAGTAGAAATGATTATGTCCGACCACTTTCTCCATAATGGTGACAGCTGATGGTCCGCAGTCTAGTAAAAAAAAAACTATATCTATATCTCAACAGACCCCAGACCATAATAAACATAATACGTAAAAAACAAAAAAACCTTCACCCATCTGGTCTTCTTACCAATCCCCGCCGCTCATGCTTAAGTCCCGAAGTCATGAAGAAATCCTGGCTCAGTGTGAGAGGCCCGGAGATTTTAGCGCGAGGGATCAGAAGATGCGACGAGGACCAGGCAGCTGATGGTGAGAAACGGAGGGGCCGGAGAGGTGAGCGGTAAGGTGAGTATGTATAATGATTTTTTTTAAACCTTTTAATAGCCCTTTCCGATTCAGCAAAATGACGGCCATCGGCTGCCATTCAGGTGAATCTGTGCAGAAGCGGATTACAAAAATCCATACAGTGGGTACGGAAAGTATTCAGACCCCTTTACATTTTTCACTCTTTGTTTCATTGCAGCCATTTGGTAAATTCTAAATAGTTTTTTTTTCTCATTAAAGTACACTCTGCACCCCATCTTGACTGAAAAAAAACAGAAATATAGGATTTTTTGCAAATTTATTAAAAAATAAAAACTGAAATATCACATGGTCATAAGTATTCAGACCCTTTGCTCAGTATTGAGTAGAAGCCCCATTTTGAGCTAGTACAGCCATGAGTCTTCTTGGGAAAGATGCAACAAGTTTTTCACACCTGGATTTGGGGATCCTCTGCCATTCTTCCTTGCAGATCCTCTCCAGTTCCGTCAGGTAGGATGGTGAACATTGGTGGACAGCCATTTTCAGGTCTCTCCAGAGATGCTCAATTGGGTTTAGGTCAAGGCTCTGGCTGGGCCAGTCAAGAATGGTCACAGAGTTTTTCTGAAACCACTAATTTGTTACTTTAGCTGTGTGCTTAGGGTCATTGTCTTGTTGGAAGGTGAACCTTTGGCCAAGTCTGAGGTCCAGAGCACTTTGGAAGAGGTTTTCATCCAGGATATCTCTGTACTTGGCCGCATTCATGTTTCCTTCAATTTCAACCAGCCGTCCTGTCCCTGCAGCTGAAAAACACCCCCATAGCATGATGCTGCCACCAACATGTTTCACTGTTGGGATTGTATTGGGCAGGTGATGAGCAGTGCCTGGTTTTCTCCACACATACCGCTTAGAATTATCACCGAAAATCTCTATCTTCATCTAATCAGACCAGAGAATCTTATTTCTTATAGTCTGGGAGTCCTTCATGTGTTTTTGAGCAAACTCTATGTGGGCTTTCATATGTCTTGCACTGAGGAGAGGCTTTCGTCAGGCCACTCTGTCATAAAGGTCCGACTGGTGGAGGGCTCCAGTGATAGTTGACTTTGTGGAACTTTCTCCCATCTCCCTACCGCATCTCTGGAGCTCAGCCACAGTGATCTTGGGGTTATTCTTTACCTCTCTCACCAAGGCTCTTGTCCCACAATTGCTAAGTTTGGCTGGACGGCCAGGTCTAGGAAGACTTCTGGTGGTCCCAAACTTCTTCCATTTAAGGTTTATAGAGGCCACTGTGCTCTTAGGAACCTTTAGTAATGCAGAAATTCTTTTGTAACCTTGGCCAGATCTGTGCCTTGCCACAATTCTGTCTCTGAGCTCCTTGGGCAGTTCCTTTGAGCTCATGATTCTCATTTGGTCTGACATGCACTGTGAGCTGTGAGGTCTTATATAGATAGGTGTGTCTTTCCAAATCAAGTCCTATCAGTTTAATTAAACACAGCTGGACTCCAATGAAGGAGTAGAACCATCTCAAGGAGTATCACAAGGAAATGGACAGCATGTGACTTAAATATGAGTGTCTGAGCAAAGGGTCTGAATACTTATGACCATGTGATATTTCAGTTTTTCTTTTTTAATAAATTTGCAAAAATTTCTATATTTCTGTTTTTTTTCAGTCAAGATGGGGTGCTGTTATGTTCTGCTACCAGAGCTAAGGAAAGAGAGGAGATCTGTCCCTACGATAGAACTCAGCTTTATCCCTACGATGTAACAGGGGACCTGATCCTGCGATCAGACCTGCTAAAGTCCTAAGCTAGTCTGTACGGAGACCTATAGATGTGGGGAAGGAATCCCTACAAGTACTAAGGACTGGGAGGAAAATGGGACACCTCCTAACAGAAATAGTAGCAGACAGACAAACAAACAAAATATATAGAACACTGAGGTCCGTAGACCAAGCAAACTAACAGAGTTAGATACAGAGCACAGGCTAGCTAGAAAGTAGTTATACAATGAAGTCCAGCAAAGCCAGAAGGGCGGAGCAGGATTAAATAGGCCAACAAGGTCATGTGACCAGCAAAGGAAAAAACCTAAGAGCAAGGTTCTAACAGGTGCAGAGTGTACTTTAATGAGAAAAAAAATTAACTTTTTAGAATTTACCAAATGGCTGCAATGAAACAGAGTGAAAAATTTAAAGGGGTCTGAATACTTTCCGTACCCACTGTATTTTGGAGAATTCGTATTTTTGTAAAATTCTAGTAGAATTCAATTCCACTCAAAGTTATTCACTCCTCTCTAACATTAAGGGTAATAAATACCATCTAATGATGTATAATTGATCTGAAAGAGGTTGAATGTGATGGTCACGACTCCTTTTTTCAATTCCGAAATTCCATTCATTCATCCATTCATTTGCGGTACTTTTTGCTTCATTCAACAGATAGAACTAGAACAATCCAGGCAAGGTTATGTAAAAAAATCTTGATATTTGAAGTAAACTATGTTTAGATGAATACATAGAGAACTCACTCAAAACTTTTCTTTTGATTGCAGAAAGAACAAAAGTTTTCACGAAACACACATTTTTTTTAATATCTGATACATTCACAGTTTTACTGCACGTCATGAAGAAGTATAAGTTCTGCTTTTACTCTTCTTATATTATACAAGGTCAACAAGAATATCTTGTGCTCCTCCATATTGACAGTGTGGTACTCACCACTTCCTAGCCTTCTAATGATTCCAGGCAGCTTCCGGGGACACATGTTTCATCTTCACACCTGCACATTTTCTCTTTATGGATGACATTTTTCACTTGCTTTTTCATGTTACCGCTTTTTTGTAATGTCTCTTCTTTTTTTGCTGCTCACTTTATCTGATGTTTCTCGACCCATTATAACTCCATTTATACTGCTTATTTAGGAAGTGCAAAGTGGACTTGATTACAATATAAATCTTAATTATTATACATATTACATAGAATTATTAATAAGAACTTGGTAATCTGGTGTTTTATTATCTAGCTTCATTATCTAGTCCACCATTTGCATAAATAGTAAAATGGCAACATTTTTGATCACCCTGTGATGGTACTGTCGCAAGACCGTAGTTTTGTGAAAATACCAATCATACAAATATGCACTCATAGACAACAGAGAGGAACACCGAGCAGAAAAGTAAGGGAAACTAAATAGGAGAGGATGAGGATATACACACAGACAAATAACAAAGCAACAGTCTTTAGATCAACACTCCAAACATCTCCTCAACAAACACCTCCAACTCCACACCAGTCAGTATAAAATTCACACTGGCAATCCTGATTGCCAGAGGCACGTGTAAATAGCAGAGAGGAGTGACCAACACTGAACAGCTGAGATCATCAATGCAGGAAAGCTTCGAAGTCTCTCAACTGAAGAGATTTAACCAATGCACTGCTAGCAGAAACCTGCACCATTTAATATGATGGTGAAGCACTTCTAATCAGTGCATCAGTATGTAGAATCAGACACCGCGGTCTTCTGGCTCCTCTCTGTCGCGATAAACTCGTGACAGGTATGTAATATGTCATAATCCTATGACTTGGCTTTTGAACATCTTCCAATGCGAGTTTCTCTACGTTCTGACTTTTGCCTTTAATTTTAATTCATCTAGCACTTCTTTTTCTACCCTTTTAAGTTAATACTGTTCAAGTGTAACAGGCGGCAGGTAGCCGTGACCGAAGAGCACATTCTCCACTTCCTGACAAGCTACAGGAAAATGGGTGTCCTGGCAGGGTGTCTGTGCTGTTACCTTGGTGGTACACCTCTCAGACCACATGTTGCCGACATGGCAGACCAAGACCGTATGGAATAGAGATGAATGAGGGAGACCAGAGTCCAAAAATAAACTTTTCTTTACTGAACAACTTGATGAGAAGTATATACATCAGATAGCAGGCACAACACTTCAAGAATACATCTTCTGCACAATCCAGAGGCAGGAACTTAACGGTTACACATGGTGGTACACTGCGTTCATTACATGTTACTTAAGTCCAGCAAACCATTATGAGAACCTCCATATTCCCCTGTGAGGACCGCACCAATCGAAGGTATGTCGATATGGTCCGTACAGCTCCTCTCAACTCCCAGTTGATTTGTGAGGACCTTACCGGCTTGATGCAGTACCTGAGCCTGACACCACTCCCTGCGGTGCCTGTGCCTGAAGCCGCACCTGTGGTACGTGAACCCTGACACCACTCCCTGCAGTTCTTGCGCCTGAAGCGGCATCCGAACCTGTAACCGTTCCAACGGTACTTGAACCAGCAGCAGTGTCTTCCTGGTTAGCGTTCCAGAGTCCGTACAGTCGGAGCCTGTTCCAGTATCCGAATCGTGTCCTGTCCGGTGACCAAGAATCCATGCTGTCTGAACAGTGTCCATAGCCGGTCCTGCCAGTGACTCCAAGTCCATATCCTTATCTGCTATCCTAACCCCTGGCGTCATCTGCTGCAGTACCGGGGACTGCCTAGGAGTGGTGCCTGGTGGCTACCTGCAGCTCAAGTCTAACTCCAACATCAGGAGCTGTAGTGAATACTAGGTAGCCGGTTAGCTATGCCCCTCCTAAGTAAGCCCAGATCGTGGCATAATGGGTCCATGATCCACGTGTGTTACAGAATCCTTGCTCCAATTAGTCCATGCTTTAGGCCCCCTTGACTGAGATAGGAATCTTTCTGCCACACAGTCCTTGTTTGCTTCAAAACATGCTATCTTATATATGGTCATCCCCTCTTCGCACGCAAACACCCATTTCAATGCAGGCCTGCTACATTAGGACCAAAGGTCCTTCTAGTTCTGAATACTCTTCCTTATCTGCCTAACAACAGGAAATTGCGTTTCCTTGTACTCACCTAACTTCCCCCTTCCTGGGCTGGCCCCTATAGCTAAACTTGTTTGCTACTAGCCAACTGTTGCAGAACACAAACCAGATTAAACAACATTTAGAACATAAAAAAGACTATACTGCCCTTTTCCATATTGAGGTCAGCTGACACAAGGTGAGGTTTTAATATTAGATAGGACAGTCCCGATTGGGTACTGTTAGAACCTTGCTGTTAGGTTTTTTTTCCTTTGCTGGTCACATGACCTTGTTGGCCTATTTAGTCCTGCTCCGCCCTTCTGGCTTTGCTGGACTTCATTGTATATCTACTTTCTAGCTAGCCTGTGCTCTGTATCTAACTCTGTTAGTTTGCTTGGTCTACGGACCTCTATGTTCTATCTATTTTGTTTGTTCGTCTGTCTGCTACTATTTCTGTTAGGAGGTGTCCCATATTCCTCCCAGTCCTTAGTACTTGTAGGGATTCCCTCCCCACATCTATAGGTCTTCGTACAGACTAGATTAGGACTTTAGCAGGTCTGATCGCAGGATCAGGTTCCCTGTTACATCGTAGGGATTCAGCTGAGTCTCATAGTAGGGACAGATCTCCTCTCTTTCCTTAGCTTTGGTAGCAGAACATAACAGTAAGTCCAGCCAGCAAATTCTCTAAGGAAAGATTTTTCTGTTCCATCATGGTGTCGGTTCAGGATTTGGCTCATCGCCTGCAGGGACTCTCTCTGGAGGTGGCCGAGCTCCGTCAGCACGTGAGTAACTGTCCTGGAGCACATTTCTTGGAGCCTAAGGTATGTTTGCCGGATTTATTTTTTGGTGAACACCGAGAATTTTTTTCATTTAAAAATGCTTGCTTATTGTATTTTCGTTTGAGACCTAAGTCCTCTGGGGATGAATCCCAGCGCGTAGGGTTCATAATGTCACTTTTGCGCAAAGAGCCTCAGGAGTGGGCCTTTTCTTTGCAACCTAGTGATTCATGCTTCAGATCAGTGGATAGTTTTTTTTCTGCTTTGGGACTATTATATGATGATCCTGACCGTGTCGCATCAGCTGAGACTGAGTTGAGACGTCTAAAACAAGGATCGGGTAATGTGGAAAAATATTGTACACATTTTCGTCGTTGGTCCACTCAAACAGGGTGGAACGATTCTGCTCTGAAAAGTCTATTTCTTGCTGGGCTCAGTGAAAGGGTTAAAGACCTGCTAATTGCTTATCCTACACCTGAAGATTTGCAACAGGCTATGCAATTAGCTATACGGGTGGATAGAAGACTGCGTGCTAGGGTTAATGAGAGCAAATCCTCTGCTATGTCAGTTTCTGGTTATGATAATGTGTGTACTAACAGTGGTGAACCGATGGAGATTGGATCGGTGGCACCTCACTCTCAAGAAAAAGACCGTCGTTTTTCGCATGGCTTGTGTTTCTATTGCGGAAAATCTGGTCATTTGATTAAAGGCTGTGAGCTTCGTATGAAGAAAGAAAAAAAAATGGTCAGTCACGCCCGTATTGCCTGTTTAAATTCCAAGGGTATATTTTTAGCTGCTTCCACGATTGCTCAGGAAAAATTAATGGAATTTCGGGTGTTTGTTGATTGCGGGTCTACACTGAATGTAATTGATGGGGGATTCGTGGAAAAACTCAATTTAAAACCTGAACCTTTGTCATTCCCCATTGCTGTGGTTTCTGTGGATGGCTCCCCTTTGAAGAATATTACTCTCAAGGTCAGTGAATTTCCTCTCACTATTAATGGTGTTCACCATGAGAAATTGGATTTGGTAGTGTTGAATAACTTGCCTTCTCCAGTAATATTGGGTTTGCCCTGGTTAAAATTTCACAATCCTGTACTGGATTGGTCTACCAGTGAAATTAAATCCTGGAGCCATAAATGTTATGACAAGTGTTGTAACGGGCGTATTGCAGCTTTGGATAGGGGAGAATTGCCTGTTCCTATTCAGGATTTTTGGAGAGTTTTTTCTGAGAAGGAATCGCAGGTTTTGCCTCCCCATAGAGACTATGATTGTTCTATTGAATTTGTCCCTGGAGCGACTCTTCCTAAGAGTCGTTTATTTAACCTTACTATTCCTGAGAGGAAGGCTTTGGAGGAATACATACAGACAAGCTTGGCCGCCGGTCACATTAGGCCCTCTAAGTCTCCTGTGGCGGTTGGATTTTTTTTTGTAAAAAAAAAGGACGGCGGTTTGCGTCCTTGTCTGGATTTTCGTGAGATTAACAAAATTA
The DNA here is from genome assembly GCF_046119375.1 of Phyllobates terribilis. Lineage (NCBI taxonomy): Eukaryota > Metazoa > Chordata > Amphibia > Anura > Dendrobatidae > Phyllobates > Phyllobates terribilis. The sequence goes on from NW_027362767.1 coordinate 224,502,833, forward strand.
CGGTACGCAATCCTTACCCACTGCCATTGATTCCTGATCTGTTTAACCAGTTATTGGGGGCCAAGTGGTTCTCTAAAATTGACCTTAAGGGGGCATACAATCTGTTGCGCATGAAGGAGGGTGATGAATGGAAGACTGCTTTTAACACTCCTGTGGGTCATTTTGAGAATCTGGTTATGCCTTTTGGTCTTACTAATGCTCCTGCATTTTTTCAGAATCTGATTAATGACATCCTTAGACCTTTGATCGGTAAAAATGTGGTTGTGTATTTGGATGACATTTTGATTTATTCGCCAGATCTGGAGTCTCATTGGCGGAGCGTGCGTGAGGTATTACAGTTATTAATGGACAATTCGCTTTTTGCTAAGCTGGAGAAATGTGAGTTCGCTGTACAGAGAATTAGTTTTTTGGGCTACATTATCTCCAGCAAAGGTTTTGAGATGGATCCGGTTAAGGTTCAGGCTGTGCAGGAATGGCCTAGGCCTATTGGTTTGAAATCGATACAGAGGTTTTTGGGTTTCGCCAATTACTATAGAAAGTTCATAAAAAATTTTTCTAGTATTGTCAAACCTCTGACTGATCTCACCAGGAAAGGTGCTGATGCGGTTCAGTGGTCTTCTGAGGCCATTGAAGCTTTTGTGTATCTCAAGGAGAGGTTCACCTCTGCTCCCATCCTTATGCAGCCTGATGTTACTAGGCCGTTTTTGGTTGAGGTTGATGCTTCCTCTGTGGGGGTTGGCGCAGTATTGTCTCAGGATAACGGGGATGGATTACATCCCTGTGCCTTTTTTTCAAAAAATTTTTCGGAGACTGAATTGAATTACGATATTGGTAATCGGGAATTATTGGCTATTAAACTCGCATTTGAACACTGGCGCCACTTCTTGGAAGGTGCGGAATTTCCCGTTCAGGTTCTTACGGATCATAAAAATCTGATATATCTTGATGCTGCCAAGCGCCTGAATGCCCGTCAGGCTAGGTGGGCACTGTTTTTCTCGCGGTTTAATTTCTCCGTTACTTACATCCCTGGTACTAAGAATGTTAAGGCGGATGCCTTGTCTCGCAGTTTTTCTCCCATAGTCGGTGCTGAGAAAGAGGAAAACATTTTACAAGAAGGTGTTGTGATAGCTGCTTTAGACTCCGTTTTGGAAGATGAGATTCTTAAAGCTCAGGAGAATGCCCCATCTAACACTCCTCATGGGAGGTTGTTTGTGCCTGAGACCTTTAGGAGAGATTTGTTTGTTGAGTGTCACGAATCTCGGTTGGCAGGTCATCCCGGAATCTCTGAGACCAAGAGACTGGTGGGTCGCAGTTTTTGGTGGCCTGGATGGCAGAAGGAAGTCATTAAGTGGGTGCGCCAATGTACTATATGTGCTAGATCTAAGTCCTCACATACTCCTGCTGCGGGGTTGCTTTGTCCTTTGGAGGTCCCCAGTGCTCCTTGGACACATTTGGCTATGGACTTTATAACTGACCTTCCCCCCTCTGAGGGTTTTACTGTCATCTGGGTGGTCGTGGACCGTTTTAGCAAGATGTGTCACTTGGTTCCCTTCGTCAAACTGCCCTGCGCTAAAACTCTCGCTAAGGCCTTTGTCAAGGAAATTGTCAGACTTCATGGCGTTCCTACTGACATTGTTTCTGATAGGGGTCCTCAGTTCGTGGCTCGTTTTTGGCGTGCCTTTTGTGACAGGTTGGGAATTCATTTGTCGTTTTCGTCCGGATATCATCCTGAATCTAATGGCCAGACAGAAAGGAAAAACCAGGATGTTGAGCAGTTCTTGCGTTGTTTTGTGGCAGACAATCAAGAGGGGTGGTCTGAGTTTCTGCCACTTGCCGAATTTGCTCTGAACAATCATACATCTTCTTCTGCTGGTTGTTCGCCTTTTTTTTGTTGTTCTGGGAGACATTCGTCGTTTGGGTCGTTCTCCAAGTTGGGATCTGCCGTGCCTGAGGAGGAGAATTTTTCCGGTGATTTGGAAAGAGTTTGGACGGATGTGCGTGGTAATCTTCAGGAGGCCAACAGAAAATCTAAAGACTACTTTGATAGGAAACGACAGGAGGTTTTGTTCGCTGTTGGTGACATGGTTTGGTTGTCCTCTAGGAATCTGCGGTTGAGGATTCCTTCTAAGAAATTGGGTCCCAAGTTTGTAGGGCCCTTTAAGGTGCTTCAGGTTGTCAACCAATCTGCTGTTAGGTTGGAGGTTCCTACCTCCTGGAGAATTAATCCGGTCTTTCATGTCTCTCTGTTAAAAAAAGCTGTTGTGTCGGATGGTGACGCCTCTGCCTCTGTTCCTCCGGTGGTGGAGGACGGGGAATATGAAATTTCTCGCATCCTTGACTCTAGACGGTATAGAGGTAGTTTGCAGTATCTTGTGGCCTGGAAAGGTTTCGGACCCGAGGATAACTCTTGGGTGAGGTCAGATGATGTTTCCGCGTCCAGACTTATCAGAGCGTTTCACAGGAGATTTCCTGATAAGCCTGGTCCTAGGGGATCCGGAGGATCCTCTTAGAAGGGGGGGTACTGTTAGAACCTTGCTGTTAGGTTTTTTTTCCTTTGCTGGTCACATGACCTTGTTGGCCTATTTAGTCCTGCTCCGCCCTTCTGGCTTTGCTGGACTTCATTGTATATCTACTTTCTAGCTAGCCTGTGCTCTGTATCTAACTCTGTTAGTTTGCTTGGTCTACGGACCTCTATGTTCTATCTATTTTGTTTGTTCGTCTGTCTGCTACTATTTCTGTTAGGAGGTGTCCCATATTCCTCCCAGTCCTTAGTACTTGTAGGGATTCCCTCCCCACATCTATAGGTCTTCGTACAGACTAGATTAGGACTTTAGCAGGTCTGATCGCAGGATCAGGTTCCCTGTTACATCGTAGGGATTCAGCTGAGTCTCATAGTAGGGACAGATCTCCTCTCTTTCCTTAGCTTTGGTAGCAGAACATAACAGGTACACCTTGTCGTGGTGGGATGGGTTTTACGCTTTTTTGTTTTTTTACATCAAAATAGTGTTAACTAAGTACTCTATGTTATTTATATGTACTATTACTATTTACTTACTACAGGGTATATTTTGCTTTTGTCTTGGATTTTGTTTGTTAAATGGCCACAGTGTGAATATGCTTATACATTGCACATATACAAGCTTATGCTTCAGCTCATTTCTTTGATTTCGCTGCAGTTTCTTGTACTTTCCACAAACAGTGGTGTGGTTTCCCCCTTTTTGAGCTAGGCATTTCATCTATATAGCTTACAATAGGTAGGTGTCTGCACAGTCAGACCTAGGATCTACTCTGCTCCCATCCATATACAGGTCGGCTGACACAACCAGAAGTACTAATGTTAGATAGGACGGTCCCGATTGGGTACACCTTGTCGCGGTGGTATGGCTTTTATACTTTTTTGATTAAAATAGTGTTAACTAAGTATCCTATGTTTCTTATATGTACTAATATAATTATTTACTTCAAAGTATATGTATATTTTGCTTTTGTCTTGGGTTTTTATTGTTAAATGACCACAGTGTAAATGTGCTCTTACACTTTGCAAGTATACCAACTTATGCTCCTTCTCATTTCTTTGGTTTAACATTTAAACTATAGCAATGCATTATATAACCATGAGATATTCAAGTGGGGTGTGGGCAGCTTCTCCACTGCTTTACACATGTTACTCATAGACATGCAAGGTCCTTCAGAGAGAGATACTCTTTGTAGTATATCTCTACTCCCAATTGAGGGAATCTCCTCTATTACAAAAACAATGGTTTTCCTAAACTAGATGACCACATTAAGAATGTTATGTTATTGTAGAGAATGGCTTCTTTAATGTCAACTTGAAGCCGTTTGAAGGGTTTGAATCAGGAAGGCAACTCTTTTATAAATCAAAGCTAAGTGGTTAGCTGGTTGCCAAGGGTTTAACTTCTCCAACGTCTTCCAATTTCTCATAGGAAATGTATGAGATTGTGGCCACTCAAGTGAATGGCTGATCTTGTAGTACATGGACTAGCAGGTATGAAAAAGCAGGAGACAGTCTTGCTTGGCTCCTCTTGTTCTGGTTCATATGAATAGTCTCTAGACCATTTATGATGTCTCTTCGCAGGAATCATTGGAGTACTGGAGACTTGACCTCCATTGACTATAACTGTTGGAATATTCAACAGCTTCACATTTATGCTTGAGAGACTATCTTGAGTAGACAGCAGATGACGTTATGTTAACTGTTACAGTTTGATACCATGTATTCCTCTAGAGTCTAAACCATACATGTCAAACTCTGGCCTGTGGGCAAAATTTGGCCGACAGGGTGGTCTTATTTGGCTCGTGATACCAGAACCACCACCCTTATGTGGAGCCATTATTTTGTATGGAGGACTTTGTGGGATCCATTATTCTGTATGGAGGACTAAGTGGAGCCATTATTCTGTATGGAGGACTATGTGGGACCCATTATTCCATATGGAGGACTATGTGGGGCTCATTATACTCTATGGAGGACTATGTGGGGCCATTATTCTGTATGGAGAACTATGTGGGGCCATTATTCTGTATAGAGGACTATGTGTGGCTATTATACTCTATGGAGGATTATGTGGAGCCCATCATACTGTATGGAGGACTATGTGGGGCCCATTATACTGTATGGAGGACTATGTGGGGCCCATTATTCTGTATGGAGGACTATGTGGGACCCATTATACTATATGGAGGACAATGTGGGGCCATTATTCTGTATGGAGGACTATGTGTGGCCATTATTCTGTATGAAGGACTATGTGGGACCCATTATACTGTATGGAAGACTATGTGGGGCTCATTATACTGCATGGAGGACTATGTGGGGCCATTATTTTGTATGGAGGACTTTGTGGGATCCATTATTCTGTATGGAGCACTATGTGGAGCCATTATTCTGTATGGAGGACTATTTGGGACCCATTATTCTGTATGGAGGACTATGTGGGGCTCATTATACTCTATGGAGGACTATGTGGGGCCATTATTCTGTATGGAGAACTATGTGGGGCCATTATTCTGTATAGAGGACTATGTGTGGCCATTATACTCTCTGGAGGATTATGTGGGGCCCATTATACTGTATGGAGGACTATGTGGGGCCCATTATTCTGTATGGAGGACTGTGTGGGACCCATTATACTATATGGAGGACAATGTGGGGCCATTATTCTGTATGGAGGACTATGTGTGGCCATTATTCTGTATGAAGGACTATGTGGGACCCATTATACTGTATGGAGGACTATGTGGGGCTCATTATACTGCATGGAGGACTATGTGGGGCCATTATTCTGTATGGAGGACTATGTGGGGCAATTATACTGTATGGAGGACTAGGTGGGGCTCATTATACTGTATGGAGGACTAGGTGGGGTCCATTATACTGTATGGAGGACTATGTGGGGCCCATTATACTGTATGGAGGACTATGTGGGATCCATTATTCTATATGGAGGACTATATGGGGCCCATTATTCTGTATGGAGGACTATGTGGGGCCCATTATTCTGTATGGAGGACTATGTGGGGCCCATTATTCTGTATGGAGGACTTTGTGGGGCCCATTATACTGTATGCTGGTTGGCCCGTGATTTCATTCAAGTTTTTCATTTTCGCCCTCTGTGTGTTTGAGTTTGGCATCCCTGCTCTAGACTATATTGTATGACCTCTCAGTTCTTGTTTGTTTCAACTCTTCCTGTAACGCTCTATGTTGGGATGATACAGATAACGGTTGCTGTTTGTCCCAAGTAGGACAGTTCATTCTCCCACAATATCTGAGTGCTGTTGATTCTGCTGAATGCTGAAACCTGCAACAGCCGTAACATTCTAAGATAGGAATCATAGTGATAACAATTAGCTAATATGCAAAAACAGACATTCTGGCTTTCCACTGTGGATTTCCATTTCTTGTGTTTTTATAGAATAGATATTATTACATTTTTATCTGTTAATTATTGCACCTTGTGTTTATTGTTTTCTTTACAAACTGAAACTGGGATGAACAGATGTAGCTTTATAAGATTCTCGGCTTTGCTATTGTTAATCATTTTCCTTCTTCTGAGCAATTGACCTTGTAGAGCTTGTAGAAACTCGTCATTCTTCTTTATGTCACTAGACTAAGCTTTGCCATATTAAATAAATTTAGATATGTATAAACATATCTGTGGGTTCCCGTTCTAAAGACAGCTCTGAAAACGATACAGGGATTATATTCAATCTCATACAAATGCAGATGGCTTGGAAATCTGCTTATAACATACAGACATTTTAATTAATATTTCTCTTCGATTACACAGTCTCGGTAAATTGTCTTTGATCATTACTTGCCAAGTCAGAAAGAATTTAAAAATAACATATAAAATGAGATGACATCATCCTTAAGAGAACATACAATGTAAAGGTGGCCATACAAATGACAATGCGACACAATGCAAACTGCCACCATCAGCATTGAGATGTTTTCTATTTGTTCGTTAATTAGGCAATCCCCAGCTGTATCTCGCCAACCCCTCCTCTCGCCTGATGTGAACATTTCTACTAAAGCTTCTGTCTAAAAGTGAATCCATTTGTTCTACAAATATTATATGTAAAAATAGTTATATTTGTAATTCACTCATCTATTATTTAACCCCTTAGTGCATTAGGATGCATGTCTAAGTCCAAACACACTGTAGGGTAAATCATTTGGACTTACATATTACTCACAAAAGTGCCGCTAGTATTAATAGTGACCGGACCAATTTTTTTTAAATCTGACCAGTGTCGCTTTATGAAGTAATAACTCTGCAACGCTTCATCATATCCCATTGATTTTGAGATTGTTTTTTGTGACACATGATACTTTATAATAACGCTAAATTTAGATAAATATGTTTGCATTTATTTAGAAAAATATCAGAAATTTTACAAAAATGTTTTAAAAATTGCCATTTTCAAACTTTGAACGACTATTCCTTTAAACCCAATAGTTATACCACACAAAAACATTAATAAATAACATTTCCCTCATGTCTGCTGTACATCAGCATCATTTGTAAAGTGTTGTTTTATTTTATTAACATTTTAGAAGGTTTAAAAATGTAGCAGTAATTTTTCATTTTTTTTCAAGGAAATTTACAAAACGTATTTTTATAGGGACCAGTTCAGTTTTGAAGTGAATTTTTGGGTCCTATATGTTGGAAACCACACAAATCATACCATTTTAAAAACCGCACCCCTCAACGTATTTAAAACTGCTTTCAGATAGTTCATTAACCCTTCTGGCTCTTTTCGGGAAAAAAGGGACCGTGGCATGAAAAGAATGAAAAAGTTTATTTTTACCACCTAAATTTTGATAACTTATGAGCAGGCCGCTATAACCAGCAGACTCTAAGGTCTTTATTTGGCCGTTACCTGCCATGGCAAACATCAGGACCACGCGATCAAGATCTCAGGATGCCGATGAGGTTAAAGAGGGAGCCCCCACACTCTGTTAACTATTTCGATTCTATAGTCACTATTGACAGCAGAATCTAAGGGGTTAAACGCCCATGGTCGGTGCCAACACTGATCGTGGCTGATGTAGCCGACAGCTACAGGATTGTCACCTGTCGGGGAACGCTAGTCTCTTATATCGCAGGTAGGTAAAAAGACGTTTATTGGTCACTAAGAGAAAGCCAAATGGATGTTTAGATGCTATGGCCAGTAGCTACCATGGCACTTAAGAAGTTTGGTCGAGGTAAAAGCAGGGGCGTTACTATAGTAGGTGTAGAGCTGCAATCGCACCTAGGCCCTGGCGCCTAGGGGGACCTTAAACACCTCCTTGGCCAATATGAAAAGAATAAAGAATATTAGTTTTAATGATATGTGATAGTTGGAGATTTTGCATCAGGTTCAAGTTACGCCACTGGGTAAACAGCAACCAATTTCAATTCTAGGGGTCAGTGTGAGTGGCGCTGATGGACTACTCTAGCAGCATGAGGCCTTCGAGGGTCTTCAAGTATGGTATAGGTGAAAGTCTTATAGATCAGACACATTAACAGGCAATAATGCTTTGAAATAGTAAGCATTCTAATAGATTAGTGATCAAATATTCGTAGCTTTAAAGGGATATTCTCAAGTTTATACATTTATTTCCTATTCATGGGTTAGGGAATAACTTTCCGATTGTTGAGGGTCAGAGTATTTGCATTGATCCTGAGAACCAGGGTTCTGAAGAGTCCCGTGTGAATAGAGCCATGGTTGTTCATGTGCACTGCCACGCCATTCATTCTAATGGGAGTGCCAAAGACCAGCTGAGCGCAACGTTGGCTATTACCCATTTAGAATGAATGGAGCGGCACTGCCCCTTAATCCACTATCGCTCCATTCACACATTTCCGATCACTGGTGGGTCAGATTTCCGGACCCCTCATTAGTCTTGAGAACCGGGGTTCTGAAGAGCCTTGTATGAATGCAGCGATGATCGTTAATGTGCACTGCCACTTCATTCATACTTATTGGAGTGCCAAAGAACAGCTGAGCGCAAGGTTTGTCTGTCACCTATTAAGAATGAATGTAGCGGTACTGCCCCTAGATTGAAAATTGCTCCATTCACACAAGCCTAATTCACAGGATCGGTGGGGGTCTGAGTGGTCAGACACCACGTCGATCTGGAAGTTATCCCATTGATAAGTGATAACTTCTAAATTTGGCACAATCACTTTTAGTGTAGTCATTACAAAAACCATGGTCACAGTCTTCTTACGATTAAAGGGGTTGTCCGGTCCAAGTCGATAAGTCTGAAGTCATTTTTTGTGACTGCAGACTTATGAATCCACTGTGTGCTACCAGGATTTGCCAGTTTCTGAGCCGGAACAGGAGAGTACATATGCATTATACATACTCCTGGCCAGAGCCCATCCAAGTGTATGGAATGAGGCCACGCCCTCTATTCGCCTATGCCCACTGGACGGCCATGTTACTAGTCGGGACACAGCCTCGCTCCATCCAAATGTATGGAGCGAGGCCACGCCCACTAGTCACCTACGCCCACTGGATGGTCGTGTTACTAGTCGGGACACACCTCGCTCAATGGAAATGTATGGAGCGAGGCCACGCCCTCTAGTCACCTATGCCCACTGGATGGCCGTGTTACTAGTCGGGACACAGCCTCGCTCCATGCAAATGTATGGAGCAAGGCTGCACCCATTAGTCACCTACGCCCACTGGACGGCCATGTTACTAGTCGGGACACAGCCTTGCTCAATGCAAATGTATGGAGCGAGGCCGCACCAACTAGTCAGGCATAAAGCATACATACCTGCCAGTCCTGGCTCAGAAACCGACAAATCCTGGCAGTGTACAGTGCATGTGTGTCACCCTGGCCTGGATGCCACAAGTGTAATACAGCTGTGTCTGAGAGCAAGGGGGAGGTTCTCTAGTCAGGGGAACATTAGCATGCAATACCTCCTGTCTCAGACCAGTAGGGGGAGCTGGCTGCCCCTATAAAAGTTGGAACTGGGGGCAGGGTTGGAGAGAACTGGACGACCTGTCTCAGGACTAAGAGGTCCCAGAGCAGAGAGGGACAGCTGTATTGCACCCTAAGAGGAAGTGTGGCAGAAGGAGAGCCACAAGCCAGGGACAAGAGGCGAAGAGAGCCTGTCTTGGCAGACAGAGAACACAATTTACCAGACTTTGGTGTCTGAGGCTGGGAGGATTTCACATCCCACAGCAGATAACCAGTCCGCAGGGGACTGTATCTTCCTTGGCCTAAGAAACCTGGAGGCTCTGCCACAACAGAAGGGACCAGCAAAGCCGTACCAGGCCGGGAACAGAAAGGAACCCACGTCGCAGGCCATACAGGCGAGAGTACACGGAAAGCTCGGAAACGTGGGCTGTTACCCTATAAGGAGGAGATAGCCAGAAGTAGCACAGAAAGCACGGTAGGCCTACACCCTCACCCTGACCAGGGCCAATTTCCCAATTGCTCTCAGACATCCAGGTCCCCTCCTAGCCGGGACTGTTTGTGGGTCAGTTTATCTGTTTTAGTAAAGACCCTGGACTGCAACCTGTTGTCTGTGTGCTCCTTGCTCCTCCAGCACTATCAGCACTGGGACTCTCACCACCATCACTCCCACCATCCACTACACTGCCCTGGGGCTGCACTCTTCCCGTGGGGAGTCACACCACCTCAGCTGCATACACCATCAGCCCCAGCGGTCTGCCCTGCAGCGGCGGTTCCTAATGACTGCAAATCCACGGGTGGCGTAGTCGGACGTTATCAACAGCACTTAGCAGACTACCACTGGCCTGACCACCCTGAGCCACGGAACCGGGTTGCCACTACTACCCCCATCGTTCCCCTATTGCCCGGATCCGAGTGCCCCACGGCCCAGGGGGCGAGTCACATGCGCTGGGGGGAATGAAAAGTCTCGATTTGGACAGGACAACCTCTTTAAGACTGTTCAAGTTGAAACGCGTCAACACCAGAACACCGTCCTGTTTGTTACCTGATTTTAATGAAAGTGTAATAAAGCTGCCAAGATTTTATCGGAGACGCTGGCTTTCCGTCTTTATATTGTCTTCTTATAAAACATGTCTTTATTAGAAATAGTAAAAAAAAAATCACAACTTCCCTAAATAGGGATGACTAGTAAGGCTATGTTCACATGTGTTTTTGCAGCGTTTTGTTTAGACATTTTTTTTATACAAATTTTCGACTGTGTTTTACAGAACCAACAAAATCTATGAGATTTCCGAAATCTCATGCACACACCTTGTTTTTTTTTTCCTGACTATTTTGTCAAAGACATTGCGTTTTTGCAAAATGCAGCATGTCACTTCTTTCAGCCTTTTACAGCGTTTTTCACCCATAGAAAACAATGAGTAAGTGCAAAAACGCAGCAAAAAACGCAGGTATCAGGTTTTGCTGAGTTTTTGGTGCCAAAACCTGAGGAAGTTGAATCAGGTTATTTTTTTATGCACTAAACTTTACCAGCATGCGCAAAAGACAAATGTACCTGAAAAAAAACGCAGTAAAAAATGCAGCAAAAACCCAGCAAAAACTCATCAAAACCTAATTTTTTTACTTTATTTCTTTACTGCCAAGAGAGCAGGTTCTGCCTGCTGAAAAAAACAGCAAAAACGCAACGTGTGAACATAGCCTAAACACGTTTCAGACAAAGTATTTAGTCATTGCATTGAAGTCCCCTAGTGGAATGAAAAATAAAGTTGAATAACATTTAATGAAAAGAACACCTCTAAAAATTAAACTTAACATTAAAAAAAATAAAATACAAAGATACTATGGCTGCAATAGTAACACCCATAGGAAAAAAATCCCCCCAAAAAGGAAAATGAAACATAATCAGCATAATAAAATAGTTCTTATTACGGCCTCACATATAGCTATATCAACAGGAAAATAAAAAAAAGATGGAATGTGGTGGAGAGAGAACAAAGTGGTTAAAGAGGTTTTATAGGTGGAGCAAACATGACCATTTTTGTTCCTGGTCTCTATTACAGTACCACTCCCCTCCCGTTGAAGACCAATTTAGAGGAGTCATCAAAAATGCTTATTTATTTTTACTGCATATTGAGTTTTTGGTTTCCCGTTTACACATGACCAGAATTAGCTCCAAGTTAAACAGATTCATGTTTCTTTCAGGGTGAGAGAATATTGCTTTCACTTAACAGTGTCAGAGTAAATTACAGAGCCCACAAAAACCTTTCGAGGTAAAGAAGCATTCTTCTGAATAAATGAATAAGTGAAATTGTTGTAATTGAGGTGCGAACGCTTGAACCTAATTGAAAACGCAGGAAAAAAACCTGGAGGCTCCGCGTGTAAATAAACAGGATTAGCATAAGCCGAACGTTTAGAAAATAGTGTGCACCGTGAATCGCAATGCCAAATCTATCACCAGAAATAATAGATGAAGTTTGGTTTTTTTTTTATTTTTTTTTATTTTCCATTTTTAACAATCACACTTCAAACACCGTATAAATATATGCTGGGAAGCAGATACCTAAACAATTACCGCAAATTTCTTATTTCGCTGAATCTATTGTAAAAGTAAAAAACTTTTCACAACCCGTTGTAAACTCCCCGATAGGCTGCTAGTCACATATTTCCATGAATAGGACTCATAGTACTGTAAGCAAATCTAAATATTATTGTAGTGCTTTTGATTGTGCAGCTTTATTTCAACTTGAGGGTCTCCCAAAACCAACTGATGTAGTGGGGTCCTGCTACAGAGTGTTTCATAGAGGAAGAGGACAGGGACTCTACACTGTGTTCTAAATTATTATGCAAATAATATTTTCTCAGATTTTCACAAATTACCTATATGAATTGCAGTCATTGTAATTTTCCAGTCAAATAACTATTAGAGTACAATTGAAAGGTTTTTGTACAAACTGCCTATGATAACAGTATATTTTAAAAAAAAATAAAAAACTCAAACTGCACTCAAAATGCATGTTCCAAATTATTATGCACAGCAGAGTTTTCAACCTTTTCATTTTAATAAAGAACAAAAAATGGTCATTTTTGAAATTATAAGCATTAGCAGGTTATTACAAACTGAAATCAAACAGTTTTCAACTCAAAACTTTATTCTAGGTGATGTTACATTTGCACATAGGACCCCTTGTTCGAAAGGAGCTTCTGAACTCTCTCGTCCATTGAATTTGGCAGGTTTTGGATGGTTTCTGCTTTAATTGTTTTGCATGAGGACAGAATACCCTCCCAGAGCTGTTTCTTAGATGTGAACTGCCTCCCGCCATCATAGACACTCCTTTTGATGATGCTCCAGAGGTTCTCAATGGGGTTGAGGTCAGGGGAGCATGGGTGCCCCACCATAAGTTTGTCCCCTTTTATGCCCATAGCAGCCAGAGATGCAGATGTGTTATGTGCAGCATGAGACGGGGCATTATCATGTATGAAATGATCTCGATGGTCCAGATGGATGGAGTGGAGGATGGCTGGTTGATGGACACCCTATGCAAACACAGCTACGGCGCTAATAAGGAGGAGGTGGAGTAATGTTTTGGGCTGGAATCATGGGGAGAGAGATTGTTGGCCCTTTTAGGATCCCTGAAGGGGTAAAGATGAACTCCATAATGTATGTTGAGTTTCTCAAACAGCACTTCCTTCCATGGTTCAAGAAGAAGAACCGTGCATTCCGCAGCAAGATCATTTTCATGCATGACAATGCCCCGTCTCATTCTGCACATAACACACCTGCATCTCTGGCTGCTATGGGCATAAAAGGGGACAAACTTATAGTGTGGCCCCCATGCTCCCCTGACCTCAACCCCATTGAGAACCTCTGGAGCATCATCAAAAGGAGTGTCTATGATGGCGGGAGGCAGTTCACATCTAAGCAACAGCTCTGGGAGGGTATTCTGTCCTCATGCAAAACAATTGAAGCAGAAACCATCCAAAACCTGACAAATTCAATGGACGAGAGAGTTCAGAAGCTCCTTTCGAACAAGGGGTCCTATGTGCAAATGTAGCATCACATAGAATAAAGTTTTGAGTTGAAAACTGTTTGATTTCAGTTTGTAATAACCTGCTAATGCTTATAATTTCAAAAATGACCATTTTTTGTTCTTTATTAAAATGAAAAGGTTGAAAACTCTGCTGTGCATAATAATTTGGAACATGCATTTTGAGTGCAGTTTGAGTTTTTTATTTTTTTTAAAAATATACTGTTATCATAGGCAGTTTGTACAAAAACCTTTCAATTGTACTCTAATAGTTACAGTTATATGAAAAAGTTTGGGCACCCCTATTAATCTTAAGCTTAATGTTTTATAAAAATTGGTGTTTTTTCAACAGCTATTTCAGTTTGATATATGTAATAACTGTTGGACACAGTAATGTTTCTGCCTTGAAATGAGGTTTATTGTACTAACAGAAAATGTGCAATCTGCATTCAAACAAAATTTGACAGGTGCATAAGTATGGGCACCCTTATCATTTTCTTGTTTTAAATGCTCCTACCTACTTTTTACTGACTTACTAAAGCACTTTTTTTTTGTTTTGTAACCTCATTGAGCTTTGAAGTTTATAGCCAGGTGTATGCAATCATGAGAAAAGCTACTTAAAGTGGCCACATGCAAGTTGTTCTCCTGTTTGAATCTCCTCTGAAGAGTGGCATCATGGGCTCCTCAAAACAACTGTCAAATGATCTGAAAACAAAGATTATTCAACATAGTTGTTCAGGGGAAGGATACAAAAAGATGTCTCAGAGATTTAACCTGTCAGTTTCCACTGTGAGGAACATAGTAAGAAAATGGAAGAACACAGGGACAGTTCTTGTTAAGGCCAGAAGTGGCAGGCCAAGAAAAACATCAGAAAGGCAGAGAAGAAGAATGGTGAGATCAGTCAAGGACAATCCTCAGACCACATCCAGAGAGCTGCAGCATCAACTTGCTGCAGATGGTGTCACTGTGCATCAGTCAACTATACAACGCACTTTGCACAAGGAGAAGCTGTATGGGAGAGTGATGCGAAAGAAGCCGTTTCTGCAAGCACACCACAAACAGGAGAAGCCAATTTATTTTTGGAAGAAGGTCCTGTGGACTGATGAAACCAAGATTGAGTTGTTTGGTCATACAAAAAGGTGTTATGCATGGCGGCAAAAAAACACAGCATTCCAAGAAAAACACTTGCTACCCACAGTAAAATTTGGTGGAGGTTCCATCATGCTTTGGGGCTGTGTGGCCAATGCCGGCACTGGGAATCTTGTTAAAGTTGAGGGATGCATGGATTCCACTCAGTATCAGCAGATTCTTGACAATAATGTTCAAGAATCAGTGACAAAGTTGAAGTTACGCAGGGGATGGATCTTTCAGCAAGACAATGATCTAAAACACCGCTCCAAATCTACTCAGGCATTCATGCAGAGGAACAATTACAATGTTCTGGAATGGCCATCCCAGTCACCAGACCTGAATATCATTGAACATCTGTGGGATCGTTTGAAGAGGGCTGTCCATGCTCGGCGACCATCAAACTTAACTGAACTGGAATTGTTTTGTAAAAAGGAATGGTCAAAAATACCTTCATCCAGGATCCAGGAACTCATTAAAAGCTACAGGAAGCGACTAGAGGCTGTTATTTTTGCAAAAGGAAGATCTACTAAATATTAATGTCACTTTTCTGGTGAGGTGCCCATACTTATGCACCTGTCAAATTTTGTTTGAATGCAGATTGCACATTTTCTGTTAGTACAATAAACCTCATTTCAAGGCAGAAACATTACTGTGTCCAACAGTTATTACATATATCAAACTGAAATAGCTGTTGCAAAAACACCAATTTTTATAAAACATTAAGCTTAAGATTAATAAGGGTGCCCAAACTTTTTCATATAACTGTATTTGACTGGAAAATTACAATGACTGCAGTTCATATAGGTAATTTGGGAAAATCTGAGAAAATATTATTTGCATAATAATTTGGAACACAGTGTAGTGCCACCTTTTGGGAGTGGCCATCCTTAAAGTCAATATTGACTCTTTAAATTAAATCTGTCAGCAGTTTTTTTTTGTTATTTAATTTGTATAATGTAGGGGCAGAGAATCTGATTCCAGTGATGTATTACTTGCAGTAGTTTCAATACAATCAGTAATTTATAAGCAGGAGATTATCATTGCAGGACTAAGTGTCAAGTGCCAGGCAGTCCAGCTCATCTGTGTAACCACGCCCCCACCACTGATTGGCAGCTTGCTGCCAGTATACACAGGAAGCTACCAATCAGGGGTGTGGGCGGAGTTATACACAGCTCAACATTCTGGTCACTGCTACAGGAGTACAAACAGGCATTCTATTAAACTGCACCAAGTAGTCCAGTAAGTGACATATCACTGGAATCAAAGTCTCTGCCCCTACATTATGCTGCTCTCAGATTCCATAGCAAAAAAAGCATATTGACAGATTCCCTTTAAATGGTCATGCCAAGTGACCTAGGATGCTACTGCTATTAGGAGGCACTGGAGTTTCTGTCTTCGTCCTCTCTGAAGATGTTATTTGCATATTTAAATTTCCAGGGGAGCATTGCATGGCGTATAAGTGTTCTAACGCTGACATGGCGCTCTCTACTAGGAGATCCTCAGATACCTAGTATTGTGAAATGAATGATTACGAAACTTTAAAATATTTTCAGATGTGTTATAGCCTTTGTATAATAGGGATGATCGGAGCAGAACCGGTTCCTGGGACCAGCACCGATCACTCAAACCAAGCTGCAGAAACTTTCAGCTTCTGTTCGCACGAGAACAGAATGACGCACAGGCTCATTAGAAAGTCTGTGGGTTCCTATATCGTTCTGTTGCTCTCGATGAAGCTAAGCGCTTCGGAAGCTTTCTTTGACCAATCAATCCGGGCTTCAGGACTCCTCAGACCTCCACCAATCAACACTACCAGTCAGGGGCAGTAACACATCAAAAGTGATTTAAAGGTTTAGTTATCCCATAAATCAAATAGTGTCCATCACTGATTATACAGGCAGTTGGGCATCGTCCAATAGCTGAGAGCATTGGGGAAACCAAAAAGTTTTAGACCTTTTCTTTTAGAAACCCCAAATTAAAGATGTTGATTATTGGCTTGAAGTCCAAGGATCCAGCACTGTCAGTTATATATTATACAGCCTAATTAATAGCTCTTAATTCGACATGATAGTGGTGGGAGTTTGTGACCCATATGGTGCTATTATTTGTACTCTGCATTGTACTGTTATTTGTGCACCTTATGGGAGTTTTACAATTACAATGTGAATGGACTACTGTTTGTAATATTTTAATTAGAGATGAGCGAATCTGCCGAGGTTCAAATTTGGCAAATCGCTCAAATTTGACGGGGAAATTTGATTTGCATCAAAGTTACTCCATGTGGATTGAATGATCTTTATTATGCTTTGGGGTCTTTTTAGACCCGAGAAAATAATATAAAAAAAAACATAATAATAATGATAGCAATATTAAAATAGTAATAATAATAATAAAATGCATCCATCACTACAGCATGGCTTCACAGAAGAAGAGTTCGGGTTATGAACCGGCCGCCTGCTTTCTGGACCTTTCACCAATAGATAACATTCGGTACATTATGAAACCAAAAATTTGGCAAAGACCCCGGACTGAGGAACGGCGAGAATCCAACATCAGACAAGAACGGAACAACGTTCCTCTCCCAAATCTCCAACAATTGGTCTCCTCACTTCCCAGGTGTTTACAGTCTTGTGAAAAGAAGAAGGTGCTACACAATAGTAGACATGGCCCGGGCACAACTTTTTTGAGATGTCTCTACAATTAATTTCTAATTGAGTTAATTCTTTCAAATGAAATGGAAAATGTCCAACATTCAACTTCTGATCTGTGATCTATGTTCTGCTGTGAATAAAATATGGAGATAAGAGATTTCCAAATCATTGCATTATTGTTTTCTTTAAACTTTAAACAGCGTCCCAATTTTTTTTGGAATTAGGGTTGTAGCACAAGCAATCAAATGATCGTAAGAAGCTAAAAACAGTGTAGAAAAAAAACATTTTTAGATATATTAATAAAACATAAAAATTCAAATCACCCCATTTTTCACTAGTTCTAAATAAAAACAATTTTTAGGAATAGCAAAATCGGAATTGCTGTCCGTAAAAGTCTGATCTCAGAAAAAATAAATTATTTTCCTCATTAGGTAAAAATTACAAACACAGAAAATTGAAACACCTACTTGTGGTTGCTGTTCCTTTACCAAAAATATGTAATAAAAAGCAATCAAACCATCATAGGCACCCCAAAACGGGACCATTAAAAACTACAGCTCGGCATGCAAACAAAAAAAATCGTCATACAGCTCAATCGACAGAAAAATAAAAAAATTATAGGTCTCGGAAAATGCCAACAAAATCAACTTTTCTTTTAAGCCACTAAAATTATAAAACAACTGTGTACGTTTGGTATTGGCATAATCATACTGACCTGGAGAATCATGTTGTCAGGTCATTTTAAGAAACAAGGAACAGCGTAAAATTATAACAAGTTTTTATTCTATTGTGTATTACAAAAACCTAATGAACAATAGAAAATAAAACAATGTCGAAATTGCATTTTTTTTCACTATTTCACCCTGTTTTTTTGGCGCATTATATGGTACAATTAAATATGTCACTTAAAAGCCCTCATATTCCTGTGTGCACAAAGAAAATAAATTGTGGCTTTTGGAAGAAGGCAAGGTAAAAAAATCAAAAGTGCAAGAACGATAGTTGGCTATTTCAGGAATGGGTTAAAGAGATGGCAAAGCAGTATTGGGGTCACCCGAAGTTTTATTTTTTGTGGATATTCTTGATAAAAGATCGTTTTCTTAATGGTGAAAATAAGTTTTCTAAATCATGTAACTTTTTAACTTTAGCTCTAATAGATTGATGAAGACATCCAACATCATATAAACTATCCCAGAAGAGTAACTGTGTAAATAAATCAATCTTCAAAATATCAAATGATATAGTTTTATTAACATATAATTAAAAACATAGGAAACACATGACAGACTTAAGATCAAGGATGAGGAAACAAGCGGTATAAAGAAGGCAAAGGATTGGAAAATACTTGTGCATAAAGCCCTGCTGCACAACAACAAAATAGAATAGAGATCACACAATGCACATATAAAGTCAATTATCGGGAAAAATCACAGGAAAAATTACTGTAGTATGATATCTAATGGGCAAATAGCATTAATTATTTTAATTAATAGAAATAGATTGGATGCTAATCCTTTCCATGTTCCTGGGCTGCAGTCCTGGTTCTGGATGTACTTTCTACACAACTTGTAGTATGTGTTTGATTTTATTTTTGAACTTATGTAAAGATGGACATCTATTTCCATTATTTAATGTTGAGTGAATTGTTACAAATTTCCGAAAACTCTGGGATTTTGGCAAATCTGAAATTTTTGGGATTCGAATAGCACAAATGGAGTTCAGCCGGCCACTATTTTGCTACCTTCTTTGAAGGACTTAGAAGGGGTTAAAATAATAAAGTACATTATATTCACTTTTTCCTAGGCTCTCAATTGTCTTATGTCGCCTTTGCTGCCATAGCTCCTCGGCTCTCCATGGTGGTCTTTGGTCCTTCTGTCGCTTCCTCTTCGGGGCTGAGACAAGTGATTGGTCTCACATGGTCACTAGGGGGAAGTGAGGGTTCATGCTTGTGACCAATCACTGGCCTTAGCACCAGAACGGATGAGTCAGAAGAAGTCAAGACCGGCATGGAAAACCAGGGAGCTGCAACGGCAAGGGTGGCCTTAGACCGGTAAGGACCTATGATAGTATATTATTATTTTTTAACCCTTGTCCTCCTGTGTTTATTATGCTATTATACTTTGGGTTCTGGAAAGACCTTAGAACATAATAAATTTGATTTGAACTGATTTTATTCAGAACAAATCAAAGCCTACAGGCAAATCAAGCAAATTTGCCCAAAACCAATTTTCGGGTACTCACTTATCTTTATGATTTTTTTTT
Organism: Phyllobates terribilis; assembly: GCF_046119375.1. Taxonomy (NCBI): domain Eukaryota; kingdom Metazoa; phylum Chordata; class Amphibia; order Anura; family Dendrobatidae; genus Phyllobates; species Phyllobates terribilis. Next base: position 224,522,332 of record NW_027362767.1, read on the forward strand.
TTAATGGTTCCTTTTGGTTATAATATCCAATACCTACATTTTTACAAAAAAAATTATGTGTTTCTTTTCAGCAGTTTATCATATAAACAGAGATCACCCCCTAACTTTTCTAGATTACTGAAGACTAAGTTAGATAATGAAATGGGAGTGGAAGATTACTACATGACTAGAGAGATTTACCATTCAGGACTCTGGAAAAGCTGGATGATATTTCCATGAAGGATGATAATAATAATAATAATAATAATAATAATTTGCCTGAATAGAATTTTATACAAATTTGAAAGAGAAGAACAACTCAAGAACTGATGACTTCTTTAGGAAATGTTCCTATATAAATCTGTTCTTACATTCACTGTTAATAAAATACTTACAAGGGTTCAAAAAGTTCAGTTATGTTAAAAGAGGTTGTCTCATCACAGACATAGTAACATAGTAACAGAGTAACGTAGTAACGTAGGTTGAATAAAGACCTAGGTCCATCAAGTTCAACCTTTCTCCCCCAATTGTACTCCCTACACTAACTTACTAACTTTCTCGAACTAGGCCTTACAAATGTATTTTCATTTTGTCATTACTGTACTATTACAATTACAAATGAACCAGTTTATAATTTTTTAATTAGTTTTATTTTTTTTGTATTACTCTTATGTTATGACTAAAATCCCTGTACCTAAATCTGTTGATCCAGAAGAAGGCAAAAAAAAAAAACCAGGACACATTCAGCCAATTTGCATCACAGGGAAACAATACGTTGGGATCGCAGTATTTTATTTCTCTTTTTATACACCCTAATATCTTATTTGCTTTTGCGGCTGCTGCTTGACATTGAGTACTGCTGCTCAGTTACTTGTAACCAGAATACCCAAGTCCTTCTCCTGTTCTGTAGTCCCGAGTATACTCCCATTTAATGTATATGTAGCAATAGGATTACTCCGTCCTAGGTGAATTTCTCTACATTTATCTACATTAAACTTCATCTGCGAAGTGTTCGCCCATTCAGTCATCTTATCCAGATCGTTCTGCAATGTTGTAATGTCATGATCAGATTTTAATATCCTACATAGTTTGGTATCATCAGCAAAATCCCTTTAATCTCAAAGTTGTCTCAACTACTGCCAAGATCTTCAACAAAGAGCTGAAGGATAATTCATCTGAGTATGCATTTCTTCTACAGTGACCCCTGCAGTGAAAAGGTGGAGTTACATGGCAGCCATTCTCCACTTTGGCTCCTAGGGTGGTGGCCATGAGCAAGGAGAGCTGCCTCTATGACATCTGTTCAACCTAGCAGGGCTTGTTCAGATGGGACAAACACTTTAAAATTTAATGAAACTTCTTTGAGATGACAGGATAATCTTGCATTGAAAATTTTGGCTTCTAATGATGTGGTCTGTTATCAAAGAAGATGTCGGCCATGGTGCATAATATATTGTGGTCTTCTAACAGAGGTGGTCTTCATGAGAGGTTTTATTTTCTTGAGATTGTCAATAATGTCAGGCTTTTATGCAGAAGTCCAGTTGTATACATGCCATTCTATTACTATTTTATTTTCTGGTTTCCCTTGCTGCCCTTTGGATGTTATCCGCTCATCTTCTCTTACATTTGTTTCATTTATAAATGGTAACTGCCATTGTCTTCCTTATGAAGGTGGATGAGAAGTTGGCATGGCCCCATTTCTGATATTGGCATTGCGGAAATTAACTGCTGACATCAGCAATCTAAGAATAATTAGAATGACAGGCCATGGTTCTTGCTTGACTTTTTTAGACTCATGAAAAAAAGATGCTTGGGTTGTAACATTTAGTGATCTTTCACTCTAATGTCCTCAACCTACTCTTTCCAAAACCCCCTGTCACTATGGCTGACCACTGCTGAATTATAATCCAATGGATAAGAAAGAATTGGACTAATTAACTGGCACTGCTCAACTAACCAAGAATCAAGAGGTGTAGAAGACTTTGTCTAAAGTTTTAGTAAAGGTTCACATGGCAATGCATTTCGGTACTAGGCTGATCCCTTGATCAGGTTGAACATGGTCAACTAGGACTTTCCCCATATGCATTAAATTGTTTTCAGAGTCTGTTGAAATTGCCTGGTTTGGGCATCTTTATAGTACTTAGGGGCTTTTACTAAGCCAATCTGAAACTCAGTGGGCTCAGAACTGATTTGAAAAACAAAATGGTATAAAAGGGAACCTGTCACTCAATTCATGATGCACAAACCACAGACCGCATGAATCAGCGCATGGCTGCGCGATTGCATGACACTTCAGAGAAAATGGAATTTGAAGAGCCGTCCAGGCACTGTAGAGAGAGAAAGGACTAGTCCAGCTTCTCCCCACACCAGTCTGGTTGATTGACAGGTTACTCCCATATATTGATATAGGGAGAGACCTGTCAGTAATCTGAAGGAAGAAGCCTGCCGGGATGGTGCTGGGCTAGTCCCATCACTCCCTATAGTCCCCTCTTAAAACTATGTTTTCTCTGAACACACTGAAGTGTGGCGCCCCTGAGGGTTGGGTCGCCACAGATGTACTGCATCTCACCCAGAGGTGTGGTATCTCACTCTCAGCTAAGGAAGGGGTACAGCTCAAGACCCTAACACCTGCATTCATTACACCACACTCCAGAGGGCAGGGCGAGATTGCTCCTACGGGAGAGCACAGCCCCTTTCCTGGCTGGAGTGGGGGGGAACCACAGTAAGGGGGAACCATGTAGTGGGTGTGGGTGGAGGACGTAGATCAGGGGAGCACATGAAAGGAAGTGGTATAAAAGAGGGAACCATCTTAGAAAGACAAGCCAGTCAGAGGAGGAGAAGTGACAGGAGCAGAGGCTCTGTATGAGCTCTGCTCCAGAGGCGGGCCTATCCAGAGAGGCCCAAGTCTGAGAGAAGGAGAGAAGAGCGGATAGGGAGCAGGAGAAGGGCTCCAGGAACAGAAGGGATCCTAGGGGTGCGGGCGGTGCTGGAGGCCACCCGTACGCCCGAGTCTGCCAGGCGGTGGAGGGATCGAGCCGCAGAGGGGACCGGCCCCTTAACCCTAGAACGCATACCTGGGGCCTCGCAGGCCCGCCCTGTTAATTGTTTTCTATTTTCTGCAAGATTACTTTAGTTAGAATTTTGAAACTCTAGGTATTCCTCTTATTTTTATGTTACAGGCATTTTCGGTATAACAACTCTTTTTTGAAAATATCCATTTTTATGGTCATGCGTTCTAGGGTTAACTAGTGGAGAACTACAAGGCTCAGCTAGGAACCGGAGGCTGCTGTACTTGCAAGGTGCAGTGGCCACATCCGCAACTATATCGCCGAGAAGGTGGCCACAGAGGGTCCAGCGGACTGCAGGTCGCCCGACAAGACCTGAGGCTACCGGATTGGGACACTGGTTGTGAGGCACAGGGCAGGAGGGTGAGAGCCAGCGCAGGAAGACGACTGAGGAAGGCACACAGAAAGGGGTCCTGCTAAGTACTCTGGAGCTATCTGGGGGTGGACTGAACCCCTCACTGAGTAAACACAGGACGACGTGAGCAGTTACACGGAGCTCTGTAACCTGAACTGCAACAACTGTGAGTAAAGACCCTGGGACTGCACTTCCTTGTCTATGTGTTTCTTGCTGCGCCATCAACCCCTGCACTACAACGCCCAGCACAACCTGCAACATTATACACACTGCACTTGAGCCAGCTCTTCCTGTGGAGAGCCACACCTTCCCTGCTGCAGTAACATCAGCTCCAGAGGACCTGTTCCGCAGCGGCGGCCCCTTTAGCCGCATTCCACAGGTGGCGTAGTCGCACTCTTTAATAAGACCTATACATATAATTCCCCTTGGATTGACCACCCTGGGTCACGGACTGGGTCACCGCCACTGTGACTACAATCCACAGCATCTACCGGCCCGGCACCGGGTACCCCACGGCCCAGGGGGCGCGTCAACTTTGGCGTAGTCGGCAGGATATGTAACCCACCCGTTATCACCGGGTATTGTGCGCCTAAAAGACTGTGTTTTCTACTAAATGTGGCGCCCGCCCCTGAAGAACGGGTGCCATTATGTGCGAGCCAAACGACAGCAAGAAATCACCTCCCATCGTGGGCCGGGTCCCAGAATGGCGCCAAAAGCGCGGCCCACCCACTGCAACTGTGGCCATAACCCTGGACCTGTCCATCGGTCTGCAGGAGACGCCCCCAGGTGTGACCGACAGCAAGCAGACATGGGACCGCCCCAGAAAGGGGAGAGGGAAGAATAAAACTGAGAGACGGGGAGTGGTCTGGGCCCATCTAGACAGACCATACCCGGCAAGCAACATGGACGAGAGTCCGGAACAAGCTCCCGTCATGGCCTGCAGCGGCCAGAAGTGCCTCTCACCCTGGAGGGGGTGCTAGCAAAGTTATCCCTGGAGGATGCGGAGTTCCTCCACGCCGAGATGCAAGAACTAGGTCGGCGGATAGAAGTGGCCCTGCAAGCTGCGATCGTGGCCTGGAAAGCGGAGCTGGTGGAGAAGTTGGCGACCCGTCAGGGGTCGGCGCTGCAAGTGATCGGCGGCGCCCAAGCCCCGGCGGAGCTGCTCATGGATCGGGAGGTGATAGGCCGAGCTGAAGCGGTCGCGGGAGCAGGTAGGAGTGATGTCCCTGTCCCGGACGCAGCTGGCGCTGCACCGTCCCTGGTCCCCCTGCCGGAACAGCTTATCCCGGGCGCTCACACCCCAGACCTGTACCCTGGTGATCACGTCATCTACACTAGGCACCGAGGTGAGAGGGGCTGGTATGCCCTGAACGTCCACAGGGTGGTGGAGGAGAGTGAACCCTCGCCATCTAGAGCTGATGACCCGGCTGGGCCAGCCTATTGTGGACAGGTGCTTCCCCGGAGGGAGCACCACTACTAAGCACAGTAGCTGGAACTTTTGAACTGTATATAGTTGCCCGGAAGGGTATAGCAGGAATGCTGCAAGTTTGAAAAAGTTTATTTGTTTTTGTGTGCGTAATTACCCGGAAAGGGTACAAGAAACTGACAGGCTGAGGACTGTGAGCAGCCAAAGACTTTCAGTGTAAATAGTTGTACTTCCTAAAGTGCCCCTTATTGGTTTTATAAATTATATATATACAACAATGACCTCAGAACAAAAGCCCGTTTGGCGTGGCCGAAGACGTGGTCCAACGCCCAGATCACCTATGCCCTGCAGCCACGCCCAGGGCCTACGTTGAGGGTTTGCGGACGGGTCCCTCATGTTCGAGTTTGCTAGTTTGCACCTTATAGGAAAATGGACACCTGCTTGCAGATCTCACTGTGACCGGTTGACAAAAGTTTTATATGAAAAATGTGTTGTCTAGAAAAAATTTTTGATATGCCAAATGCTTAATATGAAAAATGTTTATGAGAAAAATGTTTTATATGCGAAAGATGTGTTTATACAAGTGAAAAGAGTTTTATAATGTTTTGGTAAAGAAACGTAACCAGTAATGTTAAAGAAAAAGAGCCTCCCATAAAGGGAAGAAAAGGTGTTTTGTTTAATGATCTTCTATGCGAATGCATTCTAAAATTTTGCATGTCTTTAAAATATTTTTTCTCTGTTCCAGCCCGCGGACGTGCTATGTTTTACCAGGGGGGGTGTGGCGCCCCTGAGGGTTCGGTCGCCACAGAGGTACTGCATCTCACCCAGAGGTGTGGTATCTCACTCTCAGGTAAGGAAGGAGTACAGCTCAAGACCCTAACACCTGCATTCATTACACCACACTCCAGAGGGCAGGCGAGATTGCTCTTACGGGAGAGCACAGCCCCTTTCCTGGCTGGAGTGGGGGGGAACCACAGTAAGGGGGAACCATGTAGTGGGTGTGGGTGGAGGACGTAGATCAGGGGAGCACATGAAAGGAAGTGGTATAAAAGAGGGAACCATCTTAGAAAGACAAGCCAGTCAGAGGAGGAGAAGTGACAGGAGCAGAGGCTCTGTATGAGCTCTGCTCCAGAGGCAGGCCTAGACAGAGAGGCCCAAGTCTGAGAGAAGGAGAGAAGAGCAGATAGGGAGCAGGAGAAGGGCTCCGGGAACAGAAGGGATCCTAGGGGTGCGGGCGGTGCTGGAGGCCACCCGTACACCCGAGTCTGCCAGGCGGTGGAGGGATCGAGCCGCAGAGGAGACCGGCCCCTTAACTAGTGGAGAACTACAAGGCTCAGCTAGGAACCGGAGGCTGCTGTACTTGCAAGGTGCAGTGGCCACATCCGCAACTATATCGTCAGAAACGTTTCCGAGAAAAACATACCTGGCTGCAATCGTGCAGGGTCTTATGCATGCTGCCTGTGGTTTAGGCAGCATGAATCGCATGACAGGTTCCCTTTAAGGCAGAAGTAATCTGATGAATGGAGTATCTATCTATTCAAGAGATTCATCTTGGATTCTGCCCTACAGTACCGAAGAATCACAGATGTGACCAACCTTCACCTTATTTTATACCTTTCCCTCTGCAGACAGTTTTCATTTTTCTTCTTCTTTTTCCAGGAGTTATAATTTTTTAACTTTTTTATTTTTCTATCAATAGCCATGTGTGGGCTTTGTTTTTTTGGGGGGAACGAGTTATAGTTTTCAATGCCACCATGTATTTTACCATACAATTTACTGGAAAATTTGCAGAAAAATAGCAATTCTGACATTGTTTCCTGGGTTTTGTTTTTACAGTGTTTATTGTACAGTAGAAATCACCTGGCAACATGATTTTACTGGTGAATATTATTACAGTGATAGCAATCTTGTCTAGTTTTTTTTTGTTAAGTGGTTAAATACATTTCTGAAGTTTGTAAAAAAATAAAATTGTTTTGTGTCGCCATTTTATGAGACCCTTAACATTTTTGTGTTTCCGATGGAGCTGTATGAGGCTTGTTTTTTTTTTTTTTGTGGTGAGCTGGAATTTTTATTGACACTATTTTGGGGTACATATGATATTTTGATTGTTTTGTATTGCATTGGTTTGGGGTGGTGCGGTGATTGAAAAATGCCAATTCTATTTTTTGTTTTTTTTATTGCTTTATGGCATTTACCACATGGGTTAAATAAATTTATATCTTGTTCAAACTTTTGCAAACGTGATAATACTGAATATGTTTTTTTTTTTTTTTTTTAATTACTCTAATTTTAAAGGGGGAAAAGGAGATGAGTCAAATGTTTTTGTTTTTTTTAAAGCAGCGATTGGATTTAGATCTGGTTGCTGCTTTCACAGGTAGGTGCCAGCTGTTTAGTACAGCCTCTGTCAGGTACGGTGCAAAGGGGTTAAATTACAAATTCAGAAGGGGAACCTAGGCACACTGCATGTATCTCAGTTAGAATGTTGCTGTGATTTTTCTTTTTTCCCATAGTTGTTGCTCTTCCAACTCAAAAATTTGGTAGGGGCTCCTCACATTTATCTGTGCTCAGTAGATGCCTTCACATATAGGTAATTGTTTGCTATTCTTGAAGTGCAGTCTTTTCCAGGATTCAAACTTATAACCTGTAGCATGGCAGGTAGAAAGTTTAGCAGACACAGGCAGCACTGCTAAATATAGTAGGATTTTCTCTACCAAAAAATCTAAATAGCAGAAGGAAAAAAAAAACACTTACACTGCCATGGTGGGACGTAAATAATTATTTCTCCAAGGTGCTCTTGATTGGATTTATTCAACCAATAAAATACATACAAAATAATAAAAGGTAAAAGTAGTATGCTTCTTCTTTACAGATATATTGCACTGGTACATAGAGATACATTTCTACATATTAATGCATTTCTACTTACCAGTTTATCAGGGGTAAAATACAAGTCAGAGATTTTTTTTTATTAGAAAGTTACTTAAAAATAACCAATCCCATTTTTAATACACATTTTAAAAATAAATGTCACAAATCAGCCAATAATGTGGACATATTTGGTATTCCTGTAATAAAAACAACACATACAATACAGTGAACAGGTGGTGATCGGTAAATGGCGTAAAAAAAAATGTAATGTTTATTTGCTTTTTTTATCCATTAAATCCATAAAAAAGTTTAAAAAAAAAACCAACTAACTCTTACATATTTGTTTGTAAAAATGGCACTTAAAAAAAACTACAGCTTGGCTTGCAAAAAAAAAAACCCTCAAGACTTTTTATAGTGAATCGTAAATAAAAAATAAAAAAAGCCATGGCTATTACTGTGAATAAATAGATAAAAAATCACCTGGTTGTCTGAACAAATGCATTGCAAAAATGTTATTGTATATGTATTATATGTCTGTACTCATTTACATATGCATGTGTTTATATAGGTGGGGCCTGATGGAGAGGCGAGCGGGGACCAGAGACAAGTTTTGCACAGGGCTCCATCACTATTAATGTCCACCTCTGATCAGATGTATTTTGGTTTTCTCCATGGTTAACATTTTATTTCATCTAGTCCTCTCGTGTCTCTCTAGGAGATAAAGAAGTTTGCTCATTTTAGCACATGATGGAACTATGTGTTAAGCACTTTTCTATGCTGAAAAAGAAAATAGTCTTATAAGTTTGTGAATGCTACTTTTAAAGGGTTTAATGATAGCTCAGTAATGGTTCTTTGACAGACCCCAATAGGAATGGAAAAAAATTAGGATTTTCATCTGGGCACTATAATTGAATAAAGATTCCTTCACGATGGTGTATCCCAAATAAGCTTTTTTATTGTTTCAGTTAATAAATGTTTTTCAAAAAATACATTTTACATCCTGAAATGGGACCTTCATCAGGCATTAAATATGTTTTTTTTACTAATAATGTTGTTGATTAGCACGGTGTGGTTCAACGATGTTATGCAATATTGTTGGTAGGATCAACCCTCTTAAGCCGTCTATATGGACATGTAGGTCATAAGAAGCTGAATAAAATGATACCTTGATATTTGTGATCAGATGTTTTATTCCAGAGAAATCAACGTTTTTCTTAATATGTGTCAAAGGCAACAGCTGGGGGCGTCACACAGATCCCACCGCTGCCATCAGTTTGTCAAGGAGAAGCAACTCTGCTGCCTCCAATCATCAAGACAATTACACAATTGACTGACAAGTGAAAAATGCAGCCTCGACTGCTTCCACTACTAGGCTGGTTATTGGGGAGCATATGGTATAGGTACCTCCAATTCCAATGCATGGAATATATATATACCACAGTACAGTCACTGCCAATTGCACAATGCAAAAAGGAGCTGCCACCACCAATCATTTATTCAGGCTGATTGGACACTCGTTATAGATAGCGTGTGGCTTCAGGGATGCGGTTTACAGAGCAAGAGATACAGAGCTATTACATTTTATATATTTAATCCAGAAAGGTAGGCAGTGTCTATAAAAAATATACAAAGATGATACAAAATGGGAACAAACAATATGGTATATACAATTTCTTAAAATAAAAATGAATAATGAAAGAAACGTACTATACCTGATGTTGCAGGAATGGCTCTTATCTATATAGAGGGAAGCACTCCGATTGGAAAAATGGACCACTCTCACAGCGAACTATGTCTTCTAGAATGAACAATGACAGACGCCCAAATTCTCATTTCTATTAGATCAAGGCTACACCCACATACCTCCCCTTGATGAGCTCATATGGGGGATGGTTGTGGGATAGCTAGGTCTGTTAAAATTTGATCCCTAACTTTAAGGATATCTTCACCCCTGGAGGTCCCAGGTGGTAGATATGGTCGTCATGTTTCTTATTGCGATTTTACCTGTCTATAGAGATAAAACTTGGCATGGATAGCATCATCCATTGATCCAATATTAAGTTGGAGTGGTTGGAGTGGTCGCAAGTGAATGCATTATGTACGTCCCTTTGCTGCGACATCAAAAATATATCTCCCATAAATATCAGATCGATGCAAACCCCAATATTCCTCACTGACCACTGTCTCCAAAACATCTCAGAACCGTGATTTGATCTGAGGAAGCCCTATCCCTGGAGAGCGTACTTCCCCACCTCTGCATAAACAAATCTCAGACTTTGTGTCTTTTTCCCAGAACAAATCTCCTGTTGTCAATACCTGTTCACTACAGGAGACCCCTACTTTAGTGGCGATTGAAGTGTCTGCTCCCTCCAACTTCCCCATTATAATTAGATTTTCTCTTCCCCCGCTATAATTAATCCTATATGTTCAATGTGAGGGTGATATCTCCCCTCTCCGGAGCTGTCTTATGGATTTTAATTTTTTTCTATGACAATATGTAAATTAGCTGCTAAGATCTATGGGCCGGACATAGATCTCCCTGAAAATCTGCCTCCAGAGCTTTTTTAAATGAAAGGGGACGTTACCAGTGTGAGACATGTAATGACTGACAGTCTGCTCTCTTGAGCTACATATGTCATGGATTTCTTGGGAATAAGACATTGGATTGTAGATATCAAGGTATCATTTTATTCAACCTTCTATGACCTGCATGCCCATATAGACAGTTCAGGACGGTTGATCCTACTGACAGATTCCCTTTAAGCTTCCTGGGCTCAGTGCCACCATTGTATATACAACGGTCTGCTCATGCATACATCTGCCATCATTAATTCCCTTGTGGTTGCATACAGTTGATTATAATTTTCAATACAGGTAAAACAAAGGTATACCAACATATGCTATCATTTGTGTACTTCTGTCTTGTAGAAGTGATATATTCCAAACATGCTTCACAAATATATGGTGAATTTAGCCTTACACTAAGTACAATAGGTTTTCCTATATTTTGTGTGACCGCTTTTTGAGCATAACGAACTAATTAACTATAATTCATATATCATACAAGTATATAGAGGAACTCTGGGTACAGCTTCTTGTAAACGGTATCTATAAATGTGACTCACTATTTTTTATGATGTGCCCACCCTATAACTCTATGGAGAAAATATATTGCTGTGGTTGTCAGTATATGATGATTTTACCAAATCCATAGCCATGATTCACTTAACTGTAACTGTTTCTGTTAGGAGATTGACTGGAATTATAAAATATATATATATATATATATATATATATAAACACAATTAAATGTTCAATTTCTTACCCAGAGTTAAATAGACTTTGAAAATATAATACTTTGCTTGGGAAACAATTTACATTTAAACCACATGTAGTATATATATATATATGAGTCACGTCAAGCTGCTTAACCCTCAGCGTGAAGGCTGCGCACCCCTTCATCTGACCCCATGCATGGAACTCGGAAGTATCTTCATTTCCTGTCTGGGCAACCCTATTACTCAGCATTCATTGCTAGAAAGGGTGGGGGGTTTCAATCCTTTATGAAGGGCTTTGCTTGCTTTATGTAAGAAATTTGGCCCTAATTTACGGAAGAAATTCTAGGATGTGAACGGAGATTATTTAGCATGGAGATAAAGTTGATCTCTAAAGTTGGGTCCGGTATCGTTCTGCAACGTATGCAACAACGTACGACGTCAAACCACACCAACATTTTGGCCCAGATGATGCAAAGTTATCATCCAGCTTTTCCAGTTTTGTCACCCTCGTCGATACATCTATTGATATTATTAGTAAATTTGCCCCTAAGTTTACAAATATTGAATATTTGTAATATTTAAATATTGAACATATGCCCTTCAATAACTAAAAACCTACATCAGCATTAAACCTAATTTTAACCCATTCCAACCAAGGTCAATATTTGTTTTTGAGGTTTTCGTTTTTCTCCTTCTCTCCTTCTAAGAGTCAGAACTATTTTTTATTTTCCCGTCCGTATGACGGCTTGAGTTGTAGTCTTGGATGACACCATTCGCTTGACCAGACAATGTGCTGAAAAAATTCCGAAAAATTACAAGTGGAGTGAAATGGTAAAAAAAAAGAAATTCTGCCATTGTTCTTGTCATTTAGTTTTTAGTATGTCCATTGTGCAGTAAAACGGACCAGGTACTATGATTCTTATGGTCAGTATGATTATGGGGTCACCAAACTTGCATAGTTATTATTTGTAAGTGGTTAAAAACTATTTAGAACTTTGTGAACATCCGTTTTTGGTTTCTGACAACATTTTCTTAGACTCATAACTTTGTTTTTATTTTTATGTTGATGGGACTATGTGAGGTTTTTTTTTTTTTTGTTTGTACACCAAAATTTTACTTTTTGTTGATATTATTTTGAGGTACATAACCTATTTTGACTAATTTTTATTTCATTTTTTTGGGAGGTATTGCAACCAAAAAATGGTAATTCTTATGTTTTTTTTGTTTGTTTGTTTTATGGGGTTTAATAATTATAATTTTCAATTTTGATAGATCATACTTTTATGGGTGTGATGTTCCCAAATATGTTTATTTATTCATTTTAATTTGGGGAAATGGATGCCATTGAAGCCTACTTTTTTTATTACTTTTTTTGTTTGATAGCTTTTTCTATAAAGTATTTCAGTATATAGACAAAATGCCAATATCTTATGAATCCCAGTCAAGGGTTTGAGCTTCTTAAAGTCACTATGAGTGCCGGCCTTCTCCATACACCCTCACCTGACATACGTCGCACAGTGGATGTCGGGAATGGGTTAATTTATATGCCTCTTCACCTATGAGAACCTATATATGTATTTAGCATCATTGTAAAATGATATATATATATGCTGAAGACCAGCCCATTGTAGCACTCAGGTTTCTCCAGCCGTCTCATTAAGAATGAATTAATGAATTAACTATTGCTGTATACACAAGGGCACTGAGAGCACCGGTTCTTGGGATGGGTGGGGGTCCTAACCTGGGAACATACGCTGACCGTAAATTGTGACATTGCTTTGGACAATCCTTACTTATTATTAGAAGGATCCTTTCACAAATAGCTGATCACAACTTGTGCCCCTGCTGGTCATCCTGGGTATCAACTAAAATTTATGGGGAAGCCTAGCAGTAAGTGCTCAATTTAGCTGCAGTGCCACCACTGGTTAAATGGGGTATTACACATTTTCCTTTCAGATCAGAGGGTAGTCTGTGTAATGCAGGACAGTATAAGTGAGGGATGCTCTTTGCACTAATCTACTTATTGGCTGAGAGATGAGAACCTTTTTACTAGAAAATATAAAAATTGGTTTTATCACCTGGACAACCCCTTTAATTATTAGCTGATTTGCACACAATTTTCATTTCTCTTAGAGGCAGACCGACACATTGTGTCCTATGTCCATGTCATTGATAGTTTTATATGATTATTTTACGTTTAAATGGTCCTGCTGAATATTCCCCGGATGTACACAATTGTATCATCACATTCGCCATTTCCTATCTTTAAAAAAGAAGGTACAGAGCACATTATCAGGTTTACACTCAAGAATTAATTAGAATGTTAATATATCCATAAACTTCCCAATGTTTGCATTGATGAAGATTAATCCTATTTATTTGTTTAACTGACTTATATAATGCCAATAATTCCACAGCGCTTTACAGACATTATGGGCACTGTCCCCATTGGGGCTCACAATCTACATTCCCTATCAGGATGTCTTTGGAGTATGGGAGGAAATCAGTGAACCTGGAGGAAACCCACACAAACATGGGGAGAACATACAAACTCCTTGCAGATGTTATCCTTGGTGGGATTTGAACCCAGGACCCCAGCGCTGCCAGGCTGCAGAGCTAACCACTGAGCCACCGTGCTGCCCTATCTGATCATATTGTGTCATAGATGAAGTGATAGACAACAATGGGAAAATCATTATTAATGGGAACCTCAAGGCCTCATTCAGACATCAGCTTTTCACGTACGTGCTCTATGCGTGTTTTTCCAGGATAGAACACATTATACCCATTATAATCTATGGAGCTGTTCACATGTCCCTGTTTTTCCACAGACCGTCTGCCCACAAAAAAATCACGAAAACATTTCCGTTTTTGTTCCGAGTTCCAAATCAAAATTACTCCTACAAGTCTATGGGTTTGTGAAAATCACTGACCGCACACATTGCCGTTGATGTATAATCCGTGTGCCATCCACCACAATGAATAGGAGAAGTGTTGCAAATTATATTTTCTGATGATGAAAAACTGATGGTAAAAACCAACACACGGACCAAACACTGATTCAAATCGGATGCAAAACACTGATGAAACTCGGATCATTTTTTTTGCGAAGTCTGAATGAAGCCTAATAGACCATTCCGACATCAGTGATTTTTCTCGTATGTAAAAAATTTTCATTGTGTTTTTGTTCAAAGTTTGGTCTGTGTGACAGGTTTTCTTGTATAGAAAAAAAAAACTGACAGAGGTTTCTCCATCTTCTCCTATCAGTCAGTAAAAACGGACGGCACATAGATGGCATCTGAGAGCGGTCTGATTTTTTTCATTGACCCATTGGCGAATTTGATCCATGACTTGGATCATAATCGGATGTGTCTCAGTCTGCAAGAATACACGGACATGTAAACAGCCCCATAGATTATAATGGGTCCTAGTTCTATGAGATAGAACTTGTACTTGAAAACTGAAGTCTGAATGAGCCCTAAGTCATAGATTGAAAAGTGAAGCTGATGAATATGCCGGTGGCTACACGAGGACACTCCATCTCGCCTAGGAGCACTTGGGGAGGGACCCTGATGTTGGTTGCATTTAATGAAAGCCTATGCAATGACAGATTCATTATTTGTGTTGTGTTCCTCAGTCACAACTGATTAGTTACACTTAGTGAGGCAAAGATTTAATGATTTTATTGTTTATCTTCAATTTCTTTTGATGAACACCCAGGCTCTTTTCATTGCTGCTGCAATTAAGTGCAATCCAGCTCCTGTAGGATCCAGACCAGGAGGTGACACATTGTGCCTCATTGTATAGCAGATAAATCACACTTAAGAGGCTGGTATTAGTAATAAATGAAGGAGCAGGCGCTGTCATTAACAGTGCACTGCATTAGGGCACTTAACATTGGGATGTAGATTACTACAATCATATGCTTGAGATAATAAATTCAATTAGTTTTAGGTCAGCTGTAAAGGATCAGGCATTGGGGACCATGTACAACCAACGGAGGCAATGCAAATTTCAATTAACCTCTTATTTTACATTTCTTGTAATATTGGTTAAATAAAACCAGCGAAATACATGAGCTTTATAGATGTAACGTGACAGTGTCCTGACTCTCCTGACTTCAGTCTCACAGTTATTCTGGAAGCATTTTATGATTATAGTTTGTATTCAGTGTGAATATAAATGATCTGTTTTCTTCTAATCTATCTCCTGTATGTATTACTAAAGAATCTATTTTATCTATCTATTATCTATCTATTATCTATCTATCTGTCTATCTATCTATGTATCTATAGTATCTATCTATCTATAATATCTATCTATCTATTATCTATCTATCCCACATCTATCTATCTATTATCTATCTATCCCACATCTATCTATCTATCTATCTATCTATCCATCCATCCATCTATCTATCCCACATCTATCTATATATTATCTATCTATCATCTATCTATCCATCCATCTATCCCACATCTATCTACAGTTATATGAAAAAGTTTGGGCATCCCTATTAATCTTAAGCTTATTGTTTTAAAAAAATTGGTGTTTTTGCAGCAGCTATTTCAGCTTGATATATGTAATAACTGTTGGACACAGTAATGTTTCTGCCTTGAAATGAGGTTTATTGTACTAACAGAAAATGTGCAATCTGCATTCAAACAAAATTTGACAGGTGCATAAGTATGGGCACCCTTATCATTTTCTTGTTTTAAATACTCCTACCTACTTTTTACTGACTTACTAAAGCCCTTTTTTTGGTTTTGTAACCTCATTGAGCTTTGAAGTTTATAGCCAGGTGTATGCAATCATGAGAAAAGCTACTTAAAGTGGCCACATGCAAGTTGTTCTCCTGTTTGAATCTCCTCTGAAGAGTGGCATCATGGGCTCCTCAAAACAACTGTCAAATGATCTGAAAACAAAGATTATTCAACATAGCTGTTCAGGGGAAGGATACAAAAAGCTGTCTCAGAGATTTAACCTGTCAGTTTCCACTGTGAGGAACATAGTAAGGAAATGGAAGAACACAGGGACAGTTCTTGTTAAGGCCAGAAGTGGCAGGCCAAGAAAAACATCAGAAAGGCAGAGAAGAAGAATGGTGAGATCAGTCAAGGACAATCCTCAGACCACCTCCAGAGAGCTGCAGCATCAACTTGCTGCAGATGGTGTCACTGTGCATCGGTCAACTATACAACGCAGTTTGCACAAGGAGAAGCTGTATGGGAGAGTGATGCGAAAGAAGTCGCTTCTGCAAGCACGCCACAAACAGAGTCGGCTGAGGTATGCAAAAGCACATTTGGAGAAGCCAATTTCCTTTTGGAAGAAGGTCCTGTGGACTGATGAAACCAAGATTGAGTTGTTTGGTCATACAAAAAGGCATTATGCATGGCGGCAAAAAAACACAGCATTCCAAGAAAAACACTTGCTACCCACAGTAAAATTTGGTGGAGGTTCCATCGTGCTTTGGGGCTGTGTGGCCAATGCTGGCACCGGGAATCTTGTTAAAGTCGAAGGACGCATGGATTCCACTCAGTATCAGCAGATTCTTGACAATAATGTTCAAGAATCAGTGACAAAGTTGAAGTTACGCAGGGGATGGATCTTTCAGCAAGACCATGATCCAAAACACCGCTCCAAATCTACTCAGGCATTCATGCAGAGGAACAATTACAATGTTCTGGAATGGCCATCCCAGTCCCCAGACCTGAATATCATTGAACATCTGTGGGATCATTTGAAGAGGGCTGTCCATGCTCGGCGACCATCAAACTTAACTGAACTGGAATTGTTTTGTAAAGAGGAATGGTCAAAAATACCTTCATCCAGGATCCAGGAACTCATTAAAAGCTACAGGAAGCGACTAGAGGCTGTTATTTTTGCAAAAGGAGGATCTACTAAGTATTAATGTCACTTTTCTGGTGAGGTGCCCATACTTATGCACCTGTCAAATTTTGTTTGAATGCAGATTGCACATTTTCTGTTAGTACAATAAACCTCATTTCAAGGCAGAAACATTACTGTGTCCAACAGTTATTACATATATCAAACTGAAATAGCTGTTGCAAAAACACCAATTTTTATAAAACATTAAGCTTAAGATTAATAGGGGTGCCCAAACTTTTTCATATAACTGTATCTATTATCTATCTATCCCATATCTATCTATCTATCCTACATCTATCTATCTATTATCTATCTATCTAGCTATCCCATAGCTATGTATCTATCTATCCATCTATCTATTATCTATCATCTATCTACTGTATCTATCTATCTAAAGAAAAAAAGGTGCAAAGAAATGATGGGTGCAAATCCTCCCAGGCAAAACCAAACCAAATCCAAAAAATAGAACAGCACTCCAAAGTCAAAAAAATTGAAGAATTATTTATTGGCCCATGGTAAAAATGGCAACGTATCATTCCAAGTGAGGAAATTTCTCAAGCGTGGGAAAGTTCCTCACTTGGAACTATACATTGCCATTTTTACTATGGGCCAATAAATAACTCTTCGATTTTTTTTACTTTGGAGTACTGACTCTATTTTTTGGATCTATCTAACTATTTAATCTATTCATTAGTTACATCTATCTATCTACATTCTATATACATTTCTTTTATCTATCTACATATCTATATATCTGTCTATCTATATACATCTATATATATATATATATATATATATATTTATCTATCCATATATGTTGTCTATCTATCTATTTATATATATCTATTTGTCTTTCCATATACATCTATCTATCTATCTATCTATCTATCTGTCTGCCTATCTTTGCATATATCCGTATCACATTCCTTGAATTTTTGGTGCTTGCACTTTTAAATAAAAAAGACAACATTATATAAATTACATCCATTTATTGTATGAACTGTAATAACTTATAACACATATGAGTGATGTCTTGTGTGTATGTAGATGTATATAGCTCAACATCTGTAAAATGTCTACAAGACACTCAAGTTTACAGTATTTCGTTTACTGAACATTGTGTGTTTCTCTTCTGGTAATATTGTTTCCATATTTTTTATTATTACGGTATTTCAAAATATTTCCTAATATTAAAAAAAGAAGAATCGTGCAAATAATTTCACAATATCACTATAATGTCCACTCTCATGAGGATGATTAGGCTGCAATATCTTCATAAATTGTTGCATCTTCATACATAGAAATGTCTGCTGTATTTTTTGTGAGCAAAGAATGAGATAACAAATATGATTTGGGAATGTCTATTTATTTAATACATTATTATATATGCATAGAATTGTCTAAAGTATATATGATTGTAAAGGCTTCAATCTGCTCCCCTGATCTTCAGCAGTCACAAGAGGTTCATAGTATGGGAATATATATCAGTATATGATACATTTATTATTCCATGTTTTTTTTTAATCCAACTTTTTGGTTAACCTGGCAATTGTGCTTTGAGACACTGGGGTTTTAATTGATTTTGTGGCTTTTTTTTCTAATAAATAGATAAATAGTTGGTGTTCTATAAATGTAGATTTTCTTTTTCATCTGAAGAGATTTGGATGTAAATTAATTAATAGATATGGGATTTATATAGATAGCTAGATAGATTAGATAGATAGATAGATAGATAGATAGATAGATAGATAGATAGATAGATGATAGATAGATAGATAGATAGATAGATGATAGATAGATAGATAGATAGATAGATGATAGATAGATAGATAGATAGATAGATAGATAGATAGATAGATAGATAGATAGAGTAGTGATGGTGACCTGAGTTGTACTAAGAAGCCTCTACCTGGGACTTTGCTATGGAGAGCTGGTGCTGATGATGATAATCATTACCATGGGATTCTTGCTGAGCAGCATCTTTCTATATAGTCAGCCCCTTATGTGCCAAGGCATATATGCCAACTAAGTGAAGATGTGCTCAGTAGTGCAGACTGTACCATGCAGAAAAGAATAGGGCTGATTTATAGAGACTCACACACACTCCCTTCTCTGTGTGTTACTGTACATATGCATATAGCAGAATATACCCCACCCAGAGAACAGCACACAGGAGCATCCAGGTCTACTCTACCCATACTGTTTGGACCAGCAAGGTAAGAGCTCCTTTCTTTCTCCTCCATTATATGTCATGGGATGGCAAGGGAGTATGATTTGGTCTTAAAGCACCCCCAATCCCTCACCCCCTTCTGTCCATAGGGACCATAGCTTTTGTGCATGGTTGTTGCTGCCAGGTCCTGCTAGTTGCAAAAGAATTGAGTGTGGTGATAAAGTCTCAGTGCTGTATTAATTCCTCCCTGAGAGCCTGTTATTGGAGTGTTTAGTAGAATTCTGCTAATTTATGACATAGAGCCAGATAAACTTATAATGACATTGCACTGGAAATAAAGGATTCACCTTTTTATTATTTGCAGGGATCAGGAAAAACCAACTTCCATGCTCTTAGAACAAATAGATATATCTATAAGCTTTTGTGCAGTTCCATAGAAGAGGTGAAAGAAAGGAGGTTTAACCCTGGTGCTGCCTCAGTGGGATCCCTGGGAGGACGCAGGGAGCAGTGGATACAAAAGCATTTAGATCGCTTTGGAGCAGTTAATCCTGGGCAGGCTGGCCACCTTTTGTTTCCAAGTCCTCTGTGGGTTTTTTTTTTTTTTTCAGCTTGTCCTCTGTGCCTGATTGACTGCCCAATGGGTGCTAATTATCCAAATGTCGCTGCCGTCCTTTGACTGACTTGCCATGTATTGTGGGACAACTGTCATGCATTCTGTCATTGCAGATCATATTACAATATCATCATATGAAAATGGTCTCTCTTAGAAAAGAGGCTTGTGTGATCCAGCAGATGCTGGGAGGATTGCAGCCTTCCCTATACATATAGCAAGGGATTGACATTCAGAGGTGTAGATTTCTGCATTTGCATCATAATAATCAAGAATATGCCTGTATAATTCCTAAAGCTGCTGGCAGAAGGGTGTGCAGCCATTGTATAATGCAGATCTAGTCAAAGTAATTAAACACATACCTGTCTAATTAGTGCCAGCATGATACAAACAAAACAGATTTGGAAGGAGAGGGGGGTTTGGCTCATAGTAACACAGTACACCTGAGCCTCCATGGAGTAAATGGACCTCTACTTACTCTTCCTAGCTAATGATTTTTTTTTTACCTATTAAAAAATAGTAACTAATATTATATTAGTACAATAAAATCTGCTAATTATTAATAGTAATATAAGTATTAATTTGCTCTACATAGAGCCACAAAAAATCACACTAGTCCTGTCACTTCTGTAATGGTCCAATATACAGATCTCCTGTGTATTCCTCAGTGACAAAGATATATCTATGAAAGTATTAGTAATCAGAACATGAAGCATTGTCCCAGTGTATATTATATATATATACATATACATATATATATATATATATATATATATATATACATACATACACATATATATATAGAGAGAGAGAGAGCAGAGGAGTTTCAGAATAATTAAGTGATTGCGAGCAGCAACTTATACTGTAACATATAGATATACCTATCTTTCTATTATTTAGTTCTGTTCAAGAGCATGGAAAGTCCTCTATCCTCATAGGGAGGGGGATAATCTATCAGTAGCCTAAAGTAACCTTTCCCTCTATATGCCTGATCCTGCATTTAATTTATATGAAAAGCATATCTATCTATCTTTCTACCTGTTATATATTTTCTCTTTTCCTTTCTTTTTTTTACGTTATTTCTTTTTTTGTTGTTTTTTTTTTCTATTTGAATGGCTAGAAAATTTAGTAATATTGTTAAATTAAGTAATAATTAACTAAATAGGCAATTAAAAAAAATAGATAATAGATATAATTTATAGATAGACATTAGAGAGATAGATAGATAGATAGATAGATAGACAGATAGATAGATAGATAGATAGATAGATAGATAGACAGATAGATAGATAGATAGATAGATAGATAGATAGATAGATAGATAGATAGACAGATAGATAGATAGATAGATAGATAGATAGATAGATAGATAGATAGACAGATAGATAGATAGATAGATAGATAGATAGATAGATAGATAGATAGATAGATAGATAGATAGATAGACAGATAGATAGATAGAAAATGTATATAGAATGAAATATGTTTCTGTCTAGATATGTTATATATGTAGCTAGGGATATAAGAAAGTAGTTAATGATAGATACTAGATAAATAGATATAGAGAGAAATAAGATAGATATTAGATAGATAAATAGATATGAAGTTGATAGATATGAGGTTGATAGATGGATATTTAATGTAAATATAAAATGGCTAATGATGGTTGGATAGATGGATAGTCAGATATGTATAATTTCCCCAGCCTACTAGTTTTTTCCTTGTAGGAGCTGATGTGATGACTTGAGTGATGGTCAGGCAGGATGAGTAAAGGGATTGTGTATTTATTGCAGTAGTTAATGTACAGCACATCACACATCATATTCTGTAACAGAACCTATTACTCCTATACCAATAATGATAATACTACACAGCACATGCAGACTGTTGTGAGATGGATGGAATGTGAAAGCATTAAGCAGCTATTCCCATTGTCAGTGTGATTTGCAACTCCTGATCCTTCTATAGAGGTTTGCCTGCTGCTGTGTGCAAGATATTTTGTGGGACACCTAAAATGGAAGGTTGGGGGGGGGGGGGGAGATAGGAATGAAATGTGTTAAGTGGGGCTTTAGCAATTAACCCCCTATTTCCCTGGCTACTTGCAGCTCTTGCTTTGGTTGCACAGTAATTGGATACTGTTGTAATAAAGAATGCGGATGTTTTAAGGTTTTCAGCAACACTTCTCTTAAAAGAAAATCAACTGTAGACAGATTTCCAGCAGCAGGACCCCCTCCCCCTAAATACAAGTATAAAACCCAAACTATTCTTCATCAATTGTTGTAGAGCTCCATGTCAGGAAATGTATTGGGATACTATGATGGGACTAGATTGATTGATTTAGTAAACTCCAGCCACCATTCATGCAGTGCATTAGTAATGTGTCTATCTATTATCTATCTATCATCTATCTTCTATCTATTAAATATATATATCATCTATCTATATCTAGCTATCAATCATATACCTATTTTCTATCTATTTATAATCTTTTAATTATTTTATTTGAGTATCTTTCTATTCTTGTATAACTTTATTACTAGTTTTCCCTGTATTTAGCTAGTGTATGTTATAATATCATACTGAGAAGTGAATAGTTTGGGTTGCACCCTTCTGCTTATAGCCCACCTATCCTAATTCACTATTAATTAGCATATTCAACCTGACTAAGAAATTCAGATATTGAGCTGAATTTTTCATTTATCTATGCAGTACTTAATTAAGCAAACTCTGAAAGTTTAAATCACAATATGTAAACTTAACTCTTTTCATTTTGTCCTTAACCCTTTGCACTCAGTTGTCATCAGTATCCTTTGGCTTGGGTGCAAATAAAATAATTCAGATTAAAAATTACATTTTTTTTTCTCAATACAATGTGATTTAAAATATTACTATGATTATATAAATACATACATACATATATATGTATATTTGACATACACACTATATACCAGCTTTATATATGTTATATTAGACCTTATCTCTGCTCTATCTATACTCATTTATTCACTAAAAGTGTGTCCTATGCAAAGTTTGTGATGTTACTATAATGTGTGTTAAGTGACACACTCAGTTCGATTACAGTGACAGACTCAGCCCTGCTGCATCTGTAGCATCTCAGCATCTATCTATCTATCTATCTATCTATCTATCTATGTATCACTCATGTATCTACCCATCCATCGATCCTCCTATCCATCTATCCATCTTGCCAATCCACCCACACACCCATCCTTCCATTTTTCCAACCATCTATTTATCCATGCATTCAGTCTATGCTTCATGGCCACTATTTATCTAATCATCCATAGCATCTATCTATCTATCTATCTATCTATCTATCTATCTATCTATCTATCTATCTATCTATTATCTATCAATCATCTATCTATTATCTATCTATCTATTATCTATCAATCATCTATCTATTATCTATCTATTATCTATCTATCTATCAATCATCTATCTATTATCTATCTATCTATTATCTATCTATCAATCATCTATCTATTATCTATCTATCGGTCTATCTATCTATCTAATCATCATCCATAGCATCTATCTATCAATTATCTATCTATATATATCTATATTAAATCATCATCCATATCATCTATCTATCCTTCTATCTACCCATTAATCATCTATCTACCCATCAATCATCTATCTATCTATCTATCTATCTATCAATCATCTATCTATATATTAGCTATCTATCTAATCATCATCCATATAATCTATCTATTATCTATCAATCACCTATCTAGTATCTATCTATCTAATCATCATCCATAGCATCTATCTATCTATCTATCTATCTATCTATCTGTCGAATCATCCATAGCATCTATCAATCATCTATCTATATATTATCTATTTATCTATCTATATTAAATAATCATCCATATCATCTATATATCTATATTAAATCAACCTCCATATCATCTATCTATCCTTGTATATTTCTACCCATCAATCATCTATCTATCTATCTATCTATCTATCTATCTATCCATCTATCTATCCATGTTCTTTACCCAACCACATGTAACACACCACTTTACAGTAACCCCAGTTACCTGGATCCCACAGCTGGTAGACTGGTGATAAATCCAGCGGTGGTCCCTTCCTCTGTAAATGTAGTTAATATCATTGTGATATATTATCTGTGCCTATTTATGGCATGCACAGTCTTTGGGTGTAATATGAATGAGAGCTTCTTTCTACAGAAGAAATGTACAGGTATCCTCCAGGGACAACAAGAACTGTAGATCTGATCTTGCTGTCAAAAAGCAAAGTGCCTCATGTGTTAGCTGCACATCAGTGCCTGGAAAGTGAAGAACACATCCACAGAGCATAAACAATGCAGTTATCATGAACACAAAGCATGAGGTCCTTACCCCACATCCCATCAGCTCTACATACATCATTGTCTCCCTCCTGGATGTAGAGAGGGAGAGTGATCTGCTGCTTGTTACACCAGTGCAGGCAATGAATGGATTAGGCCCCATTTCCATGTGAGTAAAATGATTAATTACCCAATGTCACTGACTGATCTATGAAGACATAACACCACAGCAGACAATGTGCAGGCTGCCTCCAGCTACAACCATGTTTTAATTCCTGCTTTATTGTATGCTGTGCTATATATTAAGTCTTAATGACCGTATGAGACTTGGGAAACATATGACAGATCAATCACATCCTCCTCCTCACTTCTTCCCACTGATTCCTGCCTTTAACCCCTTACTTACCCGTGCCATCCCATGGTCCAGCCAACCCCAGCAGAGATGATCCTATTAACATGACACATACAGGGTTGAGCTTGTGATATGGATTGTGCACCAGGTTCCCAGCCTTGTGCCTTGTGTAAGGTCCCTTTGTTGGGCTTTAGTCACACTAGCTAGGCTGAGCTGGTACAGGCTCTGGGCTCCTAGTAGCTAGCAGATGGTATACTATAGATGATTGCTGCATACAGGCGTTGGCTGGGGATTCTCAGCATTTGTGGTTTGTTCACCTGTCATTTTAATGCAGAATAAGAGGTTGCAGGACCATCCCTGGACCCTAGGATGCTGCTTGTCAGCAATCTTTAGATGTAACCCTAGAAACAGGAACATCCATTTATACAAAGGCTAGGAAGCAACCAATCAGTGTAAAGATGAGAAGCGTAAGCTTTATATATTTACTAAACAGATCCGAACTTATAATTGCATGAAACCCATGCTTGTTATTAGTTGCTGCCCAATATCTGTGGCCATTGCCCCACGTCTTGTGCCAGGTTTAAACTTTTGGTTGTATTCAGTTTCTACACATATTTTGATATCACCATAATATGTCGCATTATTTCTTTTTCTGCAGATTGTGTATTATTTGGTTACTTTCCGACAAACTACTTAGCTAACTGTTGCCTAATATTGAAGGAATTGAGTTTATACATAATAGAAAATGTTCACCAAATGTAGTTAACTCCAATATTTCTGATTTTTTTTTTGGTTTTGTTTTTTTAATCCCCCTTTGACAAAAAAAAAGGTTAAACATTTATTTCCTTTTGAGCAAAAAAAAAAAAAACCCATAAAGCCGCCAGAACAAATAGTCTTTGCTGCTCTGGTACAGGAGACTCCTCTGCATTGGGTTGGTCTGAGCAGATCCCACAGGCGCCAGATTAGGCAGCTACTTACAAATTCTGAAAGGTTCCTTGTGTTTTATAAGGAAATCTCCCCAGGATAATACGCTAGCACTCTTTCACCCACTATCCAACATGCACAGACACACATAGGATGTGTTTGGGTCCCTGGCAGCAAGGGGGTTAACTGTAGAGTAGACATATATGTGCATGCTTAGGCTGTGTGCAGAGAAGGGGCTCAGTATGTGTAAGGATGGATTCATACTGCTTGTAAAATGTATAATATTCTATTGGTTTCAATCGGAGAAGTGACATTATAATGTTTTGTAAGTAACAGAATTACAAGATACAGTAATGCAAAAACTATCAATAATAATATAATATAACTTCTATTATCACTCTAATTTATACTTCACATTATCCATAACTATCTATCTAATGTATCTTTATCTATCCATCTCTCTACTTTATATATTTCCATCTATCTATATATATCAAGATATAGCTAGTTATCAATTATTTATATAATATCTATCGATCTCATCTATCTATCTAGTTTATCTTTATCTATCCATCTATCTATCTATCTAGTTATCAATTATTTATATATTATCTATCTATTATCAATAGATATATCTATTTATCTATCTATCATCTATTTTCTATGATTCTATATTATGTATCTTATATCCAACTATCATCTATCTATTATCTATCTATCGATCAATCTATCTTCTATAATCTATCTATATTATTTATTTTTTATTCATCTATCGTCTATCTATCATCTATCTATTATCTATCTATCTATCTATTATCTATCTATCTGTCCATTATCTATCTATCTATCTGTCTGTCTATTCATCTATCTATCTATCTGTCTATTATCTATCTATCTATCTGTCTATTCATCTATCTATCTATCAATCTGTCTATCTATTATCTATCTATCTGTCCATTATCTATCTATCTGTCCATTATCTATCTATCTATATGTCTGTCTATTCATCTATCTATCTATCTATCTATCTATCTATCTGTCTGTCTATTCATCTATCTATCTATCAATCTGTCTATCTATCTATTATCTATCTATCTGTCCATTATCTATCTGTCCATTATCTATCTATCTATCTGTCTGTCTATTCATCTATCTATCTATCTATCTATCTATCTATCTATCTATCTATCTATTATCTATCTACCTATCTATCTATCTACCTATCTATCTATCTATCTATCTACCTATCTATCTATCTATCTATTATCTATCTATCTATCTATCTACCTATCTATCTATCTATCTATTATCTATCTATCTATCTATCTATCTATCTATCTATATGTCTATCCATCTATCTATATGTTCTAACTGAAAGCGGAGGATTGCTATCTTTCATGTCCACTTGTGCCTGTGCTGATGCAGTGTGTCAGTAGCTCGTTAGCAGCTATGTTGTATCATTGGATCTATTTCATGTATAACTAAATATTTCATACACCAAGTGGATGGGGAGGATATATATATATATATATATATATATATATATATATATATATATATGTATATATATATATATATATATATATATATATATATATATACAGTATACACCCTGTGCAATGTCTCTGATGGATTTGAAGACTGAACCGCCGAATTTGTTAGACTAAATGTTTGGTTTTCTAATCAACAAACCTTTTTTTTCTAATTGATCTCTGTTAACCCTCTTGCTGCTGGAAAGACTGCGTACTATTACATACATTTTGCAAGGAGTCTGTGGTAATGTAGGAGTTAATCTCTCCTCTCATCCTCCCCTCCTCCCATCCTTTTTTTTTTTCTTCCCCTTGCATTTTTAAATTCCATCCACATTTCCAAAATGCTTTTGTATTAGAAGAGAGACCTCATGTATTCTCATAGATAGTGAATGTGAAAGACATTGATACTTTATAAGACATGACAAGGGGGTACTTAAAAAAAAAAAAAAGGATTATTGAGTATATTGTACTATTATAACTTCATTTACCCAGTATAACTCAGCTTTATATTTATGAAGCATGTGATTTAATTTGTTGCACAAAACAATATATTGTTTAATAACAGTAAATATTATGATTTATTATTAATTATTAAACATTATTATTAGTAGTAGTATTATTAAATGCAATGCTATATTTATAAATATAGTTTTATGCAAATATTGGTGCACTCTGTTAAAATGTCCTTATAGTGCTTGCTATTAGAAACAATGGATGATTTCCAAAAAAATGAAGCTGAAAGAAGATGCAGTGCCCATGTGTCCCCTCTAAGATTATGACACAGGTTAGCATATTATAAGGGAGAGCTGTACAGACCCTCTGCTGCATGCAAACTGCTGTGCCCCCCACCCCATACACACAGTGCTATCTATAATAAGCAGCCAGTGGCAGGCAGCAGCCAATAGGGAAGAGGCCTGTGATGACATCACAGGCCCTGTAGAAAAGGTGCAGAGCTCAGTGCACACAGGACTGCAGAACAGAAATAAAGAAGAGAGCTTCTCACTTTAAGGGATTACACCAAGTCCATGCAGAAGACCCTCCTCCCCCATTACTCATACTCAGCCCTGCCTGCAGGAAGATCCACAGGACCCACACACCACTCTCAAGTTGATTTGGGGAATTTAGTTGTGATCAATAAATAAGAAATTTATTTCTTCCTTGCACAAACTTCTTGCTCCTTTTTGAAGGTCGAGGACTGAGTTAAAGATGTAGCAAATGACGATTGGATCCTGTCCCTTCTGCACTGTGTAAGGCCTAGATGTCTAATTGCATCTTTTTCATCTGATCTTCATAGTATTTAAAGCTACAGGACAGTTGTGCTTGTGACCACACTGAGAAGTCCTTCAACTCCAGAGGCCACCTGAGGATCACCAGCACCTCCACCTCCACCACCACCACCAGCAGCAGCAGCAATGTCATCAAGGTTAGCCTTCTAGTTATCAGGATCATCACATGACATTTTTGAGGAAGGACACCTTCTTAGGACATTGACTTTTAACACCTGTGGGTTTTTGGTTTCATCGGCAAAGAACCATCCCAGGAACCAGTCTGCTCCACAGGGGAGACAGTCAATGCATGGCTTAGGACTCCTGTTTATGGAAGTAGGTTGCAGCTACAACAGCATCTGTAAAGATTCCCACCACACGTGTTCTTTCCACGCTCCAGAGATGCTTTTCCACAGTCTGTCAGGGGGGGAGATGCATGGGGTCATCGACGAGATGGACAGAAGATCTAAAACTGAAGCCTCAGCCATCAGCTCTGCCATAGACAGAGGGGAGACTGAGACGGTAGGCAGCGGACGGGATTCAAGTCTGGGGTGGGGAGAAGCCAAGGTTGAAGGCTGCAAATTTATCAAATCCGTGGTAAACAAACAATAATAATAATAATAAATGTTGTTACTACTAATATTAATAGTAATGCTAGAAGATGCTGCAATATTCACTGCAATAACTCCAATCATGTAGAACAGGAAGGATCTGTGTAATTAATGTGTATATGCAATGTGTATGTATATCTAATAGAACCAGGTATATATAGAGAGAGGGAGAGATCATAGCATTGAAACTTCACAAGAAAAACACAAAACAAAATAACTTTATACTACGAATTTATAAGAATCTTTTAAAAAAAGAACTTGTATAGATTAGATTAGACTTTATGCTACTATATGTATTGCATTGTAAAAAAAAAGAATGCAAAGTAGACACCAAGAAACAAAATATGCAGAATAATCCAAAATTATTGGACAGAACAGAAAGCAAAGAAATGTATATATATATATATATATATATATATATATATATATATATATATGTGTGTGAATATATATATATATATATAAATATATATAATATTCAGAGAGTAATTCAGGAGAAATGTGTCTTATTTTCTTTTTCATTTACTTGTTTAGAAAGTTATTTAAAAACTCCTAAGAGCTAAATAGTATATTAAAAAAATCCTCTGCAATATTTGCTATTTTACTCAATTAAGACACTTTTTTTTACCCTATTTTATTCCCCTTTATTTTGCCCATCAATGACTGCCATATAGAGAGTTTGTATTCCCAGTCCTGATACTTTTTCGGAAATTGCTTGGAAAATTATTAAGAGTGAGTTCAGACCATTGATCTGTATGTCCTGCGATCACCGGTGTCCCCAGTATAAAGTGAGTGACTCTATTCTGTGTCATCTACATTGTGCACAGTAAAATCTGGATTAAGAAAAGCAAATTAATTGCAAGATAAAATTGCCTTTTTATTTTGTCTTACTGCCTAATATATATATATTAAAATGTGAGTATTTAAAACATTACTGATTAATAACTACCTCCCAAAAATAAAATTTAATTTGTACAAAAAAAAAAATATATATATTTTTTTGAGGGACAGACTCTGTTTATTTTATTAAAGGGCGAGACCCCAGTTGCATCTATATATCTCAATAATCAGCTCTGCCATAGATAGAGACTGAGATGTAAGCCATGGCCGGGATTCAAGTCCGGGTTTGGGAGGGGCCCAGGTCTGCAGGCTACAATTATATCAAATCAACGATAAACAAACAATAGTGATAACTGTTGTTACTACTAGCAATAGGAATACTCCTGCTACATCCCACAGTAATTATAACAATAATAATAGGAAGGAGAACAGCAATATATGTGTATCATTTTCTTATATATGTTTGATATTATTATATTCTCAGTACTAAATACTACACCCAAAAATCTAATACAAGTGTAGATATATGTAATAGAACAATTGGATTTGCATGCAGCTTTAAAATAAAGAAAAAGGACAAAAGAATATATTTTTTTAAATAGAAGAGAAAAAAACTATGGTATTAATTCTGATCCAAAACCAAAGATTACAATTTGTATTTTTTTTTATTATTTCGTTAAATATTTTGAATAGGATATACAACCATGCACAGCAAAGAAAACTAAAATGGATTTAGTTATTTGAGATGTAGTTACAAATAATAATAATAATAATATCATTAGCTAAATGTTCAGTTATTATATGTAGTTATATATATATATATATATATGCACATATTATATATACATATATCAGATTGGGATGTTGCTTTTAGACTAACATATATACAATTATATATATATGTTATAAGCAATTAATTTTAATAACAGAAATAGTGTGTAGCTTTTTTTATATTTATAATGCTAAGAATATTAATGTTAAGAATATCAAGGTGAAATAAATAAGTGTGTGTGTATATATATATATATATATATATACATATATATATATATATATATATATAACCTCTGCTCTGTAATTCACCTGACCAGTATATGCATTTAGTTTGTACTCCTGGGGCTGTGGCTTTCCAGGAAATTGCTTATAAAATTATTGAGAGTGAGTCCAGTCCGGTGATCGGTATTTCCTGTGATTAGCCGGTGTCTCCAGTGTAAAGCCAGTGACTGTTCTCAGTGTTATTTACATGTGCACAGTAAATGGATATGGATTAATAAATGCAAATTAATAGATAGAAATACGATGCTTTGCAAACAGAGGTCAAGGCTAGGCGAGTGTGTGTGCATATATATATATATATATATATATATATATATATATATATATATATATACATATACACGATGCATTGAGCAGAGGTTTGGACACGATGACCCTGGAGGTCCCTTCCATCTCTAACATTTTATGATATACATAGTAAACTAATATATATATATGTGTGTGTGTATACATACATAGGCCCAAAAGTTTTTAATAGCATTAATTGAATAAAAAACAACAACAATAAAATCAAATGTGTGTATTCAATCTATATTGAACCCATTCATTTTCTTGCAATTATTTTGTGCTTTCTGTTATTCACTGATGCTAATGACATAGTGAGGGGTTGTTGTTTTTTTTATACTATATGAATTCCTATTGATTTTGTATACGTCTATAAAAAAAGTGATTATACATTACTAATCTTTTCCCATGATATCATTGTAAGCAGTGAGTGCTAACGTAAAAGATTGGGACGATGCTGATACAATTAAATCTTCATTTTAATGATCTCAGGCTCATGGCATTAAATCGCGCCATGGCTTTGTTAGTGATCATATTCCCTGAAGAGTTTTACATTAGGTCTTGATTGTAAGCTCTTGGAGGAAGTTGATAAAGCGCTGTGTGAATGATGGAAAGGCTGTGTGCTGATATTAATGTCTTCATATTTACCCCCCAGACGATGCCCTCCATTAGCAGTGACAGGGCTGCTCTGTGTGCCGGCTGTGGGGGGAAGATCTCGGACAGATATTACCTCCTGGCAGTGGACAAACAGTGGCACATGCGATGCTTGAAGTGTTGTGAATGTAAATTAAACCTGGAATCTGAGCTCACCTGCTTCAGTAAAGATGGCAGCATCTACTGCAAAGAGGACTACTACAGGTGAGTGCCACCCTCAATGCCCTGCAAGGGGTTAATATCCGATATTATCTATCTATCTATCTATCTATCTATCTATCTATCTATCTATCTATCTATCTATCATGTATCCATTTATCTATTGCATTTTTTACCATCTATCTATATATCTACCTATCTATTGCATTTTTTTACTATCTATCTATCTATCTATCTATCTATCTATCTATCTATCTATCATTATCTGTCTATTATCTATCTATTATCTAATCATCATCCATAGCATCTATCTATCTTCTATCTATCTCATGTATATATATATATATATATATATATCTATATATATATATATATATATGCATATATATATCATATCTATCTATCTCAATAAATACTTATAATATTAAAATTAATAATATTAATCAGAAAAAAAATAACATTCCCCACATCCCAGATCTCTGTTATTTCATATAATGTTTTATTAATACCGACCTTCGCCCCTTACAATATTAAAAACAACAAGTGCTCAACTTATAAAATCCCAAACCCACACCAGGTTGTGATTATATCACTTTCTCTTACAATAATACAACCACCGCCATCATAAACCACTAAAAATAATATTTCTACAATAAAACAGAATCCTCTCATTTCTTATAATCTTATAAACCTACTTTTTTCCCCATAAGGACATATTATAAGTGTTGCTCCTCACAGGGATAGACTTTTTTTTGCCAAGAAGCATGACAAATGTGTCATTCTAGCTCAGATTTTGGGGACCACTGTTTGCATATAAAAGGGGTACAGTCATATTTTAATTTTCTCAGTTTAAAAAAAATAGATGATTATTACGATTTTGCATACAGTGCTTATGGTATGTAGAATCTAATGTGCTTCTTAAAGGAACACACATCTCAATGTATATTTATTGCATTGGCTTTGTAGTCTGTAGCTCCATGTAAGCAACCATATATACTACTACTGCATATATATATATATATATATATATATATATATATATATATATATATGCCATTTATATAACACCTTTATAAGTGCAGCTCTAAAAACCCTATTCAATATTAACATAGATGTGTCAATGATCGTAACATCTTTTTCTGAACCTTTTTGTTTTCCATATTGGTCATCAGCTCTGAGGAAGTTCTACTGTGCATTGAATTGGCTATAACTGTGCCCTTGCTCTGTATTTGCAGGAGGTTTTCAGTCCAGAGATGTGCCAGATGTCACTTGGGGATCTCAGCCTCTGAGATGGTCATGAGAGCCAGGGACTTAGTCTACCACCTCAACTGCTTTACCTGCAACACTTGCAACAAAATGTTGACCACTGGGGACCATTTTGGGATGAAGGACAACCTGGTCTACTGCAGGCTCCACTTTGAGACATTAATCCAGGGAGAGTATCAAGTCCATTTCAATCACTCGGATGTGACATCAGGGAAGGGTTCAGGACTGGGGTCTGGGGCTTCCTCCTTGGGGCTGCCTTATTACAATGGTGTGGGGACTGTGCAAAAGGGCAGGCCTAGGAAGAGGAAGAGTCCAGGGCCTGGTGCAGACCTGGCAGCCTACAATGCAGGTAAGAAGCAGCAGCAACATTCTCATTTATTCCTAATGTTCTGTTTTCCTCTTGATTACACCAAACAGCTTCCATTTATTAAATCTCAACTGATAATAATAGCCTGGCTGGGGCTAATTATTTGCATCGAGTGCTGTCAAGCTGATAATTGCAGGAGCTAGGATCTTAGCTTTTCTTCACTTCAGGTAGAAATGCAATGAATTGCAATGAGGAAGAGGGGAAGAGGCTTCATCAGTGAGCTCATCTGAGCAGGCAAAACTAGCTGCACTGCCTCAGTGGATCAAAACTATAAAAGGGCTGTGAAACATACATATGTCAAACTACCCAACCTCACTAGATGTAAGGACCTGTGCATTGCAAGGGTTAAAAAAAAAGTACAATAAAAATGCAATGTAACACACTCAGAAAACGATATTACTATATTTATATTAACCCTAGAAATGCTGAAGGGGGGGGGGGGGTGAGCATTGTACTAGCCATGGGATTAAACAGGTGTTGCAGGTGCCAGGCCTGAGTGGAGTGCTGGGTAATCAGATGTGAGTGGCAGAGCAGCTCCTGCATCAGGTTCCAGTCTGCACAGAAGCGCTCAATAAATAACAGAAATAGGCTGTGATTGCGGCTTTCCTGACTGTATTTGTGTTAATAATTACACCCAGTAACACAATTCTGGTCCCTGCTTTATACATCACCTCATAAAGAGCAGACCAATTTCCCCTCTAAAATCATACCCAGCAGCCTATGAGTCATGTATGATTATTAATTGTATGTTATTGCCTATGCAAACTGTTCATTATAAGATATACATGTATAATTATATTTATTGTGAGTAGAATGCAATGTCTTCTATGAAAAGTTCATTAGGCAGAATAAGAAAAATCTAATATATATGTTGCTGTTGGCATTGGCAGTATTAAACTAAGGTCTATTATTAGTGATATTATAATGATTATAATTGTTGCTATTCTTAATAATGTGTCTGGTTCTTTAGAATCTCACAATGGAACTTTACATTGGTGCAGGTTTGCTTGGAGTAAACTAAATCAAATGGATGGAAAATAGACAATTATAATAATCTGGTTTGTTTAAGTAGGGAAATATTTAATGACATCTGATTTACTGATTATAAGTGGCACTAAAAGTTATATGGTTGTGTTATTTATTGATTTTTTTTAGAGTTGTTGTGAGTATGTGCATCCACAGAACTGGACAGATAACTTTTGTTCATGGTAAAGTTCTTGAGTGCTTATTGTACTGAGTGGATCTAATGCTTTCTTATATTTGACACATTGGTTAGAATGAGATTTGTTTACAAAAATACATAAATTGATGCAGATAAATTGATAGAATGAATATAGCCAGAATTGGAGAGATTAATAAATTAACAAATATATACAAGGACTAGCAGATTACACAGAGAAGTGAGATGAAAGTAGATACACATAGTAGTAGATATTAATAGAAGTATATAATAGAGGTAATAGATGATAGATAAATAGATAGATATGTGATAGGAAGATAGATAGATAGATAGATAAATTTGCAGAAAACAGAAGCAGCGTCGGTGCAACAATGGGTGCAAATCTTAGATCTCAACCAGGTTCATAGTAATTATAGTCCAAAAATGGAAGCACTCCAAAAGTTCAATGAAAAAGTGAAGATCTCCTATAAGATATTGATGAATACAAGCTTCTTATTTACTTTTTATTTAACTTTTGGAGTTCTGCAATTTTTGATAGATAGATACAAACATGCATACATAAGAAAGATAGAGAATAATAATAAATAATAATAATATATAAATTCTACAGAAAGAGAAATAGATGAGTAGAAAGTCTGACAAGCAGATATCTATAAAGATAAAATGATAATATAGAGATAGCATGGGGAAAAAAAAATCAAGAAATAAACTGCTGTTATTATATATAATTTCTGTGATATATATTATAATATACATTATTTTTGTGTGAAATTCTAATAACCTAGCATCCTCTCCCACAGCCTCCTTCCATGCTGATGTAATTATTTCTTCTATAATGTCACCTCTCAGGCGGAAATCAGCTTCTGTCAGAAACTTTTTAGAGAAGTATTTCTGGTCCAGTTGGCACCAAAGGGGTTAACGATTAACCATTTAGAGAACACAGTACTATCTGTATTAATCCTGTTTAGTCCCTGTGTTCTTTGTTAAGGGGGTAAAGAGCTGCCATTGTGCCCCAATAACTGTGCAGGGTCCAGGAGATTTAGCAGGGGCAATTTGGATGTGGATGGATCTTGACAAGCAGAAAATAGCTCAGAAGGGAACTAGGACTTCAAAAAGCCTCTAACCCTCTCCCTCTATGTGATCGGAATTCTTCCTCAGCTTCTACTATAAGGGGCTGATAGCTTTTTTTTAGGTCAGTAAATCAAAACTTGGGATAGTTTTAATACAGGAGCACCTGTAAAGTATAAAGTGGGATATACTACCTGTGAGTGGAGCCAATATTTCTCACAACTTGGTATCTTTTATTCCTTCTGGTCATGGCCTCTCTATATAAAGAAGGTTCTCTGGTGTCCTAATACAATGCTGTATGTTTGGGTCCTGGCAAGGATGGTGACCACAGACTATTAATGCCTGGGCTCATTTATAGTCATCAAACTAGATACAGGTAATGGTGAAAACTCTGATCACTACTAGAACTTATATTAATTGTAGCACTAGTAGTAGTAGAAGAGTTAATCATTATAATACTGTTTCTGATGATTAATCCTATAATATACTAATAGGAATAGCAGTAGTAAAGAGGATTAATAGTAAAAAAAAAAGTATAAACAATAGTGTTAATAATTATAATATTGATGAGAATCACCATCATTGTAATAATAATTGGCAAAATAACAGAAAAGGTGATATAAATAATAGACCAAGTATTTCAGTAGGCAGAGTAGTAATAATAGTAATTGCAATTATAATGGTAATGTTTGAATCAGCTGCAGTTTTTGTAACAGAAGTAGTAATTATAGTTGTAGCTGTTGTATGGATAATATTAATGTTAATAATGATAGTATACTACTACTGCTAATTATTTAATAATAGTGTTTCTGCATTTGCCATTCTTGGCTCCAGCATTGTGATAGTGTAATGTACCATACAGTGTATTGTAGCACTGACCAGTGAGTTACAATATTCTCCCATACATGTTGTTTGTTTAATCGGCTATTGACAAGCTGTTTACATAGCAATGGTACATGGAGAGCAGGGGGCTTTCTACCCTCCCCCCTGGAGAGCAGTCTTTGGGGTGAATGCTGAGGCTGAGTCCTTACATGGACTTAATTCCCAGGGTAGAAAGAAAGTATATGGATTGCATGGTGAAAGTTTATTGTGAGAGTGCTCTGCATTGTCCTGGCTTTAGTTTTCTCTGACTATTGTGAGTCTACTCCTTTCTTCAAGACAATGGGGGGTTTAATGTAAGAGGAAATGAGCTCCTGAGTTCAGGCTGCACCTCTAGAGGTAGGTGGAAACCCTGGATTGTATCCCCATAGCTTCCATGTACAATGTAGAGTGAAGCATTCAACCCATTGGGTCATTCATTCATTCTTTGTATTAAACTCCTTCCTTTCTCTACCAGAGTGTAAAGGGTTAAGGGAATTTCATAATATTAAGGATTATTCTAATATTAATAAGAATGTATAATATTGTGAATGCTTCTATTATTTACAGTTATCTATCTATCTATCTATCTATCTATCAATCATCTAGCTATTATCTATATATCTATTTATTATCTATCTATTATCATCTATCTATCTATCTATTATCTATCTATCTATCTATCTATCTATCTATCTATCTATCTATCTATCATCTATCTATCAATCATCTAGCTATTATCTATATATCTATTTATTATCTATTATCTATCTATCTATCTATCTATCTATCTATCTATTATCTATCTACCCCATATCTATCTATTTACAAAAAAGCATCACTAGCAAGTACTAAGTAAGCTATGGGTGCCAAGTAGTCTTCCAGGCATGAACCAATCCTCAGTATAGAATAAAAAATGAAGACAGCACCCCATATGCTCTCTTCATTTTTTTTATTCTATCTATCTATCTATCTATCTATCTATCTATCTATCTATCTATCTATCTATCTATCTATCTATCTATCTATCTGTCCAAACACATAATGGGTCATTCTTGGTATTAAACTCATTCATTTATTTACCAGAATATAAAAGGTTAGAAGAACTAATAATATTATGGATTATTCAAATATGAATAAGAATATATAATATTGAGAATGCTTCTATCATTTCAAATATTTATCTATCTCTCTAGTCATCTATCAATATCTATCTATCTATCTATCTATCTATCTATCTATCTATCTATCTATCTATCTATCTATCTATCCAAACACATAACGATACAGTACATTTACATTATATCTAACAATAGACATGTGTGCACACAAGAATTATAAACATTGCTGTTTCTGAGCTTTTTTTTTTAATATATTTATTTATTTTTTATACCAATTCCCAATGAAAATCCATAATTACATAACGATTATGTTGGTAGGAAATCTGATACTCTATAATCATTTTGTCACATGGGGCTTATGACACCCAGGAAGGTAATGGAAATATAATTAACACAGTCAAATAAATATAGAGACGAAAACAATACTAAGAAACTAAAATAAAATACTACAAAAACGATTAAAACGAATGGGGACTTCTATACATTTTCATGAAGAATCATTAGAATATAATAACTTCTCTTATAATATTAAATGTGTATTAACTCAAATAAGTAATAGAGAGCTATTTATGTAAAATATTACACAACTCTCAAGTATGACACTCCATTAATTGTAGGACAGGGCAATACTTTCTGTTTAAACCCTTCAAAAGTAAAAAGTGAACATAATCTAAAGATGCATTGTATTAAACAAAAATATATATATTTTTTTATTTATTATAAATCAATAAATATGATTGAAAGGAGCAATTGAGTTCCTGTTATGCAAAAGTGACAATGCTTTAATGTTCTCCTGGTGATGCTGCCTGCCTGAGAATTGCAGCTTTTCAGCTCCCCCTAGAGGCACTTTAGGGTATGTGTAGTGCAAACAATATTAGTGTCCATGAGGCTTTGGTGGAGAACATTGCAATTCTAGAACACCTATTAAACAATTACCACCAAAAATTCCCAATCATGACTTTAAATAAACTGATTTATACACTATTAATATAGATATTGTACATATAATAAGTCAATCTAAATGGGATTCATTAGAATTTTTTTTAAATAAGTTATTAGTAATTTGTATCAATGATATTTTATTGATACAGTTAGCCCAATGTAAACAATATACAGTGCACTGCACAGAAACAGAGGCATTAGGACAGGGGATGATGCAATCTGTACAGTGTTGCAGAATATGTTGGCACTATATCAGCAACATAAATAACTAAGGTTACAACTACAGATATTATTTAAAAAAAGCTTCTTGTTTGTAAAGTTAAAAAAATCTGATGTTACAGTCAATTTGATACATTTTTTTGATATTTTTATTGTATTTATTTTTTTTATTTTCTTTTTGTTTATTTATTTCAATGAGTTTTTTTTTACTCTCATAACCCAAAAGATGTAGAAGGGTTTAATGTTTTTTTTTTTTTTAATATTTCCTTTATTACTAGAGTACATTCTCATTTTTTAGATCCTAGAAAACAAATAACCTGATTGAACTGATATAAACTGAGATTTTTTTTCTGTGTGTGTGTGTTTGTCTCTTCTAGAATTATTGGTATCTGTCAAAACTCTGCCCACGCCAAGGGCGGTTTCACACACAGCATTTTTTTTTTTTGGGAAAAACGCCTATGAAGTTTTTGATGCAGAAGTGGTTCTAGGAAAACTAAATATAATTGTTTTCCTTATATTTCTTACTATTTTTTTTTTATTTACTGGTTTTGTTTGAAAAAAAAAATCCGCAGCAAAAATGCAGTTTTATTCTTTTATTTCTATAATTTTTACAAAAAAAAATGCTCCAGACTTGAACTGATAAAGTGCATCTGTAAAAAAATTAATAAATAAAAAGAAACAATTCTGTTTGTTCAGAGCCAAATGATTCTTTATGTTTTTTATAAAAAAAACCCCCGTAAAAATATAAAAATTTCACTAGTATATACAAAGTCTTAAGGTCTTCAAATCTATTTTAAACCTGTTTCCATATTGAATTATATATCCTGCCTTTATTATAATTGTTTTAAATAGGCTGACATTGCATTTGTATTAGGATTGCTTCAATGTAGTTGATTTGGAATTTGATAAAATCACAAGAAATAATTTAACATTAATTACAATTTTAAATGTGACATCATGATCCATATACTATTTGATATTATTTTGGCTCCTCTACACTGCACCAGCACATCTCTTTGCTTTGGAGAAGGAAGGGTTAAGATAATCTATG
Organism: Phyllobates terribilis; assembly: GCF_046119375.1. Lineage (NCBI taxonomy): Eukaryota > Metazoa > Chordata > Amphibia > Anura > Dendrobatidae > Phyllobates > Phyllobates terribilis. The sequence continues at coordinate 224,562,061 of NW_027362767.1, forward strand.
GCGTGCACAGTTAAATAGAATTAACATTTTCTCTGGGGAATCATATTGCTACAACTCTTATTTTAGCTTGTGATATAAATGGAATTCAATGTTAATTTATATGAAGGTTGATAAAGAAATGTTAACTTATTGCAATGTAGTCCAATATCCATATTCAGCACCAGTCCCCTGAGTTCTGGTGACATTAGTCAATCCCTGAATGGTAACTTTTCTTTCTATTATTCATAATACAAAATTATTCTATAAGAATGAATAGCAGTCCTCAATATTCTGCAGTTCCTGTGGCATCTTATGCATTTTGTTTTAGCTTTGTATTTTATTTATTTTTTATTATTTTTTGTTACATTTATTATTTTACTATTTTTATAGCATTTTTCCTCCCCACAGGGTCAGGCTGCCAAGGAGGTGATCTGCCATCACCACGAGGTTCGTTTAGCTAAAATCCCACTTGAACACATTGCATATTAGAGCCGGAAAATAATAATTACACCTTCCAATTTGATTGCTTCCATCCTGAACATCTTGCCCTGTTCCCTAGTTTCTTAATGACTCCATCCTGTATTATATATGCAGATTATTGGCTGAAATTAGTCATATCTAGAAAGTATATTTATTGTGTTTATTCTTTTTAATACAAAAAAAAGTTAAAGAACACACAAAACAAAACAACAAAATAAAAAATATCATTTAGGGTAAACATAGGTACAATAATATACAATCAATTGCATATATAATGCTATCACTAACCTATTAAAATAAAGATACCAATGTATTATGTATGGATTGTATTATCAAATTAGGAAAAAAATAAATAAAAAAGCAAACAAAAAAAAAAACAGACCTAAATCTCGCTGAACACTGAAAAAGTTTTAAAATATGCCCATAGAAGATGAAAAATATTCAAAAGATTAAAATGTTGACTTGTGAAATGAATTATATAATGATGGAATTATGTTCCCTCCAAAATTAAGGATGGGATCACAATAACAGTTGTATTCTTCAAGTTTTCTTAAATGTATCCAAGTGGTAGCATAATAGAAAGCTGCATTCACATTAGTGTTTGTTCTGAGAAAATTATGAGAAAAAGAGCATAAAATAGTGGATCTTTGGATGAGTGGATCCCATTTATTGCTATGGAACTTAACTGGATGACATAAAGAAAATGCAATAAAAACATTCAAAGTTGATAATGTCCCCGATGTGTTTTTGTACCCATTAAATGGAATCAGTTCTTAAAAACTGCATCAAGCAAAAGTGTCAATGTGTCCCTCATTTAATGAATTTTGTAACTCTGGATCTGAACACACCAGGACAAATCCACACTAATATTTTAGTAAATTTATAAATTTAAAAAAAAAAAAATCCAACAAAAACACCTGTGTGGACAAAACTTGTCGTTTTTTTTCTTTTTTTTCTTATAAAATAACTAAAACAACGCTTTGTATACCAGGCGAACTGAGGCAGTGTAATTTTATACATTGGTAAAATGTCTTCAAAATCCTTTCAAAGATAAATGGTCACTTTCTGCTGCATTTTTTTTTTAAAAGATTTTTTTTTACATCTATCCATGTTTTTTTTCTCTTTGTTTTTTTTTAAATTTAGGAACAATTTATTCATTTATTATTTTTAATGAAATGCTACAAAAAAAGTGTTATCGTAAAAATAAGAAATAAGAAGATAAGAATAAGAAAGAAGAGATTATCTCTCATGAAAAAAAGTAATCTAAAGCAACATAAAAGAAAACGTACTAATTAATACACATGTACATCATCTGAATGTATCAATATTTCCCTTAATTGTAAGGGAAAGGTTTTTAGTTTCTAAATTCATAGGTGTTTAATTGAAGTGACATCATAGAAGAAAACTATTAAATATTTACATTTTCAGCAATAAAGAAAAGTACAATCTTAAATAGCAGAAATCATAAAAAAAAGTTACGAAACTATTATTAATGATTAAAATATTCAAGTTCTGCTCAGTGTTTGTGATTACACCAATAGGACTTGATTTCTAAAAATACAATTAATTCATGAAATCCACATCAGTGTTTCCTGTAAAACCATCTCAAGGTCATTGCAAGGAATCTAATTTTTTTCTTCTTCTTCTTCACATAATATTAATATTATCCACAAATACGGCAATACATTATGCATGACCTTATCAGAGGCTATTTAATGAGTTAATTATATCTGTTCCCACAGTGGCAGACATAATGCAGTATCATTGCTGCCAAGCTGTCATTCTTACACTAGGACTTGTAATTAACTCTGCCACGTTTGATGGAGGTTTAATGGCTTGGCATGGCAGTTGAGTGACTCTGCAAGTTTTCAGTCTGTAAACTTCCTTTTGTATTTTCTTTCTTAAATCTTTTACATGACGATCATGTGATTTTTTTTTTTATACCTTCGCCTGTTTTCTAATAGAAGGTAGATACTTATACACTACATTTAAAAGGCTAAGGTGTGATATACCAGCTACACCCAATAAACATTTCATTTGTAGCCACTTTATACTTTCCCCTGTGACTGAAATCCATGAGGCCAGCTGTCATTGTATCAAATTGTTGTCTTCATGTATCAATCTGTGTATGTTCAAAGTAAAAATGGCATTATTATTATGGCGATCACAACATACATCCTAATAATGCAATACACCATTCATACCCATGTTATTGTAAGGCCTGATATATACTTATTTTTTTGGGTGGGGCTTAGGAGTTTTACCATATATATATATATATATATATATATATATATATATATATATAATGTGTACATTTGATGTACACATAGCATATATATATTTACCATACCGTACCATTTATATATATATATATATATATCTATATATACATATGTATGTATATATGTATACATATATATATAAGTGGGTGTGTATACATATATATAATGTGTACATTTGATGTACACATTATATATTTATATATTTTAATATTTGTATTTGATTTATATGTATGTATATATATAATGTTTATTTGTTTATTTTTTATATATATTTATAAATTTTAATGTTTGCATCATATATTATAATATATGTTTTGCTTGATAAAGTCTCACTTGCTCTTAAGCCAAAATGTCGCCACCTGTTCACATGGGCCAATGAAAATACCAGTTTTTGCATACTTTGCCATTAAGTGCAGCTTATTTTTTCTAAAAAAAATATCTCTCTATATATAAATACATATATCTATGTATAGATATATGTATCTATATATTTGTATATCTATAGATATAGATATGAAAAATTGGGTGGACTTAATAGCAAACTATTCAAAAAAACTGGTGTCTTCATTGGCCCATGTGAACAGGTGGCGACATTTTGGCTTAAGAGCAAGTGAGATTTTATCAAGCAAAACATATATTATAATATATGATGCAAACATTAAAATTTATAAATATATAATAAAATAAACAAATAAACATTATATATATATATAAAATACAAATATTAATATATATATATATATATATATATATTACAACAACTAAAATATATAAGTACAGGAATAGTAATGAAAGCAGTAGAATCAATCACTGATATTAAAATAATAGCAATAGTAATGGTATACTTTAACTGAGAATCATCATAGTAGCAAAAGTAATAATATTGTGGTACTTTTAGAATTGAAATTTTGTGTTCAATCTACAACATGCAGTAATAATTATATGTTTGTAGAAGTCGTAGTAATAATTATAGTAAGTAGTAACGGTGGTGGAAATAATAATAGAAGTAGTACTGATAAGCAATAATATAAAAAGGAGTTATGGTGGTGGTAAAAGTAGAAGTAGTAATATTAGCTGTAATAGTTGCTGTAATAAAACTAGTAATAGTTGTACAACCAGTAGTAATACTTGTATTAATAGTTGTACCAGTGCTGCTCCTCCTCTTACCACTATTTGATTAATAATAGTGTTTCTGCATTTGCCATTCTTGGCTCCAGCATTGTGATAGTGTAATGTACCATACAGTGTATTGTAGCACTGACCAGTGAGTTACAATATTCTCCCATACATGTTGTTTGTTTAATCGGCTATTGACAAGCTGTTTACATAGCAATGGTACATGGAGAGCAGGGGGCTTTCTACCCTCCCCCCTGGAGAGCAGTCTTTGGGGTGAATGCTGAGGCTGAGTCCTTACATGGACTTAATTCCCAGGGTAGAAAGAAAGTATATGGATTGCATGGTGAAAGTTTATTGTGAGAGTGCTCTGCATTGTCCTGGCTTTAGTTTTCTCTGACTATTGTGAGTCTACTCCTTTCTTCAAGACAATGGGGGGTTTAATGTAAGAGGAAATGAGCTCCTGAGTTCAGGCTGCACCTCTAGAGGTAGGTGGAAACCCTGGATTGTATCCCCATAGCTTCCATGTACAATGTAGAGTGAAGCATTCAACCCATTGGGTCATTCATTCATTCTTTGTATTAAACTCCTTCCTTTCTCTACCAGGATGTAAAGGGTTAAGGGAACTTCATAATATTATGGATTATTCTAATATTAATAAGAATGTATAATATTGTGAATGCTTCTATTATTTACAATTATCTATCTATTTATCTATCTATCTATTATCTATTTATCTATCTATTGCACATCTTTCTTTTGTATACATTTCATTAAGTAATACAGCTGGATATCTAGACTGTATAAAATCAACTAAAGGGGTTGTCCGACAGTAAACTTTTTTTTTTGGCCATCGTGTGATTAAAAAAAAATGGAGCCATACTCTCTAGGACAGACCATTCCGGAGGACTCTGCCACCTCCAGAAGAGGTAACTACCCAATTCGGAAATCCTAACACTGCTGCAGTGTATAATTGGCTGCAGCAGTCAGGTGACTAAAAGAGCTTGATGAAGTACTCTACTTGTCACATGACCGCTGCAGCCAATTACAGGGTGTAGCGGTGCTGGGACTTGTGAATGAAGCAGAAACCACTTCTGGAGCCCGTGGAGACTTCTGTAATGACCTGTGGAGTAGCCTTTGCTAGATCCGTGGGGGCGCTGGATGTTCATTTTTAATCAATGTGTCGGACAACCCCTATAACTTAATACATCACTGGAGTGTAGGAGGAACGTGGAGGAAACTCATCCAAGCACAGAGAGAACGCAATGCAAATATTGTTCTAAGTGATTCTATCACATCTGTATGATATGATTTTTAGCGTCATCACTGCTCCATGGAGCAACTGAACCCTGATACTGATATCTGTATGTAGGACCAGGAGTGGACATATCATTGGTGCAGCTGCACAGGGGCCCCAGAGGTAAGGGGCCACTACCACCTCAAAAGCAGCAAGCAGCTTCTGTCACAGCAGAACTATTGGACCGCAAATGGCCCACATACTGTCCTGGAACTGGGGCTCATGTCTGCCTGTGACCACCAGTGTGTAGGAGCTATTGATATCCATATTAATGATTTTGCGGCGCTGAACATCTTTTCCATAAACTTCATGGTGCAATGATCATACTTTGTATCAAGCCCTAGGAAGTCCCATCTTGGAAAGCACTTATTTGATTTGTTATACTTCTGTTTTACTTGTATTATTGAGCTTTGATTTGTTTTACGTGTGTTTAAATATCTTCTCTTATTGCACCATAAAAATAAACCACTCATCACGCTCTTACACAATCTAACCAATTCTGGAAAAACAGAGACACGGCTGCTTAAACATGGCTATAAATTCTACCAATAACATATATTTCATGTTTCTATCACAATATTATATTACGTTACCTTATTTTGTGTACTGTAAGAAAAAAATGGTCCACTCTGCTACATCTATACATATTATTAGCTAATAAGATCTCCTGAAACCACATGTATGCAGATTATTTGTCGGCTGAGACCTCTGTGTAAACTGTATGTTGCGGCATTTCAAGAAAAAAAATGACTTTGTGAATGCAGCAGAGCGTCTTGTGTTATCAAGGCTTTTCATGATATCATGGAGCCTTAACAGTGATTTTCCATAGGGATTGATGTAAACAGGCAGAAATGACAAATACAACACACTCAGACAAGAGGGATAAGCCCAGTCTGGTGCACAATGTGCTTCATTGTATTACAAGTGCTGGACTTATTCTTTCTGTGGAGTAATTCCCAACCAAATATCCAAACAGGGAGAAAAGGAATCTTAACTCTTTGCTGTATCATAAAGGTCTTTATCCCCAAGACCCCATATTTCTTACTGGCTGAGAAAATTTAGGGTAAAATGAATTTCAATACTGTGGGCAATTTTCAATACTCTGAAACCTGTCAATGGTACTACTAGATGTAGCAGAGGCCAAATTATTATTTATATCTTTGGAGCTGTATCATGTCAGTCATTAATGAGTTAATCTAGTTAGTTACCTTTAGTCTTATAAAACCTCCATATATATATATATTTTTCTCCAATTAAGTATTGCTGTTGTAGTGAAGGAGTAACATTAAGAACTTTCGCAGACGTGTATATATCAGATGTGTGCTATTTGATTATTGATCGGACAGCACATGGAAAAATTGATGTAAGTACTTTTATGCCCAAAAATGACAAAAGTATTCTCGGAGTGATACCTTTATTGGCTAACATTCTCGGAGTTATACCGTTGGTTAGCCAATAAAAGTGTCACTCCGAGAATACTTTTTAAATTTGTTATGCATAAAAGTATTTACATTGAATGAAACTTGAATGATTTCTCATACGCTCGCTCACACAAACGTTGATTCTCTCTTCCGAGAGAATTGGATCGATTATGTTAATGATACTCGTCTCAAACTCTGATCATTGTTTAAGCTGAGTGTTATTTTACTGTGATCTAGTTCTCTCGGCTGAGAGAATCGTATCAGAGGTGCGGAGAAGACGGAGAACTTAATTTTTCCATCCTATCCATTGTCTGCGTAAATCAGACTGCACTTGGACGACATCGGAGTGCAGTCCGACAGTTTGCACGCACCCGCAGACTTGTATGGGTGCGTGTGATCCCATTTGCGGAATCACTCGCAACTTGTTGCAACTTTTTTCTCATGCGAATCGGCATGAGAAAAAAGTGCTGATCTGCTCTGCCCCATAGTATAACATTGGGTCGAGTGCTATCCAATAAAACTTTGCATAGTACTCTGCCATGTTATACGCCAGTGTGATCGAGCCCTAAAGCTGAGGCTCAATGCCTCTTGCTTGGCCAAAGATCTCTCTGTGTCTGTGCTACATCATAGCATAATGCAAGTGAGTTGGGTTACAATGTGACCCGCAAACTACTGTGACTGCGACAGACAAGCAAGTTGTACAAAGTCGTAACTAGCTTGTCACTGTCGCAGCACCTAGCCGGTTGCAGAGCGGACCCACCTGCATTATACTGCAAAGTAGCGATCTTAGGTCATGCAACCTACAGTACAGACTAAAAGTTTGGACACACCTTCTCATTTAAAGATTTTTCTGTATTTTCATGACTTTGAAAATTGGACATTCACACTGAAGGCATCAAAACTATGAATTAACACATGTGGAATTATATACTTAACAAAAAAGTCTGAAACAACTGAAAATATGTCTTATATTCTAGGTTCTTCAAACTAGCCACCTTTTGCTTTGATGACTGATTTGCACACTCTTGGCATTCTCTTGATGAGCTTCAAGAGGTAGTCACCAGAAATGGTCTTCCAACAATCTTGAAGGAGTTCCCAGACATGCTTAGCACTTGTTGGCCCTTTTGCCTTCACTCTGCGGTCCAGCTCACCCCAAACCATCTCGATTGGGTTCAGGTCTGGTGACTGTGGAGGCCAGGTCATCTGGCGTAGCACCCCATCACTCTCCTTCGTGGTCAAATAGCCCTTACACAGCCTGGAGGTGTTTGGGGTCATTCTCCTGTTGAAAAATAAATGATGGTCCAACTAAACGCAAACCGGATGGAATAGCATGCCGCTGCAAGATGCTGTGGTAGCCATGCTGGTTCAGTATGCCTTCAATTTTGAATAAATCCCCAACAGTGTCACCAGCAAAGCACCCCCACACCATCACACCTCCTCCTCCATGCTTATCCTCAGAAGCAGAGGTGACTCTTGGTGTTCCTTTCCTGGGGCGGTCCTCATGTGAGCCAGTTTCTTTGTAGCGCTTGATAGTTTTTGCAACTGCACTTGGGGACACTTTCAAAGTTTTCCCAATTTTTCGCACTGACTGACCTTCGTTTCTTAAAGTAATGATGGCCACTCGTTTTTCTTTACTTAGCTGCTTTTTTCTTGCCATAATACAAATTCTAACAGTCTATTCAGTAGGACTATGAGCTGTGTATCCACCAGACTTCTGCACAACACAACTGATGTCCCAACCCCATTTATAAGGCAAGAAATCCCACTTATTAAACCTGACAGGGCACACCTGTGAAGTGAAAACCATTTCCGGTGACTACTTCTTGAAGCTCATCAAGAGAATGCCAAGAGTGTGCAAAGCAGTCATCAAAGCAAAAGGTGGCTACTTTGAAGAACCTAGAATATAAGACATATTTTCAGTTGTTTCACACTTTTTTGTTAAGTATATAATTCCACATGTGTTAATTCATAGTTTTGATGCCTTCAGTGTGAATGTACAATTTTCATAGTCATGAAAATACAGAAAAATCTTTAAATGAGAAGGTGTGTCCAAACTTTTGGTCTGTACTGTATGTGGTAGGCTTAGCTGCCATATAGTCCCAGCCTAAGTATTTCCCCTACAATGTGGATCGGACTTACCATTATATCTGTATTAAAGTACTTGAGCATCAATCAAGAGGATGACAATCTGAATCTTTAAAGACATATACTGGATTTACACATAACGACCGCCAATTGCCTACACCTAAGCTAATCTGCAGTTATTTAGACCAGCCGATCAAATTTCCATGTGCACAGAATGGTTGTTCTCGGCAGCACATCTCCTGTTCACACAGGACAATGTGCTGCCGAGAAAGATTAATTTTTTAAAAAATCATTGTACCCAAGGAATGATCATTTTGCTCGTTTGTCGGGTGATTGCCGACCTGTTTAAACCGTATGATAGATGGGAATGAGTGCTCGTTCTCCAATTATCTGCCAGTCTAAAAAAACAGGAATATACTTATAGATGATGAAAATTTAATAATCGGGCATAGCTTTGAGGGGTACGACTGAACCAGGCACCACTATCCCATAAGGCCAGTGCTACAAATAAGCCATGGGTCTATTAGGGCATGTTCACTTAGTAGAATAAAATCCCAACATGTATTTCTGCTGCAGAAATCCGAGGCTGACCTTAAGATGACTACTGCTGCAGATTTGCCCAATTATCAATCAGTTTGACTGATTTTTTTCCCACGGTTTGAGATTTTCCCGCAGCTTGTGAATAAGATTGCAGAAGGCCATTCATAAACTCGGGATAGAGATTATCGTCAGATGTGGACAGAGCTTGACGCAGAATCTCTCCCATATTCTGTGAACATACATTATTTGCTTTAGGGTCCAAGAACTGTAAATTATGGCTGAAATAATAAAATATCACGGCTAAAAATTGTCCTAATATTTTCTACATATAGCAGGACTGAGTTTGTCATTTTTTTTTACAATTATATAATACCATGTTACATTACTAGAAAGTACATGTGTGAATGCAGCACTTATCGACCATTTTTCCTTGCTCTGTTTGACATAACAAAATCATTAGTTGAAGCAGCAGATTCTTTGGAGTTTATTCCACAGAATAGTTTGGGAGTGAACACCCTTCTCTCCGCGTTGCGAAATGAAATGATTTGGCGTAGGCTTGTGCCAGAGTACTTTGCAAGCAATCAACAGATTTCATGTGTCACTATTACAATAACAAGTTTTGCTGTCCTTTGGAGACAAGTCAGTTAGTTTTGGCTGCGGCTAAAGCTAGCTTTTATTTTCAAAAGCAATTGATTTTTTTTTTCAAGCCAGACCAAAGAACTGCTGAAAATTGAAACCCATTTTTTTTTATTTAAACCACATAGACTTTGGTTTCCAAGTTGTTTGCTTTGATAATGATAAAAAAAATAAATAATCAAATGTCCGGGTGAAGCAGGAAATGTTTTTGACAAAACTTTTTGAAAGTTTTTTTTTTTTTATTTCCAAATGTGACCTTAGTAATAGGAGCCCCCTGGAAGATCATCTGTGATTGAGGATGGCTGCTACAAGCTTATGTAATGTACGTTGTATCAAGCTACTCGTTTTCTTGTGTCTTGTGGAATGTGAAGTGATCAGATATTATGTGGCGGTTAATGAGTTAAGTACGGATCTTCATGGACAATTGCCAGCTGCTAAACTGTCTGGCAGCCTATCAAATGGCATATCTGGTTTACTCTTCGGCATGGAATACCCCTACCATCTATTATTTCCAGTAATTATTATTAATAACAACATCATTTGTCTTCTAAATTATTTTTCTTATCATCATTTGCTTTTTTTTCCTAAAGGGAGAGAAGTCGTATGACATATATACTGGATCACAAAATAAGCCCCTATTGGGACCCCCAGCAGTTAGCTGTGATCTGTGGGAACGCCTGGCTTTAAAGTATTCAATTTCCCCATAGTGCCACCACTGGGAAAATGAAGTAATACACAATGCTGTTAAAGGCAATATGATGTATAGGTAATATTGGCTGCATGGTTAGCATTGTTGGTTTGCAGCGCTGAGGTCCTGTGTTCAAATCCCACCCAATACAACATGTTTGCATGGGTTTCCTCCCACACTCCAAACACATGATAGTGAATTTAGATTGTGAGCCCCAATGGGGACAGTAAAGCTCTACGGAATATGTTGGTGTTATGCAAGCAAAATAAATAAATAATACAAGACATGACTAATCCTCCAGAGCAAGAGATACTTTGCACAACTCTGTTCAATATGTAGCAACTACACATTCGTTGCTATGTGAATAACCACATACCAAAAAAGGTTTTCTCAATAAAAGATATAATTTTATTAGTACATCAAGATAAAAATACTTAAGAAAAAATATATGGTGGAGGGGGGCCATATATAGGGGACGTTTCATAGTGAAATGTATAGGGAGTGGATGTAATAGAATTTACAGTGTTATCTTCCCAAAATAAAATGATAAATTTGCATATAGATATAGCAGCAGGATCATTAAATACACAAAACATTTCAAGTTATATTCCTTGAGAAAGCCACCTGGCGAAACGTACATTGGTCCTGGGGTGTATTATCATATGTTATTCCCTGTTCATCTGGTATGTCCGCTTGTTTGATATTTGCTGTGGTTCCCTTATACCTATAATCTATCCACTTGTAATTTTTTGGAATTGTAATTCACAACGAGGAAACGATGTCAGACAAGGGTTTATACAGGACGAGAATTATGAATGAACTGGTTCAATGATGATTGTTCCACTCCTCCTTTTTGCTTGTTTAATTGATGAACAAGCAAACAATCTCCATTTACGTTACTCAATCTTCAAAAGATGAACTTTTTTTTTGCTCGCCTACACAATTTTATTAACAAGCGTCTTTGGACACATTGTTCAGTTGCTCAACCCATGAACATGTAGAGTCACTGGTGTTAGAATCTTACAGATTATCGGCCAGTCTAAATGGGCCTTAAAATGAATCTCTCAGCAGGTTTTTCCTATGTAATCTGAAGACAGCAGGAGATAGAGGCTGAAACATAGAATTCAGGGATGTGTCACTTGTCAAAGTGCATGTTGTTGTTTACTAACTGTGAAGGATTTATCACTGTGAAGAGATTAACATTGCAATAGTCTGGCAACGCCCCCTCCTGTGATAAGCACCTCACTGTCTATGGACTTTATACACAGAGAGCCTGGTGTGGGCGGCGTTAGCTTTCTCAGCTCTGCTTCATTCTAAATCTAAAAGCTCTGATTGTGTCAGAATATGTCACGCCAGATGTGGGAAAGACTTAGTGCAACACATAGGGAAAAGGGAAAGGGAGCCCAGACACTAGGGAAAGGGGGAAGTGGAGACCTCCTAGTCTGGTCTAGCGTCACCCTGTCTCAACTATCGTCCCTATAATGCCTCCTCAGCAATCGCCGCACGCATGCCTCGCTCTACTCTCCCTGGCGTATGGCTATTGCTAGGGATGGAAGGAGATGAGCACTAGTAGGTCTCCACTAAACTCTATAGACAACAAGGGTGGACAAAACAGGGGAAATGGCTTAGCTTTAGATGAACTCCAAATAAGCACACGGCCTCAAGGTCCAGAGAGGACAAAGTACTTCTCCTGCTAAGCTTTACAAGTAGAAATGGATATAGCCGGCGACTCCCTTTCAGACACACCAGATATATATACACCCAGGCAGAGAGCTAATTAGCAAGAGAGAGGTACCGCTCGGACCTAAAGACAGCCTCTTATCTAAGAGGCTGTCTGCAATGCCAAACGTAGAGATCTCCTGCAACCCACTGCAGGGCGACAGTCTGTCACCTCTGACACACCCGTGACAGAACGACTGCACCCAGTAAACTAAGTGATACATCGTTGGATTCACGGTCTCTTTGCCTACATTATGCTGCTCTCAAATAAGGTAGCAAAAACCTGCTGACAGATTCCCTTTAAATAGATGATCAGTGGGAGTGCCAGGTGTTAGACATTCACCTAAGGATAAGAGATCATCAACAATATTATTTCCCTTGAGGAACCCTTTAACAAATCACACAATGGGGTGAGATGAAACTCTGGGACTACTCTGGTATCTCATCATTATGACTATGTATAAGACCACGATAATGTGGATATAGGGTACTCAAGTAGAATGTAGCGATCCAAAATAATACATATACGACGTTTCAGTCCTATAACACAGACCTTCATCAGACATACGGATCGCGTGTGAATGAAAAGAAACCAAGCAGAGAGAAAAATGACAGCAGTCAGTGTGGATGTATTATTTTGCATTGCTACAATTAAAACTTTTTCTGCATTACTATTTGGAGTGCCAAGTTTTTTTTACACGTGTATAAAAGACCAGGTTATATTTCACTGGTTCATGATATTTGACCAATTCTATAATTTTCCCTTTAAGAAGATCTTCAGTTAAAAGAGCTATTATCACATTATCAATAGTAGTCAGTTATATATAACCAATCTTTGCTGCACAGGGACCCTGTACAGTAAGTCTTTACTATGGAAACAAAGTGATGAGTAATTAGCTAGTAATTCGCTTGGCTAGTAACGGCTACTAAGGCTTCTAAATATAAAGGGCCAAGCTTATAAAATATAGTGCAGATGAAAAAGTGGAAACCATGGCCCACAATAAGCGATTTGATTATTTCACAATTTTATGGAAAATAAAAGTTGGCTTTTGAGAGGTTGCCCAATAATTCACTTTATTTATCGCTACATGTTAACGCTTACAGGACCGGATAATTTTTAATTTTTGCTCTTTAACTTTTTTCTTCCCTTCTTCCAAGACCCAGAACTTTTTTATTTTTCTATCGATATAACCATGAGGGCTCGTTTTTTTTCCTGGCACAAAAAATAATGACCTCATTCATTTTACCGTATCATGTACTGAAAAAATGGAAAAAAAAAATCCAAGTGGAGTTATATTGTGAAAAAAAAAATGCAATTCCGCCATTGTTTTTACAGCGTTCATTTTGCAGTGAAAAATGACCTGGTTAGAAGATTCTCCAGGTCTGTAGAGTTATGGTGATACCAAACTTGTAATTTTTTTTTTATATATTTTAGTAGTGAAAAAAAAATTCTGAAATTTGAAAAAAAAAGAAAAAATTGTTTGTATCGCCATTTTTTTGAGACCCATAACTTTTTTTTAAAATTTTTCCATCAATAAAGCTGGGTGAGGGCTTTTCCTTTTACGTGCCAAGCCATTGCTCCCATTTTGGAGTATATACTATATATTGTATCGAACGTTGGAGAAGACCCTGGTGGACCTATCTAGGCTGCACAAGATCGATCTTCTTACAGATCATTCATCCATCAAGTCGCCATGGCTTGAGATCAACCTGATGGTCCCTTGAAACCCCCCCCCCAAAAAACCTACATATTGATCACTTTCAATGCATTTTTGGGGGATTTGTGGTGCTTCAAAAACACAAATCTGGCATTTTGATTTTCTTTTTTGCTGTTCAATGTATGTGTTAAATCAATTTATATTTTGATAGGCCGGACTTTTATAGATGTGATGATAACAAATATGATTATTATTATTTTTTTATTTCTTTATTTTAAAATTGGGAAAAAGGTTGGTGGTGATTTAAACTTTTATTTTTTTTTTAATTTTTTTTTTATAGTTTTTAAAACTTTTTTTTTTACTTTATTTTTTTGTCCAATTAGGGGACTTTAACCTGTGATTTTTTGATACTGTGGTATTGCAGTATATAGTATATATCGCAGTTTCCCCTGAAGCTCAGCCTATAACCAAGATGGTGGCGATGGGGGCCATCATTAGGTCCCCGGCTGATTGACAGCGGCATTTAAATAGTTAAACAGCAGCAGTGTTTTACAGCCCTGTATGGAGAGTATACAGCTCCTGAAGGGGTTAACGGAGTGTTAATTGTCTGTCTGATAGGCGTCCAACCACTACTATTACCTGGATTGACTGGTTTTGGTCACCTCAGATAAGTGAAAACTAATCTGTTTTTGTTGCCCATAGTAACCAATCAGATTCTAGCTTTCATTTTTCCACACAAGCTTTAGCAATAAGAGCTGCGTTCTGATTGGTTGCTATGGACAACGAGGCCTGCTCTTCCTGTTTCTGATAATTTTAATAAATGAGGCCTAGCAGAGCTGATGGCCGTCATCTCATGATCCATTGACCTCTTTTATTGGCAATTGCTGAGTTTGTCCTTTAGCATAAATTCACTGTAATGCCAGTTTGTAGTTTTACCAGATGTATTATGAACAGACAATGACAAATTCAGCTCTGCTGCATCTGAATTACAATGACCATGGGCTCCCATGTTGCACTTTATACTCTTCACAGTATTATCTTGCATTCGGGAAGAAACAGTTTTGTCGGATGAATAGCAATAATGTGCATCCAGTAATCATCTAACGAGCCGCTCCGATTTTGACTTTAATCTGAGTATGCATCTGCACATAGTAAACGCCACATCACTTTTCTGATTTGGCATGTTTGTCCTAACTAACGTAAAATGCTTTTGGCACCGGCATAGAGAATTAGAAGATTATTCTGCATTATGCTGGAGCGCTATCCCAGCGGCATTTACATATCACACTATAGGATCTCTTTACAACGTGAAGCAGCTTCTTCTCAAGTATGCAGCGTTCCCAGCCTCTGTTGGTGTTACCTCTGCAGTAATGACGTTGCCCCATTTCTTTTGCATAATTCAAAAAACAATGAGATTCGTTGCTCCAAGAAATGATAATGATGTACAGATCTTACAGGCCAGCGTCCTAGATACTGAGCAAGAAATGTACGGTGATAGTACTGGATCATGTCTACCTAAGTACAAAGTACTAGCAACAATGACGGCCATTTACTGCTTTTATTATAGAGGGTTTATATGTATCATATAGTGTAATAGTATTTCCAGTTATCTATCTATCTGTCCATTATCTATCTATCTATCTATCTATCTATCTATCTATCTGTCCATTATCTATCTATCTATCTATTTATTCATCTATTATCTATCTATCCATCCATCCATCTATCATCTATCTATCATCTCTCTATCATCTATCTATTATCTATCTATCTATTATCTATCATCTATCTAATATCTATCAGTTATCTATCTATCCATTATCTATCTATCTATCTATCTATCTATCTATCCTCTATCTATCTATCTATCTATCTATCTTTCCATCTGTTATCTATCTATCTATCTATCTATCTATCTATCTATCTATACATCTAGCTATCATCTATGTATCACTCATGTATCTACCCATCCATCGATCCTCCTATCCATCTATCCATCTTGCCAATCCACCCACACACCCATCCTTCCATTTTCCCAACCATCTATTTATCCATGCATTCAGTCTATACTCCGTGGCCACTATTTATCTTTTTTTTTATCTTCATTAAATCATTTTTTGGCCATCTTGTTTTTCTTTTTGTGCCTTCAGATTTTGCATCAAATTCATCAAAACAAAAATCACAATGTAAACATTTAAAAATATTAAGTGGTGATTTTTTTGCCTCTTTTTTTTGCTCCTTTCCAACATAAAAATTTGCATGTTAGTCTTTAACAACGTATTAAAAAAACGGAACAATTTTGTACTCTACTAGTGTACTGGAGACATACAACAGGAGAGGCAAAAAGCCTAGACAGATAATCAAAGTCCATCATAGTGAAAAACTAAGAAACTTTATTCTTAAGATATATGTAGGTAGGTGGGATGATACAGGGAACAATAAACAAATGCACATAATTAAAAACAAGCACACAGGAGAGAGTACCCATATATAGCATATACAGTATATCGATTACAAAGATCAAAATCAAAGCATATAGTCTATGGATATCAGGGCCCTAACATTTTTTTCATATATACCCATGTAAATCTGGATGAAAGGACACCAATATTGTCACACATGTATGCATCTATTCATGTTAATCAAATGTAGGGCATACCTGAGGCAAGTGCCAATTACTACAGGGACTCAAACCTGCTCGCGTCCCCTGACGCGTGTTTCGGCATGAGCCTTTGTCAAGGGCTACAAATGCACAAAACATTTTGCAACACTTTGAAAGGTCTCAAATAAAGAGAATTAGGGTAACAAATCTGGATAACCAAAAGTAGGCCTATAATGCCTAAAAATAAAAAAAAACACAGGCAAAGCCAAATGAATTCAACTATCTATCTATCTATCTATCTATCTATCTATCTATCTATCTATCTATCTATCTATCATCTATCTATTATCTATCTATCTATCTAGTATCTATCTATCTATCTATTATCTATCTGTCTATCTATCTATCTATCTATCATCTATGATCTATCTATCTATCTATCTATCTATCATCTATCTATCTATCTATCTATCTATCTATCTGTCTATCTATGATGATACTTTACTAAAATTAATTGGTAAGTAAAGCTCGCAAATGACTTGGTACGCTTTATTAACTAAAAGGTAGAAGGCAGTTATGATTTTATAATTCGTGGTCAGAACACTATGACCTACACAGTTAATTTTTGGACAAATGATCAATAACAGGTCATCAGCATAAGACGGCATTAGAAATAATAGAACCTGACGTAAATGCAATATGTAATGCCACCCCCTTCTCCAGCCCAACCAGTATAATTAATTTTATATGTTTTGGGAATAATTATGAAAAAAACAATAGAAATATCATACAAACATAAAAGAAAACAATGATCTGGCATTGAAAGGAAACATTAAATGACAGAATTTAGTTGCAGGAAGGTTCTCAAGCAAAAGTGTCCTTGCTCTGCAGGAGGTAGGGGGCAGAATTTTGGGATACCACTTCCCAGGTTGTATTTTCTGTGTAGTTTACATGTTTTTTTTTGTATTTTAAGCAGTTTTGGCTTTTTATGGTTTGGCATCTTTGCCAAGTTGGCATATGGTAGTTGGGTGGGACCTGTAATCTGAAGACTGTTGAAATGTCATTATGTATTTATGAATTTCATTATCCACCAAAGGTGTTTTAAAGCAAAAGTCCAAGATGTTGTATTGTTCATGATTTTCCACTGTTGTGGTTTCCTACTCCCTGGATGTGTACTGCGTAGTTAGTTTGATTACTATGGTCACATGATATTTATTCCTCATGTGTCACAGGTGGATGAACTGAAGCGTATGCAGATAATTACCCAACCAAAATTTTCCAAGATTTTTCTTCTTTCTAATTCACATTCGTGGTACAATGAATTGTAAGAGAACTACAGTATTGTTTTGTTACTGCAGTTAATAACATCCCCTCTCTTATTTCTTGCTAGCTCTAAGCTGCAATGAAAATGATGGAGACCACATGGACAGAGACCAACAGTACACCCCCAACCAGAAAACCAAACGCATGAGGACCTCTTTCAAACACCATCAGCTGCGGACAATGAAATCTTACTTTGCTATTAACCACAATCCAGATGCCAAGGACTTAAAGCAACTAGCACAGAAGACAGGCTTAACCAAAAGAGTTTTACAGGTATATATAGAATATGTACACAATACCATTATATGTAATTCATATATAGAAATAGTACAGCGAGCGAAAAAAATCAAATGAATAAATATATATATAAAATAACTGATGATAAATGTTAAATTAGAATTTTGTACCACCTTATGTATAGTGGAATTCTATATCTTAATGAATGAAAAAACTACACACAAGTAGAAAAATGACTACTCAGTAAAGGTACGGGTATATATATATATATATATAT
This sequence comes from Phyllobates terribilis, assembly GCF_046119375.1. NCBI lineage: Eukaryota > Metazoa > Chordata > Amphibia > Anura > Dendrobatidae > Phyllobates > Phyllobates terribilis. The sequence goes on from NW_027362767.1 coordinate 224,580,401, forward strand.
ATATATATATATATATATACAAATCCAAAAAATGGAGGCAACACTCCAATGTCGGATCGTGAGAAAAATGGATTTTAATCAGTCCATGCGACGTTTCAGCTCAAAATGGCACAGCCTTTCTCAAGAATTGAGAAACGCTGTGCCATATTGATCCAAAATGTCAAGTGGGCTGATCAAAATCTATATATATGTATATTTATATATATTTATTTTATCATATGAATGAATGGGTGCTTTTACTGTACCATGTGGTCTATTGAATCTACAATATTCTTTCTAGCTTTACTTCTCTGGTCATCCAAGTTGTCCAACGCAATTAACATTGAATGGCTACTTTATTAGAGACACTTGCCCTTTTCCGATTACAGCTTCCCTGCATGGAAATTAGACAGGTGAGCACAATCTGCAGTATAAAAGCCGCAAATTTTCGATGGGTTTTTCACAGTGTGAATCCATATAAGAACGAGAAAATCAAGCAATTTAAGCAACTTCGAATGAGGCATGGTCATCGCTGAAAGACATGTAGGGGCTAGTATTTCAGCCATCATGACTTTGTGGAGCTTTCTCATGCAACTCTTTTGATAGTATCATAAGAGTAGGTTGACCCAGGAAAAGCATCTATTGGAAAGGATCCAGTTGGGTAAACAACTGATCAACAAAAGCCGTCACAGGAGGATAAAAAGAATTGCAGAGATTCTGAAGGCCAGTATAACAGCCTTTTAGATGGATGTCTCTTAGAGATGAGCAAATCAATTGACAGGATTCTGGTCCAGTGTCCAGGTCAGTATTCCATAGCTGTTGGACAGGAGCCCTGTGAACTGCCTCCTACCTGCCAGCATTGACAGCTTTTCTTTTGATTAGCTGGCCTGGCGCGATATTATTGTTGCAGCGTGACGAACACATGACCACACTGATAAGCTGGAGATGCTGGGAGGTAGGAGACGGGTCACAGAACTTCCAGGTAGTGGCCATTGAATGCTGACCTAGCCGCTGGACAAGAGTCCTGCAAATGTATTCGCTCCTCTCTAGTGTCTCTAATATTGTGGAGATTTGGTGTATTATAATAATGATTCTTATCCAAGACCTACATATATTAATGTTTTTTTTTTTTTTTCTAGGTATGGTTTCAAAATGCAAGAGCCAAATTCAGAAGGAACCTTTTGCGGCAAGAAAATAATGGTGTGGACAAAACATCAGATTCTACTCTTCAAGCCGGGACTCCATCAGGACCAGCCTCTGAAATTTCAAATGCCTCAATGAGTCCCTCTACTACCCCAACCACATTAACAGACTTAACTAACCCCACCATGCCAACTGTGACCTCCGTACTGACTTCGGTGCCTGGCAGCTTGGACATACATGAATCTCGAAGCCCTCCACAGACAACACTCACAAATCTCTTCTGATGACTCTTCCTTTCTTTAAAGAAAAAAAATATTTTTAGTCGATTTCCAAGTGTATTTTATTAGAGACTTTGTTCAATGAATAATTTACATTTTTGGTGGAGAAGAATTCATTGTACCGGTGTTTTGATAAACTGAAGGATTGCTTGGAAGATGTATCTGCAACACAACATTTGTGTCACTATACAGTTTTGTGGACTAAACAAGGGAAAGAACCATTAATTTAAGTTGGCTGAATCTTCTGTATTCTCAAAGACTGTTACGTGCCTTATATACTGTCTTATCAACATACATTTTCTCTCTGTATATTTATGACCAGAACAAAATTGTTAAAAGTTTGTTACTTTTCAATTAGTCCTAAAAAAAAGTTACTTTGTTTTAGACATTTTTGGACAGAACTTTGCTCTGAGTGAGTAGTGTAAAATTTCAGCGTTTATAGATAATGTGGTGGTTTCTGTCAATGACTTGCAAAGTTTGCACTGGTACCTACATCCAGATGGGATTTTGGGGGACAACATTAGTTAAGGGGAAAGGAGATTTTTCATAGAGCTTTTTGATTTTTTTGAGGTTTGAAATGTATCCTAGAACATCTTAGAAGGTATTTCTATGATGTTCAAGTCATTGGTTTGACCCCGTCTGTTTTCAGTCCAGTACATTAGCTTATATGACAGAAGATAATCAGCTAGTTGGAGAGATGTATTAAACATGATGAACACTGATAAGAGAACAAATTAGCGAATAACATAACTAAAGGCCCAATGAAAGTGAGTCTGCCATTATGGTTGGAAGTTCACTTATTTTGCTTTAAAGCTTAGTAACATTGTTCACTGTGAAAACTGTTTTATAATTGGATTAAATCAAGTTATTTTCTGCAGTTAATGAAATATGTCACAGGCCACCAGTGATCTCCATATGAGCTATCAAGCTATACTGTATTAGTTGTTTATATACATTTCAGACTAGAAATCTACTCATGACTTAGGAATGTGTTGGACATGACTACAAGAAAGCTAATCTCCAAACCACCATACCTGACCACTCGAGAATCCACTAAAGTCTCACAACTAGAGATGAGTATTTGATTAGCACTACCTTGGTCAATCAACCTATCTGGTCCTCTGCGGCATGATCTTGTTTGCATTTGGCATCCTGACTGCCTGTGGGCCCTACTAGGTCTGGGTCCTACAATGCCACATGGCATTAGGCAGCATAGCCTAGTAAGTACCGGCACGATAGTAGGCTTCATGCTATGTTGCCTGGCCGAGGATGCCAGGAACGAAAGTGAAGACCGGCTTCCACAAAGAACTCGTCATAGGACGAGGGCAAATCGAATTGCTCATCTCAGACTAAAGAGGTTGCCCAGTATTAGAAAAACTGGAATGCTTTTTTTTCCCCAAAACAGTGCAACTACTATCTACAAATTTTTTGTGGAACCTCATTCACTTCAATGGAATTAAGCGCGATACAACTCACAACCTGTAGACAGATTTGGCGGTGTTTTTGGTAAAAATTAAAAGCAGTTATATCATTCTAATCCCAGAAGAACCCTTTTAGAATTTTCCCAGGGATCCCTCCACGAGGCTTTGATTAGAAACCCACATTTTGATTAGAAGAACATTATATCATCTACAACCCTCAATGAGTAACAATATGGGCTAAACCAGAACGCAATAGTTGTCTTTTAGAGTAAACCTGTCTGACATGCTCGGCTACGCGACGTCATGCAGAAAATTGCACTTGGTCATTTTACCGCACTTTTAAGAATACATGACCTGTAAATTAACTACATCATGTTTCTGACTTCTAACAAATCAAGTAGAACTGCGTACAACCATCCCATAAAATCTCCTAGAATGCAGATGTGGAAATTAAATAAAAAATAGGCACATGATACCACTCCTCAACTTAAAACATATCCCGTTCAGTGCCACAACTGCCCGAAACACTTTGGAATATGTTACAGGCCAGCTCCGACTCTGAGAGTCTCCAGAAGTATTTAGAAATGATGCCCTTTATAACTAAACTCCTAGTTAGTGTTCATTAATAATATTGATAAAGCAAATTCAAACCAACCTTGTATAAATTGATGACCTGTGTGTAATTTTTTTGTAAAGTTATGTTTGGTCTCTAAAAAAAAAAAAAGGTATAAAGCAGGAAAAAAATATACTAATAAACAAAAGCTGCTTCATTTATTTTGTTTTGGGCCCATTCCATTTCTTAGCACAGAGGTACTCTTGATTTTGGCTTTCTTTCAGATGTTGATCTATCATCTCCATTAAAATTGTTTACCACCTGATTGGCAAGTGGTTCGATAAAAAAAAATAATGGGGGCTGTAGACCAACAACGACGTGAGCCAAGATTACGGTACAGCTGCTTTAGAATATTGTGAAAATTTTCCCCTTATTTGTAATGTTGGATAAGGTCAGAACAATTCTGAGATGTTGTTGCATCTTTTGGATGGATAACTTTACCTCAGCAATGCGTAATTTTTAAGATAGAATGAACGTATGCCTTTTTTGTTCTTGTTTAATACAGAAACGTTAGTGTTCTTGATATGAAGAATAAATTTTGTCCGTGACATAATTCATTGTTGCAAGGAAGTGGATTTACTATTATTTCACCCATTTTCATTTTATATAATTTTACAAAACTTGTAACTTATAAAGAAATGCTGGAAAACAACTGGTCTTCAAATTTGTTGGGTACACACTTTATTATGAGGCTCAATGTTTTGAGGAATATTGTATATGTTAATATGTCAAATCTTTTAAAGCACCACTCCGGTGTTTTTTAAAATTAAATTTTACTGCTGGAGTGGTATCTCTATTGCATGCTCCCTGCTCTTAATATACTTACCAGTTGCTGTCTTCTTCTGTTCTCGGCACCGCTCCGGTTGTCTTCTGCTCTTTGTGACATGCCGAATTGCTCCAGTGTTTGCTGGTCGTCAATTCTCCATGTATGTCTATGAGAGCTAGAACGAGGCCTTCATAAAGTTACATTGAGAGCTTGTCATCGTTACTTCTGACATCCGGTCAGTCAGGATCTGCACTCACAAGATGGCAGAACAGGACTGGAGCGGTGCCGGGAAGAGCAGAAGACGACAGCTGATAAGGATTTAATTACAGGCAGGGACCAAAAATTAGTGATACCAAACCAGCGGTGAAATAAAAAAAAACTGCCAGATTGGTGCTTTAAATAGGCCGTCTGTTGAATGGATCCAAGAACGTTAGATTTCTGGGACCCCGACTTTTAGCTTTTATTTTTGGGGAAATGAACAGCAAGTGTCAAATTTCTCTGCTGAACCACTTCAGATGATAAGGTGCAATACAAATCAGTGTGCTGTCCACATAATATGCAATTATCCTACTCAGAGAGGAAAAGGACTTGAACTCTAGTACTACCTATTGGGGGTAGCAACCCTAAAAGTAAATATTGACCCTTTAACAATCCTTGTCACATGCAGGATAAAAAGCCAAACCAGAAATTCCATTTGCAGACACTTATTTCGGGGTGTTTGCCCCTCATCAGTGCAAAGCAGGAGATCTTATTTGGCTAAGTGAAAGGCCTTTGACATGGGGACTAATTTGGAATGCTTCTGCTTGTAGAGAGTGCCAATCTGGCATAGGGACTCTTATAGGCCATTCAATGCTCCTCTAGGAATTTAAATATGCAAATATCCTCCTTGGAGAGGAAGATGTTTATAACTTTATTGTCACCTATTGGTGGTAGCAATATTGAACCTTTAACGAAAAAGTCAGTATTGACCCTTTAATGAACCTTACCCCACTCCATGAGTCCAACATGAGTAACAGATGCTATTTGTAGACTCTCCTAAGTCTGGCTAATAGATGAATGGGAGATCTCCAAACAGTGTCGGATTGGGGTACCAAGGGCCCAACAGTAACATTAATTCTGGGAGCCCACTCTTTAGCTACATGCAAATATTATTGGCCAGGGATGGAGAATACTATTTAGTTTGGCGCAGCTGTTTAATGTATTTTCAGCCTATGCTTCCATAAAGTATTAAACAAGGTTCTGTATGCTGCTTTTGTCTGCATACAGTATAGTCCAGGGGCCCCCAACTTTTCTGACCTTGAGAGCCTCATTAAGTTCTGAGAGAGGGTCGCGAGCCACATCCATCTCCCGCCGCTCTCACAGTAGTGGTAACCAAAGCCCCCATTACAGCTATAATGATAACCAAAGCTTTTCCAGAGAAATCACTCCGAAGCAGTGTACCAAGATCCAGGGGTTCCCACAATACCCCCATTAAGTATTCTTCCATCAAGCACTCTCACCACACTGTCGCATTAAGCTTCAAGCACCTCATCTGAATGGTGGTATCATTCTGTCTCCAGTGTACCAAACTTAAATTATCTCTAAACCCATAAGACCAATATATGTGCATCTACTGTATATTTCCTCGTCTGTGCAGGGCTGCTCACAAAACTCACCGTTTTGCTCTTCATACCTGCTGGACCTGGAGCTAATGCAATAAGCTAGCAGACAGCCGTGAGCCACAGTTCATGGGACCGCGAGCCAGCCACATGTGGCTCACGAGCTACAGGTTGGGGACCGCTGGTATAGTCCATCAAGTGTACTGTGCCAAGCACTGTTCATGTGAGGTATCCACTGCTGCATAGGGGCCCACCAGGGGATTTACCACCTCCCCTGTGGGCCAGTCCATGCCTTTCTCCAAATGCTAATCTGGAATTCACTAATAGCATAGTTGCCAATTTCTCTATTAACGTCCCACTGGGAACATCTCCCATCACAACCAGAACATGCGGAATGTTTTGAGTGAGTTTTATGTAAAACCTATCCACCTTCAACCTAGGAGTCCAAGTAAATCCGGTACAATTGGCAGTTATTTGATAGGGTATTAGACATTTTATTTTATACAATATACAATATGACCCCTTTAACCAAGCACAGCTATAACCTAAAATGTCGAATCTTCACCTTTGCACAAAGTGAGCTATATTGTGTACTAAACCAGTGTCACCACATGAGCATGAAATTTCTGAAAGCACCGAATATTCAAAGATCTAATTGCACCTATAGGCATTAAACTTGTAACACATAGGTATTGTTCTCTAGGTGACTTGGGGACCAGATAGGGCACTGGGGTCCCAAAATTTTTGAAATATCAAATAAAACATGGATATTATCTACGTTAGAACATCTTTACTACTACTTCCAAAATCGCAATTAGTATTTCAAGTTACGCAGTATTAATTCATTTAATAAACATATATTTTTATTAATCTATAATAATTAAAAGGTTTGGGATTAAAAAATATATATTTTTCTTTTATTTTTTTAAATAAGGGACCAATTTATTTAAACCAGAAAACAGTAGTTAATTTTTGGGGTAAAATTGTCCGACATGTTGTTCAAAATATTTAATATGGTCTGTCAATTCACTTGGATGGGGCAGAGCTGCAGCACCCGACAATGCCAGTGGACATGAGTGGTGCTATTTCTCATAAAAAAAGGAGATCCATTAATGTCTAGATCTAGACAAAGTCCTTAAAACTTGAGAAAAGCATGATATAGAGAAAGTTACTAATTAGGATTCATACATTTCCCTTTATTGTATGGGTCTCGTTGTCTATTTATCTTCTCTCCTGTTAGATGCTTGTTAATAACTGCTTGGATTTTTCATATACAATGTCATGTTCATACATTGAAATGAATTTACATGTTCCTTTTCCATTCGAAAGTTTTAAGGGAACAAGAAAAGTCTGCGATAACACTTTTCACACTCAGTGCATTTGTTTCAGACCCACTTCAGTTATTCAGTGTGAATGCAAACATAACATACAATGTCTATTTGAATAAGGTTTTAGTGCAAGGCTGTTGTAATCCGCTGCTTTTCAACGCATGAAGCCAGTGTCAAAAAAGCTGTATTGTAGAATAGATACTTCACATGTTTGCTGTGCTGGTCATCGATTTCTAAAGGCTGGGGAGGGGCAGGACTAAGGAATAGAGGGCAGAAATTGGGGATAGAATGGAAGAACACCAACAAATATGTTCACACTTTAGGCAGACAAGGAAGCTCTTTAATTAAAATTGTGGTTGCTAACAATAATTCCTGCTTGGTTTTGGGGGTCTCTACCCACACAAAATTTTTATTCTAGTAATACTGCCAATCCTAAAAATTTGACATAGCTAGCTAAAAACAATACAACTTTGATAACTATTCTGCATGCACAACGGTCGGATGGAAGCAATTTACATAGCGGAAAACTGCAGCTCTGTACATTTTTTAGTATTGCAGCTTCTATCCAATTCAAGTGTATGCAGCTCTGTGCTGGTCTAAAAGCTAGCAAATGTGGGCAACAGCCTATGGGCTACAGTCCTCTTACAGTGGTTGTCCTGGACTTATTTAAGATTGACTTATAGGTCATCAATATGAGATTTTTGGGGGTCCGCAGCTCTGTACATTGTTTAGTGTCTGCTGCCGAGCACTGAACATTATCTCCAATTCCCATGAATGGGAGATAAAGCTCAGTATTTGGCAGCGGCCACTAAGCAATGTATGGAATGGCGGACACCCAAAAATCTCATATGTATAGGTCACCAATAAGTAAGAGAAAATAGGCTGTAGACCGTTACCCAAATTTGCTAGCTTTAGGATCTGCACAGATACAGTGGGGAAAATAAGTATTTGATACACTGCCGATTTTGCAAGTTTTCCCACCTACAAAGAATGGAGAGGTCTGTAATTTCTATGATAGGTACACTTCAACTGTGAGAGACAGAATCTAAAAAAAATCCAGAAAATCACACTGTATGATTTTTGCATAATTAATTTGCATTTTATTGTGTGAAAAAAGTATTTGATACAATATAAAAAAAACTTAATATTTGGTACAGACACCTTTGTTTGCAATTACAGAGGTCAAAAATTTCCTGTAGTTCTTGACCAAGTTTTCAAACACTGCAGCCGGGATTTTGGTCCACTTCTCCATACAGATCTTCTCTAGATCTTTCAGGCTTCGCGGCTGTCGCTGGGCAAAATTGAGTTTCAGCTCCCTCCAAAGATTTTCTATTGGGTTCAGGTCTGGAGACTGGCTAGGCCACTCCAGGACCTTGAAATCCTTCTTATGGAGCCACGCCTTAGTTGCCCTGGCTGTGTGTTTTGGGTCATTGTCATGCTGGAAGACGCAGCCACGACCCATCCTCAATGCTCTTACTGAGAAAAGGAGGCTGTTGGCCAAAATCTTGCTATACATGACCCTATCCATCCCCCCTTAAATACAGTGGTCGTCCGGTCCCCTTTGCAGAAAAGCGCCCCCAAAGTATGATGTTTCCCCCACCATGCTTTACGAATTGGACGGTGTTCTTGGGGTTGTACTTATCAGTTGATACCAAAAAGTTCTATTTTGGTCTCATCTGACCACATGACCTTCTCCCATGCCTCTTCTGGATCATCCAGATGGTCATTGGAGAACTTCAAACGGGCCTGAACATGTGCTGACGTGAACAAGGGGACCTTGCGTGCTCTGCAGGATTTTAATCCATGACGGCGTGGTGTGTTACTAATCGTAATGTTTGCAACTGTGGTCCCAGCTCTCTTCAGGTCATTGACCAGGTCCTCCCGTGTAGTTCTAGACTAATTCCTAACCTTTCTCAGAATCATCCTTACCCGACGAGGCAAGAACTTGCATGGAGCCCCAGATCGAGGAAGATTAATAGTCATCTTGTATTTCTTCCATTTTCTAATAATTGTGCCAACAGGTGTTGCCTTCTCACCAAGTTGCTTGCCTATTGTCCCGTAGCCCATTCCAGCCTTATGCAAGTCTACAATTTTGTTCCTGGTGTCCTTAGACAGCTCTTTGGGCTTGGCCATGGTGGGAAGGTTGGAGTGTGATTGATTGAGTGTGGGGACAGGTGTCTTTCATACAGGTAACAAGTTCAAAAAAGGGCAATTAATACAAGGAATGAGTGCAGAGTAGGAGAGCTTCTTAAATAAAAACTAAAAGGTCTGTGAGAGCCAGCATTCTTGCTGGTTGGTAGGTGATCAAATACTTATTTCATGCAATAAAATGCAATTTAATTATGTAAAAATCATACAATGTGATTTTCTGGTTTCTCTTTTTAGATTCTGTCTCTCACAGGTGAAGTGTACCTACGATAAAAATTACAGATCTCTCCATTCTTTATAGGTGGGAAAATTTGCAAAATCGGCAGTGTATCAAATACTTATTTTCCCCTTATTGTATGTGTATCACTCTAAAATTCATTGGGGTTGATTCATTAAGACAGGCGTTGTACACACCAGTCTTAGAGCACCACTCCAGCTGTTTTTTTCATTTTACCACTGGAATGGTGCTCTAAATCTAAGGTCCCTGACCCTACTCTTATACTCACCTGCCGCTATCTTCACCTTTTATCACCGCCACTCCATCCAGTCTCAAGCAACTTGTAACCTGCGGATCATTCCAGTGTTTTATGGAGCCAAGTCAAAGTGGAAGGCACCGTCAATGTACTGGGATCAACCTGCCACATGTCCAAATAACTTAAAGCAGAATCAGAAAAAGAAGACATGCATGACGCCAGGGATCACTAAGAAATAAGCATGAAAATGTGAAAATTTTATATATTTTATATTTTATTATCAAAGAACACACACAATAATAAAAATAATTAAAATCCAAAAACACATGACATTGCCCGCAATAGGGCTATGTCCTATCCTTCATGGCACCACAAAAATAGTAGCCACAGCCTAATAGTGGAATACAGGTATGTATGTTCAAAAACTATTATTATTTATTTATATAGCACCATTGATTTCATGGTGCTGTACATGAGAAGGGGTTACATACCAAATACAGTTATCACTTACAGTAAACAAACTAACAATGATAGACTGGTATAGAGGGAAGAGGACCCTGCCCTTGCGGGCTTACATTCTACAGGATGATGAGGAAGGAGACCGTAGGTGGGGAGTTGCAGCAGCTCTGGTGTTGGTGAGGTGCAGGTCCAGTGTTGGTAAGGCAGCAGCTCCAGTGGTGTTGAGGAAGCAGCGGGGTCAAGGCAGGCTGTAAGCTTGTTTAAAGACATGGGTTTTCAAGCTTCGTCTGAAGGATCCAAATGTGGAGGCTAATTGGACGTGTGATATTGGGGGATATTCGGGAGAAGTCTTGGAGGCGATTGGGTGAGGAACGAAAAAGTTTGGAGGAGAGAAGGAGGTCGTGGGAGGACCGGAGGTTACGTGAGGGAGTATATCGGGAGATTAGTTCAGAGATGTACGGAGGAGAGAGGTTATGGATGGCTTTGTAGGTCAGTGTTAGTAGTTTGAACTGGATACGCTGGGCAATTGGGAGCCAGTGAAGGGATTTGCAAAGGGGGGGTAGCAGAGGAGTAGCAAGGCGAGATATGAACTAGTCATGCAGCAGAGTTAAGGATGGACTGGAGAGGTGCAAGAATGTTAGCAGGTAGGCCACAGAGGATGATGTTGCAGTAGTCGAGGCGGGAGATGATGAGGACATGCACAAGCAGTTTAGTAGATTGAGGGTTGAGGAAAGGATGGATTCTGGAGATATTTTTGAGCTGGAGGTGACAGGAGGTGGCGAAAACTTGGATGTGTGGTTTGAAGGACAGGGAAGAGTCAAGAGTTACTCCGAGGCAGCAGATTGTTGGTACAGGGGAAAGCGTGATGTCATTTATTGTGATAGAAAGATCAGGTGGGGAAGGTATGTGTAGTGCCGGCGTCCCTGCCCTCTGCTAGGCAGGGACGCTGCTCCCCTCACCGCTCTGCTCCGTGCCCGGCATCCTCCCCCCGCTCTGCTGTCAGCGCGCGCTCCGTCCCGGCGTCCTCCTCCTGCTCTGCTCTCAGCGCGCGCTCTTTCCCGGCCCCTGTGCTTAGGGCGCGCGCGCGCTCCCCTCCTCTTAAAGGGGCCGCGCGCGCCGCCCTAAAGAGTCCCCGGCCAATGGCCGGAGGACTTCATCATATATAAGGCACCTCCTCCAAAATGGAGGTGCCCGAGCAATGTTGTTTGCACCTGTGTCTCACCTGTGCTTCAGCCCTCAGGTCCCGTTGCCAGTTACCTGCCAGTTTCCTGCCAGTTACCTGCCAGTTACCTGCCAGTTACCTGCCTGATTCCTGCCTGAATACTTGTTACCTGTCTGCCAGTCTGAGGTCCGACGGTCTGCCTTACTACTCCTGTCAGTCTGTCTAAAGGACCAGCCTGCCCGCTCACCTGGGAGCGCATATCAGCTACCTGCCTGCTTGCCTGAGGTCCGACGGTCTGCCTTACTACTCCGGTCAGTCTGTCTATGGACCAGCTTGCCCGCTCACCTGGGAGCGCTTCTCCGTTATCTGCCTGCTTGCCAGCCCGGAGGCTCCGTTGTCACGTGCTGTGACCACCAGCTATCTCAGAGACTCTTGCCCGCTCACCTGGGAGCGCATCCCCGTTACCTGCCTGCTTGCCAGCCCGGAGGTCCCGTTGTCACGTGCGGTGACCACCAGCTATTCCAGAGACTCTTGCCCGCTCACCTGGGAGCGCTTCTCCGTTACCTACCTGCCTGCCAGCCCGGAGGTTCCGCCGTCACGTGCCGTGACCACCTGCTATTCCAGAGACTCTCGCTTGCTCACCTGGGAGCACACATCTACCATCTGCCTGCTAGCCTACCCGGAGGCTCTGCCATCACAGGTCGTACCTACCCCTTACCCAGAGACTGCCCTGATCACTTGCCGTAACTCCCTGTCCGTTCACCCAGAGACTGCCACCCGCTCCCTTACAAGGGCCGCCCCCTTGTATAGTAGCTCAGAGGTTCCGCCTCCCGGACCCGTTACAGTTTGCTCGGGCCATGGAACCCGGTGGCACCCAAGCTCCCTCGCTCACGGACCTGTGTCATGAACTGTCCCGTCAAAGGTCCCAACAGGAGTCCATCCTGGGTCACCTGCGGAATGTCAATACTCGCCTGGACACTCTGACTGCACCACCTGCAGCCACTGCCAGTACCATGACTCGCAACCCGGCAGCTCCGCTACCCACTAATACCATGGTAACCTATCCCGGTCCCCGGCTGTCTGCACCTCCTCGCTTCGGAGGCGACTCCGTCCAGGCTCGGGGCTTCATAAATCAGTGCACCCTGCACTTTGAACTTTTGTCCCATCAGTTTAATTCCGACCGGGCCAAAATTGCCTTTATCATGTCCCATCTCACCGGGGAGGCCCTGGCCTGGCTAAATCCTCTATGGGAGAGAGGAGACCCCCTGGTGTCCAACTTGCCTGCTTTTCTCTCGGCTTTCCGGAAAGTCTTCGACGAACCCGGACGGAAGACCTCATCCGCATCCTCTCTGCTACGCCTCCGTCAGGAGGGTCTCACCGTGGGCCAATATGCCATACGGTTCCGCACCCTTGCCTCGGAGCTGGCCTGGGATAACGACGCTCTGGTATCCGTCTTCTGGGAGGGTCTGTCCGGTCGTATTAAAGATGAACTTGCTGGTCGGGACATTCCTACCTCTCTCGATGATCTAATAACCCTTGCCACCCGGATTGACCTACGGTTCCAGGAGCGTGCCAAAGAGGTCACCCGTGAGAGAAGGATTCCACGTTTAGCTCCTACTTTCCAGAAACCCGTCATTCCCTCCATCTCTCCCCAGGTACACTCTCCTGAGCCTATGCAGGTCGACCAGACCAAGATGGTCAAAACCCGTCAGGACTCACGCCGTGCCGAGGGGAGCTGCTTCTACTGTGGCAGTAAGGAGCACCGGATCCGTGCCTGCCCGGAGAGGTCGGGAAACGCCTGTGTCTAGGTTCGCTCAGAGAGGTCCACCTAGACAAGAATAAATCCTCTCCATCCCTGCTGTTGTCAGTTTCGATCATCTACGGGGAGAACCGTTATTTCGAACTAGCCCAACTTGACTCTGGAGCAGCCGGGAACCTTATTTCACAGTCCCTGGTTGAGAAATACCGCATCCCCACCAAACCTCTGGCTGTACCCTTGTCTGTCGCTGCCGTGGATGGGGGCCTCTTACCTCGCCCCATTCAACTCATCACCGAATCCATTACCCTGCAGGTGGGAATGCTGCATTCTGAAAGTATCTCCTTTCATGTTCTGCCTGGACTCTCTCACGCCCTCTTGCTAGGTCTGCCCTGGCTCCAGAGACATGCACCCGTGCTAGACTGGCAAACCGGAGAGGTCCTTCGCTGGGGACAAGACTGTCATAAAACCTGCCTGGTTCCCGTCCATCCCGTCCGTCCCTCTCCTACCCCAGCTAATCTACCTGGACTTCCGATTCCTTATTGGTCTTATGCAGATGTCTTTAATAAAAAGGAGGCAGAGACATTACCACCACATAGACCATACGACTGTCCCATCGATCTGCTACCCGGTACTACTCCTCCCCGTGGGCGTATCTATCCTTTATCCGCTGCTGAGACCCGGTCAATGTCCGAATATATTGAGGAGAATCTGGCCAGAGGATTCATCCGGAAATCTACCTCCCCGGCGGGAGCAGGCTTCTTTTTCGTCAAAAAGAAGGACGGCTCTCTCCGTCCCTGTATAGACTATAGAGGCCTAAACCTGATCACGGTGAAGAATAAGTACCCCCTTCCGCTCATTCCAGAATTATTTGATCGTCTGAGGGGGGCTAGGATCTTCACCAAACTGGACCTTCGTGGGGCGTACAACCTGGTTCGTATTCGTCAGGGGGATGAATGGAAGACGGCATTCAACACCCGGGATGGCCACTATGAATACCTGGTAATGCCCTTTGGTCTCTGTAACGCTCCTGCCGTCTTTCAAGAGTTGGTCAATGACATCTTCCGGGACCTTCTCTACTCCTGCGTAGTGGTGTACCTGGACGACATCTTGGTCTTCTCTCCGGATCTCCAGACTCACCGGAGGGACGTTCGTCAGGTTCTGCTCAGGCTAAGGCAGAACCATCTCTACGCTAAATTTGAGAAGTGCCTCTTTGAGCAGACCTCGCTTCCGTTTCTGGGCTACATTATCTCTCAGACCGGCCTACAAATGGATCCTGAGAAACTGTCTGCCATCGAGAAATGGCCCCGACCGGAGGGGTTGAAGGCCATTCAGCGATTCCTGGGCTTCGCCAACTACTACCGCCTCTTCATACCACACTTCTCTTCCCGGACGGCCCCAATTTCTGCGCTCACCCGTAAAGGTACTAATCCCAAAGAGTGGCCACCCGAAGCAGAGGAGGCCTTTCTTTCCCTTAAACAGGCCTTCTCTTCCGCCCCGGTGCTGCATCGCCCAGATGGCAACAAGCAGTTCTTCCTGGAAGTTGACGCCTCCTCCTCTGGAGCCGGAGCGGTACTTACTCAAAAATCATCTTCCGGGAGGATGGTAACTTGTGGCTTCTTCTCTAAACTCTTCTCCTCCTCTGAGCGCAACTATTCCATAGGAGACCGAGAGTTATTGGCCATCAAACTGGCATTGGAGGAGTGGCGTTACCTGCTCGAGGGGGCTCTTCACCCGGTAATAATTTACACTGACCACAAGAACTTGGCTTACCTCCAGCATGCCCAGAGACTTAACCCGCGCCAAGCCCGGTGGTCCTTGTTTTTTGCTCGTTTTGATTTTGTCCTTCATTTTCGCCCGGCTGACAAAAACGTCAAGGCGGACGCCTTGTCTCGATCCTTTCTGGTGTCTGATCTCGAGGAGGATCCGAAACATATCATCGATCCCGCCAGAGTAATGCAGGTGGCTCCCGTGAGTCTAAATCGTCTTCCTCCTGGTAAGACGTTCGTACCAGTACCTGATCGGGAGAAGATCCTACACTGGGGTCATTCGTCTAAACTAGCTGGCCACGCCGGTCAGAAAAAGACCCTCCAGCTTATTACCCGGCACTACTGGTGGCCTAACCTGCACAAGGATGTAATAGACTTTGTTTCTGCCTGTGTGTCCTGCGCCCGCAACAAAGTTCCGAGACACCTGCCGGCCGGCCGCCTCCTACCTCTGCCAGTACCTGCTGCCCCCTGGCAGCATATAGCGATGGACTTCATTACTGATCTGCCCGTCTCTGCTGGTTGTACGGTCATTTGGGTGGTCGCTGACCGCTTCTCCAAGATGGCTCACTTCATTCCACTGCCAGGTCTTCCGTCTGCACCCGAGCTGGCTAAAGACTTTATCCGCCACATCTTCCGTCTTCATGGCCTGCCCCGTCACATCGTGTCGGATCGTGGGGTACAGTTCACTTCCCGTTTCTGGAGAGCCACTTGTAAATTGCTGGACGTCACCCTGGACTTCTCCTCCGCTTACCACCCACAGTCTAATGGTCAAGTGGAGCGGATCAATCAGAACCTGACCAGTTACCTTCGGCACTTCGTTAATGCCCACCATTCTGACTGGGTGGATCTCCTGCCATGGGCCGAATTCTCGTACAACAATCACGAGAGCGAGTCTTCCTCCAAATCCCCGTTTTTTGTAGTCTACGGTCAGCATCCTCGGATCCCGTTTCCCGTCTCCACCTCGGCGGACAATCCGGCTGCGGAATCTCTTGTTAACAAATTTTCCTCCATATGGGAGAGTACCCGGTCCGCACTCCTTCTGTCATCCGAGCGTATGAAAAGACACGCTGACAAAAAACGTCTGGACCCTCCTCAATTCCGCCCTGGGGATAAAGTCTGGCTCTCGTCCAAATATGTCCGGCTCAAGATCCCTTCCTATAAGTTAGGGCCTCGGTTCATCGGCCCACTGGAGGTCATCAGTCAGATCAACCCGGTGGCCTATAAATTGAAACTCCCGGCCAACTTATGGATTCCTAACTCCTTCCATGTGTCTCTCCTCAAACCTGTGGTGCTTAACTCTTTTTCCAAGTCTACAGGTACGCCTCCTGCTCCGGTTTCTGCTGAGGACGAGTTTGAGGTGGAGAACATTCTTGCCACCAAAAGGGTAAGAGGAAAGACCTTTTTCCTGGTAGATTGGAAGGGGTTTGGTCCTGAGGAGAGAACGTGGGAGCCCCGGGAGAACATCCATGCCCCTCTCATCCTAGCTAAATTTCTGTCTGGCCTAAAAAAGGGGGGGCCTAAAGGGGGGGGTACTGTAGTGCCGGCGTCCCTGCCCTCTGCTAGGCAGGGACGCTGCTCCCCTCACCGCTCTGCTCCGTGCCCGGCATCCTCCCCCCGCTCTGCTGTCAGCGCGCGCTCCGTCCCGGCGTCCTCCTCCTGCTCTGCTCTCAGCGCGCGCTCTTTCCCGGCCACTGTGCTTAGGGCGCGCGCGCGCGCGCTCCCCTCCTCTTAAAGGGGCCGCGCGCGCTGCCCTAAAGAGTCCCCGGCCAATGGCCGGAGGACTTCATCATATATAAGGCACCTCCTCCAAAATGGAGGTGCCCGAGCAATGTTGTTTGCACCTGTGTCTCACCTGTGCTTCAGCCCTCAGGTCCCGTTGCCAGTTACCTGCCAGTTTCCTGCCAGTTACCTGCCAGTTACCTGCCTGATTCCTGCCTGAATACTTGTTACCTGTCTGCCAGTCTGAGGTCCGACGGTCTGCCTTACTACTCCTGTCAGTCTGTCTAAAGGACCAGCCTGCCCGCTCACCTGGGAGCGCATATCAGCTACCTGCCTGCTTGCCTGAGGTCCGACGGTCTGCCTTACTACTCCGGTCAGTCTGTCTATGGACCAGCTTGCCCGCTCACCTGGGAGCGCTTCTCCGTTATCTGCCTGCTTGCCAGCCCGGAGGCTCCGTTGTCACGTGCTGTGACCACCAGCTATCTCAGAGACTCTTGCCCGCTCACCTGGGAGCGCATCCCCGTTACCTGCCTGCTTGCCAGCCCGGAGGTCCCGTTGTCACGTGCGGTGACCACCAGCTATTCCAGAGACTCTTGCCCGCTCACCTGGGAGCGCTTCTCCGTTACCTACCTGCCTGCCAGCCCGGAGGTTCCGCCGTCACGTGCCGTGACCACCTGCTATTCCAGAGACTCTCGCTTGCTCACCTGGGAGCACACATCTACCATCTGCCTGCTAGCCTACCCGGAGGCTCTGCCATCACAGGTCGTACCTACCCCTTACCCAGAGACTGCCCTGATCACTTGCCGTAACTCCCTGTCCGTTCACCCAGAGACTGCCACCCGCTCCCTTACAAGGGCCGCCCCCTTGTATAGTAGCTCAGAGGTTCCGCCTCCCGGACCCGTTACAGTATGCAATATGGGGGAAAGATGATGAGTTTAGTTTTGTCCACATTGAGCTTGAGGAAGTGAGAGGAGAAGAAGGAGGATATGGCTGATAGACATGATGGGATTCTGGACAGCAGAGAGGTGACGTCTGGGCCAGAGAGGTAGATCTGAGTGTCATCAGTGTACAGATGGTACTGGAAGCCATGGGACTTTATGAGCTGTCCCAGGCTAAAGGTATAGATTGAGAAGAGTAGGGGTCCTAGGACAGAGCCTTGAGGGAATCCAACAGAGAGAGGGCGGGATGAGGAGGTAGTGTGGGTAGTGGGAGACACTAAATGTGCTGTTTGGAAGGTATGAGGAGATCCAGGATAGGACAAGGTTTTTGACGCCAAAGGAAGAGAGGATCTGTAGTAGGAGGCAGTGGTCAACTGTGTCGAAGGCAGAGTACAGGTCAAGAAGGAGGAGAATAGAGAATTGTCTGTTAGATTTGGCTGTAAGTAAGTCATTAGTAATGTTGGTAAGGGCAGTTTCGGTGGAATGGTGGGGGCGGAAGCCAGATTGTCAGTTGTCGAAGAGAGAGTTAGATGAGAAGTGAGAGGAAAGTTCAGCGTGAAAGTGTTGCTCAAGGAGTTTGGAGGCAAATGGGAGCAGCGATATTGGGCAGGAGCTGGACAAGGCGGTTGGGTTGAGGGATGGCTTTTTGAGGATGGGCGTGATTGTGGCATGTTTGAATGCAACGGGGAAGGTACCAGAAGTTAGTGATAGGTTGAAGAGATGGGTTATGAGTGTGGGGGTGAGTTTGGGGAGGAGGTGGGATGGGATGGGGTCAAGTGCACAAGTGGTGAGTTTTGATTTGGAGAGGAGACGAGTAAGGTCTTCTTCAGGAATGTTGGAAAGGGAGGTTATGGGGGAAGTGCAGTGGTCTGGAAAACAAAGGGGTTGTGGTGGTCGGACAGTAAAGACTTGCCTTGTTTGGTCAATCTGGTTTTTGAAGTGTGTGGCAAACCTAGCCAGAATGGCTGATGAAATTACTTTGAAATGACTCTTCCTCTCCTGTGCATTTGAGCCTCAGGATGTATTGAGAATCTCGCTATTGGGAGCGGGATTCTTCTTGTTGGAACATCGTAATTTTGTATCATCTTGCTATTTTGTCCTTTTAATCATTGCTTGGTGTGTGGGCTGTTATCCCAGTACTGCATGAGCATGACTGGTTGTTGTTATTTAAATGCCTGGTTCCAATATATTTTGTTGTATACAACAGCCATTCTGGCATCTATATGGGGGTTTAACAACTACTAGTGGTGAGCTACGTTTTTTCCCCCACCGCTTCATAGTTCTTAGTGGACCAACACAGTCTCCACACCTGGTTTTGCTCATTTGGATGTATATATGTCTATATTCTGCATAATAGCAAGAAGTTCTGTTCTGTAAAACATTTCGGGTATGCATACCTGTATTCCAGTATTGGTCTCTGGCTACTATTTTTGTGGTGCCATGAAGGATAGGACATAGCCCTATTGCGGGCAATGTCATGTGTTTTTGGATTTTAATTGTTTTTATTATTGTGTGTGTTCTTTGTGCAAAATAAAATTTTCATATTTTCATACTTATTTCTTGGTGATCCCTGGTGTCATGCATGTCTTCTTTTTCTCATTCTGGTTTTAGTGTTTTATGGAGCAGGTTGAAGGTCACATCTAAATACAAGTCTATGAAAGCCTCGTTCTGGCTCTTATAGACTTGCATTGAGAATTTGTGATGTAACTTCTGACTTTCAGCCAGTCAGAAGCTGTGGTCAAAAGACGGACCAGAGCAGCGTCGAAAAAAAAGGTGAAGACGCCGGAGGGTGAGTGTAACATCCCTGGCGGCGTGCTTGCATGGTGCACCACCTCCTACCATGCAAGACCGCAATCTTACCTGTCAGTCCATGCTGCACTCTTTGCTCCAGTACCTGCTCTGTCCATGTCTCTTGTCTGATTGCTTAGGGCGTCGGCGCGGCTTTCTGCTTGTTTCTTATAGCTACTGTGTGCACAGTCCTAATGCGTCCCCAGCCTATGGCTGTGAGTCACTGGACACTTAAACCCCCTCTAACCAGTAGGAGGTGCCTGAGCAACACTTTCTCTCAGTTTGTCCTTTGCAACTGAATTGGCAGGTCCTGTCCTGTATCTAGTCTGTTCCGCCACCCTTGGGGCTGTATACCCAAGCCTGTTTCCTGTCTGTTCTGCCACCCTGGGGGCTGTATACTCAGGCCTGATACCTGTCTGTTTCTGCCACCCTGGGGGCTGAGTTCCCAGGCTCGTTTCTGTATCTTGTTTCTGTTTCAGTTCCTGTCTGAACAGTGTCCTAGCCCGTTTCTTGTTTGTTTCCATGTTTGTACCTTCCCTTTTCCTGCAGTGTCTAAACCGGCACCTAACTCCAACTCATTATCTCTGTACTTCTGTTTGTGAGTTTTGTGTCCACTCGCTACTTCATTGTAAGTACCTTGTGTGTATCTGGTTCTGTTCGTTCTGTTTCCCTGCCTCCGTATTTACCTCCTGTGTTCTAGCTGTCTTCCTGTATCTTCCAGTCTGTTCCATGTGAACAGAGCCCTGTCCTGTCTGCCTTCACCTTCTGCTCTGTTCTGCTCTGCTTGCTCACCGCTCCAGCGGTTCCGCTCTGCTCCGCTTGTTTACCGCACCTGCGGTTCCACTCTGCTCTGCTTGTTCACCGCTCCGGCAGTTACGCTCTGCTCCGCTTGTTTACCGCACCTGTGGCTCCACTCTGCTCTGCTTGGTCACTGCTCCGGCGGTTCCGCTCTGCTCTGCTTGTTTACCGCACCTGCGGTTCCACGCTGTTCCACTTGTTTACCGCTCCGGCGGTTCCGCTCTGCTCTGCTTGTTCACCGTACCTGCGGTTCCACTCTGCTCTGCTTGTGTACCGCACCTGCGGTTCCGCTCTGCTCTGCTTGTTCACCGCACCTGCGGTTTTGCTCCGCTCTGCTTGTTCACCGCTCCTGCGGTTTTGCTCTGCTAGTCCACCGCACCTGCGGCTCTGTTCCATTTTCTCAGTCTGTACTGGTTCCTATCCAGCCTGCATTCATACCTGCCAGTATCTACCTGTCTGCATTCCAGCCGTGCCTGTCAGCACCTGCCTGCCTTCATACCAGCCGTGCCTGCTAGTACCCACCTGCCTTCATACCAGCTGTGCCTGCCAGTGCCCACCAGTCTGCATACCAGCTTCCCTCGAGAAAGCTGTTTGGTACTCCACGTGAAACGCGTGTCGGGAAGCCAGTACCAACCATACCATTTTTGGAGGCGCATCGCTGACAAGGGGTAAGCAGTACCGAGGCTTACAATGTTTGTGTGCTCAGGCTTTGATTGTTTTTGGGGGCACCAGCTCTGATTGTATCGCTGCTGCCTGCACAGCTGATTACACTGCAGTATACATACATTGGTTGCTTATCTTTTCAGCTGTTTCAGGCATTGCAGCTCTATAGACTGCTTGTGCACACGGACACCCCTCAATAAATTTTCCCAGGTGCTGTTACATTTTCCCTTGTCAGTGCTTGCGCCTCTTGCTGCTATTTTCCATCTCCCTCCTGCCCATATCTTGTCTGTTTTTACTATTTTTGTATTAAATTAACTATATGTATCAATAAAGTTGAATTTGCCTTTATAGAAAAATTGAAAAAAACTCTGTGTTGTTCGCTTTTTATACCAGCTAACCTGCCTGTTCCTGCATTCCCCGGTGTGGGTCAACAGCTGTGACCGGGGTCTGACCTGGAGTAGCACCTGGTCCCTCTGCTCGGTTCCTCCCAGGTTCACGGAGTCGACTAAGCCGCCGTGTGACCTTGGTCGGATCGGGTTGATACTTAGTTACGCCCCTCCAGGCACTCCTCGGTTCATGGTACAGTGGGATCACTAATCACGCTCACGCCAGTCAGCCCGGGCGTGAGCGTAACAGTGAGTATAAAAGTAGAGTCAGCCTTACAATGAAAGCATCACTTCAACGCTGAACCCCCCCCCCGCCGGAGTGGTTCTTTAATGAAGGGATCACTGGAGTACGATGTGCCAAATTTATTAAAAGGTACACGCCACTTAATGAATTTGGCACAGCTTCTCTGTGGCAAGCGGCTCCGTGCTCCTCGCCAGTAATGCTACTCTAGTCAGAGTCTGGAGTAGCATTTCTGATGTAAAAAAAAAAAACAGCCACTTTTGGAGAATTTCATGGGCAGATGTAGCCAGCTCCTTACTAAAAATGCCAAAAGTCGCACACTTTTTGCACAACTAGGTGTTGTGCAAAAAAATTGCAACTTGCGACTTTAAAAAGCGTTTTACGCCATTATTCTGGCATAAAAGCTTTGATGAATCCCCCCTATTGTCTAAGGGACTGTGTGAACTTGCCCTAGTGCAAAATGTAGCTTTTACTACCATTTTGTCAGACAGCCTGGACATTTCCACCCGTGTTCACCTGAGCTGCTGAGTAATTACACACAGCTGCTGCCTGCTTTCAGCCTTGATGCCATTATCAGAGAACTTGCGTCTATTTCAAATATGAAAAAAAATATATATCAAAGCGCGTAGCAAGGTGACACATGGAAAGGAGACTCTCAGTTTTCATTTTTCAGGTTAGTTCACAAATATTCCTGGTTGTTATTTTTGTGGTTCTTTGCTTTGCTGTAGCCCCGAGATACCAAACAGTCGCTACCATTTCCCAACAGACGACAAACAGTCCCAGGGAGGATTAGCAGCAGAAACAAAACAAGCAGATGTGTTATTTTCAGTTACACGGAGAGGGGATAGAAGCAGCTTAGTATTCAAGTCACCAATCAATCCCTGGCAGCTTTTACGTTTGAAAGGAACCTGTCACCTAAAAATAAGTTACCTCTTTGATTCGCAGAATTTTTATGTTTTTAATGTGGAATGATGTTAAAAAAATTACTTTAGGCTCTAGTCTTCATAGTTATAACGTCAATCATACCTTAAAGTGATCCTGACACACTTGTGGGGAGATACCTGTCATTCAAGGGGTGCGGGGTGTGGAGAAGCTTGGCCCTTTGGGCTTAACCATGCAGCATGGTTGACTTTTAAATGTATGTTTTCTTTTAAAAGTTTTTCTTTAAAAGTTATCAGAGTAACACTTACCTGTCTGAAGTGATGGACCCAGTGTCTGATTCATGCTGCCCGTAGTTCGGGCAGTATGAAACGGCAATCAGGTTCACTTTAATGACTCACTCACACCACCGTACTATCAGTCCAAGTGGAATCCGACAAAAACTTGGATGGCACTCGGACCAATGTTAGTCTACGAGGCCGCGCACATGTCCATTTTTTTCCTCGGACTGAGTCAATCTGAGGATAAATTTGCAACATGTCCAAATTTGATTCGATATTTGGTTCGCACTCAGCGATGCAAGTCAATGAGTGCGTGGGAAACATCGGACGGCACTCGGATGACATCTGAGTTCAGACCCATTTCAGTGCATTGACACAATTAAGAAGATGGAAACATTTTGTTCTCCTTCTTCTCAGTGTGCTCCGATTCACTCATCCGAGAGAATCTGATCATACTATGATCAAACTCTAATTTGAGTGTCACTTGCATAATCAGTCTGATTCTCTCAGATGAGAGAATCTACAGCCATGTGACCCTAGCCAAAAGAGGTGTTTCTATCCAGATGATCATATTTATCACTTACCATAAATATGAAACTGTTTACCTGGTTTCCCTGGTATATGGTCCCCTCTTCTTTGCATTGTAGAAATCTAAAATCGATTGGCTACTCTACTGGTGGTAGTAGTGCACATGGAAAATAGATAATGTATAATCAAGAAGGTCCTGGCACTCACAAAGGTTTTTCATTGATTCCTTTATTCAGCAAAACTGGACATGTTTCAGCCCATCCAAAGCTTTTGTCAGCAGTAAAAGAAATGACCAAGCGGTATACATATATACACACGTGGTCAAAATTGTTGGTACCCCTCGTTTAATGAATGAAAAACCCACAATGGTCACAGAAATAATTTGAATCTGACAAAAGTAATAATAAATGTAAAATTTTTGAAAATGAACAAATGAAAGTCAGTCATTGCTTTTCTGCTTCCACAGAATTTATAAAAAAAATTTAACTCATGAAATCGGCCTGGACAGAAATGATGGTTCTTCTTAACTTAATATTTTGTTGAACAACCTTTTGAGGCAATCACTGCAATCAAACGATTCCTGTAACTGTCAATGAGACTTCTGCACCTCTCGACAGGTATTTTGGCCCACTCCTCATGAGCAAATTGCTCCAGTTGTCTCGTGTTTGAAGGTTGCCTTTTCCAGACGGCATGTGATGCGCCCAGGGGATAGGGACGACTCGGCGCCCGGGCCTTGTTATTGCCTGATCTCGGGGGATGTCACGGTGGTCGGCTCCCGGGCCCGTACCCTGGGGTCACTCTTAAAAGAAGGGGGAAGTTATATGGGATAGGGGAATGTTCGTGACGCCACCTGTGGTATCTGATGAGGATCACCAGCGCTGCGACAGTCCTCTGAGGCCGGTGTTCAGGCAGCTTAGTTGGTGCGGTTCCCCACAGGTGGAGTGGGGCCTCAGGGCAGCGTAAGTGTAGGGATGCAGGACAGAGGGGACCTAGCCGGGTCAAAGGAAGAATAGAAGAATAGGCACGCACACTGGAGTTCACTTCAGTACCTTTACTGGTGGTGTTTCTGGCACGGTCCAGGGTACTTCAGGGTGAAGGATGCATATCAGGACTCTCCCCAGTGAGCGTGTGTGGGGCCTCCTGTTCCTTGCCTTTCCTTGATAAGTTTCTGACCTGCCTGGAGCTAGGCCTAACTTGGTCTCTGTCTTGCACCTGCTGACCTGGTGGTAGGGCCTTCTGTTGGAGATCACACTCCCTGGTCTCCTGAGCCTCCGTGACTCCTGACCCTGGTATAACAGTCAGCTTTTTGGTGTTCCTGGAAAATATAGTTCGGCAGGGGTTCCGGTTAATCCTGCTGGGGAAATAGGCCCCCTGTAGGCGGGGACCAGGTTTCCGGTAAATGGTTTCGGGGTGAGCTGATTAAGCTCCTTTGCCCCCTATGTTGCTCTCTTTCCACTCGCCTTCGGCTACACTCGGGGCCCTCACTAGGCTTCACACTGCAGCAGGCACACTGCGCTTCGCCGCTCTTTTGGCGTCGGCACGCCCTAAGCTCACTAATCTGAGCTCACTGAGTCTGAACTCTCTCTTGGGGAACTGGCTGAGCTCCACTGCAGACTGACTTCTCTCAGGCTCATCTCCTGCAAGAACTGGAGCCAACTCTGTCCCCTGAGGAAACGGTTCTCTAGACTGCCTGCCTAACTCCACCCTCCAGTATACATATCCCTATCCGGGCTCCCTCTGGTGGTCTGAGGTGGTAGGATGAAGGTGTGTGAATGCTATGAGGGCCTCTTGTGGAGAATTCCATCCATGCACCCCTCTGGGATCTGTGGCACCAATGCGCAGCAGGGCGCCACACATGTTTCAGCTCTTTCCAAAGATGCTCAATAGGATTTAGGTCAGGGCTCATAGAAGGCCACTTCAGAATAGTCCAATGTTTTCCTCTTAGCCATTCTTGGGTATTTTTAGCTGTGTGTTTTGGGTCATTATCCTGTTGCAAGACCCGTGACCTGCGACTGAGACCAAGCTTTCTGACACTGTGCAGCACATTTCTCTCTAGAATCCCTTAATAGTCTTGAGATTTCATTGTAGCCTGCACAGATTCAAGACACCCTGTGTCAGATGCAGCAAAGAAGCCCCAGAACATAACAGAGCTTCCTCCATGTTTCACAGTAGGGACAGTGTTCTTTTCTTGATATGCTTCATTTTTCCATCTGTGAACATAGAGCTGATGTTCCTTGCCAAAAACTTCCATTTTTGTCTCATCTGTCTATCAGTATCATTCGTATTATCCGTCTCTTTGATTTGTCATCAATTTTCCTCCTGTGGCCACGTCCAGGGAGATTGGCTACAGTCCCATGGATCTTAAATTTCTGAATAATATGTGCAACTGTAGTCGCAGGAACTGCTTGGAGATGGTCTTATAACCTTTATCTTTCACATGCATGTCTATAATTTTCTTTCTAATCTCCTGAGACAACTCTTTCCTTTGCTTCCTCTGGTCCATGTTGAGTGTGGTACACACCATGTCACCAAACAGCACAGTGAGTATCTGTTGCCCTATATACAGGCCCACTGACTGATTACAAGATTGTAGACACCTGTGATGCTAATTAGTGGACACAACTTGATTTAAAATGTCCCTTTTGTCACATTATTTTCATGGGTACCATCATTTCTGTCCAGGCCTATTTCATGAGTTTAATTTTTTAAAAAAATTCTGTGGAAGCAGGGTTGAAAAGCAATGACTGACTTTCATTTGTTCATTTTCATAGATTTTAAATTTATTATTACTTTTGTCAGATTCAAGTTATTACTGTGACCATTGTGGGTTTTTCTTTCATTAAACGAGGGGTACTAACAATTTTGACCACGTATATATGTAATGAGATCTCAAAGAAGTGACATCAATGTTCTCATTATGAAATACAAAGATCACATTATAAAGTAGAATAGAATAAAGTAGAATCCAATGTTTGATGTTTCAGTTTAAATAAAACTTGAATATATACAACATGATATAATTATTCACATCGTGAAAAACTAGACAAATTAATTGTTTATCGTACAGAATAAAAAATCACAGAAAAGAGAACTGAATATATAGGTGCTTCTCACTAAATTAGAATATCATCAAAAAGTTAATTTATTTCAGTTCTTCAATACAAAAAGTGAAACTCCTATATTATATAGAGTCATTACACACAGAGTGATCTATTTCAAGTGTTTATTTCTGTTAATGTTGATGATTATGGCTTAAAGCCAATGAAAACACAATAGTCATTATTTCGGTAAATTAGAATACTTTATAACAACAGCTTGAAAAATGTTTTTAAAATCCACAATGTTGTCCTACTGAAATGTATGTTCAGTAAATGCATTTAATACTTGGTCGGGCTCCTTTTGCATCAATTACTGCATCAATGCGGCAATGTGGCATGGAGGCGATTAGCCTGTGGCACTGCTGAGGTGTTATGGAAGCCCAGGTTGCTTTGATAGCAGCCTTCAGCTCGTCTGCATTGTTGGGTCTGGGGTCTCTCATCTTCCTCTTGACAATACCCCATAGATTCTCTATAATAGATTCTCTATGGGGTTAAGGTCAGGCGAGTTTGCTGCCAATCAAGCACAGTGATACTGTTGTGAGTAAAACAGGTATTGGTACTGACATCCTGCATGGGGCATTATATACGGGGGGAAGTGACATCTTGCATGGGGCATTGTATGGGGAGGAAGTCACATCCTGCATGGGCCATTATATGGGGGGAAGGAAGTGACATCCTGCATGGGGCATTATATGTGAGGGTAGTGACATTCTGCATGGGGCATTATATGGGGGGGAAGTGACATCTTGCATGGGGCATTATGTGGGGTGGAAGTGACATCTTGCATGGGGCATTATATGGGGAGGAGGAAGTGACATCTTGCATGGGGCATTATATAGGGGGGGAGTGACATCCTGCATGGGGCATTATATGGAGGGAAGAGGTGACATCCTGCATGGGGCATTATATGGGGGGAAGGAAGTGACATCCTGCATGGGGCATTATATGGGAGGATAGTGACATCCTGCATGGGGCATTATATGGGGGGAAGTGACATCTTGCATGGGGCATTATATGGGAGGGGAAGTGACATCCTGCATGGGGTATTATATGGGGGGGAAGTGACATCCTGCATAGGGCATTATATGGGGGGGTGACATCCTGTATGGGGCATTATATGGGGGGAGTGACATCCTGCATAGGGCATTATATGGGGGGGAGTGACATCCTGCATGGGGCATTATATGGCGGGTGGAGTGACATCCTGCATGGGGCATTATATGGGGGGGAAGTGACATCCTGCATGGGTAATCATGTTGCGGGGGACAGCCTGCATGGGGCATTATGTGTGTGTGTGGGGGGAACAGCCTGCATGGGACATTATGTGGGGGGCACAGCCTGCATGGGGCATTATATGGGGGCCAGTATCCTGTATGGAACGTTATATGGGGGCCAGTATTCTGTATGGAGCATTATATGGGGCCCATAATACTGTATGGAGAACTATGTGTTGCCCATAATACTGTATGGAGGACTATATTGTCATGTCTGCACTGTGTGCTCCGAGGATTCTATAGGATGCTATATTTATACATTTCTCTGCGGTATCTGTGCATCATGAATCGCGGTATGTGTTAAGGGGCCCAATGAGACTTTGGTCTCAGTGGGCCCACTGAGTTTGGTAAATATGGCTGTTTTTTTCTGTGATGTTGTTTGAATTTCAAGTTCTTTTCAGTGAACTGCTCCTAGAAATATTCACGTCACTTAGTGTTTATATGTTGTCATGGACATAAATAACACCACATACCCCTTGCATTTTCCTGTGAAGAAATGGCAATAGGGGGACCCTGCAGAACCTCGCTGTTGCACCTCTTGTGATGGATCTACACCCCGCCTCCCGCCTGACGTCACAGGGACAGGAAGGCAAAAGGAAGCGAGTAGAGGTGGCCCACTCACTTACTGACGTGGCACCACACTCGCCCACAACCCTGACAGGCTGAGAGGCTCCGCTCACTAGCTCCAGTGAATCAGAGCCTAGTCGGCCTGGGAGATCTGCCACCAGTTTCTATTTCATATAACGGACTAGAAACCCGCCCGGTAGCATGTTTGTTGGACCGAACAACAGGCGTAAGGATCGTGGATCGAGATAAAAGAACAGCCCAAGATTAAATTATATATTTAATTGCCATAAGGACACACTAAACAATACGCTATATGCATAAGGGTTATACATATATAGTGGTCAGAGTTACAAGCACAAATGCATGGGTACAAAGATATAAAGCAGTTATACAAGTCAGTTACCGGTTTAGATGGATGACCTGGCTTTCGGGGGAAGGGCTGCCACATGGGAGACTTGTGGGCCTTCACTTGTTTGATGGACTTGTCCCACATGTCTTGATGGCACTACCTCCTCAGGAACAAAGACTCTGGGCTCAGGGCTGCTGAAACTGATAAACTCTCTGGATCCTGCCCACTCCTGCCCCCAAGCTGGACACAACTCTCCTCCCCCTGGCCTCTTTCAGCTACAACTCAAAAAATTAAAACAGGCTATACGTCCTTACTGGACTGTCCTAGGAAGCTAGTTCTGGTGTCATCGGACCCAGCTGGGCCCCTGCTGCACATGGAGACCAATCACAGTGGCCCTAGGGGCTTCTGAAAGGCTGTGCTGTATATCTCCCTATCCTTGCTAGCTGGGCGGTGGAGAAAGGGCTGGTGAGATTCTCCCTTCCTTCCAGTTTCCAAAAATCTGGTTTGTTTATCACTGGTGTGTATCATTTTCCCATAACTACTGTTGAATTATGTTTCTTGAACAATAGAAGCACATGGTGTGGGGGATGGGACATCCTGTGTAGCTGGCAGCTACTATGGGAGATCTAATTACTTGCTTCTCAGCCCCCTCATTTGCAAGCTGCAGTGTATTCAAAAGAGTCGGATTACACTGTGTATGGAGATTTCTGTAATCACCGTCAGGTAGTACACAGTGATTGACAAGGGATTACCTTGAATATCTTCACAGCTCCCATTTAGGCTTGGCCAATCCCCATTTCACATAAGAGGAACTTTTGTTTCGGCTAAAGGATAGTATACAATAAAAACTGATGTCCAGAAATGGCGTTCCTATGTAACATCCGGTATGGAGGAGCATAGTCGCTGAAATCACCCACTCTTGACAAGACTGGAGCTTTCGTTGTTGTTATGACATCAGGAGGGCTTAGACCCAAGTATCTGCCTCACCAAGTCATTTTTTTTTTCTAATTATGAATGAGCGAAAACATTTGATTGGAACTGAATTCTACTCAAATTTTACAAAAATCCCCACTTGCCAAAATGCGGATTTTTTGTAATTTGCTCCTGCGCGGATTCAGCAAAATGGAGGCCAATGGCTTCCATTTCTCTGGACCATAAAGGGTCATCAAAAGGTTAAAAAAATCACCTTACTTCTCACCTATTTGGTCCCTCCACTACTCACCGCCACCTGTCCGATCCTCACCGCAGCTTCTGGTCCCCTGCTACTCATTTTGGAATCCCCTTCTCGTTCTTAGCCAGGACTTATGTGCATTTGTGGGGAAGTCTACGGTGCACTTTATTATGTCATGATGCCTTGACCTTCCTCACATTTGCACAGAAACCTTTCAGGCCTCATGAAAACTGAAAGTCCTTACTGAGCGTGAGAGGGGATTCCAGCGTGAGTGGTGTGGGATCAGAAGCTGCAGTGAGGACCGGACAGGTGGTGGTGAGTAGTGCAGGGATCGTAGAGGTGAGAGGTAAAGTGAGTATTAGTAATTTTTTAATTTTATATTTTATGTTTATTAAGCTCTGGAACCTGGAGAGACCCCAGAGCATACTAATTGACATTAAATTAGCAAAGAATAAGTTTTCAGCTAATCAAATTTTAATTTTCCCTGATCCCCTCATCTCTAGTTCTAATGTTAGATTTATATTGGTGAATACTTTTTTTTCTACAGGTTGGGTAGTCTCTCCCCCATAATGCAGCTCACATGGGCATGTGATAAGATATGTAATGTAATCTATAATGCATGTATAATAGTCCTTAACCCCTTTACCACCGAGAGCGGTTTGAACGTTAATGACCAGGCCAATTTTTACAATTCTGACCACTGTCACTTTATGAGGTAATAACTCTGGAACACTTCAACTGATCCCCCTTATTCTGAGACTGTTTTTTTCGTGAAATATTGTACTTCATGATAGTGGTAAAATTTCTTCGATATGACTTGCGTTTATTTGTGAAAAAAACTGAAATTTGGCAAAAATTTTGAAAATGTTGCAATTTTCAAAATTTTAATTTTCATGCCTTTAAATCAGAGAGATATGTCACACAAAAAAGTTAATAAATAACATTTCCCACATGTCTACTTTACATCAGCACAATTTTGGAACCAACATTTTTTTTTATTAGGAAGTTATAAGGGTTAAAAGTTGACCAGCGATTTCTCATTTTTCCAACAAAATTTACAAAGCCATTTTTTAGGGACCACATCACATTTGAAGTGACTTTGAGGGGCCTTTACGACAGAAATACCCAAAAGTCACATCATTCTAAAAACTGCACCCCTCAAGGTGCTCAAAACAAAATTCAAGAAGTTTATTAACCCTTCAGGTGCTTCACAGGAATTTTTGGACTGTGGAAGAAAAAAGTGAACATTTAACTTTTTTCACAAAAATGTTACTTTAGACCACAATTTTTTTATTTTCGCAGGGGTAACAGGAAAAAATGGACCCCAAAATTTGTTGTGCAATTCCTCCTGAGCACGCCGATACCCCATATGTGGGGGAAAACCACTGTTTGGTGCACTGCAGGGTTCGGAAGGGAAGGAGCGCTATTTGACTTTTTGAATGTAAAATTTGCTTAAATAATTAGCAGACGCCATGTTGCGTTTGGGGAGCCCCTGATGTGCCTAAACAGTGGAAACCCACCACAAGTGACACCATTTTGGAAACTACATCCCTCAATGATTTTAGCAAGGGGTATAATGAATATTTTGAATCCAGAGGTACGACACAGAATTTGGTAACATTAGGTCATCATATTGAATAAGTTGTCATTAGTTTTGAGTGCAAGTACTCGCTACTTGAGTTTGCATTGGGTACTCGGGTATGCACCAAGTATCGCGGTGCTCAAGTGACATGCTAGGGTCCCCGCCCTGCATGTTTCACGGTTGTTAGACACCCAAAAAAAAACATGTGGGGATCGCTTGTGCATGGCAGGCAATACCCGCAAGTTTTTTTTGGCTGTATAACAGCTGCAAAACATATGGGGCGGAGACTCGAGTATCTCACTCGAGCACCCGAAGCAAACTCAAGTAGCGAGCACTTGCGCTCAACACTAGTCGCCATATCGTCGTCATTTTTTTCTTTACTTTTGAAAAAATCCCAACCCCAACACAACCCTAACCCCAACCCTAATACAACCACAACCCTAACCTTAGCACAACTCTAACCCTAGCATAACCCTAACACTAGCACAACCCTAATCCTAGCCCAACCCTAACCCTAGCTCAACCCTAACCCTAGCCCTAGCACAACCCTAACCCAACCCTAACCTCAGCCCAACCCTAACTTTAGCCCAACCCTAGCCCAACCCTAACTCCAGCCCAACCCTAACCTTAGCACAACCCTAACCCTAGCATCCTGACCCTAGAACAACCTTAACCCTAGCTCAACCCTAACCCTAGCACAACCCTAACCCTACCCCTAGCACAACCCTAACCCTAGCACAACCATAACCCTAGCCCAACCCTAAGCCATCCGCAACTCCATCCCAACCCTAACCCTAGCCCAACCCAAGGCCAACCCTAGCCCTAGCACAACCCTAATCCTAGCACAACCCTAACACAAGCCCTAAGCCAACCGTAACCCCATCCCAAGAATAACCCTAGCCCAACCCTAACCCTAGCCCAACCCAAGGCCAACCCTAACCATAGCACAACCCTAACCCTAGCACAACCCTAACCCTAGCACAACCCTAACCCTAGCACAACACTAACCCTAACACAACACTAACCATAGCACAACCCTAACCCTAGCTCAACCCTAACCCTAGCATAACCTTAACCATAGCACAACCCTAATCCTAGCACAACCCTAACCCTAGAGTTTATTTTTTACGCCATTCCTCGTGCGGTATAAGTGATTTGATGACTTTATTCTTCAGGTTAGTGCAATTACAGCGATACCAGATTGATATCGGGTTTTTATAATTGACAGCTGTCACACACTAAAAAAACCTTTTTTTGCAAAGACTAGTTTTTGCATCACCATATTTTGAGAGCTATAATTTTTCCATATTTCGACCGACAGAGTCATGTGATGGCTTGTTTTTTGCGGGACAGGTTGACGTTTTTATTGGTAGCATTTTCGGGCACGTGGCATTTTTTGATCGATCTCTATTCTGATTTTTGGGAGGCAGAATAAACAAAAACCAACAATTCAGGATTTTTTTTATGCCATTCTGCGTGTGGTAAAATTGATAATGCAGCTTTATTCTTCGGGCCAGTAGATTTACAGCGGTACCACATTTATTACATTTACAGCCGTACCACATTTATATTGTTTTTTTCATGTTTTGGCGCTTTTACATAATAAAAACTATTTTATAGAAAATAGAATTGTTTTTGCATCGCTTTATTCTGAGAGCTATAACTTTTTTATTTTTCAGCCGATGGAGTTGTATGGCGGCTTGATTTTTTGCGGGACAATATGACGTTTTCAGTGTTACCATTTTTATTTACATTTGTATAGGTTTTATAGGTCAGGTTGTTCTGGACGTGGTGATACCAAATATGTGCACCTTTATTGTTTGTTTTTTTCATAAGAATATTTATTTATGGACACAATATATGTTTATTTTTTTTGCATAATTTTTTTCATTTTCTTTTTTTTTTACTTTCTGACTCTTTCTTACTTTTACACATTATCCCACTATGGGACTTTCACTTTTTGGAATCTAATCGCCTATATAGCATAGGGATGCAGCAGCGTGTGACTCGCGACCAAAGAGAAAATCCAACACAGTTGGAAATATTTGCAACTGTGTTGCAGGAAGTTGCAGTTTGCAATGCAACAAAATGGGAACTCATTAGATGCGGTTTCAATGCTACACTGCAATTTTTGTGTTAAGTGACACGTCGCTGTGTAACCCTAGCCTAAATCTTCTCATCATTTCATCTTGACGGGTAATTATAATATCTATAATGATCTTATCCACCCGATGAAACTGACTCCCAGGAAAGAACTAGAGCTGAGTGAACCCGAATTTAAAAGTTCGGGGTTCGTACTGGACAGTTAGGGTCTGGTGCTAAACACTGAAAACGGACTTCTCTCATAAGTCCATTGCAATGTTCGGAGTTCCGGGCGAAGGCTGGGGAGAGAGAGAGATAGGCAATTTTCCAGCTCATAAGTTGGGATCACCATTGTTTTCAATGGGTTCGGGTTCTGGTTCAAGTTCGGGAACAGTTCTGGTACCCAAACTAAACTATGGAATAAAGTTCGGGTTGGGTACCAGAACCTGAACTTCCACAGGTCTGCTCATACCTAGAAATGACCTAATAGTTGCCCTAGGATAGAAACTGTCATATGAGAGAAGTGAGTTTTTATCAGTCTCCTTACGAAACTAATCATTAAATAGATGGCCATCCTGGACATACACCGATATGTCCAAAAAACTTAAGTCCACATGGTTGGGTAACTTCTTTTAACCACTTTGACGGTTTTAGAAACCTGAAGCGGTTAAAAGACCTTCAAAAGACTGAACATATGCACAGAAAGTCGTTTTTACATAGAAATGCTTATGTTCGTTCTTTTGAGTGTTTTTGATAAACTTTTCAGGCAGTTTCCAAGGTGGAATCTGCCTGAAAAAGACATTATGTATACATAACTTTAAGGTATATGCATAGTGATTCTTTTTGCAGAATTTTCAAATCAGAATCTGAGCAAAAATTCCAAGCTTTTGAAAAGTTTTGATGGGCACGACAGTCCCTGTTCCTGGCTGGAGTGGGGGGAGGGAACACCTAGGAAGGGGGATCCCTGTAGTGCAGGGGCAGAGAGAAGGAATGTTCCTGGATGCACAGAGAGAGATATAAAAGGTGGGGGCCATCTTAGAGCAGCAGCCAGTAAGAGGAGGAAAAGAGCAGGAGCAGGGCTCTGTGGAGCTCTGCTCCAGGAGGCGGGCCTAGCCTGAGAGGCCCAAGACAGAGAGAAGACAGGGAGCAGGGCTGCTGCATGGGCTCTGCTCCACAGGCAGGCTCTGTCAGGAGGCCTGGGCCTGAAGGAAGAGGGAAGAAGGAAGGGGAGCGGAGGAGGCTCCAGGAACACAGAGGAAATAAGGGACCCCAGGGTGTGGACCGGCTGGTAGCCGCCATACGCCCGTATCTACCTGCGTAGAGGGGTCAGGCCAAGGGGGGAGACCGGTCACCGAAACTAGTGGAGGCGGGGAACTACCCTCAGCTAGAAACCGGAGGCTGTGACATTTCAAGTGGCGCAGCCCCTCGCTACACCCGCTAGGAAGACACCATATTGGGTCCAGGGAAACGGAATGCACGCTTGCCCGCCAAGGCCCGAGGCAGCTGGACAGAAGCGTGGTCACTGGTGGGGTACGACAGGCCAGAGGAAGGACACATAAAGGGGGTCCTGTGAAACACTCCGGAGATACCTGGGAGTCCGCCGAGCCCCTCACCTGGTGAGCACAGTGCGACGTGGGCAGCCGTTACCTGCAGAAGTGGTCTGGATAATAAGAACTGTGAGTAAAGACCCTGGACTGCATCACTGACTCTGTGTCGTCTCTGCTACTCCTGCACCATCACCCCCATCCTCCGCATACACTGCCCTGAGGCTACACTCCTCCTGTGGGGAGTTGTACTACACTCTGCTGCACCCACAACACCAGCCTCAGCGGTCTGCCCTGCAGCGGTGGTTCATCCTGACCGCAATCCACGGGTGGCGTAGTCGGACATTTAAAATACAACAAACAGACTGCCATTCGGTTTGACCACCCTGAGCCACGGACCGGGTCACCGCCACGCGGAGACTACAACCCCCAGCATCCACAAAAGGTCCGGTTCCGGGTTTCCCCACAAACACACGGCCCAGGGGGTGCGTCACCTTCACTTCTGGACTCTCCCCAGTGAGCGGGTATAAGGCCTCCTGATCTGTTTCTTCCTCTCTCTCTGAAGCTTCTGACCAGCCTGAAACTAGGCCTAGCTTCTGTACTCTTTCACTCTCCTCACCTGCATGCTTGGTGGTAAGAACTTTCTTCTGGCTACCACTATCCCTGGACGCTTGTGCCTTCGTGGTTCCTAGTTCTTTAAATGATTGTAGCTTCAGGTTGACCAGGGGTTTAGAATCCTCCTGGTATACCGGTTATTCCTACTGGGCGTAGAGGACCCGGTGCTTGTGTTCTGGGGTGAGCCTAAAATGCTCCTCTGCCCCCATAACTCCTCTCACTCTTCTCCTTGCCTCCGGCCACGCTCTAGGCCCTGAGGCTTCAGCACGTGCTTTAGGCCCTGGCTTGCCCTCAGCACAGCAGCTCACATGCTGCTTCTTCACTGATCTCTGTGCCAGCACACACTGACTGCCTAACTCCACCATCCAGTATATATATCCCTAACAGGCTCCCTCTGGTGGTATGAGGTGGAAGGGTGGAGGTGTCTGTTATGTAATGAGGGCCTCTTGTGGAGAAGTCCGTCCATGCACCCCTTTGGGTTCTGTGGTACCCGTGGGTAGCAGGGTGCCACACTGTGAACACATAGCCAGTTTCTGCTTTAAAAACTCCTCAAAATATTCAGTGCACACATAGGGTATGTGCACACAGCGTCATCTAGTCACCAGAGAATCATAGAATGTAAGAGATGGAAGGGATCTCCAGGGTCATCGTGTCCTACCCACTGTTCAATGCAGGATTTAAACCAGGGTTCCCCAACTCCAGTCCTCAAGGCCCACCAACAGGTCATGTTTTCAGGATTTCCTTAGTATTGCACAGATAATTCCATCATCTGCACTGGCAATAATTCCATCACCTGTGCAATACTAAGGAAATCCTGAAAACATGACCTGTTGGTGAGCCTTGAGGACTGGATTTGGGGAACCCTGCACTAAACAATCTCAGGCAGATGTCTGTCCAGCCGCTGTTTGAAGATTTCCATTGAAGGAGAACTCACGACCTCTCGTGGCTCCTGTTCCACTCATTGATCACCCTCACTGTCAAATTTTTTTCTAATATCTAATCTGTATCTTCTCCCCTTCAGTTTCATCCCATTGCTTGTCGTGTTTCCATGTGCAAATGAGAATAAGAGATGTCACGTCTACACGGTGACGTGACATCTCTTCAGATATTTGTAGACCGGGATTAAATCTCCTCTTAGCCTTCTCTTTTGCAAGCTAAACATTCCCAGATCCTTTAACCGCTCCTCGTCGAACATAGTTTGCAGTCCGCTCACCATCCTTTTAGCTCTTCTCTGAACTTGCTCCAGTTTTTCAATGTCTTTTTTTAAAATGTGGCGCCCAGAACTGGACACAGTATTCTGAGGTCTGACCAAGGAGGAATAGAGGGGGACAATGAAGCTTCATCTCTTTTCCTTGAGATCTAGACTCTATACCACTGAGTTTTCCCTGGATAAGCTACTTCAGAAAAACGTCGGCACTCATTGGCTTTGCCAGCGCCTTCGCTGTCATCCTTGTGGCGGTTCCACTGCTGGCGTCTTTCTCTATATACTGTAAAGTATAGAGAGCAGGTGGCTTCCAAGTGGAAGCCACTCGAAGAATGAGCAGATCACTTCTTTTAATCGCTTCAAGATTTCCGAACCCTGTAGCAGATAAAAGAAGTGACATAAGACAGAACATGTGCACAACAATGTCGTTTTAACATTGCTGTGCACTATGCTCATTTTATGCTGTGTTTATGCAGCGCTTTTTCAGGTGGATTCCGGGCAAAGCCTTCTTGAAAAAGATCCCTAAGGGTATGTTCACACTAAGTTTTTTTTGCAAGGATTTTTAGAAAGATATACCACAAAATCCTCATCAAAGTGTATTTGCAGCAATCTATGGGTTTTAATTGAGTAACAGCACACTGAAATCGTGAACTTGATGAAGAATTATAACACACTATGTATTGTGAATTTACATAACTTTTTCTTAGATGATGATTAAACTTTATATATGTCGCATCCAGTATAATATTCCAGGCTCCGGAGAGGTATCTGCCCACCCCTGCTCACTTCCTTATGATTGATAATTTCTCTTTACCAGTTGAAGTTAACATCTGATAGGTTTCAATTTTGTACATTACTTTTTAAGAATATTATTTTTATAAAACTGATTTATTCAGTGCTGCACTGTATTCTGTGTATTTTGCAGGATCACGTCTTGCTGTGACTAATGAATTAAACACTGTTTAAAGCTGAAAAAAACTCCACAAAAACAGGTCAGCGATTAGATTAAAGGAGGTTAAAGACATTCTCTTATAGACAATAAATATGATTCAACTGAGCACTATGTATGCTCCAATTTCCTAATATAGTTTATGGTAAAATCTGTTCCCCATGGATAACTAGGATAACTAATAAAGTAGATCCCTCTGGATCCCTATAGATCCCCAATCAGTGCTTGGGGAACTAATTGATGCAGAATACATTGAGGAAATAGAGCATTGTAGTGCTTGGTTATTTTTTCCTTAAAAAAAAAATTTAAGGGAAGGGGGTTATCTCTGTGCTGATCAGAGATTTTTAAGACATCATGTAAATATCTGTTGTAGTGATGAACATAGAATTGTGTGTCCTTTAATAATGTTGCTATTTTAACTGGTCATGTAAGTAGAAGACTAAAGAATATGCAGGTATATGACAAAAAAAGACACCTAAAGTTAGAAGAAACAGCTCAACTTTTTTTTTTCACGAACAGTACAGTGCAACTTTAATCACCTCAATCAACTCCAGGCCTTTTATCTGTTTAATTGAGAATGACATAACGAAGGGATTGCCCACACCTGTCCATGAAATAGCCTTGGAGTCAATTGTCCAATTACTTTTGGTCCCTTTAAAAACAGGGTGGCACATGTTAAGGAGCTGAAACTCCTAAACCCTTCATCCAATTTTATTGTGTATACCCTCAAATGAAAGCTGAAAGTCTGAACTTCAACTGCATCTGAATTGTTTTGTTTAAAATTCATTGTGGTAATGTCTAGAACCAAAATTAGAAAAATGTTGTCTCTGTCCAAATATATATGGACCTAACTGTAAATGAGCTGTTAGGATCTATGGGCCGGACATAGATCTCCCTGAGAATTGGCCCCAGAGCTTATTGTAAATGAAAGGGGGCATTACCACTGTGAGACATGTAATGACTGACAGTCTGCTCTCCTGTTTTTCATGATAGGTGATCAGTTGTTAAGTCCTGGAAAACACCTATATTAGTGTGAGGGGGTTCTGCTATTTTGCCGGAAGTTGGATATTTTGTACAAAGCTGTTTGCAAGTGTGTGCTCTCCTTCTGGCTCCATATTGTGCAGATGTAGGAAACATGTGTACTGCTATATGGTTCACTATACAAGCTATAGTAGGAAGGGGCATAACGATCGCAGGGGGGGCCT
Organism: Phyllobates terribilis; assembly: GCF_046119375.1. Classification (NCBI taxonomy): domain Eukaryota; kingdom Metazoa; phylum Chordata; class Amphibia; order Anura; family Dendrobatidae; genus Phyllobates; species Phyllobates terribilis. The sequence continues at coordinate 224,619,155 of NW_027362767.1, forward strand.
GATGATGCCAGTTTCACCTGGATATGCATGCCGTCGGCCAATCAGAGGCCAGCAGCTGACGTCGGCTTGCCAGTGATGTATGGTGCATGGCAGTGACATGTAGCACTGCCCGTGCCGGCACACTAAAATCAGCTGCCAGTATCTATGCCGTCTACAGAAGGGGATGCTGTGTGGCGTGGGAGCTGGGAAAGGCAAGTAGAATCGTTTGTATCTTTTTAAAACATTATGGAGAAGAACAGAAGGGGCCAAGGATGTCAGACATCATACCAGGATGGGGGCATTATACCAGAATGGGGTCATTATGCCAGAAAGGGGGACCAGGACATTGTACCAGGATGGTTGGCATTATACCAGAATAGGGGACATTATACCAAAATAGGGACATTATACCAGTATGGGAACATTATACCAGAATGTGGGACGTTATGTCAGAATGGGGGACATTATACCAGAGTGTGGGACTTTATACCACATTAAGGGCATTATACCAGGATGGGGGACATTATACCAGGATGGGGGACTTTATACCACATTGGGGGACATTATACCAGGATAGGGACATTTTACGTGATTGGGGGACATTATACCAGGATGGGGACATTATACCAGAATGGGGGACTTTATACCACATTAAGGGCATTATACCAGGATGAGGACATAATACCAGAAAGGGGGGCCAGGACATTGTACCAGGAAGGGGGACATTATACCAGAATGGGGGACACTATACCAGGATGGCGAACATTATACCAGAATGGGGGACATTATACAGAATGGGGGACATTATACCAGAATGGGGGACATCATACCACATTGGGTGACATTATACCACATTGGGGGACATTATACCAGAATGGGGGACATCATACCAGAATGGGGAACATTATACCACATTTGGGGGACATTATTCCAGGATGGGGACATTATACCATAATGGGGGACATAATACCAGAATGGGGAAATTATACCAGATTGGGGGACATTTTACTAGGATAGGGACATTATACCAGAATGGGAGACTTAATACCAGAATAAGGGACATTATACTACATTGGGGGACATTATACCAGAATGGAGGACATAATACCAGAATGGGGACATTATACCAGATTGGGGGACATAAAACCTGGATGAGGATATTGTACCACAATGGGGGACATTATACCAAAATGCAGGACGTTATACCAGAATGGGGAACATTATACCACATTGGGGGGCATTATACCAGAATGGGGACATTATACCATAATGGGAGGCATAATACCAGAATGGGGACATTATACCAGATTTGGGGACATTATACCATGATGGGAACACTATACCAGAATGGGGGACGTTATGTCAGAATTGGGGACATTATACCAGCATGGGGATATACCAGAATAAGGGACATCATATCAGATTGAGGGGACATTATACCAGGATGGGGATATAGCAGAATGGTGACATTATACCAGATTGAGGGACATAATACCAGCATGGGGACATTACACCAGAATGGGGGTTGTTATACCAGAATGTGGACATTATGTCAGGATGAGAGACATTTTACCAGGATGGAGACATTTTAACAGACTGAGGGACATTATACCAGAATGGGGAACGTGATACCAAAATGGGGGACATTATACCACATTGGGGGACATTATACCACATTGGGGAACATTATATCAGAATGGGGAACATAATACCAGAATGGGGACATTATACCAGATTGGGGGACATTATACCTGGATGGGGACATAATACCAGAATGAGGACATTATGCTAGATTGGGGGACATTATATCAGGATGGGGACATGATACCAGAAAGGGCGACATTATACCAGAATGGGGGATGTTATATCAGAATGGGGAACATTATACCACATTTGGGAGACATTATTCCAGGATGGGGACATTATACCATAATGGGGGACATAATACTAGAATGGGGACATTATACCAGTTTGGGGGACATAATACCAGAATGGGGACATTATACCAGAATGGGGGGTCGTTATACCAGAATGTGGACATTATACCAGATTGGGGGACATCATACCAGACTGAGGTACATTATACCAGAATGGGGACATTATACCAGATTGGGGGACATAATACCTGGATGGTGACATAATGCCAGAATGGGGACATTATACCTGATTGGGGGACATTATACCAGGATAGGGAATGTGATACTAGAGTGGGGGACATTATACTACATTGGGGGACATTATACCAGAATGGGGGACATAATACCAGAATGGGGACATTATACCAGATTGGGGGACAATATACCTGGATGGGGACATTATACCAGAATTGGGGACATTATACCAGTATGGATACATTATACCAGAATGGTAGACATTAAACCAGGATGGGAGACACTATACTGAAATTGGGACATTTTACCAAGAAGAGGCCCAGTATGGAGGAAAATATTAGAGCATGGGGCTCAGGATGGCAGGATGGGGGACATTATTACTGGAAAGGGCCTAGGATAAGGGAAAATGTTATAGCATTTGGTCCAGGATGGGGGACATTATTACTGAAAGTGTCCCAGGAAGGGGGAGATTATTTATTATGAGATGGAGACAGGGCGATATTATTACATGGGGTGTGAACATGTATGTCTTTATAGGATCTAAAATACTACAAGGGCCCATACATCTGACCAACATGTTGGTGGGGGCCCATGTCCAAATTTTGCACCTGGGTCCATCGGACTCTAGTTACGCACTGGTGCTATTTTAAGGTATGTGTTACAGCTCCATCTATTAGTTCAGGTCAGAAGAATGGCTGTCAAGCTGGAAATTGTGGCTGTAAAATGGGTTGCAATATACAGCCGCAGTACAATCGTGTGAACCTAACCTTAGAGAGAAATTGTCCCGTAATAGCCATGATTCCAATAGGGTTGAGCCTTATAATAAGAGGTTTAAAGCTTGCACAGAGCCGTCCTTTATGTTGGTTGCATTTCATTTGAAGAGCATCTTATTGATCGTATTGAGGTGTAATGGCTTTGTATCAACATACTTGTACCTCCAATGATTAAAATTTAGGTATATGCACTGGGCATGATACAAATATGGCTAAAAACACAGAAGGCATTACATATTATTAAAAAGTTGAAAAAACACAAAACACAACAATACTTAGCATGCGACTACATACCCGCAGGACAATATTTGGTCTAGCAAATGTGCAATTATTTGTATACAGACTGCAATTTTAAAATCTAACACTAGGGGCTGCTGTTCAACTTTCACGATCCAACTGAACATTATAGATTTTAGATATGAAATAAAAGCAAAAAAAAGTCTTTAAGGCATAAAATATTTGACACATTTATGCCTCTAATAATTATATTATATGGCAATGCCTAATTTCATCCATCGCTTTATGGTAAAATGTTTGCTCTATATCAATTAGCACAACGTCATGAACATTTGAAATATTTACAAAGCTCAGTCCCCTATAGCTAAATTGCTAAAAATGTACTAACATCTATGTCATGATTTGTGATAATTGAACAGATCTTCTGACGTTTAGCACAGTGCACCTTTAAGTGAGTAGTCTAACTTTAAATGAGCGTCAATATATTTAGTTCTATAAAGCATAACAGTCACTTTATCTTTTTTCAGGCTGCATAAAGTGGTGATGTTGTTCTCATGAGGTCTTCCCATCATAAGAATGTGTATTTAAAGGAATAAACATGTTTGCAAAATATATTACTGTAATAAAGTTTTACTTTACAGGCTGATAATAACGCGAACTTTCCATAAACCAATACTGAAAAGAACATGAGTATAGTACAAAAGAGCAAGAGATCACTATAGATAAAACTATCTATCTATCTATCTATCTATCTATCTATCTATCTATCTATCTATCTATCTATCAAATATCTATCTATCTAAAAGTCCTGTAGTGCTGGATTTTTCCAGGAATTTTCTAAATGGAGTTTTTGGACCAAAAACCCTATATGGAGTATTTTTATGTGGTAAGGGTATATGCACATGGTATCTTGTGCATGCGTTGAGTTTTTGAAGCAGAAGACACTATAAGAAATCGCATGCTGTGTTTGTTTCTGAAGCGTCTTCATTGTTGTCTTTTCGGTCGTTATTGCAGCCTCTTTTTTTTTATTTTTTAATTCTACATATAAAACTAGCAGTAGCTTCCAAGCCGGAAAAATGTAACCGAAGAAGGCTTAGGCCACTTCTAGCCACTTCACGGCTTTTGAAGCGGTTAAAGAAGTTATAAAAGACGGAACAAGTCGTTTTGACATTCTTGTGCATTATGTTCATTATTTTGAGCCTTTATTAAGCGTTTTTTTCAGGTGGGTTCCAGGTGGAATCTGCCTGAAAAAGATGTTGTGTGCACATGCCCTTACTATGCTGCTGATTTGTATTGCTTCATTTTCTTTTTATCCTTTTTTCTCTTGCTCTCCTTCTTTCTTTCCTTCTCTCTTTCATTCTCTACCTTCTTTCTCTCCCTTCCTTTCCTCCCTCCTTCCTTCCTTTTCTCCCTTCCATCCTTCCCTTGCTCATTCCTTCTCTCCCTCCTTTCTTCTCTCCCTGCTTCCTTCCCTTCCTTCTCTCCCTTTCCTCTTTCATTCCTTCTCTCCCTTCCTTCCCTCCTTCTCTCCCTTCCTTCCATCCTTCCCTCCCTCCTTCCTTCTCTTCCTTCCATCTTTCCCTCCTTCCCTCTCTCCCTTCCTTCCCTCCTTCCTTCCCTTCTTCCCCTTACTTCCCTCCCTTCTTCTCTCCCTTCTTTGCATCCTTTCCTCACGCCTTCCTTCTTTCCCTCCCTCCTTCCTTCTCTCCCTGCCTTACTTTCATCCTTCCCTCCCTCCTTCCTTCTCTCCCTTCCTTACTTTCATCCTTCCCTCCTTCCTTCTCTCCCTTCCTTCCCTCCTTCCATTCTTCCTTCCTTCTCTCCTTCTCTCCCTTCCTTCCCTCCTTCCTTTCTTCCTTCCTTCCTTCTCTTCCTTCCCTCCCTCCTTCTCTCCCTTCCTTCCCTCCTTCCTTCCATCCTTCCCTCTTTCCTTCCTTCCCTCCCTCCTTCTTTCCCTTTCTTATCTCCCTCCTTCCTTATACCTTCACTTTGCCTTTCTATACAGCTCTGGCAAAAATTAAGAGACGACTGAACAGTTTTCTATTGGAAAGCATGTAAAGACTGGTGGAAAGCAGCCAAGACACATGAAAGCTGTGATTAAAAATCATGGTTATTCCACCAAATACTGATTTCTGAACTGTTCTTGAGTTAAAACACGAGTAATTTGAGGTCTGAAAGCACTGGTTCTCTGTTTCTCTGTTTCTTTTTTAGTATTTTCACGCTTTATCATTTACTGCAAATCAATACAAAATTTTTAGCTTTGAATTTCGGAGACATGTTGTCAGTAGTTTATAGAATAAAACAACAATGTACATTTTACTCAAAAATATACCTATAAAGAGAAAAATCAGAGAAACTGAAAATTTTGCAGTGGTCTCTTTAATTTTTGCCAGAGCTGTATATGACATTTATATTCTATTCCTGCTTGAGAAAAGTTCCTACCTCAGAACTGAAACGTTGCCACTATGGGCTAATAAACCACCATATTTTGGCCATATTGCTTGGTGTGCTGCCTCCATTCGTTACTTCTTATCTGGGTGGTCTGGTCTTTGCCAGGGAGGTCCTGCAGCCACCTTACCCTGGTTCCCCTCCTGCTTTTCTCTTTTTAATATTCACCATTGGAGCTTGTTTGCACACTTTTGGATTTTCTAAACAATATTTTTTCATCAAGGATGTTAATCATCAAGAGCCCGGACTGTTCATCTACACTGCAGACAAAGAGGAGAGGATATCTTAAAGGATAGAGGGAGATGCATCATTTCTATGGACATCTTCCTTATCTGACCTTAAACGCAAGTATGGCTTTGACATTACAAGACAAAGTCACCTTACAACTCCATTTGACCACTCTTGGGGAATATTATAAGGCTAAGAGAATATGGAGAGACATGCCAATACACGTCCCCATTTATGTTTAAACAATGTAGCGCCCCGAGGGTTCGGCCGCTGCAGGGGTATTGCACCTCAACCAGAGGTGTGATATTCCACTCCCGGGTAAGGATGGAGTGTGGACCAGGGCTCGTTTAGCTGCATGCATCACACACCCCATTTCCGAGGGACAGCTCAACGGTGCTCCCATTAGACAGTAATGCAGGCACGACAGCATCTGTCCCTGGCTGGAGTGGGGAGGGGGGAGGAAAACCCAGTGGTGTAGGAGCAGATAGGGGTCGGTCTCTGGGCAAAGGTAGGAGCCCATTGGTTGCTAGTCACCTGGGCTCATACACAGAGAGGGAGGTATATAAGGTGGGCACCATCTTAGAACAGTGTTCAGTCTGAGAGAGGAAGTGACAGAGCAGGGCCTCTGTGGAGCTCTGCTCCGGAGGTGGGCCTAGCCTGTGAGGCCCAGCCAGCACTGAAAGAGAAGAAGTCAGTGCAGAGAGTTGGAGAAGAGAAGGAGTTCAGCCAGAGACGGCTGACAGGGAGCTGTGGCTCAGTCTGGGCCCAGCTCCATGAGGCAGGCCTGGAGTGAAGGCCAGGGCCAGCAGAGAGGACAGAAACCGAAAGGAAAAGAAAGGAAAGGAAGAAAGGAAAAGAACACCAAGAGAGGCCCAGAGACACGAGGGCAGAAGGAACCCGAAAGGCCCAGGAGATTGCAGGTGACGGGTTGGCAGAACAGGGTACTGGATCCCAAGTTGGTGGAGGTGACTAATCCTCAGCCAAGGACTGGCGGTCGTGATCATATCTTGGTGCGACCCCTCGCTACACCTATTAGAAAGGCACACCACATAGGGTCAGGGAGGTGAGCACGAAGCCCTCCCAAGAGAAGGCCCGCGGGAGCTGGACAGACGTAGTGTCACTGGTGGGGCATGGCCAGAGAAAGGAATAGAAGGGAGTCCTGTGACACACTCTGGAATTGCCTGGGGGTTGACCGAGCCCCACACCTGGTGGATGCAGCACGGCTCGGGCAGTCATTATCGGCGGAGTGACTTGGAATATAAAGAACTGTGAGTAAAGAACTTGAACTGCAACCCCACGTCTCTGTGCTTCATCGCCGCACCAGCACTACTAGTGCTGGGACGCCCGTGCACCATCACTCCCATCATCCACTCTTACTGCCCTGGGGCTGCACTCTTCCCGTGGGGAGTCACACTACCTCAGCTGCATACACCATCAGCCCCAGCGGTCTACCTTGCAGCGGCGGTCCACACTGACCGCAATCCATGGGTGGCGTAGCCGGACAATTAACCTAAAACCCTATAAAGACTGCCACTGGTTTGACCGCCCTGAGCCACGGGACCGGGTCGCCGCCACGGAGACTACAACCCCCCCAGAGACCTGGTTCCGGGTAACCAACTACACGTGTACGCTAGGCCCAGGGGGCGCGTCAACTTTTGGCGTAGTCGGCAGGATTGTGACCAACCCGCCACAAACGGGTATTGCGTGCCTGAAAAAGACTGTACACTTACCTGAAAAAGAGGTTTCCTGCCATCCGGAGCCGTTTCCCGCCATCTTCAGTCGTTTCCCGCCATCTTCAGCCGTTTTCCCGCCATCGGACGCCATCTTCGGGACACCGCGCAGGAATAAGAGCGGCGTGGACGTAAAAAACGCGCGAAGTCCGAAGCCCCGCCTCACGCGCTGACGCCGCTCAAGGTCCTGGAAGGAGCCCAGCGAGCGCTGACGTCAGCAGCGCGCGACGCCAGGTCCTCAACGCAGACCATCGCGAGCGGAGCCGCGGCCTACAGAAGAGGATCGCCGGAAGGTAGGCCACGGTTAACCGGGGGGGAGGAAGACCTCAGGAACGGAGAGCAAGATGGCGGACCGGCAGCAGACTAAGCTGCCCAGCATCAGCAGTTCCCCAGCCGTCGCGGGTCCCGACCAGCGCCAGGAGAAGACGCGTGATGCAGGAGCGGTCGCGGGAGCAGGTAAGAGGAGTCTCCCTGTCCCGGACGCTGCCAGCGTCAGCCTGCTCCCGGGCCCCCTGGTGGAGCCGCCGATCCCGGGCGCTGCAGACGCCGACCTGCTCCAGACCCCGCAACAAGCCCTGCAGCCGAGCCCTCCAACCCTGGGCGCTGCCACCACCAGCCCGCGCCCTCTGACCCCGGGAGTCATCAACAGCGGCCCTCTCCAGGCCCCGCCGCAAGGCCTACTGCACCGCGGCGCAAGGGGCGGGTATGCCCTCGACATCCACCGGGTGGGCACAGAGAGTCACACTGCTGAGGACCCGGACGGGTCTGAAGATCACCACCAGGAGGAACAAGGAGCATCAGGAGGACACCGTTACCAGTAAACGGTAGAGTGTGACTGTATATAGTTACCCGTCAGGGTATGAGAACTGTTGTGGGACTGTTTCCACTTAGAGTGTGGTCCCCGTTGGGACTATTATGGGACTGTTACCTGCTAAAGTTGTCCCCTTCCCCAAGTTACCTGGCTGAGGACTGAGAACAGCCGCCCCTTTTTCCTTAACCTGGCTGAGGACTGAGAGCAGCCATTCCCCTAATAGAAAAATGGACACCTGGTCGCAAGTTGCACAGTGGCCAGTGAAGAAGAGAATTTACTAAAATGTTTTACCTGAAAAAGTTTGATATACTGAATAGTTTTATATGCTGCTAGAAAATGTTATATGACAAAAGAGTTCCAGTAATATTAAAAGTGCAGTATAATGTCTAGTAAAAAGAAAGTGTTTCCCATAAAGGGAAGTTGAATAATGTCGGCCGGTTTCTAATGTGAAAAGTTTTGAAAAAGTATTGCATGTTTTTGAATTGTCTTTGCTCTTTTCCAGCCCGAGGACGTGCTGTGGTTTACCAGGGGGGAATGTAGCGCCCCGAGGGTTCGGCCGCTACAGGGGTATTGCACCTCAACCAGAGGTGTGATATTCCACTCCCGGGTAAGGATGGAGTGTGGACCAGGGCTCGTTTAGCTGCATGCATCACACACACCCCATTTCCGAGGGACAGCTCAACGGTGCTCCCATTAGACAGTAATGCAGGCACGACAGAATCTGTCCCTGGCTGGAGTGGGGAGGGGGGAGGAAAACCCAGTGATGTAGGAGCAGATAGGGGTTGGGTTTCTGGGCATAGGTAGGAGCCCATTGGTTGCAAGTCACCTGGACTCATACACAGAGAGGGAGGTATATAAGGTGGGCACCATCTTAGAACAGTGTTCAGTCTGAGAGAGGAAGTGACAGAGCAGGGCCTCTGTGGAGCTCTGCTCCGGAGGTGGGCCTAGCCTGTGAGGCCCAGCCAGCACTGAAAGAGAAGAAGTCAGTGCAGAAAGTTGGAGAAGAGAAGGAGTTCAGCCAGAGACGGCTGACAGGGAGCTATGGCTCAGTCTGGGCCCAGCTCCATGAGGCAGGCCTGGAGTGAAGGCCAGGGCCAGCAGAGAGGACAGAAACCGAAAGGAAAAGAAAGGAAAGGAAGAAAGGAAAAGAACACCAAGAGAGGCCCAGAGACACGAGGGCAGAAGGAACCCCAAAGGCCCAGGAGATTGCGGGTGACGGGTTGGCAGAACAGGGTACCGGATCCCAAGTTGGTGGAGGTGACTAATCCTCAGCCAAGGACCGGCGGTCGTGATCATATCTTGGTGCGACCCCTCGCTACACCTACTAGAAAGGCACACCACATAGGGTCAGGGCTGTAAGCACGAAGCTCTCCCAAGAGAAGGCCCGCGGGAGCTGGACAGACGTAGTGTCACTGGTGGGGCACAGCCAGAGAAAGGAATAGAAGGGAGTCCTGTGACACACTCTGGAATTGCCTGGGGGTTGACCGAGCCCCACACCTGGTGGATGCAGCACGGCTCGGGCAGTCATTGTCGGCGGAGTCACTTGGAATATAAAGAACTGTGAGTAAAGAACTTGAACTGCAACCCCACGTCTCTATGCTTCATCGCCGCACCAGCACTACTAGTGCTGGGACGCCCGTGCACCATCACTCCCATCATCCACTCTTACTGCCCTGGGGCTGCACTCTTCCCGTGGGGAGTCACACTACCTCAGCTGCATACACCATCAGCCCCAGCGGTCTACCTTGCAGCGGCGGTCCACACTGACCGCAATCCACGGGTGGCGTAGTCGGACAATTAACCTAAAACCCTATAAAGACTGCCACTGGTTTGACTGCCCTGAGCCACGGGACCGGGTCACCGCCACGGAGACTACAACCTCCCCAGAGACCTGGTTCCGAGTAACCAACTACACGTGTACGCTAGGCCCAGGGGGCTCGTCAACAATCCTATCCGCATTTCATCTAGCCTTCTTCAGGGAGCGCAAGGCTCAGACTCCCTGAAGAAGGCTAGATGAAACGCGCGTCGGGGCGACGAGGGGGCTTCTGCACATAGCACTTTAATCAAGGTAAAAAACCTTTCAGTATTTACTTTCTCATTTAATTCATTCATACACTGTGTTCCAAATTATTATGCAAATAATATTTTCTCAGATTTTCCCAAATTACCTATATGAATTGCAGTCATTGTAATTTTCCAGTCAAATAACTATTATAGTACAATTGAAAGGTTTTTGTACAAACTGCCTATGATAACAGTATATTTTTTAAAAAATAAAAAACTCAAACTGCACTCAAAATGCATGCTCCAAATTATTATGCACAGCAGAGTTTTCAACCTTTTCATTTTAATAAAGAACAAAAAAATGGTCATTTTTGAAATTATAAGCATTAGCAGGTTATTACAAATGATCTCGATGGTCCAGATGGATGGAGTGGAGGATGGCTGGTTGATGGACACCCCATGCAAACACGGCTACGGCGCTAACAAGGAGGAGGTGTAGTAATGTTTTGGGCTGGAATCATGGGGAGAGAGATTGTCGCGCCTTTTAGGATCCCTGAAGGGGTAAAGATGAACTCCATAATGTATGTTGAGTTTCTCAAACAGCACTTCCTTCCATAGTTCATGAAGAAGAACCGTGCACTCCGCAGCAAGATCATTTTCATGCATGATAATGCCCCGTCTCATGCTGCACATAACACATCTGCATCTCTGGCTGCTATGGGCATAAAAGGGGATAAACTTATGGTGTGGCCTCCATGCTCCCCTGACCTCAACCCCATTGAGAACCTCTGGAGCATCATCAAAAGGAGTGTCTATGATGGCGGGAGGCAGTTCACATCTAAGCAACAGCTCTGGGAGGATATTCTGTCCTCATGCAAAACAATTGAAGCAGAAACCGTCCAAAACCTGACAAATTCAATGGACGAGAGAGTTCAGAAGCTCCTCTCGAACAAGCGGTCCTATGTGCAAATGTAACATCACCTAGAATAAAGTTTTGAGTTGAAAACTGTTTGATTTCAGTGTGTAATAACCTGCTAATGCTTATAATTTCACAAATGACCATTTTTTTGTTCTTTATTAAAATGAAAAGGTTGAAAACTCTGCTGTGCATAATAATTTGGAACATGCATTTTGAGTGCAGTTTGAGTGTTTTATTTTTTTAAAAATATACTGTTATCATAGGCAGTTTGTACAAAAACCTTTCAATTGTACTCTAATAGTTATTTGACTGGAAAATTACAATGACTGCAATTCATATAGGTAATTTGGGAAAATCTGAGAAAATATTATTTGCATAATAATTTGGAACACAGTGTATATACATTGGAAAATTGTGTGCAGAATTGTCTCTGATTGACAGCTATTTATTTTATAAACTTGTCAGTCCATACTTATTTATTCCTGTACTATACAGGTGATACTCAATTTTCAACAAATATTACATTATATGCACTTAATATGTGATTCAGCTACAAATTGGGTTTGTTTACAATCTATAGGTTATTTCAGTGGCAAAAAATTGTTTTATTGTTGAACAACCTATCAGGGTTACGTCCTCCTCACATCATATAAATAAGGTTTTTTGATAAAGCATTTTCCTATTAATTGTTTGTTCATGCCAATTAATTTGTTGCCCACTCTTTTTGTGAAGCACTGTATTTTACCGTTTTTAATTTATTTTTTGATATAATAAAGTTTATTTGATGGTTGAAAAATATACTCGTATAAATTCTTTTTTTGAGGATCAATTCTCAGTGGAAAAAGAGTGTGTGTTATGTCAATATTGAGTTGACGACCAGAAATACCACATAGGATTCCATTGGTGGAACTCTGTCGTTAATATGTCAATAGAATAGTCAATGAAAAAGTTGATAGAGATACATAATTTCTGACCATGACAGATAAATTTAAAGATAGGGGCTATCTCGTACCCCAACTAAATAAGTGGAACAAAAAAGCAATGTGTATTGATCAGACCAACTTATTAGACTGTAAAGCTCATAAAAAAAACTGCAACATATTCCTTTTATCTCAGCTTATAGTGAGGAAAGCAATGGAATTGAAAAAATTGTAAGACGGTATTGGTGGATGCTAGGCAGATGTTTGTCTGATATTGATGAGTTTAAACCCCTCCTCTTATGTGATATAGAAGAACTAAAAAATCTTTGTGGCAGATTAGTTTATTCTAATATTCGCTCTTTAACCCCTTTACCCCAGAGGGTGGTTTGCACGTTAATGACGAGGCCAGTTTTTACAATTCTGACCACTGTCACTTTATGAGGTAATTACTCTGGAACGCTTCAACGGATCCCCCTGATTCTGAGATTGTTTTTTCGTGACATATTTTACTTCATGATAGAGGTAAAATTTCTTTGATATCACTTGCGTTTATTTGTGAAAAAATCGGAAATTTGGCGAACATTTTGAAAATTTTGCAATTTTCAAAATTTAAATTTTTATGCCTTTAAATCAAAGAGATATGTCACACAAAATAGATAATAAATAACACTTCCCACATGTCTACTTTACATCAGCACAATTTTGGAACAAAAATTTTTTTTTAGTAGGGAGCTATAAGGGTTAAAATTTGACCAGCGATTTCTCATTCTAACAACAAAATTTACAAAACCATTTTTTTAGAGACCACATCACATTTGACGTGACTTTGAGGGGCCTTTATGACAGAAATACCCAAAAGTGACACCATTCTAAAAACTGCACCCCTCAAGGTGCTCAAAACCACATTCAAGAACTTTATTAACTCTTCAGGTGCTTCACAGGAATTTTTGGAATATGGAAGAAAAAAATGAACATTTAACTTTTTTCACAAAAATGTTACTTTAGACCCAATTTTTTTTATTTTCGCAGGGGTAACAGGAAAAAATGGACCCAAAATTTGTTGTGCAATTTGCCCTGAGCACGCAGATACCCCATATGTGAGGAAAAATCACTGTTTGGGCGCACGGCAGGGTTCAGAAGGGAAGGAGAGCCATTTGACTTTTTGAATGTAAAATTTGCTTGAATAATTAGCGGACTACATTTGCGTTTGGGGAGCCCCTGATGTGCCTAAACAGTGGAAACCCCCAACAAGTGACCCCATTTAGGAAACTAGACCCCTTAGGGAACTTATCTAGATGTGTGGTGAGCACTTTGAACCCCCAGGTGCTTCACAGAAGTTTATAACATTGAGCCGTAAAAATAAAATTTTCACATTTTTCCAACAAAAATGTTTTTCAGCTCCCTATTTTGCATTTTCATAAGGGTAACAGGAGAAATTGCACCATGCAGTTTGTTGTGAAATTTCTTCTGAGTAATCCGATACCCCATATGTGGCGGAAAACCACTGTTTGGACGCACGGCAGAGTTCGGAAGGGTAGGAGCACCATTTGACTTTTTGAATGTAAAATTTGCTTGAATAATTAGCGGATGTGCCCCTGATGTGCCTAAACAGTGGAAACCCCCCACAAGTGACACCATTTTGGAAACTATACCCCTTAGGGAACTTATCTAGATGTGTGGTGAGCACCCTGAGGTGCTTCACAGAAGTTTCTAACATTGAACCGTAAAAATAACATTTTCACACTTTTTCAACAAAAATGTTTTTCAGCCCCCAATTTTGCATTTTCACAAGGGTAACAGGTTGCGTTTGGGGAGTCCCTGATGTGTCTAAATAGTGGAAATCACCCCACCCTTCCCCCAGTGACTCCATTTTTGAAGCTACATCCCTCCAGGATTTTATCAAGGGGTATAGTGAACATTTTGAACCCAGAGGTACGACACAGAATTTGATAACATTAGGTCATCATATTGAATAAGTTGTCATTAGTCTTGAGTGCAAGTGCTCGCTACTTGAGTTTGCATCAGGTACTAGGGTATGCACCAAGTATCGCGGGTGACATGCTCGAATCCCTGCCCCGCATGTTTTTTTTATTAGACACCCAAAAAAAGATGCGGGGATCGCTCGTGCATGGCAGGCAATCCCTGCAAGGTTTTTTTGGCTGTATAACAGCTGCAAAACATTTGGGGAGGAGACTCGAGCATGTCACTCGAGCACCTGCCATACTCGGTGCATACCTAAACACCCGATGCAAACTCAAGTAGCGAGTACTTGCGCTCACTAGTCACCATATCGTCGTCATTTTTTTTTCTTTACTTCTGAAAAAATCCCAACCCCAACCCGAACCTTAGCCCAACCCTAACCCTAGCCTAACCCTAACCTTAGCCTAACCCTAACCCTAGCCCAGCCCTAACCCTAGCCCAACCCTAACCCTAGCCCAACCCTAGCCCAACCCTAACCCCAACCCTAGCCCAACCCTAACCCCAACCCTAGCCCAACCCTAACCCTAGCCCAACGTTAACCCAAACCCTAGCACAACCCTAACCCTAAAGTTTATTTTTTACGCCGTTCCTCGTGTGGTATAAGTGATTAGACGACGTTATTCTTCGGGTCGGTGCAATTACAGTGATGCCAGATTCATATCAGGTTTTTATGATTGAAAGCTGTCACACACTAAAAGACGCATTTTTTTGCAAAGACTAGTTTTTGCATCGCCATATTTTGAGAGCTATAATTTTTCCATATTTCAGCCGACAGAGTCATGTGACGGCTTGTTTTTTGCGGGACAAGTTGACGTTTTTATTGGTATCATTTTCGGGCAAATGACATTTTTTGATCGCTTTCTATTCCGATTTTTGGGAGGCAGAATAAACAAAAGCCAACAATTCAGGAATTGTTTTTTTGTTTTTATGCCGTTCTGCGTGTGGTGCGTGTTTTTTTTTTAAATATTTTGGCGCTTTTACACAATAAAAACAATTTTATAGAAAAAAGAATTGTTTTTGCATCGCTTTATTCTGAGAGCTATAACTTTTTTATTTTTCTGTTGTTGGAGCTATATTGTGGCTTGTTTTTTGCGGGACAAGATGACGTTTTCAGCGGTACCGTTTTTATTTACATTCGTCTTTTTGAGCGCGTTTTATTCCATTTCTTGTTTGGCGGTATGATGGTAAAACATCGTTTTATGTTTTTTTTTTTACCGTGTTCACTAAAGGGGTTAACTAGTGGGACAGTTTTATAGGTCAGGTCGTTTCGGACGCGGTGATACCAAATATGTGTACTTCTATTGGTTTATTTATTTTTTTTTTCATAAGATTATTTATTTATGGGTACAATATATTTATTTTTTTATTATTATTTTTTTCATTTTTTTTTTTTTTATATTTTTACAATTTTTTTTTTTTCACTTTCTGACATTTTTATTACTTGTTCACATTGTCCCGCTATGGGACTTTCACTTTTTGCAGCCTGATCACCTGCATGGCATAGAGAGCAGCAGCTCCCTGTGCCATGCAGCCTGTCAGCGCTGCACAGGGAGAAGTTACTTTGGTCGTGCACTGGGCATGACCAAAGCAACTTCCTGCCTCCTGGTGACCCGGATGTTGTCATGATGACGTCGGGTCACCATGGCAACATCCGGGACCGGATTCAGACGCCACTGGACGCAGGCAGAGAAGGTAAGTATCGCGCTTACCTCCTCTTGCCACCGGAATGCTGCGATCGGTTTCGATCGCAGCATTTCAGGTCTTAATGTGCTGGGAGCGGTGCGGGACTGCTCCCTGCACATAGTACCGGGTGTCAGCTGTAACAATCACCTGAAACCCGGCGGCGATCACGCCCGCACTGCTTGTGCGCAGGCGAAATTGCCAGGGCGTATTAATACGTATCAGGCCCATAAGGCCCAGGGCACAGATACGTACTAATACGCCCTGGGTCAGAAAGGGGTTAAAGGCAAAAACTCAATCTACTCTTACAGGCAAACTATGTAAGGGCAGTTTTCACTTTTTGAGCTGTGTCAATTGTAGAAATATGATTAAAGGCAATGAGTTTTAACATCCAATTATTCAAGACACGCTTTTTATAAATCATTTTTTGACCTGCGATTCTGAGTACGTCATCTACTTATCAGAGTGCCTTTGTAAATTGTGGTACGTAGGTGAGACCACCTGGGATTTTAAGACCAGGAAAAGTCATCATTGTTCTACTATTTGTAAAAAAACACTGTGATTTTTGCCTTTATCTAAACACTTTTTTGAACATAAACATAGTGAAAGACAGTTGAGGTTTTATATAATTGACCACATATCTTCCCTTAGAAGAGGTAGTGATAGAGTTAAAATGCTCAAAAAGAGAGAACTGATTTCGATTTTGAAATTCAATACTTTAAGACCTAATGGCCTGAATGTGGAGTATAAAATGAATTGTATCCTATAATGAAGTGTTTTCTTGCCCCTATCCCTCTAGTGTCCCTTCTTAGGAGTGCTGCAGTGTATTTTATGTGATTATTGTAACGCTGGTGGGTGTGGACCCACTGCACCACGGGCTGGGCTTACCTTGGAGGGGCATAACTAAGTGACTACCGGGTATTCGCTAGAGCCTCTGATGGTGAGGATAGGCTTTGTCATCAGTAGTCATCAGGTACCACTCCAAAGCAGTCTCCGGGTCTGCAGCTGCTGACCGTAAGGTCAGAGACGCGGGTACAAGGTACAGAGGGGTGAGAAAGAGGTATAGCCAGATGGTCCGAGGTCGGGGCAGGCAGTACAGGATCAGTAAACATAGCCGAGGTCAGGAGCAGAGTGGTCAGACAGGATGGGTAACCAATCTGGATCGTTAATGGGAAGCGGAATACAGAGGAATGCATAAACGTGTGCTAACAGAATAGCAACCAATGTTCAGGCGGGGATTGGTAGGAGAAGCTGCCTAATAAAGGCCCAGCTAGCACGGGATAGGCCGGGGAAACTAATATCTGCAGGACACAGCAGGGTTTAATTCCTGCAGAGACCTTCCACGCCCCCCCTAAGCCTAAATGAATGCCATATGCAAATGCAGTAGTGCTGCAAGAAGCAGTCTCAGTGAGACGGCCTGACGCGGGGAGAAACCGCAAGGTGAGTAGAGGGGCGCTAAGGAGGCATGCAGATTACAGCCATGACAATTATTAATTGTCTTTCCTTCTTTTCTAGAAATATTTATTGTACACTGGACATCACATATTACTCTGATGATTCATCCCACAAGGAACATTATTCTTTGAAGATTTACTGCCTTCTCAATAAAATATTCTCAATAATATGTTTTATCTATGACCACATCACCCTGAACATGCACAATCTCATCTGATCCCATGTAGCGTCGGCGTCCCTGCCTCCTGCAAGGCAGGGACGCTGTTCCCCTCACCTCTCCACTTCGTGCCCGGCGTCCTCCTTCCGCTCTGCTGGCAGCGCGCGCTGCTTCCCGGCCACTGTGCTTAGGGCGCGCGCGCGCGCCGTCCTAAGGAGTCCCCGGCCAATGGCCGGAGGACCTCACCATATATAAGGCACCTCCTCCAAAATGGAGGTGCCCGAGCAATGTTGTTGCAAAGCCTTCACTCTGCTTCAGCCCTCAGGTCCCGTTACCAGTTACCTGCCTGTCACCTGCCAGATTCCTGCCTGTTACCTGCCAGTCACCTGCCAGATTCCTGCTTGATACTTGCCTGATATCCGTTTACCTGCTTGCAAGCCTGCGGTCCGACGGTCTGCCTTCCGACACCTGTCAGTCTGTCTATGGACCAGCCTGCCTGCTCACCTGGGAGCGCTCACCTGCTACCTGCCTGCTAGCCTACCTGGAGGCTCTGCCGTCACTTGCCGTGACCACCTGCCCGTCCAGAGACTCTTGCCCGCTCACCTGGGAGCGCTCACCTGCTACCTGCCTGCTAGCCTACCTGGAAGCTCTGCCGTCACTTGCCGTGACCACCTGCCTGTCCAAAGACTCTCGCCCGCTCACCTGGGAGCGCTCACCAGCCACCTGCCTGCTGTCCTTCTACCCAGAGACTGTCCCTGTCACTTGCCGTGAGTACCCGTCCTTCTACCCAGAGACTGTCCCTGTCACTTGCCGTGAGTACCCGTCCTTCTACTCAGAGACTGTCCCTGTCACTTGCCGTGACTACCTGCCCTTCTACCCAGAGACTGTCCCTGTCACTTGCCGTGACTACCTGCCCTTCTACCCAGAGACTGTCCCTGTCACTTGCCGTGACTACCTGCCCGTCTTCCCTGGGAGCCACCCGCTTCCTTACAAGGACCGCCCCCTTGTATAGTTGCTCAGAGGTTCCGCCTCCCAGACCCGTTACAGTTTGCTCGGGCCATGGAACCCGGTGGCACCCAAGCTCCCTCGCTCTCGGACCTATGTCATGAACTGTCCCGTCAGAGGTCCCAACAGGAGTCCATCCTGAGTCATCTGCGGAATGTCAACTCTCGCCTGGACACTCTGACTGCTCCACCAGCAACCACCGCTAGTGTCATGACTCGCAGCCCAGCAGCGCCGCTGCCCACATATACCATGGCTTCCTGCCCCGGACCCCGGCTTTCTGCACCTCCACGCTTCGGAGGCGACCCCGCTCAAGCTCGGGGCTTCATAAACCAGTGCACCCTGCACTTCGAACTCCTGTCCCACCAGTTTATCTCCGACCGGGCCAAAGTAGCCTTCATCATGTTCCATCTCACGGGGGAGGCACTGGCTTGGCTAAATCCTCTATGGGAGAGAGGAGACCCCCTCGTGTCCAACCTGCCAGCCTTTCTCACGGCTTTCCAGAAAGTCTTCGACGAACCAGGACCGAAGACCTCATCCGCATCATCTCTGCTATGCCTCCATCAAGGAAATCTCACCGTGGGCCAATATGCCATACGGTTCCGTACCCTTGCTTCGGAGCTGGCCTGGGATAACGACGCCCTGGTGTCTGTCTTTTGGGAGGGTCTGTCCGGCCGTATTAAAGATGAACTCGCCGGTCGGGACATACCTACCACTCTCGACGACTTAATAACTCTTGCCACCCGGATTGACATCCGGTTCCAGGAACGCGCCAAAGAGGTCACCCGTGAGAGGAGGTTTCCACGTCTAGCCTCTACCTTTCAGAAACCTGTCACTTCTCCCGCTACTCCCCAGGCGCACTCACCCGAGCCTATGCAGGTCGACCAGACCAAGATGGTCAAAACCCGTCAAGAGTTACGCCGTGCCGAGGGGAGCTGCTTCTACTGTGGCAGTAAGGAGCACCGGATCCGTTCCTGCCCGGAGAGGTCGGGAAACGCCTGTGTCTAGGATCGCTCAGAGAGGTCGTCCTAGACAAGAGTAAACCCTCTCCATCTCTGTTGCTGTCGGTCTCTATCATCTGCGGGGAGAACCGTTATTTTGAACTAACCAAACTTGACTCTGGAGCTGCCGGAAATCTCATTTCTCAGTCTCTGGTAGAGAAATACCGCATTCCCACCAAACCTCTAGCTGTACCCTTATCTGTCGCTGCCGTGGATGGGGGCCTCTTACCACATCCCATCCAACTCATCACCGAATCCATAACCCTGCAGGTGGGAATGCTGCACTCTGAGAGCATCTTCTTTCATGTTCTGCCTGGACTCTCTCACGCCCTCTTACTAGGCCTACCTTGGCTTCAGAGACATGCACCCGTGCTTGATTGGCAGACCGGAGAAGTCCTTCGCTGGGGACAGGACTGCCATAAGACTTGTTTAGTTCCCGTCCATCCTGTCCGTCCTTCTCCTACTCCAGCCAATGTACCTGGTCTTCCGGCTCCTTTTTGTTCGTATGCGGACGTCTTTAATAAAAAGGAGGCAGAGACATTACCCCCTCATAGACCATACGACTGCCCAATTGACCTGATGCCCGGCGCTACTCCTCCCCGTGGGCGCATTTACCCTTTGTCCGCTGCTGAGACCCGATCCATGTCAGAATATATTGAGGAGAATCTGGCCCGGGGATTCATCCAGAAATCTACTTCCCCGGCGGGAGCAGGCTTCTTCTTCGTCAAAAAGAAGGATGGCTCACTCCATCCCTGTATAGACTATAGAGGCCTTAACCAGATCACGGTGAAGAATAAATACCCCCTTCCGCTCATTCCGGAATTATTTGACCGTCTGAGGGGGGCTAGAATCTTCACCAAGCTGGGCCTCCGTGGGGCGTATAACCTGGTCCGTGTCCGTCAGGGGGATGAATGGAAGACGGTATTCAACACCCGGGACGGCCACTATGAATACCTGGTAATGCCCTTCGGTCTCTGTAACGCTCCCGCCGTCTTTCAAGAGTTGGTCAATGACATCTTCCGTGACCTTCTCTACTCCTGCGTAGTGGTGTACCTGGACGACATCTTGGTCTTCTCTCCGGATCTCCCCACACACCGGAGGGATTTTCGTCAGGTTCTGCTCAGGCTCAGGCAGAACCACCTTTACTCTAAATATGAGAAGTGCCTCTTTGAGCAGACCTCGCTTCCGTTTTTGGGCTACATAATTTCTCAGACCGGCCTACGAATGGATCCTGAGAAACTGTCTGCCATCGAGAAGTGGCCTCGACCAGAGGGGTTGAAGGCTATTCAGCGGTTCCTGGGCTTCGCCAACTACTACCGCCTCTTCATACCGCACTTCTCTTCCCGGACTGCCCCAATCTCTGCGCTCACCCGTAAGGGCACTAATCCCAGAGAATGGCCGCCCGAAGCTGAGGAAGCTTTTCTTTCCTTAAAACAGGCTTTCTCTTCCGCCCCGGTGCTGCATCGCCCGGACGGCAACAAGCAATTCTTCCTGGAAGTTGATGCCTCCTCCTCTGGAGCCGGAGTGGTACTTACCCAAAAATCGTCTTCCGAGAGAATGGTAACTTGCGGCTTCTTCTCCAAACTCTTCTCCTCTTCCGAGCGCAACTATTCTATAGGAGACCGAGAGTTATTGGCCATTAAGCTGGCATTGGAGGAGTGGAGTTACCTGCTCGAGGGGGCTCTTCACCCGGTAATAATTTACACGGACCACAAGAACTTGGCTTACCTCCAGAGTGCCCAGAGATTTAACCCGCGCCAAGCCCGGTGGTCCTTGTTTTTTGCTCGCTTTGATTTTGTTCTTCATTTTCGCCCGGCTGACAAAAACATCAAAGCTGACGCCTTGTCCCGATCCTTCCTGGTGTCTGATCTTGAGGAGGAACCTAAACACATCATCGATACCGCCAGAGTAATGCAGGTGGCCCCCGTGAGTCTAAATCGTCTCCCTTCCGGTAAGACGTTCGTAACGGTACCTGATCGGGAGAAGATCCTACACTGGGGTCACTCGTCTAAGCTTGCTGGCCATGCCGGTCAGAAAAAGACCCTCCAGCTTATCACCCGGCACTACTGGTGGCCTACCCTGCACAAGGACGTAATAGACTTTGTTTCTGCCTGTGTGTCCTGCGCCCGCAACAAGGTTCCGAGACACCTGCCAGCCGGTCGCCTCCTTCCTCTTCCAGTACCTGCTGCCCCCTGGCAGCATATAGCTATGGACTTCATAACAGATCTCCCTGTCTCTTCCGGTTGTACGGTCATTTGGGTGGTCGCTGACCGCTTTTCCAAAATGGCTCATTTCATTCCCCTGCCAGGCCTCCCGTCTGCACCCGAGCTGGCTAAAGACTTTATCCGCCACATCTTCCGTCTCCATGGCCTGCCCCTCCACATCGTGTCGGATCGTGGGGTTCAGTTCACCTCACGCTTCTGGAGAGCCACATGTAAGCTGCTAGACGTCACCCTGGATTTCTCCTCCGCATACCACCCACAGTCCAATGGTCAAGTGGAGCGGATCAATCAGATCCTGACCAGTTACTTCCGGCACTTCGTTAATGCCCACCATTCAGACTGGGTGGATCTCCTGCCATGGGCCGAATTCTCTTACAATAATCATGAGAGCGAATCTTCCTCCAAATCCCCGTTTTTTGTAGTCTTCGGTCAGCATCCTCGGATCCCATTTCCCATCTCCACCTCGGTGGACAATCCGGCTGCAGAATCTCTCGTTAGCAAATTTTCCTCCATTTGGGAGAGTTCCCGATCCGCACTCCTTCAGTCGTCCGAGCGGATGAAAAAACACGCTGACAAAAAACGCCTGGATCCTCCACGATTCCGTCCTGGAGATAAAGTCTGGCTCTCGTCCAAGTATGTCCGGCTCAAGATTCCTTCCTACAAGTTAGGGCCTCGGTTCATCGGCCCACTAGAAGTTATCAAGCAAATCAACCCAGTGGCCTATAAATGGAAACTCCCGGCCAACTTGCGGATCCCTAACTCCTTCCATGTATCTCTCCTCAAACCCGTGGTACTTAACTCTTTTTCCAAGTCTACAGGTACGCCTTCTGCTCCGGTTTCCGCTGAAAACGAGTTTGAGGTAGAGAACATTTTGGCCACCAAAAGGGTAAGAGGAAAAACCTTTTTTCAGGTAGATTGGAAGGGGTTTGGTCCTGAGGAGAGAACGTGGGAGCCCCGGGAGAACATCCATGCCCCTCTCATCCTTGATAAATTTCTGTCTGGCCTAAAAAAGGGGGGCCTAAAGGGGGGGGTACTGTAACGTCGGCGTCCCTGCCTCCTGCAAGGCAGGGACGCTGTTCCCCTCACCTCTCCACTCCGTGCCCGGCGTCCTCCTCCCGCTCTGCTGGCAGCGCGCGCTGCTTCCCGGCCACTGTGCTTAGGGCGAGCGCGCGCTCCCCCCCCCTCTCTTAAAGGGGCCGCGCGCGCCGTCCTAAGGAGTCCCCGGCCAATGGCCGGAGGACCTCACCATATATAAGGCATCTCTTCCAAAATGGAGGTGCCCGAGCAATGTTGTTGCAAAGCCTTCACTCTGCTTCAGCCCTCAGGTCCCGTTACCAGTTACCTGCCAGTCACCTGCCAGATTCCTGCCTGTTACCTGCCAGTCACCTGCCAGATTCCTGCTTGATACCTGCCTGATATCCGTTTACCTGCTTGCAAGCCTGCGGTCCGACGGTCTGCCTTCCGACACCTGTCAATCTGTCTATGGACCAGCCTGCCTGCTCACCTGGGAGCGCTCACCTGCTACCTGCCTGCTAGCCTACCTGGAGGCTCTGCCGTCACTTGCCGTGACCACCTGCCCGTCCAGAGACTCTTGCCCGCTCACCTGGGAGCGCTCACCTGCTACCTGCCTGCTAGCCTACCTGGAGGCTCTGCCGTCACTTGCCGTGACCACCTGCCTGTCCAAAGACTCTCGCCCGCTCACCTGGGAGTGCTCACCAGCCACCTGCCTGCTGTCCTTCTACCCAGAGACTGTCCCTGTCACTTGCCGTGACTACCTGCCCTTCTACCCAGAGACTGTCCCTGTCACTTGCCGTGACTACCTGCCCTTCTACCCAGAGACTGTCCCTGTCACTTGCCGTGACTACCTGCCCATCTTCCCTGGGAGCCACCTGCTTCCTTACAAGGACCGCCCCCTTGTATAGTTGCTCAGAGGTTCCGCCTCCCAGACCCGTTACATCCCACAAGCTAAGCAGGGTTGGGCCTGGTTAGTACTTGGATGGGAGACCGCCTATAAATGCCAAGTGTTGTTTGGGATGTACATTACTATTTCCAGTTTTGGCTATTAGAATTTATCCCTTCATGCTCAGTTTCCCTAGGTAGTTTGTACCCTTTATGGATTGCGAGTGGAGTGCTGTGTCTTTAATTAGATCTAGCCCTCCTGAGTCCTGACATATCCCTTTAGCTCAGTTGTACCAGTCCCAGCCACTGGGGGGCTCCCTGGGAGTTTCTTGGGTTATTCCTATATTTGCCTTGCAGCTTGGGATCTCTCCTGTCTATCTATACAGTGGTGCTATTATTGCCAGTACATTTAGCAAGATGGTGATTTTAACACCATCTAATGTGCAGCAATGCATCTGGCTTCATTCACGCACTGTGATGTCATTTCCTTTCATACTATTGAATGAGCACGGAGATTTGCACAACGCTCACTTATCTTTTCCAAGAGGGTGCCGGTGACTTCAGTGGTCACTATGCATGTGCGAAATCACATTGCACACCTGCCTTTTGTTCTGACATGTGCAGGGGGCTAATTAGGACGCCAAATACGAAGGTTTTGTTATATAGATGTTCCTGTGACCTACAGGGTGAGTCATCTGACCTATATTTAATTATTGGGATTTTTTCACCTGGTATTTACCTGCATAATTAAGCACTATTGCACTGTAATACTAATGTATCTATCCTCTATCTATGTATCTATCTATCAATCTATTATCTATCTATCTATCTATCTATCTATTATCTATCTGTCTATTATCTATCTATCGATCTATTATCTATCTATCTGTCTATTATCTATCTATCTATCTATCTATCTATTTATCCCATATCTATCTACCTATTATCTCTCATTCTATCTATTATCTTTCTAACAATTATCTATCTATTATCTCATATCTATCTGTCTATTTATTATCTATCTATCTATTATCTATCTATCTATTATCTATCTATCTATTATCTATCTATTATCTATCTATCTATTATCTGTCTATCTATTATCTATCTATCATCTATCTATCTATCATCTATCTATCTATCTATTATCTATCTATTATCTATCTATCTAATGTTTAATTTATTTAATTAATAAATTCATTAATTAGAATCAGGGGATTTCCCGCAGCTCAGGCGTAACATCTCACAATATGAGGTTCCCATAATATTTGCATATTTATCTTATTAAAATGAAAGCTGCTATTATAGATGACTGAGATTTTTTTGTTGTTGACACATGAAAACTATACCGAAAATAATATGTGTCAGACGGATGGCAGTTTATATTATGTATGCATATATGCAAGGCAGAAATTATCATTAGGAACAATAGACTATTGTCTATACAAAGTAGAGACTGAGGGAGGCCTTTTATTGCTTTAATGCATCTTAAAGGGAACCTGTCAGTCGGTTCATGCTGCTGAAACCACGGTCAGCATTAATCAGAGCCTGACTGCACGACTGCAGCCAGATATATTTTTCTCTGAAATGCTGGACCATAGTTGGAGACAAGGCTTGTCTGGTGCCGCTCCTTGCAGGCTTCTCCAAGCACAGCTCCCATAGCCAGAGACCTGTCAATCATCTGGAACGATGCTGGGAGAAGACAGCCGATGCTGGGAGAAGACAGCCGATCCTGTAATTGGAGGATAGAGCGTTTCAGAGAAAAATATACCTCGCTGCAGTCGTGCAGCCCGGCTCTGATTAATGCTGACTGTGGTTTGGGCAGCATGAATCGAGTGACAGGTTCCTCTTAAGTGTTTTACTTTTCAAGAAGAATACACTAGAATTATGTCCAGATTACATACCATAGAGAAAAACACATTACATTATGGGGAAATTCATCAAACAGTTTATGCAAGTTTTCTGGAATTAAAAAGTTGCATTTTTTTTTGCACAAATTTTGTTTGCACAAACCGTTTTACGTCTTCATGCTATTTCCCATGGCACTTTCCTGCAAAGTTGCAAAACTAAGCAGAAAGGGTGGGATCCTACTGATATAAAATACTGAACGAATACTGAATGTGTGAGCGTGGTCTTAGACTGTAGTTCACAAGCTGCCTGAAGATGCATTAAATATACTTACATCTCCGTACGGGTTGCATATGTATAAAGCAGGATCAAAAGCTGAGCCCGCTTCATAACAGGCAGGTGCTGACTGTGTTATACTGCAGACATCTCTCCCTAACAGAAGTGGCCAGAGCTACAGTAGCTCCAATTTCTGCTGTATGATCTTTCAGATGTAGCTAATCAATGGCAGCAGCATTTAAATGGTTGACTCGCTGAGGTGTGCGTGCACCAACCCTCATCAGTCTCCACGCAACGCGATCGCAGGTGCCAATGAACTTAACACCATTCATTGCAGCTGGGGACCTAATGAAGGCCTCTGTCACTGCCCTATTGGTTCCCCTATAAAGTAACTTTATACTGCAATTCTATAGTTCAGGCTTTCAAATGATTGCAGGTTCAAGTCCCCTAGTTGGACTGAAAAGTAAAGTAAAAATTAATAAATATTTTTTTAAAATATAAAGAAAATAAAAATGTAAAAGTTTTAAACAACCTCTATTCTGACTCCATGACTGGGTTGCAACTGTTGGGGTCTTCTTGAGACAGCGTTTCTATGAATGTCTGTTTTGAACCAGTACTCACACCATGAACTTTATCAGATAGCTTCAACTCATCTGCAGAGGCATTTATTAAGATCCCAGAAGAAGTTTATTCTGAGGCTGAATTCTTGTATTATCCACAATAGTAGCAGCAGGTGAAAAGATGATCCTTAGCTGAGGATATACAGAGAGAGTAACAGAAGGCAACGGAGAAAGAGAAAAAATGGAAGAAAGGAGGGGATACATGCATCAGAACTGGACTACAAGGAGACAAATAGGACAAACCTCAAAAAGGGCAAACCTGATTGCATAGCAGAATAAAAACAGCAATACAATTTTAATGCAATACTGTGTGATTCCTAAGTCGTGGGACATGACAACCCCCTTTATGAAAAGGAAAGGTGAGAAAATATAAAAAATAAACATTTGGCATGTAAAGAAAAAAGTCTGGAAGAGCAGAATTGCTGTTTCTGGTCCACCAACCCCAAAAGAACCAAATGTTTTTTTACTTTTTGTAAAGTTTAGAATTTTTTTTTTAATCATTACATTCATAAAATATACCCCAGTTTGGTGGTATTAGTCACATAATCATACTGGCACGAAGTATTATGTTACCAAATAATTTTTAAACTACAATTAGCCCCACAAAAACAAGCCCTTGTGTGGCTACGTAGATGTAGAAAACTACAAAAAAGTTTTGGAAGAGGGAAAAAAACAAAAAGCGCAAAAACAATCAATGGCCCAGTCTTGATGGGGTTAAGAGATGTGCTCCTCCAAATGAACTGGGGGAATCTTACTTCAATGGACTTTTCTTTAAGACTGGTTTAAGAAATGCCAGTCGAGATGAGTAGGTATTTACACACGTGGTTAAAATTGTTGGTACCCCTCGTTTAATGAAAGAAAAACCCACAATGGTCACAGAAATAACTTGAATCTGACAAAAGTAATAATAAATTAAAATTCTATGAAAATGAACAAATGAAAGTCAGACATTGCTTTTCTGCTTCCACAGAATTAAAAAAAAAATTAAACTCATGAAATAGGCCTGGACAGAAATGATGGTACCCCTGAAAATAATGTGACAAAAGGGACATGTTAAATCAAGTTGTGTCCACTAATTAGCATCACAGGTGTCTACAATCTTGTAATCAGTCAGTGGGCCTGTATATAGGGCTACAGATACTCACTGTGCTGTTTGGGGACATGGTGTGTACCAAACTCAACATGGACCAGAGGAAGCAAAGGAAAGAGTTGTCTCAGGAGATTAGAAAGAAAATTATAGACAAGCATGTTAAAGTAAAGGTTATAAGACCATCTCCAAGCAGCTTGATGTTCCTGTGACTACAGTTGCACATATTATTCAGAAATGTAAGATCCATGGGACTGTAGCCAATCTCCCTGGATGTGGCCGCAGGAGGAAAATTGATGACAAACCAAAGAGACGGATAATACAAATGGCAACAAAAGAGCCCAGGATAACTTCTAAAGAGATTAAAGGTGAACTTCAAGCTCAAGGAACAACAGTGTCAGATCGCACCATCCGACGTTGTTTGATCCAAAGTGGACTTCATGAGAGACGACCAAGCAGAACACTATTGTTGAAAAAAAAATCATAAAAAAGCCAGACTGGAATTTGCCAAACTACATGTTGACAAGCCACAAAGCTTCTGGGAGAATATCCTATGGACAGATGAAACAAAAATGGAAGTTTTTGGCAAGGCACATCAGCTCTATGTTCACAGATGGAAAAATTAAGCATATCAAGAAAAGAACACTGTCCCTACTGTGAAACATGGAGGAGGCTTTGTTATGTTTTGGGGCTGCTTTGCTGCATCTGGCACAGGGGGTGTCTTGAATCTGTGTAGGGCACAATGAAATCTCAAGACTATCGAGGGATTCTAGAGAGAAATGTGCTGCCCAGTGTCAGAAAGCTTGGTCTCTGTAACATCCCTGGCGGCCTGCTGGCATGGCTTACCACCTCCCACCATGCAAGACCGCCATCTTACCTATCAGTCCAGGCTGCACACTTTGCTCCAGTACCTGCTGTGTGTATGTCTCTTGTCTGATTGCTTAGGGCGGCGGCGCGGTTACTGCCTGATTCTTATAGTTACTGTGTGCGCACTTCTAATGCGTCCCCAGTCTATTGTTGTGAGTCACTGGATACTTAACCTCCCTCCACCCAGTAGGAGGTGCCTGAGCAACACTTGCTTTCAGTGTGTTCTGTGCAACTCAGTTCCCAGGTCCTGTCCTGTATCTAGTCTGTTCCGCCACCCTGGGGGCTGTATACCCAGGCCCGTTATCTGTATCTTTGACTTCTAGTCTGTTCCGCCACCCTGGGGGCTATATACCCAGGCCTGTTATCTGTATCTGTGAATTCTAGTTTGTTTCCGCCACCCTGGGGGCTGAGTTCCCAGGCTTGTTCCTGTAACTTGTTCAGTTCCTGTCTGAACTGTGTCCTAGCCCGTTACCTGTTTGTCTCTATGTCCGTACCTGCCCTTTTCCTGCAGTGTATGAACCTGCACCTAACTCCAACTCATTGTCTCAGTACTTCTGTTTGTGAGTTTTGTGTCCACTCGCTACTTCATTGTAAGTACCTTGTGTGTATCTGGCTCTGCTTATCCCGTTTCCCTGCCTCCGCATCTACCTCCTGTGTTCTAACTATCTTCCTGTATTTTCCAGTCTGTTCCATGTGAATAGAGCCCTGTCCTGTCTGCCTGCACCTTCTGCTCTGTTCTGCTCTGCTTGCCCACCGCACCTGCGATTTCGCTCTGCTCTGCTTGTCCACTGCACCGGTGGCTTCGCTCTGCCCTGCTTGTCCACCACACCTGCAGTTTCGCTCTGCTCTGCTCGTCCACCTCACCTGCGGTTTCGCTCTGCTCTGCTTGTCCACTGCACCTGTGGTTTTGCTCTGCTCTGCTTGTCCACCGCACCTGCGGTTTCGCTCTGCTCAGCTTGTCCTCCGCGCCTGTGGTTCTGCTCTGCTAGTCCACCACACCCGCGGCTCTGTTCCTGTATCCCAGTCTGTACTGGTCCCTATCCAGCCTGCGTTCCTACCTGCCAGCACCCGCCTGTCTGCATACCAGCCATGCCTGCCAGTACCTGCCTGTCTGCATACCAGCCGTGCCTACCAGTACCCACCTGTCTGCATACCAGCTGTGCCTGCCCGTTCCTGCATTCCCCGGTGTGGGTCAACAGCTGTGACCGGGGTCTGACCTGGAGTAGCACCTGGTCCCTCTGCTCAATTCCTCCCTGGCTCACGGAGTCGACTGAGCTGCCGTGCGACCTTGGTCGGACCGAGTTGATACTTAGTCACGCCCCTCCAGGCACTCCTCGGTTCATGGTCCAGTGGGATCACTAAACACGCTCACGCCAGTTAGTCCGGGCGTGTGCGTAACAGTCTCAGTCGCAGGTCATGGGTCTTGCAACAGTATAATGACCCAAAACACACAGCTAAAAGCACCCAAGAATGGCTAAGAGGAAAACATTGGACTATTCTGAAGTGGCCTTCTATGAGCCCTGACCTAAATCATAGTGAGCATCTTTGGAAAGAGTTGTAACATGCCGTCTGGAAAAGGCAACCTTCAAACACGAGACAACTAGAGCAGTTTGCTCATGAGGAGTGGGCCAAAATACCTGTCGAGAGGTGCAGAAGTCTCATTGACAGTTACAGGAATCGTTTGATTGCAGTGATTGCCTCAAAAGGTTGTACAACAAAATATTAAGTTAAGAAGAACCATCATTTCTGTCCAGGCCTATTTCATCAGTTTAATTTGTTTTTTAAATTCTGTGGATGCAGGGTTGAAAAGCAATGTCTGACTTTCATTTGTTTATTTTCATAGATTTTTAATTTATTATTACTTTTGTCAGATTCAAGTTATTTCTGTGACCATTGTGGGTTTTTCTGCGCCTTTCTGGGGACATGATCTGATCATCTGTCATGTGCCCCTAACAGCCGCGGGTGGAATCGTGATCCATCCGCAGCTGTTTACATGTTAAATGCCACTGTCAATCTGTGGTTGTCATTGCCAGGATGCTGAGCGCCGCCCAGCGATCGGTGCTCATAGCAAGTGAGCATTTCCCTACACATGATTTGATCATACCCTGTGTGTAGCAGAGGCGATCAGAACGCCGCAGCTTCTAGTCTCCCATGGAGACTATTGAAGCATGTAAAAAGAAAACAAAAAAAATGTTCGCCCCCCCTTTCGCCCCATTCAAAATAAAAGAGTAAAAAAAAAAAATCAAATATACACATATTTGGCATCGCCACATTCAGAATCATCCGATCTATCAATATATAAAAATAATTAATCCGATTGCTAAACGGCGTAACGAGAAAAAAATCAAAACGCCAGAATTAAGATTTTTACTTGCCGCAGCATTGCAATAAAATGCAATAACAGGCGATCAAAACCCCCAAATGGTATCAATAAAAACGTCAGCTGGGTGCGCAAAAAATAAACCCTCTCTCGGCCCCAGATCCTGAAAAATGGAGACGCTATGGGTCTTGGAAAATGGCGCCATTTTTTTTTAACAAACTTTGGATTTTTTTTCGCCACCTAAATAAAAAAGAACCTATACATGTTTGGTATCTACGAACTCATAATGACCCGAAGAATCATAATGGCAGCTCAGTTTTAGCATTTAGTGAACATGGTAAAAAAACAAAAAACAACAACTGTGGAATTGCACTTTTTTTGCAATTTAACCGAACTTGGAATTTTTTTCCCGTTTTCCAGCACACAATATGGTAAAACCAATGATGTCGTTCAAAAGTACAACTCGTCCTGCAAAAAAAAAAATAAGCCATCAGATGGCCATATTGACCGAAAAAATTAAAAAGTTATGGCTCTGGGAAGAAGGGGAGAAAAAAACGAAAGCGTAAAATTAGAAAATGGCCTGGGGATGAAGGGGTAAAACATAAGATAAATCTCAAATTGCATTTTTTTATATTACTGAAATTTTTGACCATGATGTTATTGCTTCCACTTCCACGTTCGTTCCCACTGTTTTTGCTTCTGTCGCTGGATTATGCCACACCTGTGTTGCAGCACCATTAGGTGAAAGTGCAGCAGTTTGGGTTACTCTACAACTAGTGCTACATGTCAGACTGGGAGCTTGAGGGTTATCTCCTAAATTTGTTACCAAAATTGCTCTCTTCTGTGAGCTTGAGTAGGACGGTGATCCCCTGGTTGCCAGTTATGAGCCTAGCTTCTTGTTGCTTGTGTTATAGCCTCTACACTGCGTTTTTGATTCCTGTTCTTTGACCTCGGTCCATAGTTTGACCACCCTTATGCCAGATGTTTCTACTCCCAGTATTGACGTGGTCTTCCAACCATCCTATCCAGTCTGTGCCATCCATTAGCCTGTCCGTAGAAGCTTTTTTTTTAGATCTGTTCGGCTACCATGCTCAGACCCTCTATTACAGTTGTATTGGCAGGGTTGTATTGGCAGCTAACATTTTTCACCGGCACATTAGAATACCATAATAAATCATTAAGATTTTTAATTGATATATTTCTACAGCCCATAATTCTGAAACAAAGAAATTAACAGCATTCATTGTGAACTGATAAATGGTGATAATTACGGTCATAACAACCTGTACAAATTTTTCCAACCTCAAAAAAATCACGGACACATCAATTTTTTTATGGACAGGGCAAAAACTGTACTATTTTTGTGGCCTGTCAGGTTCAGCCAGGTAGTTAGTATAAGGCAGTAGGAATAGAGGTAGCATAGTGTGTTTCCTGATAATATATATAGCACTATTCATTATCACATTGTGTCCTTCCTACCTATTGCAGCTCTCCTCTCACAGCACTCTCAGCTCTGCTGTACTCACCTCTCCCCACAATGAGATGAAAGCTGGAGATGTTTGTAATGACATTCAGCTCATCTGTACCCCTATCCTTCCACACTGACTGCTATTAGATGAAAACTGAAAGTGTTTGTAATGGCACATAGCTCTGCTGTACTCTACACATTAGGTGCATAGATGACAGAGGAGAGAAGGGCTGTCAGTCATTACATATCTTACAGGAGAAAGCATGTTCTTCTGACCTTCTGGGATGTGTTCTTTTTCCACTGCACATTCTCCAACGCATTTTATAATTCTTATAATTGGACAACATCATTCTGGGGAAAAAAGTACATATCCCCAGAAAAGACTGTCTGGTAACACCCTGTTGGGCTTATCAAGAATTAAAAATTAAACTTTACAAGCTAATATCTCCCCAACAAAGATGAGAAATAAAAAAATGTTTTATTCAGCTCTGCTGCCACTATTCCATGATGTGACCAGTTTAACATGCTTAAACTGTAGAAAGGTCCGGCACCTAAAATGTATTTTCTAAATATCTATCCTTACACCCTAACTACTATTGTAATTTGCTTTATTACACAATACCCACAATACTTTTTCCTATCTAATCCCCCATTTTTTTTACTGCACTTCCTGTGACATTTTATTTGTGAAGAGTTTCAAATGTGACATCACAGGAGGCTGGGGCTGCACTCACTCTCCGCAGCATCCATTGCTGCCCCTCCTGCAACAAAATGTCACAGGGGGCAGTGCTGCAGTTTGTTACGAGTCCTGGTGGTGGAACCTCTGTGCTTCGGTGCAAGGAGGGACTAGAGGGACGTGACTAAGTGCCTACTCGGACCGACCAAGGTCACATGGCGGCTTAGTCGACTCCATGAACCAGGGAGGAACCGGGCAGGTGGACCAGGTGCCACTTTGGGACCGACCTTGTGTGTGAGCAGGTGACTCTCACGGGTCAGATGGCAGGAACTGACCGGTACAACGAATGAGCACGGCAGGTAGGCTGACGGGTGGACCGGGTAGATAAGCAGGCTGGTTCGGCATATAGCCAGACGGGTGCTCCGGGTAGGCGAGCAGGCGGGCACGGCAGGTAACTGGCAGGTGCTCCGGGTAGACTGGCAGGCGGGCATGACAGGTAACAGGCAGGTGCTCCAGGTAGGCAGGCGGGTGGGCACGACAGATAACAGGCAGGTGCTCCAGGTAGGCAGACTGGCGGGCACGGAAGGTTACAGACAGATGCTCCATGTAAGCAGGCTGGCGGGCACAACTGTAGACAGGCTGGAGAACAGAACCGTTAGACAGGCTGGCGGGCTGGACTGACAGATAGACTGGCAGGCAGGACTGACAGGCAGCGGGACCTAAGGGCTGGAGCAAGTGTTTAGCACACGGAAAAACAACCTTGCACAGGCACCTACATTTTGGAGGAGGTGCCTTATAAAGGGGAAGTCCTCCGGCCATTGGCCGGGGACTCTATAGGACGGCGCACGCAGCCCCTTTAAGAGGGAGGCAGGGCGCGCGCCCTAAGCACAGTGCCCGGGAAGCTGCACGTGGTGCGTGCCACAGCTGCAGGGGAGCGGGAACACGCCGGACCTGGACCGTGGCGGTGAGGGGAACGGAGTCTCTGCCCAGCAGGAGGCTGAGACGCCGATGCTACAGTTATTAGTTTCTTGCATCACCATCCCCTCTGAAGACGTCTTCGATTCTGAAGCCTCCTAATATAATGAACTGGTAGAGGACGAAATTCTGCAACAAATTAAGAATGCAACATGTTTTTCTCAGTATCTGACATGAAATCAGAATAAACCTTTCCCGTTTTAGGTCAATTAGGATTATCATCATTTTTTAATATTTGCCAAATGCCAGAATAATGAGGGAGAGAGAGAATATTTTAAGGCATTTTTATTACTTACTGCAAAGTCAAAAGTTTACATACCCTAAGATTAATATACCTTTAAACAATTCTGGACAGCCCATATGATGATGTTATGTGTTTTGGAAGCTTCTGATAGTTTTTTTTAGCAACATCTCATTTAATTAGAGAGACACCTGTGGATATATTTAAATGCACACCTGAAACACATTGCTTCTTTGTGTAGCATCATAGGAAAGTCTAAAGACATCAGCCAAGATATCATAAAAAGAATTGTAGACTTGCAAAAGCCTGGCTCATCCTTGGGTACAATTTCAAGATACCTGAAGGAGCCTTGTTCATCTGTACAAACAATTATACACAAGTACAAACAAGATGGGAATGTCCAGCCATCATACCGCTCAGGAAGGAGATGGCTTCTGTGTCCCTGAGATGAACGTGCTTTGGTCCGACATGTGCATATCAACCCAAGGACAAAAGCAAAAAACCTTGTGAAGATGATGGCGGAAGCTGGTAAGATTGTGTCAACAACCACAGTGAAACGAGTACTGTATCAACATGGGCTGAAAGGCCGCTCTGCCTGGAAGAAGCCATTACTCCAAAAGAAGCATAAAAAAGCCAGATTAATGTTTGCAAATGCACACAGGAATAAAGACCTTAATTTTTGGAGATATGTCCTGTGGTTTGATGAAACTAAAATTGAACGTTTTGGGCATAATGACCATTGCTACGTTTGGAGGAAAAAGGGAGTAGCTTGGAAGCCTAAGAACACCATCCCAACTGTGAAACACATGGGTGGCAGCATCATGTAGTGGGGCTGTTTTGCTGTAGGAGGGACAGGTGCACTTCACAAAATAGATGGCATCATGAGGAAAGATTATGTGGCAATACTGAAGCAACATCTCAAGACATCTGTGAGGGGCTCAGGGTGGTAGTTGTGGCGAGTCGCTGCTGCATTCCCCCACCCTGGTTTCCTGACAAAGACAAATGTCCCAATTCTCCTGTGCTGTGCGTGTGGTGTGTAACACATTTCAGTAGCAGATCTCTGCTGTCTTCGGTTCTTCCACCTCAGGAACCGCCGCACACACATCTAGAGACTTCCACTCCATTTTATAAAAAAAAACTTTACTTGAACGCTTGAATTGAACTTCATACAGCATGCAGCATTAATCACATACTTTTCCAGGGTTACCGTCCTTTGCACCGCACGTAATGATGTTCACTGTCTGTTTGTCCTGAGTTGTCCCTTCCATGATTGGCCTTTTTGGCCTATGAGACGCTCACAGCTCTAAGAGTCCCGTACTGTCTTTTCTGTACTATTCCCCATCCGACTTCCTGGAAGATTTTGAGACAAGCTTCTCTGCTTGCTCCTGTAGACCGGAGCCCCCAAACGTTAAGCGAAAGTCTATTTCAGAGTTCCTGACTGACGTTCCTCTGCTGCTGGACAGGCCATGCTTCTTGTGCCCCCTGGACCTCCAACTACTGCTCTTGTCACCTCTCTCCTCCTCCCTCTCACCAGAACTGCCTGCAATCAGGAAGTGTCTCAGTTCTTCACTGCACCTACTCCTCCCACACTGGAGCAGCTCCTAAACCCCTTAACTCTTTCCTAACTTACAACTACATTCTCTCTAAGCTATAGTGCCAACTTCTGCACTACTCATCTATTAATCTATTAATACTCTATCTGCACTAAGCAATACTCTACCTGCACTAACCTATACTGACCCTGTAACTGACACATCAGACAGTTGGTCACAATCTCACATATAAAACAGAGTATACATAATGTGTATAAAGAGGGGAGAGGCACATGACCGTCTCGGTCACCCTCCTACACATCAGCCAGGAAGTTAAAGTTTGGGCGGAAATGGGTCTTCCAAATGGACAATGACCCGGAGCATACTGCCAAAATGGTAACAAAGTGGCTTAAGGATAACAAAGTCAATGTTTTGGAGTGGCCATCACAAAGCCCTGATCTCAATCCAATTTATGGGCAAAGCGTAAAAGGCTGTGAGCAAGACAACCTACAGACCTTGATCAGTTACACCAGTTTTGTCAGGAGGAATGGGCCCAAATTACAACCAACTATTGTGAGAAGCTTGTGGAAGGAGATCCCAAAAGTTTCACCCAAGTTATTCAGATTATGGGCAATGGTACCAAATACTAATGAAATGTATGCAAACTTTTGATTTTGCAGTAAGTAATAAAAATGCCTTAAAACATTCTCTCTATCTCATTATTCTGGCATTTGGCAAATATTAAAAATTATGATAATCCTAATTGACCTAAAACAGGAAAGGTTTATTCTGATTTCATGTCAGATATTGGGAAAAACATGCAGATGTGTCTTTTTATATAGTGTATGTAAACTCTTGGTTTCAACTGTACATAGTGATTATTAATATATTTGGTTCTGCATTGGCATGCTATTTTGACCCCCTAAATTACTGCTACACATACAGTACAGACCAAAAGTTTGGACACACCTTCTTATTTAAAGATTTTTCTGTATTTTCATGACTTTGAAAATTGTACATTCACACTGAAGGCATCAAAACTATGAATTAACACATGTGGAATTATGTACTTAACAAAAAAGTGTGAAACAACTGAAAATATGTCTTATATTCTAGGGTCTTCACAGTAGCCACCTTTTGCTTTGATGACTGCTTTGCACACTCTTGGCATTCTCTTGATGAGCTTCAAGAGGTAGTCACCGGAAATGGTCTTCACTTCACAGGTGTGCCCTGTCAGGTTTAATAAGTGAAATTTCTTGCCTTATAAATAGAGATGAGCGGTGTTCGACTCGAACTGTTCGCCAATCTCAAATTCGAGCTGTTTTGGGCGGTGTTCGAGCCGTTCGGCGAACACGAACAATTTGAAAAAAATTCGGCTGTTCGAGGTTATGTTCGATAACTGTTCGTGCACCAAAATCATAACTGGATTTTTTCTCAGTAATGCTGAAAATTAATGTTAGTACGCAGTTTGAGTGTACAGCGGGGCGGGGGGAGGGGCAGGGGATGGATCTCTGCATAAATAATGAAGATCTCCATTTTTTTTTTCTTTCCCGCATTTACAGTGGGGAGGTGCAGTCTGTCAGCCTATCAGCAGCGCACACACGGAGCGAACTGCTTTTTTTCACGCAAGCAAGGGCATGTGTCATTGGCAGTGTATGTCACATGTCCTTGCCCTATAAGACCCAGCCATTTTCCACGTAGCCACCATTTTCTCACTGCTGCAGCTGCGTGTTAGACGGCACCGCTGTTGCTGTGTGCGCTATACTTTGAGTGTTAATTTCTAGCCAATTTTTGCACAAATCTACAGATAGCTTGGGAGTAGGGAATAGTTGTGATTGCAGTCCTTTTGAGGACTAGGTTACATAATTTCCTACGACTTTTATCAGGAAGGTCTGTGCTCTTAAATAGATAGGTTGGGAGTAAAGACTAATTGTAATTGCAGTCCTTTTGAGGGTTAGGTTACATCAGTTCCTATCACTTTTTGCCAGGCGGGTCTGTGCCAGTGCTGTGCAAGTTTCTTTCACAGCATTTGGCTAAATCTAGCTAAGCAAATCCTTTTTGGCCTCTTGCAGTGTGTGTTAGCTAGTGGAGTAGCCTATCTGTGTTGCAAGCTACACCACCTGTGTATAGAATACAAATTTTTTTACTGCACCTAGCCAAGTAAAACCTTTTGGGCATAGCATCATTCTATTAGTCCATCTATACTAACCTCCACCAGGTTTCAAATTCAAAATAATTTTTAGCTGCATCTAGCTCTGAAAAAATATTTGGGCTTGTAGCAGTGTGTGGGACTTGTTCTATTAGTCCATCTATACTAACCTCCACCAGGTTGCAAATTCAAAATAATTTTTATCTGCATCTAGCTCTGAAAAAATATTTGGGCTTGTAGCAGTGTGTGGGACTTGTTCTATTAGTCCATCTATACTAACCTCCACCAGGTTGCAAATTCAAAATAATTTTTATCTGCATCTAGCTCTGAAAAAATATTTGGGCTTGTAGCAGTGTGTGGGACTTGTTCTATTAGTCCATCTATACTAACCTCCACCAGGTTGCAAATTCAAAATAATTTTTATCTGCATCTAGCTCTGAAAAAATATTTTAACTTGTAGCAGTGTGTGGGACTTGTTCTATTAGTCCATCTATACTAACCTCCACCACCTGTGTATGTTATAAAATTGTTTTACTGCATCTAACCCAGCCAATACTTTTGGGCTAATACCACAGTTTGGCCACTCAGCTCTGCTCGGTTCCCATCCATTGTTTTTTGTGCAAACAACTCCAGAGTTGTCAATTAGTTAACCACCAAAATGGGTGGAAAAGGGCCTGCTGCTGGTGGAAAGGGGAATAGGCGTGTTGGGAAGGGAAAAAAAGGTTGTGTCCGTGGGGTAGGTGTTAAAGCAACAGTAACATCTGCAGAAGAAAGACCATCTTCCAGCCAAACTAAGATGTCTACTTCTTTTAGCGGACAATGTGATAAGATCCCTTTCTTATGGCCACGCCAATCGCTGCAAATTCCAGATGAGGCACAAAAACAGCAGGTGCTTCAATGGATATCAAGTGCTCCTTTAAGTGGGCTCTCCTCCACCTCAACTTCAATATCACAAATACTCCAGTCCTCAGAGGTGTCACCCCAATCGCACTTGCTTCCTCACAGCTCCCAAGTCTCCAGCTGCCCGTCTGAGTATGGGGTAGAACAGATGGTTGAGTCTGCAGAGCTGTTTACTCATACTATAGCCTGGGAATCAGAGGTCGGCTCCAGAGCTTTTGTGAATCCAGACGAGGAAATGATCTGCACTGATGCCCAGAATCTTTATGAGTCGGATCCAGGAACAGACGCAGAAGGTTCTGACCATAATGTAGACCCTCTTTCCCAAACTGTAACTTCTGTTGGTGGAGACAATGAGGAAGACGATGAGGAGACTCAAATACCTGATTGGAGCGACAACTTGAGTTTTTTGTCAGGGCAGGAAGAGGTTGGCTCTGAGGACGACGGGTGTGATAACACACAGGATGATGATGACGAGGTTGGAGATCCCACTTACTGTCAATCCACAGTCAGCCAAGAGATGAGGTCAGCAGAGGAGGTGGAAGAGGATGCTAGTGACGACGAGGTCAGGTTGCGCATTCCTGGACAGAGATGTAGTACTAGAAGCACGTCAACAACTGCATCCTCAAACACAACTCTGCCTCTGACCACAAGTCGTGGTGGCTCTTCAGGTCGCATGGGTGCTAAGCCTTGCATAGCCTGGGCATTTCTTCAGATCGATAAGGATGACCCAACTCGTGTTATCTGTAACATTTGTCAGCAAAAGCTAAGTAGAGGCCAAAAAATACATAGTTTGAGTACTTCATGCATGAACCGGCACATGGATATGAAGCATAAGTTGCAGTGGGAAGCTCACTGTGCTACAATGCGGCCTAGCCGGCCGGGCCAACCACCGTCTGCCACATCTTGTGCATCCGCAGCCTCTTCATCCTCTGTGACTGGGGGGACAGCAGTCACACCTGTTTTGGGACGCAGACCTGCCACCTCTTTACCCGCAACAGCCAGAGTGATTGGCAGGTCATCATTTCCTTTGGAGGTGGAAACACCAGCTGGTGTTCAGCGCTGTCCGACATCGATAGCACCACCTTTGGATCAAGGCAACCTAACATGTCCGCCTGCATCTTCCTCACAGACCGGCAGTTTGCCGGGGACACCCTTCTCAACCCCGTCTAAGCACAACAGTCAGCCCTCAGTCCCTCAGATGTGGACAAGTAAAAGAACATTTCCTCCTAGCCATGAGAAAGCTAAGAGGTTGAATTTCACCATCTGCAAGCTCTTGGCTACAGAAATGCTGCCTTTCCGCCTGGTGGACACAGAGGATTTTCGAGACCTTATGTCAGTCGCAGTGCCCCAGTACCAGATGCCCAGTCGGCAATACTTCTCAAAGAAAGGTGTGCCTGCACTCCACCAGCATGTCGCACACAACATCACCGCTTCTTTGAGAAACTCTGTGTGTGACAGGGTGCATTTCACCACAGACACTTGGACGAGTAGGCATGGACAGGGGCGTTACATGTCGCTGACTGGGCACTGAGTAACTATGGTGACAGCAGGACAAGGGGCTGCTGTCCAAGTCTTGCCGTCCCCACGAGTTTTGCGTCAATCCTCTTTATCTCGAAGTTCCTCCACTGCTTCTGCCTCCTCAACCTCCTCTCGGTCCTCCACCTGCACCCAAAGCCTGTCTGGTCATGCCACAAGCTTTCTAACTGAGCAGTAGGGATCCTGCACACCTCCTTACTATGCTGGCAGCAGGGCTCAACGTCATCAGGCGGTTTTTACTTTGAAATGTCTGGGAAATGTGAGTCACACAGCTGAGGAGTTGTGGTCAGCTCTGGAGAACCAGTTTCATGAATGGTTGTCTCCACTGGACCTGAAACCAGGGAAGGCCGTGTGCGACAATGCTGCAAACCTGGTTGCGGCCCTTCGCCGGGGCAATGTCACACACGTGCCTTGTATGGCTCACGCGTTGAACCTGGTTGTCCAGCAATTTTTAGCCCACTATCCCGGACTAGATGGCCTTCTGCAGAGGGCACGGTCGCTGTGTGCTCACTTCCGCCGTTCGCATCCTGCAGCTCAGCGACTTACATCTCTACAGAAGTCGTTGGGCCTGCCACTTCACCGGCTAAAATGCGATGTGCCTACCCGGTGGAATTCAACTCTGCACATGTTGCAGCGACTGTGGCAGCACCGACAAGCCCTGGTGCAATATGTTCTGACGTATAGCCTGGGCCAACGAGATCCAGAGGTCCAGAGGTGGGGCAAATCACGCTGGAGGAGTGGTCTCAGAGGACCTATGCACCCTTCTGCACAGTTTTGAAATGGCGACGAAGATGTTTAGTGCTGACGATGCCATTATCAGCATGACTATTCCGGTGATTTACATGCTGGAGCACATGTTAAACAGAATTCGGAGTCACGTGGTGGCACAAGAGGAGGTGGAGGATGTAGAGGAGGAGGAGTTGTATGCGGAAGAGCTAACATCTGCAAGGTCCAGACAGTCGGCAGCATCAAAGTGGCAGGCATGTGAGGGTGGGGGAGATGGTTTTACCAGGGTGCATGGTAGCAGCCAAACTAGTGAGGAAGGTGCAAGAGCCCAGGAAGAAGTGGAGGACGAACTAATGGAGAACTGATGGAAGACTCATCAGATGAGGGAGACCTTGATCACATTTCTGTTGTGCGAGGTTGGGGGGAGAGGGCAAAGGAAGGAAGCATGATTGTTACCTCGCCACCAACACAACAGGGACTTGGTGCTCCTGGATGCGCAAGACACATGAGTGCCTTCTTGCTGCACTACCTGCAACATGACCCTCGAATTGTGAGAATTAGAAATAATCCTGACTACTGGGCTGCCACACTGTTAGATCCCCGGTACAAAAGTAAATAAGCAGAAATTATTCCTGCCATAGAAAGGGATGCACGCATGCAGGAGTATCAGCAGAGACTGTTGCAGAATCTTACATGTGCTTTTCCACAAAACACCAGTGGTGCACGTAATGAATCTCACAGTTCCAACTTGCCAACCGTGGGACCGTCGAGTGTTCAGCACTCAAAACGTAACAGAAACACAGTATCTGCTGGTAACATCAATTTTGCGGAATCATTTCACCACTTTTTTAGCCCATCCTTTGCAAGGCCACAGGAGACAAGAAGTCTGACACATAGTCAACGCCTAGAGACGATGGTACAGGAGTATCTCCAAGTAAACATTGAAGCCATGACTGTGTCACTGGACCCTTGCTCTTTTTGGGCTTCCAATCTGGATAAATGGCCGGAGCTCGCCACTTACGCCTTGGAGATCTTGTCATGCCCCTCAGCCAGCGTTCTGTCTGAACGTGTGTTCAGCGCTGCTGGTGGTGTGCTGACAGATAAGCGCACGCGGCTCTCCACTGATAATGTAGACAGACTCATGTTCATAAAGATGAACAAATCATGGATCCAAAATGACTTTTCTACCCCTGTGTCATCCTGGCGAGAGTAAAAGCTTGATGATTTGTTAAAATCACCTCACCAACCGTTTTAAGCTTTCATATTACTAATCATGTTTATCTGTATCTTGGCTGCATTTTTATCTGCATCTAGCTCTGAAAAAATATTTGGGCTTGTAGCAGTGTGTGGGACTTGTTCTATTAGTCCATCTATACTAACCTCCACCAGGTTGCAAAATCAAAATAATTTTTATCTGCATCTAGCTCTGAAAAAATATTTGGGCCTTGTAGCAGTGTGCAGTACTGATTCTATTAGGCCATCTATACTAAACTCCACCAGATTTAAAATTACTAATCATGTTTATCTGTATCTTGGCTGGAAAATAATTTGGGCCTTGTAGCTGTGTGCAGTACTGATTCTATTAGGCCATCTATACTAAACTCCACCAGATTTAAAATTACTAATCATGTTTATCTGTATCTTGGCTGGAAAATAATTTGGG
The DNA here is from genome assembly GCF_046119375.1 of Phyllobates terribilis. NCBI lineage: Eukaryota > Metazoa > Chordata > Amphibia > Anura > Dendrobatidae > Phyllobates > Phyllobates terribilis. Next base: position 224,661,595 of record NW_027362767.1, read on the forward strand.
CCTTGTAGCAGTGTGCAGTACTGATTCTATTAGGCCATCTATACTAAGCTCCACCAGCTTTCAAATTAATAATAACTTTTAGCTGCATCTAGCCCGGAAAATAATTTTGGGGCTCCTAGATGCGCAAGACATATGAGTGCCTTCTTGCTGCACTACCTGCAACATGACCCTCAGATTGTCAGAATTCGAAATAATCCTGACTACTGGGTTGCCACACTCTTAGATCCCCCACACTCTTCGATCAACCTTTTAATTTTAATAAAGAACAAAAAAATGGTCATTTTTGAAATTATAAGCATTAGCAGGTTATTAGAAACTGAAACCAAATAGTTTTCAACTCAAAACTTTATTCTAGGTGATGTTACATTTGCACATAGGACCCCTTGTTCGAAAGGAGCTTCTGAACTCTCTCGTCCATTGAATTTGTCAGGTTTTGGATGGTTTCTGCTTCAATTGTTTTGCATGAGGACAGAATACCCTCCCAGAGCTGTTGCTTAGATGTGAACTGCCTCCTGCCATCATAGACACTCCTTTTGATGATGCTCCAGAGGTTCTCAATGGGGTTGAGGTCAGGGGAGCATGGGGGTCACACCATAAGTTTGTCCCCTTTTATGCCCATATCAGCCCATATATGCCCATATCAGCCAGAGATGCAGATGTGTTATGTGCAGCATGAGACGGTGCATTATCATGCATGAAAATGATCTTGCTGCGGAATGCACGGTTCTTCTTCTTGAACCATGGCAGGAAGTGCTGTTTGAGAAACTCCACATACATTATGGAGGTCATCTCTGAAGGACCCTGCATCTTGTTGTTCGGGGGACGTTGGAGACACCAGCAGCTTCAAAAACTTGTCTGCTGCTATGACAAGGCTTTTTTGCCGCTGCTCTTTTAACCTGACGTAATTGCATGTAGGAAATAGTCCTCAATTTTCCCTTATCAGCACGCACACGTGTGTACTGTGAATCAGCTACATACTTCTTGATTGTGCGATGATCAGGATGAAGTGTCTTGGCAATGTTGATTGTAGTCATGCCTTGACCTAAACACTCCACAATTTGTTGCTTCTCAGCAGCCAACACATTCTTTTTCTTTCCCATTTTGGCAGAAAATGTAGGCTGCTTAATAATGTGGGACAGCCTTCTTAAGTAGTCTTGCCTTTCATTGGACACACCTGTCAAACTAATTAGCACAGGTGTCTGCAATTGCTTACAGTGATATAAAGAGCCCTGACACACATCACCATCAATGAGTTTAACTGACAAACAAAAAAATTCTTACCTTATCACTCCTAAACACTTTTTGCATAATAATTTGGAACACAGTTCTAACTTGCCAACCGTGGTCTGTATGGAGTTGTTCAATAAAGGGCCCAAAATTAAGATAACATAGACAGGAGAGGTCTCTATGAATACGAATTCCTAAGTATTTGATACCCTGTGAGGGCCAGGCAAAGGGAAAGTTGGACTGGATGGAATCCTGTATGGATTTGGGGAGGGAGACATCGAGGGCCTCAGACTTTGCTGCATTGATTTTAAATTTTGACCATGTAACAAAGTGATCTATTTCAGCCATAACAGCAGGGATGGATATATGTGATTGAGTGATATATACTAGGACATCATCAGCTAATGCAGAGCACTTGTACTCGGTGCCTCCCACCTCAATCCACCTAATATTGGGGTTATGGCGAATTGATGAGAGCAGGTGCTCCGTCACTAGGATGTATAAGAGAGGGGACAGAGGACATCCCTGCCTTGTCCCATTGGTGATTATGAAAGGTGATGAAAATGTTCCATTTATCTTCAGTCTAGGTGACGTATTGCAATACTGGGCTGTGATTTTGCCTATAAAAGGGTCCCCTAGACCCCCATCCCAAGCTTTTTAAGGGAATAATATATGGCGTGCCAGGAGACTCTATGGAATGCTTTCTCAGCATCCAACGAGAGTATCTAATTACAATTTTTTAACTGCATCTAGCCCAGGAAATACTTTGTGCCTAGTAGCAGTGTCTGCTAGTCAGCGGATTATCCCAGCTGTTAAGCAAGCTACACCACCTGTAGTTTGGACACTAAATTTTTTCAAAGGAAATGGTTCGGGCCCCCGGGACACTCAGTGAAGAGCATCGGGGAGGCACCCCAAGGCACAGGGGCTGGGACTGGCGGTAGGACGCCTTGCGGTGGACCGCCAAGCTCGATCCTTATAAAAGCTTTTTAACTGCGGCAGCTTTAATGGACGCTACTGGAGCTGGAATTGCCGTGGCTGCTGGCATGAGACTTGCCCTTCAATAGATCCTTGTAAAAGGATTTAAAGAGTACTCATTCAAATTAGAGAGACAATTTAAATTAAAAAGATTAGACCAGCCTCCACCGCCGGGGGGCTCGCTCGACCCACCAGCGGACAGGCACCAGTATTGGGAGAGGGGGGCTGGCCGCCAGGGTCCACAGCGGCTCTGGCACAAACCCGGGGACACGGAGGTCGCACGGGCAGGAACGGACATGCGGTGTCGGCTTCGCACTTTTTTGGTTTTAGAAGGGCATGACATGCCTATATCTGTGTCTCCCCCTCCTTTTACTCCTCCACCTCTTTTCTTTTCACATGACTATATGTACTTGTCACTTTTCCATGTGTTAGTTGTGTCTTCTGAGCAGTTTGTCAGCTTTTGGACACCTTTGAAGTGTTTTCTATGTGTTTTCTATGTGTTTCTATGTGTTTTTGTTTGCCTGCCATTGGTTTTAACGGTGTTCGAAGGTGTTCGACGAACAGTTCGACGAACAGTTCGGCGAACATAACATACGGGTGTTCGACGAACCGAACCGAACTCGAACACTACGGGGGTGGCTCAACACTACTTATAAATGGGGTTGGGACCATCAGTTGTGTTGTGCAGAAGTCTGGTGGATACACAGCTGATAGTCCTACTGAATAGACTGTTAGAATTTGTATTATGGCAAGAAAAAAAGCAGCTAAGTAAAGAAAAACGAGGGGCCATCATTACTTTAAGAAATGAAGGTCAGTCAGTCCGAAAAATTGGGCAAACTTTGAAATTGTCCCCAAGTGCTGTTGCAAAAACCATCAAGCGCTACAAAGAAACTGGCTCACATGAGGACCGCCCCAGGAAAGGAAGACCAAGAGTCACCTCTGCTTCTGAGGATAAGTTTATCCGAGTCACCAGCCTCAGAAATCGCATGTTAGCAGCAGCTCAGATTAGAGACCAGGTCAATGCCACACAGAGTTGTAGCAGCAGACACATCTTTACAACAACTGTTAAGAGGAGAGTTTGTGCAGCAAGCCTTCATGGTAAAATAGCTGCTAGGAAACCACTGCTAAGGACAGGCAACAAGCAGAAGAGATTTGTTTGGGCTAAAGAACACAAGGAAATGGACATTAGACCAGTGGAAATCAGTGCTTTGGTCTGATGAGTCCAAATTTGAGATCTTTGGTTCCAACCACCGTGTCTTTGTGCGACGCAGAAAAGGTGAACGGATGGACTCTACATGCCTGGTTCCCACCATGAAGCATGGAGGAGGAGGTGTGATGGTGTGGGGGTGCTTTGCTGGTGACACTGTTGGGGATTTATTCAAAATTGAAGGCATACTGAACCAGCATGGCTACCACAGCATCTTGCAGCGGCATGCTATTCCATCCGGTTTGCGTTTAGCTGGACCATCATTTATTTTTCAACAGGACAATGACCCCAAACACACCTCCAGGCTGTGTAAGGGCTATTTGACCAAGAAGGAGAGTGATGGGGTGCTACGCCAGATGACCTGGCCTCCATATTCACCAGACCTGAACCCAATCAAGATGGTTTGGGGTGAGCTGGACCGCAGAGTGAAGGCAAAAGGGCCAACAAGTGCTAAGCATCTCTGGGAACTGCTTCAAGATTGTTGGAAGACCATTTCCGGTGACGACCTCTTGAAGCTCATCAAGAGAATGCCAAGAGTGTGCAAAGCAGTCATCCAAACAAAAGGTGGCTACTTTGAAGAACCTAGAATATAAGACATATTTTCAGTTGTTTCACACTTTTTTGTTAAGTATATAATTCCACATGTGTTAATTCATAGTTTTGATGCCTTCGGTGTGAATGTCCAATTTTCAAAGTCATGAAAATACAGAAAAATCTTTAAATGAGAAGGTGTGTCCAAACTTTTGGTCTGTACTGTATATATTTTTCATTCTTGTGTGTGTGCCCCTGCTCTTTTGTATATCCTTTTGTTACCTCCTGAGTGTTCCAAATAAAGCATACATTTTGCATTACTAATTAGAGATGAGCGTTGTTCTACTCGAACTGTTCGCCAATCTCAAATTCGAGCTGTTTTGGGCGGTGTTCGAGCCGTTCGGCGAACACGAACAATTTGAGAAAAATTCGGCTGTTCGAGGTTATGTTCGATAACTGTTCGTGCACCAAAATCATAACTGGATTTTTTCTCAGTAATGATGAAAATTAATGTTAATACGCAGTTTGAGTGTACAGCGGGGCGGGGGGAGGGGCAGGGGATGGATCTCTGCAGGAACAATGAAGATCTCCATTTTTTTTTCTCTTTCCCGCATTTGCAGTGGGGAGGTGCAATCTGTCAGCCTATCAGCAGCGCACACACGGAGCGAAGTGCTTTTTTTCACACAAGCAAGGGCATGTGTGATTGGCAGTGTATGTCACATGTCCTTGCCCTATAAGACCAAGCCATTTTCCCCGTCGCCACCATTTTCTCACTGCTGCAGCTGCGTGTTAGACGGCACCGCTGTTGCTGTGTGCGCTATACCTTGTTAATTTCAAGCCAATTTTCGCACAAATATACAGATAGCTTGGGAGTAGGGAATAGTTGTGATTGCAGTCCTTTTAAGGACTAGGTTACAGCATTTCCTACGACTTTTATCAGGCAGGTCTGTGCTCTTATATAGATAGATTGTGGGAGTAAAGACTAATTGTAATTGGAGTCCTTTTCAGGACAAGGTTACATCAGTTCCTATCAGTTTTTGCCAGGCAGGTCTGTGCCAGTGCTGTGCAAGTTTTTTTCACAGCATTTGGCTGAATCTAGCAAAGCTAATCCTTTTTGGCCTATTGCAGAGTGTGTTAGTCAGTGGAGTAGCCTATCTGTGTTGCAAGATATACCACCTGTGTATAGAATACCAATTTTTTTACTGCACCTAGTGAAGTAAAATCTTTTGGGCATAGCATCATTCTATTAGTCCATCTATACTGACCTCCATCAGGTTGCAAACTGAATATAATTTTTTTCTGCATCTAGCTCTGAAAAAATATTTGGGCTTCTAGCAGTGTGTGGGACTTGGTCTATTAGTCCATCTATACTGACCTCCATCAGGTTGCAAATTAAAAATAATTTTTTTCTTCATTTAGCTCTGAAAAAATATTTGGGCTTCTAGCAGTGTGTGGGACTTGTTCTATTAGTCCTTCTATACTGACCTCCAGCAGGTTGCAAATTGAATATAATTTTTTTCTGCATCTAGCTCTGAAAAAATATTTGGGCTTCTAGCGGTGTGTGGGACTTGGTCTATTAGTCCATCTATACTGACCTCCATCAGGTTGCAAATTAAAAATAATTTTTTTCTGCATCTAGCTCTGAAAAAATATTTGGGCTTCTAGCAGTGTGTGGGACTTGGTCTATTAGTCCATCTATACTGACCTCCATCAGGTTGCAAATTAAAAATAATTTTTTTCTGCATCTAGCTCTGAAAAAATATTTGGGCTTCTAGCAGTGTGTGGGACTTGGTCTATTAGTCCATCTATACTGACCTCCATCAGGTTGCAAATTGAATAAAAAATTTTTCTGCATCTAGCTCTGAAAAAATATTTGGGCTTCTAGCGGTGTGTGGGACTTGGTCTATTAGTCCATCTATACTGACCTCCATCAGGTTGCAAATTAAAAATAATTTTTTTCTGCATCTAACCCAGCCAATAGTTTTGGCCTAATACCACAGTTTGGCCACTCAGCTCTGCTCGGTTACCATCCATTGTTTTTTTGTGCAAACAACTCGAGAGTTGTGAATTAGTTAACCACCAAAATGAGTGGAAAAAGGCCTGCTGCTGGTGGAAAGGGGAATAGGCGTGTTGGGGAGGGGAAAAAAGGTTGTGTCCGTGGGGTAGGTGCAGAAGAAAGACCATCTTCCAGCCAAACTAAAATGTCTACTTCTTTTAGCGGACAATGTGATAAGATCCCTTTCTTACGGCCACGCCAATCGCTACAAATTCCAGATGAGGCACAAAAACAGCAGGTGCTTCAACGGATATCAAGTGCTCCTTTAAGTGGGCTCTCCTCCACATCAACTTCAACATCACAAATACTCCAGTCCTCAAAGGTGTCACCCAAATCGCACTTGCTTCCTCACAGCTCCCAAATCTCCAGCTGCCCGTCTGAGTATGAGGTAGAACAGATGGTTGAGTCTGCAGAGCTGTTTACTCATACTATAGCCTGGGAATCAGAGGTCGACTCCAGCGCTTCTGTGAATCCAGACGAGGAAATGATCTGCACTGATGCCCAGAATCTTTATGAGTCGGATCCAGGACCAGACGCAGAAGGTTCTGACCATAATGTAGACCCTCATTCCCAAACTGTAACTCCTGTTGGTGGAGACAATGAGGAAGACGATGATAAGACTCAAATACCTGATTGGAGCGACAACTTTAGTTTTTTGTCAGGGCAGGAACAGGTTGGCTCTGAGGACGACGGGTGTGATAACGCACAGGGTGATGATGATGAGGTCGGAGATCCCACTTACTGTCAACCCACAGTCAGCCAAGAGATGAGGTCAGCAGAGGAGGTGGAGGAAGATGCTAGTGACGACGAGGTCAGGTTGCGCCTTCCTGGACAGAGACGTAGTACTGGAAGCACGTCAACAACTGCATCCTCAAACACAACTCTGCCTCTCACCACAAGTCGTGGTGGCTCTTCAGGTCGCATGGGTGCTAAGCCTTGCATAGCCTGGGCATTTTTTCAGATCGATAAAGATGACCCAACTCGTGTTATCTGTAACATTTGTCAGCAAAAGCTAAGTAGAGGCCAAAAAATACATAGTTTGAGTACTTCATGCATGAACCGGCACATGGACATGAAGCATAAGTTGCAGTGGGAAGCTCAGTGTGCTACAATGCGGTCTAGCCGGCCGGGCCAACCACCATCTGCCATATCTTGTGCATCCGCGGCCTCTTCATCCTCTGTGACTGGGGGGACAGCAGTCACACCTGTTTTGGGGCGCAGACCTGCCACCTCTTTACCCGCAACAGCCAGCGTGATTGGCAGGTCATCATTTTCTTTGGAGGTGGTAACACCAGCTGGTCTTGAGCGCTGTCCGACATCGATAGCACCACCTTTGGATCAAGGCAACCTAACATGTCCGCCTGCATCTTCCTCACAGACCGGCAGTTTGCCGGGGACACCCTTATCAACCCCGTCTAAGCACAATAGCCAGCCCTCGGTCCCTCAGATGTGGACAAGTAAAAGACCATTTCCTCCTAGCCATGAGAAAGCTAAGAGGTTGAATTTCACCATCTGCAAGCTCTTGGCTACAGAAATGCTGCCTTTCCGCCTGGTGGACACAGAGGATTTTCGAGACCTTATGTCCGTCGCAGTGCCCCAGTACCAGATGCCCAGTCGGCACTACTTCTCAAAGAAAGGTGTGCCTGCGCTCCACCAGCATGTCGCACACAACATCACCGCTTCTTTGAGAAACTCTGTGTGTGACAGGGTGCATTTCACCACAGACACTTGGACGAGTAGGCATGGACAGGGGCGTTACATGTCGCTGACTGGGCACTGGGTAACTATGGTGACAGCAGGACAAGGGGCTGCTGTCCAAGTCTTGCCGTCCCCACGAGTTGTGCGTCAATCCTCTTTATGTCATTTTTCCTCCACTGCTTCTGCCTCCTCAACCTCCTCTCGGTCTTCCACCTGCACCCAAAGCCTGTCTGGTCATGCCACAAGCTTTCTAACTGCGCAGAAGGGATCCTGCACACCTCCTTACTATGCTGGCAGTAGGGCTCAACGTCATCAGGCGGTTTTTACATTGAAATGTCTGGGAAATGTGAGTCACACAGCTGAGGAGTTGTGGTCAGCTCTGGAGAACCAATTTCATGAATGGTTGTCTCCACTGGACCTGAAACCAGGGAAGGCCGTGTGCGACAATGCTGCAAACCTGGGTGCGGCCCTTCGCCGGGGCAATGTCACACACGTGCCTTGTATGGCTCACGTGTTGAACCTGGTTGTCCAGCAATTTTTAGCCCACTATCCCAGACTAGATGGCCTTCTGCAGAGGGCACGGTCGCTGTGTGCTCACTTCCGCCGTTCGCATCCCGCAGCTCAGCGACTTACATCTCTACAGAAGTCGTTGGGCCTGCCACTTCACCGGCTAAAATGCGATGTGCCTACCCGGTGGAATTCAACTCTGCACATGTTGCAGCGACTGTGGCAGCACCGACAAGCCCTGGTGCAATACGTTCTGACGTATAGCCTGGGCCAACGAGATTCAGAGGTGGGGCAAATCACGCTGGAGGAGTGGTCTCAGATCAGGGACCTATGCACCCTTCTGCACAGTTTTGAAATGGCGACGAAGATGTTTAGTGCTGACGATGCCATTATCAGCATGACTATTCCGGTGATTTACATGCTGGAGCACATGTTAAACAGAATTCGGAGTCAGGTGGTGGCACAAGAGGAGGTGGAGGAAGTAGAGGAGGAGGAGTTGTATGCGGAAGGGCTAACATCTGCAAGGTCCAGACGGTCGGCAGCACCAAGGCGGCAGGCATGTGAGGGTGGGGGAGATGATTTTACCAGGGCGCATGGTAGCAGCCAAACTAGTGAGGAAGGTGCAGGAGCCCAGGAAGAAGTGGAGGACGAACTGATGGAAGACTCATCAGATGAGGGAGACCTTGATCACATTTCTGTTGTGCGAGGTTGGGGGGAGAGGACAGAGGAAGGAAGCATGATTGCTACCTCGCCACCAACACAACAGGGACTTGGTGCTCCTGGATGCGCAACACACATGAGTGCCTTCTTGCTGCACTACCTGCAACATGACCCTCGAATTGTGAGAATTAGAAATAATCCTGACTACTGGGTTGCCACACTGTTAGATCCCCGGTACAAAAGTAAATTTGCAGAAATTATTCCTGCCATAGAAAGGGATGCACGCATGCAGGAGTATCAGCAGAGACTGTTGCAGAATCTTACATGTGCTTTTCCACAAAATACCAGTGGTGCACGTAGTGAATCTTACAGTTCTAACTTGCCAACCGTGGTCTGTATGGAATTGTTCAATAAAGGGCCCAAAATTAAGATAACATAGATGGGAGAGGTCTCTATGAATAGGAATTCCTAAGTATTTGATACCCTGTGAGGGCCAGGCAAAGGGAAAGTTGGACTGGATGGAATCCTATATGGATTTAGGGAGGGAGACATCGAGGGCCTCAGACTTCGCTGTATTGATTTTAAAATTTTACCATGTAACAAAGTGATCTATTTCAGCCATAACAGCAGGGATGGATATATGTGATTGAGTGATATATACTAGGACATCATCAGCAAATAGAGAGCACTTGTACTCGGTGCCTCCCACCTCAATCCACCTAATATTGGGGTTATGGCGAATTGATGAGAGCAGGTGCTCCGTCACTAGGATGTATAAGAGAGGGGACAGAGGACATCCCTGCCTTGTCCCATTGGTGATTGTGAAAGGTGATGAAAATGTTCTGACGCACCCCCTGGGCCTTGGGACACCCGGAGCCGGACCCTTTTTGGTGGATGCTGGTGGTTGTAGTCTTCGTGGCGGCGATCCGGTTCCGTGGCTCAGGGCGGTCAAACCAGTGGCGGAACTATTTATGTGGTTTTGATGTTTAAATGTCCGACTACGCCACCCGTGGATTGCGGTCAGAGTGAACCGCCGCTACAGGGCAGACCGCTAAGGCTGGTGTTGTGGGTGCAGCAGAGCGTAGCATAACTCCCCACGGGAGGAGTATAGCCTCAGGGCAGTGTATGCGGAGGATGGGGGTGATGGTGCAGGGCAGCAGCAGTAACGACACGGAGTCAGTGATGCAGTTCAGGGCCTTTACTCACAGTTCTTATTATCCAGACCACGTCTGCAGGTAATGGCTGCCCACGTCGTACTGTGCTCACCAGGTGAGGGGCTCAGACAACTCCCAGATAACTTTGGAGCGCTTCACAGGACCCCCTTTGTGTGTCCTTTGTCTGGCCTTTCTTACCAACACTTCTGTCCGGCTGCCTCGGGCCTCCTCTTGGTAAACTTGGCGCCAGTTTCCCTGACCCTATGTGGTGCCTTCCTAGCGGGTGGAGCAAGGGGCTGCGCCACATAAAATGTCAGAGCCTCCGGTTTCTAGCTGAGGGTCGTTTCCTGCCTCCACTAGTTCGGGGACCGGTCTCCCCCTTTGGCCTGACCCCTCCACGCAGGTGGATTCGGGCGTGCGGTGGCGACTCGCCCGTCCGCACCCCTGGGATCCCTTCATTCCTCGTTCCTGGAGCCTTCTCCGCTCCTCTTCCTTCCTTCTCCCTCTTGCAGGCCTGGGCCTCTGTTACTAGGCCCGCCTCCGGAGCAGAGCTCATGCAGAGCCCCTGCTCCCTGCCACTTCTGCTCAGACTTCTCTGCACTGAACTAAGATGGTGCCCACCTTTTATACTCCCTTCTCAATGCACCCAGGAACTGCTTCCTCCCTGCTCCTGCACTGCAGGGTTCCCCTTCCTCAGTGTTCCCTCCCCCCACTCCAGCCAGGGACAGGGACTGTCGTGCCCATCTCAGGGGCATATTGGTCGCCCTGCCCCACGGCAATGTGGTGTAATGCATGCAGGTGTCGGGTCCTGATCCACACTCCATCCTTATCTGAGAGTGAGATATCACACCTCTGGGTGAGGTGCAATACGTCTGTAGCAACCGAGCCCTCGGTGCTACAGTTCCATTTATCTTCAGCCTAGGTGACGTATTGTGATACAGGGCCGTGATTTTGGCTATAAAAGGGTCCCCTAGACCCCTACCCCAAGCTTTTTAAGAGAATCATATATGGCGTGCCAGGAGACTCTATGGAATGCTTTCTCAGCATCCAACGAGAGTATCTACTTACAAATTTTTAACTGCATCTAGCCCAGGAAATACTTTGTGCCTAGTAGCAGTGTCTGCTAGTCAGCGGATTATCCCGGCTGTTAAGCAAGCTACACCACCTGTAGTTTGGACACTTAATTTTTTCAAAGGAAATGCTTCGGGACCACGGGATACTTAGTGAAGAGCATCAGGAGGCACCCCAAGGCATAGGGGCTGGGACTGGCACTAGGATGCCTTGCGGTGGACAGCCGAGCTCGATCCTTATAAAAGCTTTTTAACTGCAGCAGCTTTAGTGGACGCTACTGGAGCTGGAATTACGCGGCTGCTGGCATGAGACTTGCCCTCCAATAGATCCTTGTAAATGGATTTAAAGTGTATTCATTCAAATTAGAGAGACAATTTAAATTAAAAAGCTTAGAGCTGCCTCCACCACAGGGGGGCTCTCTCGACCCACCAGCGGACAGGCACCAGTATTGGGAGAGGGGGGCTGGCCGTCAGGGTTCACCGCGGCTCTGGCACAAACCCGGCGACACGGAGGTGGCACGGGCAGGAGCGGACTGGCCGTCTCGGCTTCTCACTTTTTGGATTTTAGAAGGGCATGACATGCCTATATCTGTGTCTCCCCCTCCTTTTACTCCTCCACCTCTTTTCTTTTCGCATGACTATATGTACTTGTCACTTTTCCATGTGTTAGTTGTGTCTTCTGAGCAGTTTGTCAGCTTTTGGACACCTTTGAAGGTGTTTTCTATGTGTTTCTATGTGTTTTTGTTTGCCTGCCATTGGTTTTAACGGTGTTCGAAGGTGTTCGACGAACAGTTCGACGAACAGTTCGGCGAACACACGGGTGTTCGACGAACCGAACCGAACTCGAACACTACGGGGGTGGCTCAACACTATTACTAATGTGTAAGGTGTTGTGTAATAAAGGAAATTACAAAAGTTTAAAGCTGATCTGTCACCATGATTTCACAATACAAACTGCATACACTATGAAATAAATATCTAATACTTGCATTGAATAGACTGAGTCAGAGTTCTTTCAAAAAGGATTACACAGTTATTTTGACATGGATTTTGAAAGTTAGTACACCAACCCCATTAGGTCTAAGAGATCTATTTTATAATTTCTGAAGTTTGTATTGTGAAATCAAGTGATAGATCCATGCATAAGTGTCAATAATATCTGTAGCTTTTACTAAAAGTCATATTTTTTTTGGAAATGTAAGTTGGGCTTTACGTCCAAACTTTATTTATACCGTGTTGAAGACTATCCTTTTTTTTAACCTGCTTTCCTGGAACGAGAGTTCTTCACTCCTCCATACTACAGTACACACAGTGCACTGACTACCCAACAACCTACTGCAAGCAACTGGAGACCAAGGTATAGTATCTGGCTTTCAGCTTGTACATTCACACAGACTGAGAGTTATATTTACAACGACTGAATACATCACAGGAAAAGTTTGATTTTTCTGTGCCCATTGTTCCGTGATTGAACACATTCACTGCTACTGTGCAGTCTGATCTTTCCATTCTCATTTTCAGTAGTGAAGAATGTTCTATCTCTTTGAGTCGTATTCTTTATCACCGCTGTATCAAGCAATACCTCTGAGTATCCCACACTTTGAGTCTGCTGGTAAATGTTTCTCTTTGATAAAGATGAACCTTTTGAAAGTATTCTTCTTATTTCGCTGGGCTTTTTTTGGACGTTGTGGGGCCAGAGTTTGGTCTAACGAGTCCTAGAGGTTTTATTAAATTTTGTCCACCATTAAATTGAATGATTAAAATATTGTATGGCTGTAATTTAGGTATTATACGTTACACAGAATTCAGGATTTTGCAAGATTAAAAGGTGCATAGAATTCTTGGTCAAGAGAGGCACTTTTGTCTTCCTGATCACTTCATCTTGAAACATGTTTTTATAGAAAAGTTTTTGGGGTTTGGGATTTTCTGTATGGATGTAGTGAAGGTTCTTCATGAAACACTTATCATCATGGAAAAATACTTCAAATCGCTTTTGTCAAAGGAACATTAAATATATGTAATCTGAATTAAAGTCAAGATTTACTACAATGATGTATCTAATAGTTGTGGGAGCTGAAGATCTCAAAGAATTGAAGCTGCTTGGGCTGGAAGGAGTCTTGCCATCTGCTGGTTAAGGTCTAAATAATGGATAGATCATTAGCTCTCTAACTGGTAAAGCTAAAAACTATAAGGAATGCCATAATGTAAATGGTTTTCTGTAGGAGGATTTGCAAATAAGGCTACTTAGTCTGAAGGAAGACCCCTCAACTTTATCCCACCGCCTTTTTTTAATTCATTACCTTTTCCTTGGGGGGTGGGAAAAGATTTCTTACTTCTAGGTAGGTTTTTCGAAAGTCAACTTAGTTGCTAATTATCATGATACAGATGAGTCCACCCTTACCTTCTCGTGTACCTACACATAAACAATTTTTCCACATGGTGTGGGCAATGACACGCCCTGCACAGTGGTGGTGGCCCGTGTCCAGAGACCAATGCCAATTACTCAAAAGATCCAGACTCCTATTGATCTACAGCATTTCAGTGCCAACAACATATAAAAAAACGAATTAAGTTCATTATTACATCATGCTTACAAAACAATTGTCAAGCTGAAATTCACAACCATTGGGTTGTCTCACATAGCGTCACAGCTCCATATGGACCTGCTCCTGTGAAATCCGCTTCTGTTACAGACGACGTATTTATTCTGTAGGTGGCTCTTGTGAGAAGCTTTGGGCGGTGCAGGCTTTGTCCGACCACAGATACTAATGTGGTTGGGACCTGTAGTGCCACCCAGTCCGGCAGTTTGGATGTGTGTGTGCTGTCAAACAGGAGTAATTAGCTCCTCTCTGTGACCAATAGGACATCACGACACCCTATGTAAACTTACAGCATACTGTTGAGAGTTGCCAGTTACAGTTTATACTAACTCTGGTTCAGTTCTGTTTTTTTCAGCTCTTGCTCAGTTCATTTGATTCCCATTTTTTTACTTCAGTTTGTGTTTTGACTATTCTTCAGCCTGACGGTTCTGTTCCTGTGCCTGACCTTCTGTTATTGACGTGGCCTGACCATCGTCTGCCAGCCTGCTCCACCAGACAGCAGCTACTCTGTCACCCAACCAAGGGCCCCCTGTGTAAGTCCAGATTCTCGTACAGAGGTTAAAAAGGGAAGGATGGTGTAGAACTGGCTAGCAAAAAGCTTATTAGTGGGGTCCCTATTAAGAGCTGACAGCCTTCCAATGACAGTGCTCCTACACATAGATACATATACCATAGACATCCCATGGCAAAGTATATATGTATATATTTTTAAATTGGTGATGTTGCGTCACTCATCTCGGAATTGGTCAAGCAATGAGAAAAGGTAAGGGAAGATGTTGTTGTCAGGGGCCTTGGTGTAGCCTCGGTACTACAGGATACCAGATTAAGCTGATCAACCATATTATTGGATATTTTTAATAGGAAGCACTAATAGGACACAGAACATAGCATGTTATATCAGCCGGAACTTCAGGATCAAAGTAGAAGTGTGGCTGGGAGGTGGGGAGGGAGTGATATTAATCTGCAGGCTATTGATGGAAGCATGATCTAACAGTTGGAATGTGTTTTGGGGCTCTTTCTGCTGGATGAAGTATTTGATGGGCTACACTACAGGCTGCAGTTTGATGTTTTTGGGGTATGTGTCAAGGATATTCACTTTATGTTGCAGACAGAAGATCTCTAAACAGAAAAATGGAGGTCCAATCAATTTTACAGATATCTTATAAAGTTATCCGGGACAACATTTTTTACCTATTTATAGAAAAAAATTGTTACAAAGGGTGGACGTTAACTTTGACGTTCTCTTACACACACATTTTTTTATACTAAATTTCACATTATTTCTCACATTTATTTGAATGCTTTACAGAATTAAATTATTCAAGATTCTATTGTGTTTGGTATGTTGAAAGATTTTTTTCCCCTTACATAAGGATAATTTTGTATCTGGTTGGATGTAATTTCAGACTATTCATGTAACCGTACATAGAGAAAAATTAAAGGAGTCCAATATGACGATATGGAATGTCAGCTAATAGTGAAAACAGGAAATTTTATCAATGACAAATCTTTTATTTGAACAATGTGAGTCAAACACAAAATGAATGGAATGGAAAAGTCTGTACATTGAGACCCTTCCAGGAACTTCTCACAAGCGTTCTCATGTAGTGTTGCTATGTTTAGAATATGTGATGAACTGATGATCCATGTAACTGGGGGAGAGAAGTACTGCAGTCCTTGGACTAATGTGGATCCTACGTTTTCAGAACAGAGAAAAAACAATTGTAATTGTCATAGTGCACAGGGCAAAAAACCCTAATGGCCTGATACAAATATAGATTTTAAAACTTGAAATAATACAGTTGTATGTTGTAATTATCCTGACAAAGGGGGTTGGTCCAATGCCAAAACATGTTGATGGACTTTCTTCAATAAAATGCTTCCATCTGCGGGCTATTGATGGAAGCATGATCTAACACTTGGAATGTGTTTTGGGGCTGTTTCTGCTGGATGTAGTATTTGATGGGCTACACTACAGGCTGCATTTTGCTGTTTTTGGGGGATGTGTCAAGGATATTCACTTTATGTTGTCGCAGAGTGCATCTTCTTACAGTCACCACTGTACTTACGAGAGTTTCAATCAGCAAGATATCTTGAGTAAGCAGTATTTACTTCATACTGGATAAACATGAGATACAATTCAATGTCACACAGTCCGTGTGCTGCTGACATAACACATTCAGGAAAGAAAAACACAGGAAGTAGAAAACAACCAACAATTGAGAGCTTCCCTCCCCACATTACAGCAAGCATATAACTTTACACACTATCGCCATCTGCTGTCTGGTTAGTATAAAGTCCTCATTTCTGTTAGAGTTCTGTTTTTCCTTTCTGCTACTCCATTTTGTTCAGGTGTGTATGGAACAGTTTTCTGGTGTTCTATTCCATTTTGTCTTAAGTAGTCTTCTATTCTGTGACCTGTAAATTCACCTCCATTATCACTTCTGATGACAATTGGCTTCCTTTGAAATTTGTTACTTGATCTTGTTACATAGTCTACAAGTTTATCAAAAACTTCACTTTTTTTAATTAAGTATGTGACTGTGTATCTTGAGTAGTCGTCTATAAAAGTCAACATGTATCTATTGCCTCCTGATGTAGTCACTTTCATGGGTCCACATACGTCAGTATGCACCAAATCAAGTGGTCTTTCGATTTTCATCTCACTTTCTTTTGGAATAGATATCCTTGTGGCTTTGGATTTTATAAAACATTCACATCTTACGGTAATTGAGCAAACAGATATCTTTAAATCTTTTGTCAATTCTTTTCTCTGTAGTTCCCTTATACTGTCAGTGTGTCTATGTCCTAGACGTCTATGCCACATGTGAATACAGTTTTTGTGATCATGTGTACATACCTTCATCTGTTCCTTTGGTGTGTCAAAATGATAAAATTGTTCATTTGCCTTGACTTTGGTTATCACCTTGTTTCCTGCAATATTTGCACACTCATTGTCTTTGAATTTTACTGTAAGTACTTTTGCTGTTAAACGTTTCACAGATAATAATCCACCTTCCAATTTTGGAACATACAACACATCCTGTACAAGTATCTTTGAATCTTCTCCGAACTTGTTTGAAAATTTAGCATACCTTGTCCGATACCTTTTGCGGTTATTTTGCTTCCATCTGCAAGATAAATGGCTTCTTTCTTATTTAAATCAAGATCAGTAAAGAAATTCTTTTCACATGTCATATGACTCGTTGCTCCTGAATCAATAAACCAACCAAGTGATGATTTCTTTTCTTGTCTGTTACTTTAAATGTGCCATTCCAATTATTCTCACATGAATCGGAAATTGTGTTTTTTACTTTCTGTGTATGCTTTTTATGCTGTAATTTTTGTTGTTCTGCTTTCCATATGGTATAGTCTTTCTTTAAATTACCTTTTTTCTTACATCTGAAGCATTCTATTGTCTCTTTATTAGTTTTTTTTTAATTCTGTAGCTTTAAGAGTGTTTTCACTGTCCTTTTCAGTAGAAGAATCATTTCTTTGTTCTTTTCTTCTCTGATATTCATCTATTAGTCTTGTTATCACAAAATCTAATGTAATGTCAGTTTCTGGTCTCGTCTCAAGGGCATTTATCAAGGCTGTATACGAATCTGGTAAACTACACAATAAGATAGCTGCTACATGACTTTCTTTAATGTCTTCACCAATAGATCTTAGCTGTGATATCACTTCCATCATTGAGAATATGTGCTTCTGCATGTCATCATTTGCACTCAATCTCATACTGTAAAGTGTAACGGGTCTGGGAGGTGGAACCTCTGAGCAACTATACAAGGGGGCAGTCCTTGTAAGGAAGCGGGTGGCTCCCAGGGAAGACGGGCAGGTAGTCACGGCAAGTGACAGGGACAGTCTCTGGGTAGAGGGGCAGGTAGTCACGGCAAGTGACAGGGACAGTCTCTGGGTATAAGGGCAGGTAGTCACGGCAAGTGACAGGGACAGTCTCTGGGTAGAAGGGCAGTGGGCTGGTGGCTGGTGAGCGCTCCCAGGTGAGCGGGGGAGAGTCTCTGGACAGGCAGGTGGTCACGGCAAGTGACAGCAGAACCTCCAGGTAGACTAGCAGACAGGTAGTGGGTGGACGCTCCCAGGTGAGCGGGCAAGAGTCTCTGGACAGGCAGGTGGTCACGGCAAGTGACGGCAGAGCCTCCAGGTAGGCTAGCAGGCAGGTAACAGGTGAGCGCTCCCAGGTGAGCGGGCAGGCTGGTCCATAGACAGACTGACAGGTGTCGGAGAGCAGACCGTCGGACCGCAGGCTTGCAAGCTGGTAAGCGCATATCAGGCAGGTATCAAGCAGGAATCTGGCAGATGACTGGCAGGTAACAGGCAGGAATCAGGCAGGTGACTGGCAGGTAACAAGCAGGAATCTGGCAGGTGACTGGCAGGTAACTGGTAACGGGACCTGAGGGCTGAAGCAGAGTGAAGGCTTTGCAACAACATTGCTCGGGCACCTCCATTTTGGAGGAGGTGCCTTATATATGGGAGGTCCTCCGGCAATTGGCCGGGGACTCCTTAGAACGGCGCGCGCGGTCCCTTTAAGAGAGGGGGAGCGCGCGCGCCCTAAGCACACTGCCGGGGAAGGAGCGCATGCCAGAAGCAGCGGGGAGAGAAGCGCTGGAGGACGCCGCGCCGGGAGCGGGAAGGTGAGAGGGACGGCGTCTCTGCCTAGTACGGGGCAGAGACGCCGATGCTACATAAAGCTTTCTTAATAAAAATAACTTGTGATTCAAGCTAGGTCTTTCATACAGTTTTCTTAATTCTTCCCACATTCCTTTCACTGTTTCTTCATTTGTTATATGTACTTATTGAGCATCATCCACTAATAAGCTAATGGTGGCTCTCGCTTGTCTAATCTTCTTATCCCATGTCTGATTATCTTGATCTGGTCTTTCTGTAACAATTACTTCCCATAAATCATCCTTAGATAACAACATCTCTACTTTGAATTTCCATAACTGATGATTTTCACTATTCAGTTTAGCTACTGTGAATTTCAGTTCTGTGTTACTCATCATCTTTATATAGTCTTACTTGTTTAGAGAGTTGTGCTGAAGATATTCTCCTGTTTTTTTCTTCTTGATAGTTCCGGTATGTCCTGCCTGTGTTGAATTCTCTGTAATTATATCCAGCTTCTGGGATCATGAATTCCTCTGTCACTCTGTATCTGGATTTATTTCCTTCTGCTTACAGAGCTTATCTGTGTGCTCCGTTATCTGGGGTTATAAACTGGGATCCTGCTGCCTGGGCTTGTAGAGTGGGCCTGTGGTGTCTGAGCCCATAACCTGTCGCAGAGTGCATCTTCTTACAGTCACCACTGTACTTACGAGAGCTTCAATCAGCAAGATATCTTGAGTAAACAGTATTTACTTCATACTGGATAAACATGAGATACAATTCAGTGTCACACAGTCCGTGTGCTGCTGACATAACACATTCAGGAAAGAAAGAAAAACACTGGAAGTAGGAAACAACCAACAATTGAGAGCTTCCCTCCCCACATTACAGCAAGCATATAACTTTACACACTATCGCCATCTGCTGTCTGGTTACTATAAAGTCCTCCTTTTACTTATAATAAGTCCTAATCTGTTGCATATGCCAACATATGTTGAAGACAGAAGATCTCTAAACAGAAAAATGGAGGTCCAATCAATTTTAGACATATCTTATAAAGTTATCCGGGGCAACATTTTTGACCTATTTATAGAAAAAAATTGTTACAAAGGGTGGACGTTAACTTTGACATTCTCTTACACCCACATTTCTTTTATACTAAATTTCACATTATTTCACACATTTATTTGAATGCTTTACAGAATTAAATTATTCAAGATTCTATTGTGTTTGGAATGTTGAATGATTTTTTCCCCTTACATAAGGGGAATATTTTCGAATATTTTCATGTTAGCGAATCTACTGTGAGCAGCAGTGCATCCAGCATTTTAACTTTGGGAGGGGGAGGACCATTAGGTCTATGACATCACTTGATTAAAAACTGACTAGCTGAATCCTTCTAAGCTCTATGTAGAAACAGGAAGTCTCTTTTTCCTGCATGAGTCATCTCCCTCTTCAACTCTGGACCCAGCTGCTCCACTCCCCCCCACGCCAGGGATTTTGCAGTGATGTGGAATCTTTCATTTTTCTCATAGTTTGTTCTTTCATTTCTTTCATAGTTCTAATGATAACTCATGCAGAGAAAAAAGACTTCATGTTTCTACATGGAACTTAGAAGGATTCAGTTAGTCAGTTTTTAATCAAGTGATGTCATAGATCTAAATAGAAAAGAGGAGAACTAACTGGGTAGAAAGGCAATATACACAGTGCAATATAATATGATGATTGCAATATATTGAGAGGATTAAATTTTGATGGGAGGAGGAGGAGAGCTTCTTTAGGAAAGGGAATGAACAAAAGAGAAATCTAAGTTAAATTAATATTTGGTGTGACCGCCCCTTGCCTTCAAATCAGCATCAATTCTTCTAGGTACTTTTGCACATAGTTTTTGCAGGAACAAGACTAGTTGGACTCCACCGCCAGCCGGCTCTTCCCAGCACCTCTAGAGGTGATTGACAGGTCTTCTTATAGTGACAGTCCTATCAGTCACCTGGAGAAGCCTGCCGGACTAATCTCGTCAGCGGCTATGGTCATCAGCTGGATCTTTAAAGTATATCTTCTCTGAAATGCTAAAGTGTTTCAGAGTAAAATATACCAAGCTGCAATCGTACAGCCAGGATCTGATTAACGGGTTCAGGACCGCCCACTGTACATAAACGTCGGCGCTGCGGTTCCGGTGCAGAGCGATAGCTCTGACAGGGGACATCATCGGGACCTGATTGGATCAGGTCCCAATGATGTTAACCCTTGGCTATCTTCTATATGCCGCGGCATATAGAAGATAGTGACAGGAGAGGGGGTCGTCAACTTACCTCTCCGATGGCCCCCTGATGTCTTCCAGGACCTGCCGTTGTTATGGCAGCTGGAGGTCACATGATCGCCTCCGGATCTGCCATATATGGTGTCCTGCTAGGCTCAGCCTGCTGCTGAACTCTAGCAGGAGACAGACAGTGTAAAACTGTCAGCAAAGATCTCATCCAATGCAATACATGTCTATTACATTGCATGAGATCAGTGATTAGAAAAATAAAAATTAATGTCCCATACAGGGACTAAGTAAAAATGTAAAAAAAACAGTCAAAAAAATGTTTTCAATCTGTTAAAAAAAATCACAAAATAAATAAAAAATAAATAAATAAAATATTAAACCAATAAATCTGTATATTTATGCAAAAACAAAAAAAGTACACATATTTGGTATCGTCACGTCCGAAAAAACCCGATCTATAAAACTGTCACACTAATGAACTCCTTCTGTGCACACCGTAATAAAAATAAATAAAAAACGGAGCAAAAAACTATGCTTTTTCATCATATCGCCAAACAAAAAGTGGAAAAAAATGCGATCAAAAAGCAAAATGGAAATAAAAATTGTACCGCTGAAAACGTCATCTTGTTCCGCAAAAAAAAAGCCACCATACAGCGCCATCAGCCGAAAAATAAAAAAGTTATAGCGCTCAGAATAAAGCGATGCAAAAAAATTTTTTTTTCTATAAAATTGTTTTATTGTGTAAAAGTGCCAAAACATAAAAAAATATACAGTAAGTATAGTATCGCTGTAAACATACTGACCCGAAGAATAATGCTGCCTTATCACTTTTACCACACGCAGAACGGCTTAAAAAAAACCCTCAAAAAACAATTCCTGAATTGTTGGTTTTTGTTAATTTTACCTCCCAAAAAACGGAATAGAAAGCGATCAAAAAATGTCATGTACAGAAAAATGGTACCAATAAAAATGTCAACTCGTCCCGCAAAAAACAAGCTGTCACATGACTCTGTCGGACGAAATATAGAAAAATTATAGCTCTCAAAATATGTCGATGCAAAAACTAGATTTTGCAAAAAAAAAAAAAAAGCGTCTCTTAGTGTGTGACAGCTGTCAGTCATAAAAACCCGATATAAATCTGGTATCTCTGTAATCGCACCGACCCGAAGAATAAAGTAATCTCATCACTTATACCACACGAGGAACGGCGTAAAAAATAAATAAAACCAATTATTCACCTGCTACTGATTTGTTTATTATGTCTCCCAAAGATCGCAGTAAGGCTCTGCTCACATTTATCCTGCGCTCTGCGCTGAGCGCTTACACCAGAGTTTCCGTGTAAATCTCTGAAATACGTGATTCAGCCGGAACCCAAGACGGAAGATTCCCTGTAATGAGGCAGATATAGGCCACTGTGGACGCCGTCTAGCCTGGGATCCCACGGTGTCATTTGTTTTAGGCGTGCATAAAAGTGCGGTTGGCCACAGTTTTGTGCACTTCTGAAAAAAAGGACACCGCTAAACAGAGGCCAGACGGAGTCCAGAGTAACTCTGCTGCCTCATTACAGTGAATGGATCCCACAGGGGTTTCATCTGAATTACATCACTTGGAAATTTAGATGGAAACCCCGATGTAAGTGCTCAGCCTCGAGCGCCGGATAAATGTTACGTAAAATGTTCCCAAT
The DNA here is from genome assembly GCF_046119375.1 of Phyllobates terribilis. NCBI lineage: Eukaryota > Metazoa > Chordata > Amphibia > Anura > Dendrobatidae > Phyllobates > Phyllobates terribilis. The sequence goes on from NW_027362767.1 coordinate 224,683,856, forward strand.
AAACGCTTCAACTCAGTCCTCAAAAAAAGCTAGTCCCCACTCAGGTCCGTCATCTGTTAAAAATATAAGGGACTTCCAAGTTACTTGTAGCAGAAAGGCTCTGGAAAAGTGAAATGGCCCTTGCCCCCCAAAAGAAATTCAGAAAATTTTGTGCTCTCAAATCCAAATGCCTATTCTACAATAATTTGTTCTCCAATTGTCAAATAGCGCTCCGTCCCTCCCAGATCTCGCCGTATGGCTAAGCGGTACGATACAGCCACATATGGGGTATTGCCACTTTTAGAAGAAATTGTGTGACGCATTTCGGCACCATTTTTACCCATTGCCCTGTGTGAAAATGTAAAATCTGAGGGTAAAACATTTTTTTTGTGGTAAAAATACAATTATGTTTTCTTCACTGCCCAATGGTATAAATGTAAAAATTAGATGAATTCCTTGAGAAGTGTAGTTTACAAAATGGGGTCACTTGTGGGGGATTCTGCTGTTTCGGCATGTCAGAGACTCTTCAAATGTGACATGGTGTCTGCAACCTATCCCAGCCAACATAGCGCTCCTTTCTCTTCCGAACCCTGCCATATTTCTACGGCTCAATATTATAAACTTCTGTGAAGCACCTGGGGGTGCAAGGTGCTCACCACACATCTAGATAAGTTCCCTAAGAGGTCTAGTTTGCAAAATGGTGTCACTTGTGGGGGGTTTCCACTGTTTAGGCACATCAGGGGCTCCCCAAATGCAACTGCGTCCGCTAATTATTCAAGCAAATTTTACATTCGAAAAGTCAAATGGCACTCCTTCCCTCCCAAACCCTGCCGTGCGCCCAAACAGTGGTTTGCCTCCACATATGGGATATCAGCTTGTTCAGGAGAAATTGCACAACAAATTTCATGGTGCAATTTATCCTATTACCCTTACGATAATGCAAAATTAGGGATGAAAAACGTTTTTGTGGGAAAAATGTGAAAATTTTATTTTTACAGCTCAATATTATAAACTTCTGTGAAGCACCTTGGGGTTCAAGGTGCTCACCACACATCTAGATGAGTTCCCTAAGGGGCCTAGTTTCCAAAATGGTGTCACTTGTGGGGGGTTTCCACTGTTTAGGCACATCAGGAGCTCTCCAAACGCAATATGGCGTGCGCTAATTATTCCAGCAAATTTTACATTCAAAAAGTCTAATGGCGCTCCTTCCCTTCCGAACCCTGCAGTGCGCCCAAACAGTGGTTTTCCCTAACACATGGGGTATCAGCGCGCTCATGAGAAATTGCACTACAAATTGTGTATTCCTAGCTTGAGCCACAGCTTGCGAACATGGAGATGTGAGTTTGAGTCTTGGGGAGACAGATCACTGGAGGGAGGGAAAAAAAATTAAATTTATGCACTGAGCAGCTCCGCCCCCCGAGGAGGAGCTACGGAGTGATGAAGACATCAGAGAGAAGGGAGGTGAGTATTGACACCAGGACAGGACAGTCCCACTGATACCGGGATGCTTAGGAGCTATGTGAATCAGATGACAGGTTCCCTTTACAGGCAATCTGTCAGCACAAAATGACCGGTCAAACCAAGCACAGTACATCGAAAGAAATACAAATCATAGCCTTAGTGTCCAAATCTGTTGTCGTATTTACCAGAGATTCTTCTTTGTTCAGATATGCTAATGAGGTTTTGAGTGACACTTGCCCCATTACACCTGTTTTTCATTTACCTTACCTGGAGTATACAAGCCAGACTAGCAGTTGATGCTGATTTATTGACAGAACAAATTGTTCTCAACTTGTTTCCTCACTTTCCCTGTAGGATTCCCCATTACCATTTTTTTCTTTATTTCACTTTTTTGTCCTCTGTCTCTCTTTTGCTTCTTTTCTCTTTCCTTTATCTTGATGTGCTGTGGAGCACAGTGGAGTGTTGAGAATACTATTTGGTCGATTTATTCCACACCTAGAACTCAACATATGCTCAATGCATTGTGAACCTAGGGATATGGATGAGTCTTCCATTCACAGAGGTGATTATTAGTGTTGAGCGAGTATGTTCTATTAACCCTTTCGCCGAGTATGCTCAGGCCGAGCTCCGAGTATTTATAGCTGCTCGGTGATATGGTTGAATCGCTCCTGTGTGCATGATTTGCAACTGTTTGACAGCTTTATTACATGGGAGGAATGTCTATTTCTTATACATTCCTCTCATGTAATAAAGCTGTCAAACAGTTGCAAATCATACACACGGGAGCGATTTAACCTTATCACCGAGCAGCTATAAATACTCGGAGCTCGGCCCGAGCATACTCGGACAGAACATATTCGCTGAACCCTAGTTATTATATCTCTCTACCTCTTCACAGTGATAATGCTCTTGAATTACCGTATATTCCGGCGTATAAGACGACTTTTGAAGACTGAAAAATCTTCTGTCTAGTCTGGGGTCATCTTATATGCCGGTAATGTTTTTGAACTTTCAGAAATTGACATGCGGGGATACTCTGGGGGTGTTAATAAGCTGCCGTGGCCGTATCCCTGCCATGTGGGAGTTAATATAAGGTGGAGGGAGTTAAAATACGGCGGCGGTAGGTCCAGACATTCAGCGCTTCTGTGCTGAAACTGACACATCGCTGCGCTGTGTCTTCTCAGGCCTGGGACACAGCGCAGCGTATTCCCAGCAGCGGAGACACATCGCAGTGTCTTCCCAGCTCCGGACACAGCGCAGGGCTTCTGTGCCGACAGCTTTCACTTGTCACAGAAGCGCTGCACTGTGTCCGGAGCTGGGAAGTTCGCATCGCTTCTGTGACAAGTAGTGTTGAGCATTCCGATACTGTAATATCGGGTATCGGCCGATATTCGCGGTATCGGAATTCCGATACTTAATTCCGATACTTTTACAATATCGAATACCGGAATCAGAAGTTCCCATAATGCCTGCGCTCTGCAGTGTCTCTGAAGGATGACAAGCTGGATGGCAGAGCTCAGCTGAGATCCAGCCTGTCATCAGAATGCCATCCCAGCGTGGGAGAATTCTCCTGATTGTTTAAAAGCCGGCGGGCGGTAAAAAGCCGCCGGCTTTTAAACAATCACACAGCCCCATACTGCTTCCCCGCAGCCTCCCACCCCGATCCTCCGCTCCCCTCGCCACCTCCCATCCCGATCGTAAGTTAGGACCGGGCGGGGAGTGCAGCACAAAGGAGCGGGGAGCGAAGGACCCGGGCGGGGAAGCCGGCAGTGAAAAGACTTCACCGCCGGCTTTCCCGTTCTGTGCTGCGCTTTCCCGCCGGTTATTTCAAATGAACAGCTGAGGTATCAGGTGATGCCGATCAGCTGTTCATTTGAAGTCGCCGCGGTGCCCTCAGAGGGTTCATGTGAGTTCATGCTTGACTGCATTGCATGAACTCACATGAACTTTCCCACGGTCTCACAGGTCAGCCTCACCTCCCAGACCCGTCATGATTGGTGTGTGCGGGTGTCTGTGCGTGTCTGCGGGGTGTCTGTGCGATGTCTGCGGGTGTGTGCGGTGTCTGTGAGATGTCTGCGAGTGTGTGCGGGTGTGCGCGGTGTCTGTGCGATGTGTCTGTGCGATATCTGCGAGTGTGTGCGGGTGTGCGCGGTGTCTGTGCGATGTCTGGGGGTGTGTGCGGTGTCTGTGCGATGTGTGCGGTGTCTGTGCGATGTCTGCGGGTGTGCGCGGTGTCTGTGCGATGTGTGCGGGTGTGTGGTGCAGGTAGACATAGGCCGATGTGACACTACTACTCCCATCGGCCTATGTCTGTCCCCCGTCCACTCCTGCCAGCAGGATCAGCTCGATGGGAGCAGTAGTTCCCATCAGCCTGATCCTGCTATATAAATTGCCCTACTGTGTCCCCAATAAATGTTAAATACATGTCATTGGTGGCCAGTGGTTACCTACAATAAATTAGTTCATACATTACCTGTCCCCGCCGATCGCCACCTAAAATAAAGTAAAAAATAAAAAACTACACCTATACTCACCTAGACACCTAATTCCCCGAAGCCATCGATCTCCTGTAATAAAATATAAAATAATAAACCACAACCTTATCCTTACCCCTCCGTAGTAGTCCACGAGTGTCCCACGAAGATCTCCAGTTCAGAGCAGCCACATAGAATGTGACCGCTCTGAACCGCTGCCGCCGCTAGAATGATGGGGCCGTAAGGGTTCGCCGGAGTTCAGGCAGCGCTGCTCCGGTTAGCTGCTTTACGGCCCTGCTGTATCGTGAGAAATTCCCACGGTACAGCAGTGCCGTAAAGGAGGTCTCCGGAGCTGCGCTGACTGAATGCACTCCGGTGACCTCAGTCAGTGGCTCCCGCTGCCGGGAGCGGACGTGTTCCCGGCAGTGTGAGCTTACAGCAGCCATGCACAGCTGTCACCATCTCCAGATGTGACAGCTGTGCATGGGAGATCAGCGCAGGAACGTGGACAGGTAACTATTTTTTTTTTAGTAAACTAAGAATTAAATAAAATGGTGTGGTTTATTTCAAATAAATTATTTTTTTCTTGGTGTAGTGTGTGTTTTTTCTTTTTAACACTTTGTAGGCTAGTAATGGGGGTGTCTTATAGACGCCCATCATTACTAACCTGGGCTTCATGGCAGCTGGCGCTGACATGAACCCCAGCCCTATTACTCCCTGCCACCGCACCAGGGCAGCGTGGAAGAGCGAGGCTGAGTGCCAGAATTGGCGCATCCTATGGATGCGCCATTTCTGGGGCGGCTGACGGCTGGTATTTCTAGCCTGGGAGGGGGCCAATATTCATGGCACCCTTCCTGGGCTATTAATATCAGCCCCCAGCTGTCTGCCTAGCCTTTGCTAGCTATTAAAATAGGGGGGACCCCACGTCATTTTTTTGGGGGGGTCCCCCATTTTAATAGCTAGTAAAGGCTAGGTATTCAGCTGGGGGCTGATATTAGTAGTCTGGGAAGCTCCGTGGGTATTACCCCCTTCCCAGGCTTCAAACATCTGCCCCAGCTGTCTGCTTAACCTCCGCTAGAGACTAAAATTAAGGGGAACCCCACGCCAATTTTTTTTAAAATAAATCCTTTATTTTAACACTAAATGACAAGTACAGTAATCAACACTGTCACTGTACTTCATATATATGTGACTGACATGTTTCTATCTATCTAATCTATGTATGATTCTCTATTCCTTCTATTCTAAATTGTCGGGTACAGATGCTGAATTGCCAGCCGGCTTTTTTAAAGAGACGGTGCACGAAAACACTATTATATTTTTTAATAAATCCTTTACACTAAATGACAAGTACAGTAAGCAACAATGTCACTGTACTTCATATATATGTGACTGACATATTTCTATCTATCTAATCTATGTGTGAAGCTCTATTCTTTCTGTTGTAAATTGTCGGGTACCGGTGTATGCCGCTGATGAAAATGGATGATAGTAATGTTGTTGTTGTATGCCTTATGTTTATGAGTGACAGTTTTCCTGCTATATACCTGCATGTCATAAGAATTTAAATTAAAAAAGGACCATGTTAAATTCAAATCTGTTTTTTTTTAAATTTTTACCAGTGTTTGGTATGCGTTGGAAAAGGGGTAGTCTTATACGGTGAATGACGCGCCCCCTGGGCCTGTGTGCTGCTGCTGTGCAGGGGGAATACCCGGAGCCGGATCGCTGGGGGTTGTAGTTCTCCGTGGCGGTGACCCGGTCCGTGCCCAGGGCGGTCAAACCAGTGGCAGTCTATTTGTATTGAAATAAGTGTCCGACTACGCCACCCGTGGATTGCGGTCAGTGGGGACCGCCGCTGCGCTGCAGACCACTGAGGCTGATGTTGTTTGCGCAGCCGAGTATGGGATGACTCCCCACGGGAGAAGTATTGCCTCAGGGCAGCTAGTGTGGATAATGATGGGAGTGATGGTGCGAGTGTCCCAGTACTGATGGTGCTGGTGCGGCGATGAAACACAGAGACTTGTGGTGCAGTTTCCAAAGCTTTACTCACTGTTGTTGTTCAGATCACTTCGGCCAGCAGTGACCGCCCGAGCCGTGCTGCGTCCACCAGGTGAGGGACTCGGTCAACTCCCAGGCAATTCCAGAGTGCGGTTCAGAGCTCCCCTCTCTTCCTTTCTACTGGCCGTCCTCACCAGTGACCCACCTTTGTCCAGCTTCCTCGGGCCTTCTGTTGGTGAAACCTCTCTCCGGTTTCCCTGACCCTATGCGGTATGCCTTTCTGGTGGATGTAGTGAGGGGTCGCACCAAGATGTGGTGACAACCTCCGGTTTTGGCTGAGGATTAGTCGCCTCCACCAATTCGGGTTCCGGTACCCTGTTCTGCCAACCCTTCACCCAGTATCTCCTCTGGGAATATGGGGTTCCTTCTGCCTTCGTGTCTCTGGGCCTTTCTCTGTGTTCCTCGCCTCCTTTCTCCTCTGTTTCAGTTCCTTTCTTACTCTCCTTGCTGTTCCTTCTCTTCTCTCCCTCTCTGCTGTCTCAGGCCTCTACTCCAGGCCTGGCTCTGGGGCTGGGCCCAGACTGAGCCACAGCTCCCTGTCAGCCCTCTCTGGCTGAGCTCCTCTCTGAACTGAACACTGATCTAAGATGGTGCCCACCTTTTATACCTCCCTCTGACCATGAGCCCAGGTGACTAGCAACCAATGGGCTCCTTCCTATGCTCAGGACCCAACCCCTATCTGCCCCTACAGCACTGGGTATTCCACCCCCCTCCAGCCAGGGACAGATGCTGTCGTGCCTGCACTTCTGTCTAGTGGGAGCACCGTTGAGCTGTCCCTCGGAAATGGGGTGTGTGTGCTGTATGCAGCCTACTGAGCCTTGATCCATACTCCATCCTTACCCGGGAGTGGGATATCACACCTCTGGATGAGGTGCAATACCTCTGTAGCAACCAAGTCCTCGGGGTGCTACATGAATATATCCTAAACTCTATATTTTAACAGGAAAGTAGGGGGGTCGTCTTATACACCAGGTCGTCTTATACGCCGGAATATACGGTACTTCATATTGTTTATACTACTTGCATAAACTCTTGCATTTGAAATTATATATATTTATTACGTATGTATATATTTGTATATATTATTTGTATTCACTTTTGTGTGATTCTCTTTGATGTTGTTTAGAACTTAAAATTCAATGAAAAACAATTTATGAGGAAAAGGGGACTCCAACACAATAAAAATATTGACATATTAACCCTGGACAGAATCTTAACCTTAAAGACGATATGTATTTAAAAGGTGGAGACTCACTTTAAGGGACCAGTTTGTTGCTTAAGAGTTCTATCCATGTGTTTCACGGATGGCACTCAAACCTATAACAGTTTACGGGGCTGTTCTCATGTCCGTGTATTTTTTGCTGACTGAATGGTCTACACATATCATAAAGTCATGTCCGATATTGATCCAAGTTATGGACCAAACTCGCCAATTAAAGTCTATAGGTGCATGAAATAATCAAACAGCAATCAGACGCCATTCGTGTTCAAACTGTTCGATAGGAAAAACTTGAAAAACATCCATGAGTTATTTTTCCATATCAGAAAAACTGATGAAACTCTAATGGTAAAAATTGACCAAATTCTGATGAAAATCAGATAAAAAAAACCCACTAATGAAACGCGGATCCTTTATTGTGTACAATTACTGACGTCTGAATGAATCTTAAGCTAAAAGCTGAAAATAACTATAGAGATAAAATAATTTATTGTGCAAATATAAATTCTTAAAATAAGGAATCATTTCTTTAATGCCATTGGTAAAGAGGTTATCGTACTATGTATTCCAGTATCAGTAGCTGTAAATAGCCCCATGAATTAACTAGGCTTCTCATCTAGTTTCCTCTTCTCCCACAGGTTTCATCTTGTGAAGACTTCCAGACAATTAAGAATAAAGCAAAGAAAATAGTTTCATTATTATATATGCACAAAGACCTTTTACAGCTTCAAAGAAATATTAACATTCATGCCAAAGCCACAATCTACATTTTCTACTACAGTTTCTGCTGTAAATTTAGTGCATGCAGAAAAATCAGTCATATTCACTGGGACTGCTATGGTCAGATTATAGTATGGCCGATTTAATGATATCAATAAAATAATACATAATTATTGTATTTATGATAACAAACCGATCGGGGATAACTGCTTTAAATATCAACAGAACATCAGATATTTCCTGTGTTTAGTAATCAAAAATCATTTGATATTAAAAAGATGTGTAATTGTCACACAAGTGATCTCTAATGACAATAGAGAGCTCTAATGATTGCACCGTAACTATAACGAGCCATGCACCAGTGTGATCCTCACATAAGCAGGAAAGATTTTTATTCTTTATAAACAGGGAAGGCTACCTTAAAAGGGATGTCCAGATTTATTTATTTTTTGTTAACAGGCAGGTAGTTGATAACAGAGACAACTACAAACTTGCTACACAGGAAGAAAGAGAGGTGCAAAAAGCCATGGAAAGTCCTGACACCAGCTGAAACCTATTAGTACTCAGAAAGCAATAAATCCTGCCACTTAGTGAAAAATAATATCAGCTGGTTCAACTCATGCCCAATAAAAAGGTGTCTCAGCACCAAGGTGCCACACAAGAAACATCTCATGATGGGTAAAATCATTGAGCTGTCTCAAGAGCTTTGCAACCTTATTGTTGCAAAATATCCCGATGGCCAGGGGCGTTGATAGGGTCCTAAAAGATCAGGGGCCAAAGCCCCAAAGCAAGTGTTTCCCCATACAACCTCCCTGCCACTTAAAATAGGATCTATACATATATAATTAATTACAGAGTACCACTGTTGCTAACCTAAAATACACAATGCAAAGACCAATATTACCAAAATTACTACTATACAAGGCCAAAATAATACTGCTACACAATGCCCTCTACCATCACCACTACACAGAGAGTACATAGCATTATAATATGACCGTTACCTCTACATAACACACACTGTACAAAGACCAATAATACCGCAATACACGTACAACTGCATGACCGAAATACCTTAAACTGTTACTAAATTAAAGAAAGAAAAAAAACGCTATTGAAAAGACTGATATTACCACCATACGGTGACCATATAGTGGACACCAGTCCTTTGGTCCAGACCACCATAACAATTTCTGGCAGCCAGGACTTGTGTGCAGAGTATACAACAAAAACATTTGACTTCTCACATTTCCAGCACTGTCCCCATCTAACCCAAACCTGCACAACCTCCCCAAGCTGTCTGCTCTTCCGGCGTGGAACAGTGACCCCCAATACGTCAAATATTATGTCATTACTATGATTACCCCTCCACCAATTAATGCTACAAAGACAGCATGCCAGATAGAGGGGGCCTATAAAAATAATAGTGTCTCATAGACAGCAGTAAAGACCCCCAATGTGCTACCTAGCAAGGAATAATGCCAGATATGCTCTGTTGAAAGTTATAATATCCGAAGTGTCCCCTCCATGCAACAAATACCATTGACTAAGTAACAATGCCCCTTCCCAAAAGTAATAATGCCCTCTCAAAGCCACAATCAAAACTAAGAATGCACCCATTTAAAAGAAATAATGTCATGATAGGCCCCCTAAATACTAAATGATAGTCCCACAACTCCTTACACACTGCATGATGGACTCCACAGCCCCTTATCTAACGTATGATAGCCCCCACAGCCCCTTATTTATAGTATGATGGCCCTCACTGCCCCTTATCTATAGTATGATGGCACCCACAGCCCCTTAACTATAGTATGATGGCCCCCACTGCTCCTTATCTATAGTATGATGGCACCCACTGCCCCTTATCTATAGTATGATGGCACCCACAGCCCCCTATCTATAGTATGATGGCACCCACTGCTCCTTATTTATAGTATGATGGCCCCACTGCTCCTTATCTATTGTATGATGGCCCCATTGCTCCTTATATATTATATATTATTTATTATTATAGCGCCATTTATTCCATGGCGCTTTACATGTGAAAAAGGGGTATAATACAAGAACAATTACAATAATCTTGAACACAATGTGACAGCGATTGGTACAGGAGGAGCGAGGACCCTGCCCGCGAGGGCTCACAATCTACGAGGGATGGGTGAGGATACAGTAGGTGAGGGTAGAACTGGTCGTGCAGCGGTATGGTGGAGCTGTGGTTACTGCAGGTTGTAGGCTTGTTGGAAGAGGTGGGTCTTCAGGTTCCTTTTGAAGGTTTCCACGGTAGGCGAGAGTCTAATACGTTGGGGTAGAGAGTTCCAGAGTAGGGCGGAAGCACGGGAGAAATCTTGTATACGGTTGTGGGAGGAGGAGATAAGAGGGGAGTAGAGAAGGAGATCTTGTGAGGATCGGAGGTTGCGTGCAGGTATGTAACGGGAGACTAGGTCGGAGATATATGGAGGAGACAGGTTGTGAATGGCTTTGTATGTCATGGTTAGGGTTTTGAACTGGAGTCTCTGAGCAATGGGGAGCCAGTGAAGAGATTGACAGAGAGGAGAGGCCGGGGAATAGCGGGGGGACAGGTAGATTAGTCGAGCAGCAGAGTTTATGATAGATTGGAGGGGTGCAAGAGTGTTAGAGGGGAGGCCACAGAGCAGGAGGTTGCAGTAGTCAAGGCGGGAGATGATGAGGGCGTGCACTAGTGTTTTTGCAGATTCATGGTTTAGGAATGTGCGGATCCGGGAGATATTTTTGAGTTGGAGTCGGCAGGAAGTGGAAAGGGCTTGGAAATGTGGTTTGAAGGAGAGTTCCGAGTCCAGGGTTACCCCAAGGCAGCGAGCTTGAGGGACTGGGGAGAGTGGGCAGCCATTGACGTTGATAGATAGGTTAGTTGGGAGGGTTGAATGAGATGGCGGAAAGATGATGAATTCTGTTTTGTCCATGTTAAGTTTTAGAAATCTGGCAGAGAAGAAGGATAAAATAGCAGACAGACATTGTGGGATTTTGGTTAATAAGGATGTGATATCAGGTCCAGAGAGGTAGATCTGTGTGTCATCGGCATAGAGGTGATACTGAAAGCCATGAGACTCTATGAGCTGTCCCAGGCCTAAGGTGTAGATGGAGAAGAGCAGGGGTCCTAGAACTGAACCTTGGGGGACACCGACAGATAGGGGGCGAGATGAAGAGGTGGTGTGCGAGTGGGAGACACTGAATGTCCGGTCTGTTAGGTATGAGGAGATCCAGGATAGGGCCAAGTCTGTGATGCCAAGAGATGAGAGAGTCTGTAGTAAGAGGGAATGGTCCACTGTGTCAAAGGCAGATGACAGGTCTAGGAGGAGGAGGACAGAGTAGTGTCGCTTAGATTTGGCGGTTAGTAGGTCGTTTGTGACTTTAGTCAGTGCAGTTTCAGTAGAATGGTGCGGTCGGAAACCAGATTGTAGGCGGTCAAAGAGGGAGCAGGAGGAGAGGTGGGAGGACAGCTCAGAATGGACATGTTGTTCCAGTAGTTTTGAGGCATAGGGGAGAAGTGATATGGGGCGATAGCTAGACACAGAGGATGGGTCAAGGGAGGGCTTTTTGAGGATGGGTGTGATTGAGGAATGTTTGAAGCATGAGGGGAAAACACCAGTTGTTAATGACAGGTTGAAGAGGTGGGCTAAGGCTGGGATGAAGATAGTGGTAAGGTTTGGGATGAGGTGGGACGGGATTGGGTCAAGTTTACAGGTGGTGAGGTGTGATTTGGAGAGTAAGGAGGAAAGTTGATCTTCAGAAATGGTGGAGAATGTAGTTTTGGAGGAGGAGGGTTGAGTAGGTGTGGGGAGGGGCGGTGGGGACTTTAGGCAAAAGCTTTGTCTGATGGTGTCAATCTTCTGCTTGAAGAATGAGGCAAAGTCTTCGGCTGAAATAAGAGGAGAGGGAGGAGGCACTGGGGGACGGAGGAGAGAATTGAAGGTGTTGAATAGTTGTTTAGGGTTGTGAGACAGGGAGGATATAAGAGATGCAAAGTATGTTTGTTTTGTTGCAGTGAGTGTGTACTTGAAGGTAGTGAGGGACTGTTTGAATGCGATGAAGTGCTCATGGGAGTGGGACCTTTTCCATCTACGTTTAGCAACCCTGGTGGCCCGTCGCAGTTCTTTAGTTAGGCTGGTGTGCCAGGGTTGTCTGTTGATTGTGAGAGCCTTGGTATGCGTGAGGGGGGCAACCGAATCGAGAGCTGCAGCTGTTGTGGTGTTGTATAAAGTGGCAGCAACATCAGCATCATGTAAGGAACTAATGTCTGTAAGAGGGAGGAGGGATTCAGAGAGAGAGTGTAGGTAAGTTTGTGGAGTGGGGATTGTTGCCCCGGGGAGGAGAGAGAAGAGAATGTGAGTAGGTTGTGGTCAGAAAGAGGGAGAGGTGAGTTAGCGAGGTTAGATAGGGAACAGAGTCGGGTGAAGATGAGGTCCAGTGTGTGGCCGTCTTTGTGGGTGGGTGTGGAAGACCACTGGGTAAGACCAAAGGAGGAAGTGAGGGATAGAAGCTTAGAGGCAGCTGAGAGGGAAGTGTCAATGGGGATGTTAAAGTCGCCCATGAGGATAGTGGGGATGTCAACGGAGAGGAAATGAAGTAGCCATGTGGTGAAGTGGTCAAAGAAAGTGGTGGTTGATCCTGGGGGGCGGTAGATGACAGCCAGTTGGAGGTTGGATGGGGAGTAGATGCGCACGCAGTGCACTTCAAAAGATGGGAGAGTAATTGCGGGCGGCAGTGGGATCTGGGTGAAGGAGCAGTTTTCTGAGAGGAGGAAACCTATTCCTCTACCGTGCTTGCCGTTGGGGCGGGGGGTATGGGAGAGGTGGAATCCGCCATACGAAAGTGCAGCAGGAGAGGCTGTGTCAGAGGGGGTGAGCCAGGTTTGAGTGATGCCGAGGAAGGAAAGCTTGTTAGTGATGAAGAGAACGTGAATGTAGGAAAGTTTATTGCAGACAGAGCGAGCGTTCCATAGAGCTCCTGTTAGTGGAACTGGGGAAGCGGGGGCTGGGCGGATGGGTATAAGGTTAGAAGGGTTGCGACAGTTTGGGATAGATCGGGGGTAGGAGGTGGAAGTGAATGTAGGGATGTGGTGAGGAGGGCCAGGATTTGGAGAGATGTCGCCGGCAGTAAGGAGGAGCAGAGAAAGCGTTATTAGGTGGGAGCAGGAGAGGGCATGAGGTGGCTGTCTGTGTTTGGAGACAAAGGATTTTATGTTGTGGAATAGCTCTGAGGAGGAGGCGAGATGGGTGGGGAGAATGGAGGGAGAGATGAAGAGTTCCTTTCCAGGTGTAGGGATTAGGGCTGGTTGAAAGAAGTGAAGGATTAAGGGGGTGAGAGTGAAAACAAAGACAAACATTGTTTACTGTGACATAGTATCCAGTTACCTTCAGTTCACTTCAGATTCCATTCAGAATTAATTCAAATTTCAGACACTTCAGCTCATGGACACTTAAGCTGAGGGACACAGACTGTAGTCTGACACAGACTCCTGGCTCTCAATATATTTGTAACTGAATGCATTCAGCTGTGAACCAGAGGGGAGTGGTCTGTGCTCATCTTGATCAGCTGATTAAGGCTGAACCACATGTAGGATACTCAAAGGTTCAGTAAACAGGGTCATAAATGAAAGTTGGGGGTGGGTAGTGTAACTTGGGTCACGTACCATTAGTATATAGTAGGAGCAGAGAGATATAGGGAAGGCTGCATGGAAATCAGGATGGCAAAGTTGGGTCACGTACCTGCAAGAGGAATGGACAAACAGAGATGCTGATCAGAGTGCGGTGGCGGCCGGCAAGGTACAGTCTGCATGCATCACACCATTCAGAATTAATTCAAATTTCAGACACTTGAGCTCATGGACACTTAAGCTGAGGGACACAGACTGTAGTCTTATCTATAGTATGATGACCCTACTGCTCCTTATCTATAGTATGATGGTACCTACTGCTCCTTATTTATAGTATGATGGCCCCCACTGCCCCTAATCTATAGTATGATGACACCCACTGCTCCTTATCTATAGTATGATGGCACCCACTGCTCCTTATCTATAGTATGATGGCACCTACTGCCCCTAATCTATAGTATGATGACACCCACTGCTCCTTATCTATAGTATGATGGCACCTACTGCTCCTTATCTATAGTATGATGGCACCTACTGCTCCTTATTTATAGTATGATGGCACCCTCTGCTCCTTATCTATAGTATTATGGTCTTGACTCGCCCAGGGGGAAATGGGGGACTCGGTACCCGGGCCTTTACCTTCTTGGGATGTCACGGCAGTCGGCTCCCGGGCCCGTACCCTGGGGTCACTCTTAAAAGGGGGTTTGTTACTTGATGGGATGAATAACAGTTTTGTCTCGTGACACCACCTGTGGTTCCCGGTAATGGGTACCGGCGCTGCTGCAAGCCTCTGGAGCAGATGTTAGGGCAGCTTGGTGGGTGCGGCTCTCCACAGGCAGAGCACAGCTCCAGGGCGATGTAAGTGCAGATGGTGATGCTGGGCGTTGTAGTGCAGGATGGATAACGTGGTAGAAATAACTGACAGAAACAGTGGGGTTCAGTCATCCGAGTTTACTCACAGTTATTTACGTTCCTCAGGTGGCACTGTACAGGTGTCAGCTTCCCACGTCGCGCTGCGTTTACCAGGCAGGGGTTCAGCACTCCCTTTGTATCACAAGAGCACTTAACGGGACCCCCTTTCTGTATGTTCCTTCCTTAGCCGACTTCCCGCGCTGGGTCTCTCCCTCCTGCCCTGCGCCTCGCCACACAAAGTCCCGATCGGATACCTTGAGATCCCACTGGGCAACTTGAAGTTCCCGGACCTGACTTGGTGCCCTTTTCGGCGGCTTAGGTGCAAATGTGGCAACTGCACCCTGAAAGTGCAGAAGCCTCCGGTTTTCCAGCCGAGACCTGAAGTAACTAGGCTAGTCCAGGGACCGGTGCCCTTCTTGAGGCCTGATCCCTCTGACACCGGGCAGATTCGGGCATACGGGTGCCGTCCTGCACTCACCGTACCCCCTGGGATCCTTTCGGTTACTGGAGCCTTCCTCCTCCGCTCCCCTCTCACTCTTGGGCCTCTCTTACTAGGCCCCACTCTGGAGCAGAGCTCCTGAAGAGACTCTGCTCCTCAGACTGCTCCTCTCCTCTTCTCTCTCACTGAATCCACCCCTACACATGATGACTTCCTTATATATATCTATATTCAAGTGCTCCCCTTTTCTGCGTCCTCCACCCACACCCACCACTTGGTTCCCCCTCACTTTTGGTTCCCCCCACTCCAGCCAGGGACGGGGCAGCAAATGAAGTGCATAATGGCCTTCCAGCCGGCCTGGAGTAGTGTAGTGTTGAGTGCAGGTGGTGGGGTCCCAGGCAGTACTCCATCCTTACCTGAGAGAATGAGATTCCACACCTCTGGGTGAGGTGCAGTACCTCTGTGGCATCTGAACCCTCAGGGGCGCCACAGCCCCACTGCTCCATATACATGTAGTATGATGGCACCCACAGCCCCTTATCTAGATAGCCCCTTTTGGATGCTCCTAGTGTGCGCAATAAAATATAATTGCATTCTTACCACCTGGACAGATGACACTTCCCCACTCCAAGCACTATGTGCCTCAGCAATTTCATTACATTGTTTATGGACATAAGCGCTGCAGACTATCAGAGGACGTTGATGATCTGCAGCCTTCATAGTACGGTGTGGCGATAACAGGCTGCTCTTGTGCCATAAATAATGTCATGATATCTGTGCTGGTCCGGAAGTAAGGACGCTTGCATTTTATTCAACACACTGGGAGCACAACCACTTTAAAGCGAACCGGTCACATCCCAAAATGCTATTAACCCTACAGATATGGGGTTAATTTGAACTGTATTTGTTCCAGAAGCCTCCAGTTTTCAGTCATAGAGGAGCAGGCAGCTTCAGTCTCCACTCAGTACATAGTCCCCGGCACTGACTGACAGCCGGCTCAGCAGTGCATCAGTACAGAGCCGTCTGTCAGTCAGTGATGCTGCATGGTTACAGCCGCCGCTCTCTATATACTGAGCGGTGACTGAAGGCGCGCCGCTATGACTGAAAATAAGTTAATTTCCTCTTGGCAGCAGACACCTTTAAAATGCTATTAACCTGCAGATTAAACCCATATCTGCAGGTTAACAGTGTTTTTTGACATGACCAATTTCCTTTAAAACTGCACAGACAACCCCTCCTGAATCCCTATGTTTCCCCCAGTACAATAATATCACCTGTAGTCACCACCGGTGCTAGCACTGTTCCAGTGGTGTCGGCACTGGATCTCCCAGGTATCACCTGACACTGTTATGTCACGTAATCCCTGTGGAAATCAGCGCTAGCTTTGCTCTCCTCTCCTGTGGACAAATCAGACATCCAGAGGAAGTAAGAGCTGTGGCTGCCCTTTCACTTCCTCCGGATTTCAATTATGTCCGTAGGAGAGGAGAGGAAAGCCAGCGCTGATTGTCCGCAGGGGTTACGTGATATAACAGTGTCACATGATACCCGGGAGATCCAGTTCCGACACCGCTGGAATGGAGCCTGCACCAAAGGTGACATTATTGTACTGGGGGAAACTGGGATTGAGAAGGGGTTGTCCGACTAGTGGACAACCCCTTTAACGCAAGACTACTATAGCCCTGATTCATCAAGACCTAAGACCGGTGCTGTTCATTCAGGACTTGAGGAAATGTGCTGGAGTGAGAGACACTGGATTCAATATGCCTCTTAAAAGTGCTGTGCACCTCCATGGACAGGAGTAAGATTTCTAGCATAACATACGCCGCAGCTCGTCACCAATTACATGAGCTGCATCATCTTACTCCCATTCTGGGTGAAACTAGAGTGAAAATGCCAAAAGTCGCATTATTTTTGTACAACCTTGAGCTGTGCAAAAATTTTGCGACTTATCAAAGCGTTTTAAGCTGGATTTCTGGCTGAAAATACTTTGATGAATCGGGGCCTGTGTGTCTCTACCCTAACACCGCTATATACTGTACCATTACATTACATACAAATTTACAATACTGCATAATGTATAAACATAGAAACCTACACACTTAGACAAACATTATATACAAGCACACAGCACACATGCTGGACAACGCACGCTCATTACATACACATCCTATAGTCACACAGACACACATATTATACATGTACTTAGTACACACATGCTGTATAACAAATGCTCAGCAGGTACACATCACATACACATGCATGCTGGACAAGTGCACACACAGTATCACACACACTCACAAGTATCACACACACACAAATATCACACACACAATATCACACACACAATATCACACACACACACAGTATCACACACAATATCACACACACAAACATATCACACACACAGTATCACACACAATATCACACACACAGTATCACACATACAGTATCACACATACAGTATCACACACAGTATCACACACACAGTATCACACATACACAGTATCACAGAGAAAAACCAAGAACAAGAAAAATACCCAAATAACTGAAAGTAGATGTATAAATCGCACAGTGCAAAAATAATAATAAATAATAAAGGGTATTTAGTTAAC
Source organism: Phyllobates terribilis (assembly GCF_046119375.1). Lineage (NCBI taxonomy): Eukaryota > Metazoa > Chordata > Amphibia > Anura > Dendrobatidae > Phyllobates > Phyllobates terribilis. Next base: position 224,701,365 of record NW_027362767.1, read on the forward strand.
ATAATTTTGATCAAAATAATGAGAAAGCCATCCCGCAATTTCACGGCAACCCTTAAGGGACAGTCCTAACTCTAATATTAAAAACCTTACCATTTGTCAAGTGACATACATATGGACAAGGGCAGAGAGACTAATCCCTAGTGTAAGCATAAAACCGAGGCAAAATGAGCGTCTCAGCCCAGACAAAGGGCGGCCACACCCTTTCATATGCACTAAAGCATACTAACTGCAAAGAAAAAACCTGAAGGTCTGAACTGAAACGTAAGTTGATGTGCATGCAAAATGTAAATGCATGTTCACACAAGGCCATTAAACAGAGAGAAACCAAGAACAAGAAAAATACCCAAATAACTGAAAGTAGATGTATAAATCGCACAGTGCAAAAATAATAATAAATAATAAAGGGTGTTTAGTTAACATAATTTTGATCAAAATAATGTGAAAACCATCCCGCAACTTCACGGCAACCCTTATGGGACAGTCCTAACTCTAATATTAAAAACCTTACCATTTGTCAAGTGACATACATATGGACAAGGGCAGAGAGACTGATCCCTAGTGTAAGGATAAAACCGAGGCAAAATGAGCATCTCAGCCCAGACAAAGGGCGGCCACACCCTTTTATATGCACTAAAGCATACTGACTGCAAAGAAAAAGCCTGAAGGTCTGAACTGAAATGTAAGTTGATGTGCATGCAAAATGTAAATGCATGTTCACACAAGGCCATTAAACAGAGAGAAACCAAGAAAAATACCCAAATAACTGAAAGTAGATGTATAAATCGCACAGTGCAAAAATAATAAATAATAAAGGGTATTTAGTTAACATAATTTTGATCAAAATAATGTGAAAGCCATCCCGTCACTTCACGGCAGCCCTTATGGGACAGTCCTTACTCTAATATTAAAAACCTTACCATTTGTCAAGTGACATAAGTATGGACAAGGGCAGAGAGACTGATCCCTAGTGTAAGCATAAAACCGAGGCAAAATGAGCGTCTCAGCCCAGACAAAGGGCGGCCACACCCTTTTATATGCACTAAAGCATACTGACTGCAAAGAAAAAACCTGAAGGTCTGAACTGAAACGTAAGTTGATGTGCATGTAAAATGTAAATGCATGTTCACACAAGGCCATTAAACAGAGAGAAACCAAGAAAATACTCAAATAACTGAAAGTAGATGTATAAATCGCACAGTGCAAAAATAATAATAAATAATAAAGGGTATTTATGCTTACACTAGGGATCAGTCTCTCTGCCCTTGTCCATATGTATGTCACTTGACAAATGGTAAGGTTTTTAATATTAGAGTTAGGACTGTCCCATAAGGGTTGCCGTGAAGTGGCGGGATGGCTTTCACATTATTTTGATCAAAATTATGTTAACTAAATACCCTTTATTATTTATTATTATTTTTGCACTGTGCGATTTATACATCTACTTTCAGTTATTTCGGTATTTTTCTTGTTCTTGGTTTTTCTCTGTTTAATGGCCTTGTGTGAACATGCATTTACATTTTGCATGCACATCAACATACGTTTCAGTTCAGACCTTCAGGTTTTTTCCTTACACACAGTATCACGCAGACACACACACAGTATCACACACACTAACACACAGTATCACTCACACACAGTATCACACACAGCGTATCACAAGCACAGTATCACACAAGCATAGTATCACACACAAGTATCACACACAAGTATCACACACGCAGTATCACACATGCAGTATCACACACAAATATCACACACACAAGTATCAGACACACAAGTATCAGAGACACACACACACATATCACATACACAAGTATCACACACAGTATCACACACATACACACAAGTATCACACACACAATATAACACGCACACATGCAAGTTTTACACACACACACACTACAGATACCTCATACACAAGTAACACACACACACACACATCTCACACACTCCTCTGTGCTGCTGGAGAGGCTGCTGTACATGTGCAGCTCCTCAGCTTCTCCTGCTCGCAGCAGCACTGTCCCAGCACCTCCCCCGCTCTCTCCTTCTCTGCGGAGGCTGCAGACCAGAGCAGGAGAAGATGTGACTGTGTGGCCTGGAGCTCCTTCCCTAGAGCTCCCCGGGAGCACACACAGGTCACTATGGCTGACCTGACCTTGCAGCTTGGTTGCTGACTCTCTCTCTCCCTCAGAGATGCGCTGCGCAGGAGGACAGGAGCACTGACCAATCAGCTCCTCTGTGATGCTCATTGGCCAGTGTTCTTCTCCTGTAGGCACGCCCCCTTTGAAATGTTTTGCTCTCAAGTTGACGCCGACACAGTTCAGTGCTCAGGAGATCCGGGGCTGTGGACAAGACATTCGGGGCTGGAGCGGAGCCCCGGATCTTTGACGCTAGTGACGCCCCTGCCAGGGGCAATACTCCATAATGAAAGTCCCATGAGGTGGTATAGCAGGTAAGAACCCATGCGTGACATGCAGAAGTAGTGCTGTTGCTTCAAAAGCATCCAGCAACTGTTACAATTAACACAAGCACAGGAGACAGGAAGTGTTGTGCTTCAGAAGCATCCAGAAACTAGAGGGGTTAACACAGTCACAGGAGACAGGGAGTGTTTTAGTAGAGCCCCAGGGGGATTGTGGTGATCTTTTTACTGTAGTCTGGCTGAAGCTGAAGAGAAAGGTGGTGTGTTATCTGGATCTAACAGAAGGCAACTGAACAGGATTCAGATCAGGAGAGAAACTAAACACAGGTCAGATAAACTCCCTGAACTAACAGTGCAGAGTATTATCAGGCAGGAACATAAGGACTGGAAGGAATTGTGTCACAGGGATCATCTCCCTCGTCAAACCCTTCCCCCTCCATCTCCATGCAGGATAAAGAATGCTGTGTACTATTGTGTCCTTGCGAAGGAAAAGCCTGTGGTTGTGTATGCATAGAAGTGTGCTGCTAAGAGATCTAATCTATGCTGAATTATGCTACTGAAGAGACTGTAATACTGAGCCTTGTGAAGAAACTACTATATTGTTACTGGAGCCGGTTGCTCAAGAAACCCAGACTGTACTGTAATGAAGATTGTTTCGGTAATATCCCTTAATTGCATTGGCCGTGCTTCAGCTTAAATTCCACTGTTAAACTGTTGAAAAAGACTCTTGTCAGATGTGTCTGGTAGGCAATTGAATCTATCGTGTGCCTGAGAGAAGCTGCAGCCTATGGTCGCTCTGAGTAACGGTTCCCCCAGGATTCCAAAGAATTCATGAAACCTGTCTCGCCCTATCTGAACCTAGCGGTGTGCGTGTAACACATGTCATTTCGCAAGGCTTTCAACTGAATCCCTGAAATACTCGATTGTGCCATTGATAGACCCATCCAAAAAAGAGGGCAAATGGAGCCCAAAGATCCATACTTTGGGCTCCGTTTGCCTTTGATCAATTTAATGGCTCTGTCAAAGGAACATCTGAATTCCATTTTTCGGTGATTTAGACAGAAGCTCCAAATGGGGACATACTTCAATTATAGGGTGACTAAGACAGAGCAGAAGTTTTACATGGCCGGAGGTTGTGCTCCGTATAGGACAACTCTACAACTACACCGAGAGCAGAACAATCTTCCTGTCCCTCGTGCAGTAGGACTGGTGCCTATCTCAATGCCGGAATCTGCGTTGCCCTTTCTCCCTACTACAGTTTTGAGTGGATTATATATATATATATATATATATATATATATATATATATAAAATTTATTTTTCAGCAATGTGCAAAATAAAATGTATGTGTTTGGTTCTGGCAAGAAGAAATATGAGGCCTTCAGGGATGTCAGCAACCAACTACAGATTGGCAACTCCTATTCCCAGGTATCTATGGGTCACTGGCACTTGATCTGTTCTGTAGAAGACTCCGGGGATCTCAGCTGTCAGACAGTATTGGGGCTATTAGGACACTCGGCAATACAGGGTCGGCCATATTGTGGAGGGCTGGCATATAACATGCATTGTGCGTGTAGGTTGACTAGTGGCCAACGACTGCTTCTATTGATAGAAAACGGCTCTATTTAGCTTAATAAACTTGTATCTGCTGTCAATGAGGAGTCCGTCACGGTACGGGACCGATAGGCCTCTGCCAGGTGCTCCCTGCTGCTGTAGGACCGTTCATCTTCCTAATACAGCAGCGTTACATTTTCTAGTCGAACTATCACTCTCCGAAAACGAGCTTCTCCAAAGAAATATTCATTAGCATTTGTAGGATTCGGACAATTTTCTTCTGTTAACAATTACATTTGGGAAAATCGACCATTCATCACTGGTATAGTTCGCAAATATAGGTATATTTTGTATGACTTTTCTGGGATTTCCCACCATGTCATTGTTAATTGGACTCTTCATCCTGAGCTACCTGGTTCTTATGATATAATTCCAGAACTACATTGAAAACTGAAATAGATTTGGGGGGGTGTATTTAATTGCGAATTGGGGTCTGTGTTACGATCAGTGGGCACTACAATGCTTATCATGAGTGGTTGAGACCCTCTGTGAGGTCATTCAAAAGAGGATGAACAAATTTAAAGGGGGTTTCCACTACAATTTTTTTTGAAAAAGCTCAAACTTGCTAAAAAAAAAAAAAAAATAGTAATACTCACCTCTCATCCATTCTCCCTTTAGTTCCAGGTCTCCATATTAGATCTCTAGTTTTCTCTACTTCCTGTTCCCGTCTGAACAGAACCAAAAAAGAACAGGAATTGCAAGCTCAGCCAATCACCGCCACAGCAGGGACCCTCCTCAGTCTGTGATTGGCTCAGCGGGCATTTCCTGCTTTTTTCAGTGCGTCAAGTACAGGATCAAGAAGTAGAGATCTGTAAGGACTGGATAAAGAACAAGAGCGACAGGAGATTGCTGGGAGTGAGTAATGTTTGATTTACCAGGGTTCCAACTCCGGTGCCCCCATGTATTGGAAGAACGAGGGTCCTAAGAGGGGTGGCAACACTGATCCTTCCATAGAAGTAAATGGATTTAGACATAAGTTTGGCCTCCTCTTTATTCTTCACCTACTGTAATTGCCTTGGCCACTTTGCATTGATTTTCCGTGAATGCCCATGTTGGTATCACGCAAGGTGTAGGAAAGTCTAAGTGCTACACAAAGAGAAGGGGGAAAGTGGGCCCAGACTCTAGAGAAAGGGGGTAGTGGAGACCTCCTAGGCTGACCTTATATCACCGTCTCCCCTAAACATCCCTATATTGGCTCTGCACCAATCGCCGCACAGGAACCTAGCCCTGTCTTTCCCTGGCGTTTGGTCCTGGCTAGGGAAGGGGGGGGGTGAGTGCTAGTCGATCCCCACTGACAACTAAAGACAACAAGGGGGAACAAACAAGGGAAGCTTAGCTTTAGTCGACTTCAGAGAGATGAACAAATGCCCTCTTAACACCAGAGAGGAAGAAGTACTGCACTTGCTCCAAGCCTTCACAAGGGGTCATGTGAGTATCACTGGCACGTACCTATTGCAGAGTGAAAAGATTTATACACCCAGGCCAGGGTGTTAATTAGCAAAAGGAAGGTAGCTGCTGGGTCCTAGAGAGACAGCTAAGAAGGTGTCTGTAATGCCAAACGACGAGATCTTCTGCAACCAACTGCAGGGTGACTCTGTCATTTCTGACACACTTGTGACAGTACCCCCATCTCTACTAGTGTCCTCCGGACACTCAGGACCAGGTTTCTTGGGATAAGAGGTGTGGAACGAACCAACCTGGGAGCGTTCACCTCTGATGCTGAAACCCACATCCTCTCCTCTGCACCATAACCCTTCCAGTGCACCAGGAATTGTAGAGAACGACGTTGGAGACGAGAATCTGCAATCCTCAAAATCTGGAACACCAGATTACCATCAACCATTACTGGGGGTGGTGGTAGAGGTGAGGGCTCAAGAGGTTCCACATAATTCTTGAGTAAGGACCTGTGGAACACATTGTGGACCTTAAGGGTCTGAGGAAGTTCAAGACGAAACGCTGCTGGGTTAATGACGTTATTTTATAGGGACCAATAAACCTATGTCCCAGCTTCCAAGAAGGAACTTTGAATCTTAGATTTCAGGTAGACAGCCACAAAAAGTCATTCACATTCAGGTCCGGACCTGGCAAGCGTTTTCTGTCAGCCATTCGTTTATACCTGTCTCCTATGACCTTTAAATTACTCAGAACACCGCACCATACCGAGGAGAGTGACAAAGCAAACTATTCCTCCTCAGGAACTCCCGAAGCTCCTCCCCCACTAAAGGTATCAAATTGTGGGTGATAACCATATGCACCGAAGAACGGTGACCTGCCAGTGGATTCTTGTCGATGATTGCTAATGACAAATTCTGCCAGCGGTAAGTAGGATGCCCAATCCTCCTGATTTTCAGAGACGAAACACCTGAGGTAGGTCTCCAAATTCTGATTGACACGCTTGGTCTGTCCATTTGATTGAGGGCATAATGGAGCACTATGTGGGGCCATTACACTCTATGGAGCACTATGTGGAGCCATTACACTGTATGGGTCACTATGTGTTGCCATTATGCTGTATAGAGCACTATGTGGAGCCCATTATACTGTATGGAAGACTATGTGGGGCCCATTATACTGTATGGAGGACTATGTGGGGCCCATTATTTTGTATGTAGCACTATGTGAGGCCATTATACTGTATGTAGCACTATGTGGTGCCTTTCCACTGTATAGAAGGCAATGCAGGGCCCATTATACTGGATGAAGGACTTTGTGGGTCAATTATCTAATATATATAATCGTCTTATCCCGTCTGTCTGTCCTTCTGTTCAGGAAATCCCACGTCGCTGATTGGTCCAGCCGCGGCCAATCAGCGACGCGGGATTTCAGAAAAAGATGGCGGCCATTAGCAGCTCATCTGCCCTCCATGCGGCTAAAGTCGGGAGATCAGCGGCCCGCTGATCTCCGACGGCAAGTGTGAAGGGAGGACCGGGGAGCGGCGCCGCCGGTCGGGGGCGCTCACCGGTCCTCACTAATACGATTCGCTGGCGGCCGAGACCAATCAGCAATATTGGCGCCAAATTTAAAGACCGCTCTGCTGATTGGTCGCGACCGCCGGCTGCGACCAATCAGCGATATTGGCGCCAAATTTAAACACTGCTTTGCTGATTGGTCACGGTCGCTGGCCGCGACCAATCAGCAATTTTAGTGCCAAATTTAAACACGCTCTCCGGTCTTCGCTAACACAGTTCGCTGATTGTTCGCGGTCGCCGGCCGCGACCAATCAGCGATTTTGGCGCCAAATTTGAACAACGCTCTGCTGATTGCGCCCGGTCGGCCGCATACATATTCTAGAATACCCGATACGTTATAATCGGGCCACCATCTAGTATTGTATAAAGCACTATGGGGGGCCAATATACTGTATGGAGCACTATGTGGAGCCATTGTACTGTATGGAAGGCAATGCAGGGCCCATTATACTGTGTGGATCACTAAGTGGGATCATTATAATGTATGGAGGACTATGTGGAGCCATTATACTGTATGGAAGGCAGTGCTCGCCGGGAGCAAAATTCAAATACGTGGGCGGCACCAGCAGTGCTCGCCGGGAGCAAAATTCAAATACGTGGGCGGCACCAGCACTGACTGAATGCTGCGCCCGCCCATGACTGAATGTGAGAATCACACCCCTATGACTGAATGAGCAGGTTTGATTATAAGTACATAACATGTTATATCCTCATTATATTACCACTAATTTTAATGAAAAAAGCGTGCTAGTGATGCACATTGCATCACTAACAACGCTGTGGGGGCAGTTTACATAGCAGGTAAGACATGACAGGTTCCCTTTAAGTAGATATCATTTTTCCCCTAATCCATGACCAAGGATTCATCTGATAGGCAGGGAGCATTCCAGTAAGAGCTTACACAATAAGATAGATCCCAAGAATATCCTAGTTCAACGGATAGTGCTTAAGGAAAGTAGATTGTGAAAGTTTTAGATATTATCCAATCAAGATAATGTTTCTAGTGATTTGGAGCTCCAACAAAAAAGCGCCAACAAGAGTAAAAACACAAATTCTTTAACTGAATTCTTTAACGCAGAGCCCGCACCTTTCCGGGCACATGACAGCTGATCTATACAGCTGACATGTACCCGCAACAGCCGCAGGTGGAATCGCGATCCACTGCGGCTGTTAACTAGTTAAATACCACTGTCAATCTCTTATAGCGGCATTTAAATAGCGCTTCCAGGAAGCGCGTAGATGGCTCTGCCCATCGGCGGCCCTGTCACATGATCGCGGGTCGCCGATGGGTTGGCATGACAATCCGGGGTCTGCAGGAGACCCCTGCGGTTGTCATTGCCAGACTGTTATGAGAGCCGCCCAGCGGTCGGCGCTCATAGCAAGTGAGCATTTCTGCTATACACAGGCGATTTGATCATCCCCTGTGTGTAGCAGAGGTGATCAGATAATTGCAGCTTCTAGTCTCCCATGGAGACTATTAAAACATGCAAAAAGTAAAAAAAAAAAGTTTTTAAAAATATAAAAAAATATATATATAAAAGTTTAAATCACCCCCCTTTCGCCCCATTCAAAATAAAAAAAATCACACATACACATATTTGGTATCGCCGTGTTCAGAATCACCCGATCTATCAATATAAAAAAAGAATAAACCGATCGGTAAACGGCGTAATGAGAAAAAAATTCAAACCCCCAGAATTACGTTTTTTTGGTCTCCGCAACATTGTAATAAAATGCAATAATGGGCGATGAAAACATCAGTTCTACCCCAAAATGGTATCAATAAAAACGTCAGCTTGGCGTGCAAAAAATAAGCCCTCACAAGATCCTGAAAAATGTAGACGGGTCAAATTTTGGAATTTTTTTTCACCACTTAAATAAAAAAGAACCTATACATGTTGGGTATCTACAAACTCGTAATGACCTGGAGAATAATAATGGCAGGTCAGTTTTATCATTCAGTGAAGGTGGTGAAAAAAAACCCCAAAAAACAACTGTGGAATTGTACTTGTTTTGCAATTACACCGCACTTGGAATTTTTTTTGAACATCCCCGAATGCCAGAATGCCAAAGGGGTTCCAGAAACCTGAATATTTAGCACCTTATTTCAATCTGACTTCACCAATCTTTTCATTTTTTTGGGGTGTGTGTCCCCTAGGGCGCTATGTAAAGTCGTCTGAAGAACCTCAGTGCGAAGGCATTTGTCTTGACTAGCGAAGAAGTTCCTCCTTTGCCACAGGTAAGTGGACATTTTAACTCACCCATCGATTCCTCACCTTATATGTTTATTGCAGAGTAATCATTTTATCACTCCAAAAGAGCAATGACTGGATATTTAAGCAACTCACCACTTAGTTCTATCTACAACCCCTGGCAAAAATTATGGAATCAACAGGCTCGGAGGATGTTCATTCAGTTGTTTAATGTTGTTGAAAAAGTAATTTCAAATGGCAACTTTAGGGCTTTAAGAAACACTAAAAGAAATCAAGATTCAAAATGTGGTACTCAGTAAGGGCAATTTTTTTCAGACCAAGCAGAGGGAAAAAATTGTGGAATCACTCAATTCTGAGGAAAAAATTATGGAATCATGAAAAACAAACACACAAAAGAATACTCCAATACATCACTAGTATTTTGTTGCACCACCTCTGGCTTTAATAACAGCTTGCAGTCTCTGAGGCATGGACTTAATGAGTGACAAACAGTACTCTTCATCAATGTGGCTCCAACTTTCTCTGATTGCTGTTGTCAGATCAGCTTTGCAGGTTGGAGCCTTGTCATGGACCATTTTCTTCAACTTCCACCAAAGATTTTCAATTGGATTGCGATCCGGACTATTTGCAGGCCATGACATTGACCTTATGTGTCTTCTTTCAAGGAATGTTTTCACAGTTTTTGCTCTATGGCAGGATACTTTATCATCTTGAAAAATGATGTCATCATCCCCAAACATCCTTTCAATTGATGGGATAAGAAAACTGTCCAAAATATCAATGTAAACTTGGGCATTTATTGAAGATGTAATGACAGCCATCTCCCCAGTGCCTTTACCTGACATGCAGCCCCATATCATCAATGACTGTGGAAATTTGGATGTTCTCTTCATGCAGTCATCTTTATAAATCTCATTGGAATGGCACCAAACAAAAGTTCCAGCATCATCACCTTGCCCAGTGCAGATTCGCGATTCATCACTGAATATGACTTTCATCCAGTCATCCACAGTCCACGATTGCTTTTCCTTAGCCCATTGTAACCTTGTTTTTATCTGTTTAGGTGTTAATGATGGCTTATGTTTAGCTTTTCTGTATGTAAATTCCATTTCCTTTAGGTGGTTTCTTACAGTTCGGTCACAGACATTGACTCCAGTTTCCTCCCATTCGTTCCTCATTTGTTTTGTTGTGCATTTCCTGTTTTGGAGACATATTGCTTTAAGTTTCTGGTCTTGACGCTTTGATGTCTTCCTTGGTCTACCAGTATGTTTGCCTTTAGCAACCTTCCCATGTTCTTTGTATTTGGTCCAGATTTTAGACACAGCTGACTGTGAACAACCAACATCTTTTACAACGTTGGGTGATGATTTGCCTTCTTTTAAGAGTTTGATAATCCTCTCCTTTGTTTTAATTGACATCTCTCATGTTGAAGCCATGATTCATGTCCGTCCACTTGGTGCAACAGCTCTCCAAGGTGTGATCACTCCTTTTTAGATGCAGACTAACGAGCAGATCTAATTTGATGCAGGTGTTAGTTTTGGAAATGATAATTTACAGGGTGATTCCATAATTTTTTCCTCAGAATTGAGTGATTCCATAATTTTTTCCCTCTGCTTGGTCTGAAAAAAAATTACCCCTAAAGAGTACCACATTTTTAATCTTGATTTCTTTTAGTGTTTCTTAAAGCCCTAAAGTTGCCATTTGAAATGACTTTAGTTTTGTGCCATGTCTCTGATCTGCTTTTTTTCAGCAACATTAAACAACTGAAAGAACATCCTCCGAGCCCGGTGATTCCATAATTTTTGCCAAGGGTTGTACTAGTGCAATCCCAAAATACTTATTGGGTATATTGGCTCCACCGACTATTTCCAATGTGTCCATTTTCCGACTTCAACCAGGAGTATACGCTGGTCTTGGAATATTTCCACCAGATCCGGTATAACCATGTCTGTCATCTAACTCCAAATAGGAGGATAGACTGAGATATTGATGGTTCATCAGCCCCATACCTGCGAGTCCAGCTCACATTAGGAGGGCAGACCAGTATAGTGTCACCCAACTCGGCACAATCAAATTTATCTCATCACTTAGCGTCCGCAAGACCATCTTGTGACTCCAACTAGTAGCTTTAACTGAACGTACGGTAGTTTTATTCAGCTTAGAGCAGCCATGTCCATCTTGCACCTCCAACTAGGAGGGTAAACTGAAATGTAGATGAAAGCTAAATGGTTAACCAACTTAAATGCCAACCAATCCAATTTAAGGAATCCAGACCCCGAAGGTTAACTGGACTTACAATGATCTCATGTGGCTTATCACAACCTAGACCAACTTCAACTAGATGTAGCTGTCACGTTGATATTTTACTAAGTAAAAAGTCAATTTGTTCATTTTGAGATGCCCGACACGGGACTTACAATGCTATCATTCTGATTAGAGCAACCATTTACACCTCCTGCCAAGAGGAGAAACTAGGACATAGATAGCATATTGAACTTGTCTGCATTTAAAATCTAAGTACAAGGGATGGACCAGGCCAGATCCGAGGTGCGCGGCCCAACACATGAGGCTAGACCCAAGGCGGGCGGCCCAACACACGAGACCAGACCCGAGGCGGGCGGCCCAACACACAAGGCCAGATCCGAGGCGGGTGGGCCAACACACAAAGCCAAACCCGAGGCGGGGGGCCCACCACACAAGGCCAGACCCGAGGTGTGCGGCCAACACACGAGGCCAGACCCAACACACGAGGCCAGACCTGAGGCGGACGGCCCAACACCCGAGACCAGACCCGAGGCGGACTGCCCAACACCCAAGACCAGACCCGAGGCAGATGGCCCAACATCAGAGACCAGACCCAAGGCGGACGGCCCAACACCCGAGATCAGAGCCGAGGCGGAAGGCCAACACGCGAGGTCAGCCCAACACACCAGACACCAGGCCAGACCCGAGGTGGGCGGCCCAACACACCAGACACAAAGCCAGACCCGAGGCAAAACACCCGAGACTAGACCCAAGGCGGACGGCCCAACACCCGAAAACAGACCCGAGGTAGACGGCCCAACACCAGAGACCAGACCCAAGGCGGACGGCCCAACACCCAAGATCAGAGCCGAGGTGGACGGCCCAACACCTGAGGCCAGACTTAAGGCGGACGGCCAACATCCGAGGCGAGCGGCCCAACACCCCAGACATGAGGCCAGACCCGATGTGGGTTGCCCAACACACCAGACACGAGGCCAAACCTGAGGCAGGCGGCCCAACCCACCAGACAAGAGGCCAGACCCGAGGCAGGCGGCCCAACACACCAGACACAAAGCCAGACCCAATTCGGGCAACCCAACAAACCAGACACGAGGCGGGCGACCCAACACACCAGACGAGGCCAGACTCGAGGCGGGCAGCCCAACACACCAGATACGAGGCCAGACCCCAGGCGGGCGGCCCCACACACCAGATGCGAGGCCAGACCTGAGGTGGGCAGCCTAACACCCGAGACCAGATCCGAGGGAGATGGCCGAACACCCGAGACCAGACCCAAGGCAGCCGGCCTAACACCCAAGACCAGACCCGAGGCGGATTTCCCAACACCCAACACCAGACCCGAGGTGGACGGCCCAACACCCGAGACCAACCAGACCCGAGGCGGACACCCAACACCAGAAACCAGACCCGAGGCGGGCGGCCCAAAACCCGAGATCAGAGTCGAGGCGGACGGCCCATCACCCGAGGCCAGACCCGAGGCGGACAGCCAACACCCGAGGTGAGACCCGAGGCGAGAGACCCAACACCCCAGACACGAGGCCAGACCTGAGGTGGGTGGCTTAACACACCAGACATGAGATCAGACCCGAGGCGGGCGGCCCAACACACCAGACACGAGGCCAGACCTGAGGCTAGCGGCCTAAGACACCAGACACAAAGCCAGACCCGAGGCCAGGGGCCCAACACACCAGACATGAGGCGGGTGGCCCAACGCACCAGACACGAGGCCATACCTGAGGCGGGTGGCCCAACACCCGAGACCAGATCCGAGGCAGACCGCCCTAGACCTGAGACAAGACCCGAGATGTCCGGCCCAGCACCCAAGACCGGACCCGAGGCAGATGACCCAAACCATCAGACACGAGGTGGGCGGCCTAACACACCAGACACGAGGCCAGACTCGAGGTGGGCAGCCCAACAAACTAGACATGAGGCCAGATCCGAGGCGAGTGGCCCAACATCGGAGATCAGATCCAAGGCAGATGGCCCAACACCCGAGACCAGAGCCGAGGCAGCTGGCTCAACATCCAAGACCAGACCCAAGCCGGATGTCTCAACACCCGCCCGAGACCAGACCCGTGAAGGACGTTCTAACACCCGAGACCAGACCCGAGGCGGATGGCCCAACACCCGAGACTAGACCCGAGGCAGACGGCCCAACACCCGACACCAAACCCGAGGCGGAAAGCCCAAAACCCGAGGCCAGACCCGAGGCGGACGGCCAACACCTGAGGTCAGATCCGAGGCGTGCAGCCCAAGACCACAGACACAAGGTGAGACACAAGGCAGGTGGCCCAACCCATCAGACTTGATGCCAGATCCGAGGCAGGAGTCCCAACACAGCAGACACGAGGCCAAACCCGAAGCGGGGGGCCCAACACAGCAGACACGAGGCCAGACCCGAGGGGGGTGGCCCAACATCTGGGACCAGACCCGAGGTGGACGGCCCAACACCCGAGACCAGACCCGAGGCGGACGGCCAACATTCGAGGCCAGAACCAAGGCGGTTGGCCCAACACACCAGTAGGAGACCACGCCCGAGGCGAGCAACCCAACACATCAGACACGAGGCCAGACCTGAGGGGGGTGGCCCAACACACCAGACACGAAGCCAGACTCGAGGCGGGCATCCCGACACACCAGACACGAGGCCAGACCCGAGGTGCATGGCCCAACACACCAGACACAAAACCAGACCCGAGGTCGGGCGGCCCAGTACACCAGATACGAGGCCAGACCCGAGGGGGGCGGCCCAACACACTAGACACGAGGCCAGATCTGAGGCGGGTAGTCCAACACACCAGACACGAGGCCAGACCCGAGGCGGGCAGCCCAACACACCAGACATGAGGCTAGACCTGAGGCGGGCGGCCCCACACACCAGACATGAGGTCAGACCGGAGGCGAGAGTATCAACACACCAGACACCCGAGGCCACACTCAAGGCGGGCTGCCCGACAAACCAGACACGAGGCCAGACCCCAGGCAGGAGCTCCAACACACCATACACGAGGTGAGACCCAAGGAGGGCGGCCCAACACACCAGACACGAGGCCAGACCCGAAGTGGGCGGCCCAGCACACCAGACACGAGGCCAGACCCGAGGCGAACGGCCCCACACACCAGACACGAGGCCAGACCCGAGGCTAGCGGCCCAACACACTAGACCCCAGGCGGGCAGCCCAACACTCGAGACCAGACCCGAGATGGGTGGTCCAAGACACCAAACACGACGCCAGACCCGTGGCTGGCAGCCCAACACCTGAGACCAGACCCGTGGCGGATGGCCCGACACCCGAGACCAGACCCGCGGCGGATGGCCCAACACCTGAGACCAGACCCGAGGCAGATGACCCAACACCCGAGACCTGACTTGAGGCGGACAGCCCCACACCCGAGACCAGACTCGCGGCAGATGGCCCAAGAGCCGAGACCAGACCCATGATGGATGGCTCAACACTTGAGACCAGATCCGAGGCGGACGGCCCAACACCTGAGACCAGACCCAAGGTGGACGGCCTAACACCCGAGACCAGCCCTGAGATGGACGGCCCAACACACGAGACTAGACCTGAGATGGACGGCCCAACAGACACGAGACCAGACCTGAGGCGGACGGCGGCCCAAGTGCCGAGACCAGACCCGAGATGGATGGCCCAACACCCGAGACCAGACCCAAGGCGGACGGCCCACCACCCGAGACCAGACCCAAGGTGGACGTCCCAACACCCGAGACCAGAACCAAGGCGGACGTCCCAACACCCGAGACCAGATCCGAGGCGGACGGTCCAAGACCTGAGACCACACCCAAGGCAGGTGGCCCAACAGCTGAGACCAGACCCGAGGTGGACGGCCCGACAGCCAAGACCAGACCCACCCAAGGTGGACGGCCCAAGAGAGACCAGACCCGAAGGCATGCCATCACACAGACATCATACACACACCGGGCATGCCATCACACAGACATCATACACACGGACATCATACATACATCAGGCACGTCATCACACAGACATCATACACACGGACATCATACATACATCAGGCACACCATCACACAGACATCATACACACGGACATCATACATACATCAGGCACGCCATCACACAGACATCATACACACGGATATCATACATACATCAGGCACGCCATCATACAGACATCATACACACACCGGGCATGCCATCACACAGACATCATACACACCGGGCATGCCATCACACAGACAACATACACACACTTGGCACACCATCACACAAACCTCATACACACCGGACACAAGCATCACACAGACATCATACACACATCGGGCATGCCATCACACAGACATCATACACACAAACATCATACACACGGATATCATACACACACCAGTCACACCATCACACAGACATCATACACACACCGGTCACACCATCACACAAGACATCATACACACACCGGTCACACTATCACACAGACATCATACACACGGACATCATACACACGGACATCATACACACACCGGTCACACCATCACACAGACATCATACACACGGACATCATACACACACCGGTCACACCATCACACAGACATCATACACACGGACATCATACACACACCAGTCATGCCATCACACAGACATCATACACACACGGGTCACACCATCACACAAGACATCATACACACACCGGTCACACCATCATACACATGGACATCATACACACACCGGTCACACCATCACACAGACATCATACACATGGACATCATACACACACCGAGCACAACCATCACACAGACATCATACACATAGCAGGGACGCCATCACACAGACATGATATAATCTGCGTAAACTCACACATAATACATACATCAGAGACATGGGATCTGCACATATACACATTATACATGTACTTACACATTATTCATACACAATATGCATATACTCACCTCTTCTCCATCATGTCTCCAGTGGCAGTGGTGGAGGCCTGGTGTTGGCAATCAGCAGGCAGAGGGTGGGGTGTACACTAGAGAGCTTACCCTCCCCTGTAGTCCAGACTGCTGAGCTGCTGGTGACATTGCAGGAGCTCCCTCCCCCTCCTGTAATAACAGAAGCCACAGATGGAAGAACTGCTGGGGTCTCCCCTCACCTCAGAGCTGCAGCTTGTTGTCCTCCACAGGCTTGGCCCCGCCCCCTATCCCCTCACCTCAGGGCTGCAGCTTGTGGTCCTCCACAGGCTTGGCCCCGCCCCCTATTCCCTCACCTCAGGGTTGCAGCTTGTTGTCCTCCACAGGCTTGGCCCTGCCCCCTATCCCCTCACTTCAGGGCAGCAGCTTGTTGTCCTCCACAGGCTTGGCCCCGCCCCCTATTCCCTCACCTCAGGGTTGCAACTTGTTGTCCTCCACAGGCTTGGCCCCGCCCCCTGTCCCCTCACCTCAGGGCCGCAGCTTGTTGTCCTCCACAGGCTTGGCCCCGCCCCCTGTCCCCTCACCTCAGGGCCGCAGCTTGTTGTCCTCCACAGGCTTGGCCCCGCCCCCTGTCCCCTCACCTCAGGGCCGCAGCTTGTTGTCTTCCACAGGCTGGGCCCCGCCCCCTGTCCCCTCACCTCAGGGCCGCAGCTTGTTGTCTTCCACAGGCTTGGCCCCGCCCCCTGTCCCCTCACCTCAGGGCCGCAGCTTGTTGTCCTCCACAGGCTTGGCCCCGCCCCCTGTCCCCTCACCTCAGGGCCGCAGCTTGTTGTCTTCCACAGGCTGGGCCCCGCCCCCTGTCCCCTCACCTCAGGGCCGCAGCTTGTTGTCCTCCACAGGCTTGGCCCCGCCCCCTGTCCCCTCACCTCAGGGCCGCAGCTTGTTGTCTTCCACAGGCTTGGCCCCGCCCCCTGTCCCCTCACCCCAGGGCCGCAGCTTGTTGTCTTCCACAGGCTTGACCCCACCCCCTGTCCCCTCACCTCAGGGCCGCAGCTTGTTGTCTTCCACAGGCTTGGCCCCGCCCCCTGTCCCCTCACCTCAGGGCCGCAGCTTGTTGTCCTCCATAGGCTTGGCCACGCCCCCTGTCCCCTCACCCCAGGGCCGCAGCTTGTTGTCCTCCACAGGCTTGGCCTTGCCCCCTGTCCCCTCACCCCAGGGCCGCAGCTTGTTGTCCTCCACAGGCTTGGCCCCGTCCCCTTTCCCCTCACCCCAGGGCCGCAGCTTGTTGTCCTCCACAGGCTTGGCCCCGCCCACTGTCCCCTCTCCTCCTCATGCTGTGCAGTCGCTCTGCACAGTAGGATTCCTCTGCTGTATCTGATGCCGAGGAGGAGCAGGGAGCGGGAGGAGGAGCTACAAGGGGTCACACAGCAGCACTGTGCAGGGCTGTGTCAGGGAAAGCCTGCTTGTCTGCAAAAAAAAAAAAAGCTAACTAGAGATTTGGGGCCAAGCCCGGATCTAAGTGCCTGGCGACGCCCCTGCTGATGGCATTTGTTAAAGAAGAATTTCTAAACTACTGAAAGTTTCAGTGAGCTCTATTGTGGCCATAATCCGGATGTGGAAAGAACATAATCACCATAAAGCGGCCATGAAAAGGTGCTCCTCACAAGATTTCAGACAGAGGAAAGAAAAGAATTATCAGAAGAGTTGTCCAAGTTTCAAGGACCACCTGTGGAGAGCTACAAAAAGACCTGGAATCAACAGGTACAATTATTTCAAAGAGAACAGTAAGTAATGCACTCAATCTGCATGGCCTGTATGCACGCTCACCACCCAAGACTCCATTGCTGAACAAAAATTATGTTCAAGAGACTTTAAAGTTTGCTCAGCAAGATTTAGACAAGTCTGTGAATACTGGGAGAATATAGTCTGGTCAGATAAGACCAAAATTGAACTCTTTGGATGCCATGATACACACCGTGTTTGGAGGCCAAAAGGACTGCACATCACCCAAAAAACACCAAAGTTTGAAGGTGGGAACATTATGGTGTGGGGCTGTTTTTCAGCCTACCGCACGTTATATGATTGAAGTAAGGATGAATGGACAAATGTACTGAGACATTCTTGATCAAAATCTGCTGCCATCTACCACGATAATGAAGATGAAACGAGAATGGACATTTCAGCAAGACAATAATACGAAACACACCACCAAGGAAACTCTTAACTAGTTTCAGAGAAAGAAAATAAAGTTGCTAGAATGGCCGAGCCGATCACCAGACCTGAATCCAATAGAAAATGTATGGAAGGAACGAACTAAAGCTCAGAGTTCATAGAAGAAGCCCACGGGACCTTCAGGATGTGAAGAGAGTTTGTATGGAAGAATGGGCCAAAATCACACCTGAGCAATGCCTGTGACTAGTTTCTCAAGACAGGAAGCGTCTTGAAGCTTCATCATCACCAACAAAGGCTTTTGTACAAAGTATTAAATGAATTTCAGTAAGCGTGTGAAATACTTTTTCCCTGTGTCATTTCTCATTATTACACATAACTTAATTTATGGACATCTATGGTGATTTCTTAACCTGTGTGGATTGGATGGGTTGATACCAACATCTGGGGAGAATTTCATCTCAATAGCTCCTTTAGAAATAGATTTACTTAGAAAATTGGTGACGTGTTCAACACTTATTTCACCCGCTGTATATATTTTTTTCAATTATGTTGCTAGCCCACAGGGAAATCTCCAGTAAAGTTCAAACCATCCTGTGTGAATCAGCCACTGCTGACTTCCTTATGGATTTGTGCGTATTTTCTGAGAAAAGTGTTGGCAGCAAATCTGCAATGTGTGAATTTACCGTTACTGCTTGGTTTCCCTACAGATTAGAACTGATCGCTGGGTGGTCACAACAAAAGGATTGTCTAAAGGGGAGAATTTATAGAAACACACACTTGAGCCGAGATATAATGTAGTTTCCAAAATATTTATGTTTCAAAATAAAACAATAACTATAAATACAAAAGAAAACCAAGAAAATAGATGACTTTTTAGGAAAATGCATGGAAAGTAAGAAAAGCAATAATAATTGAAAGAATAAAAATACATTCTATGTCTATACTGTATATATTAATATATAAATCAAATCCCATAAGAAAGTATATGTTAAATTAATTTAGAGGTATTAGTGTTAAATATAACTATTACTTTTGATTATGATTAATCAACACCTCTGATTTTTATTATTTTTCAAAATAATACTCGACTACTTTCCCAAGGGAGAACACCAGATTTAACGTAGCATAATCAGGATTAAAATTGAATTTAATCTGTGATACTGGATCTTTTCGTTCATGTTCTTGATATATAAATAGCCCAGAAACCAGCAATCATATTTTTTTTTTCCACAAAGGCTGAACTGTAAAAGCCTTGGATAAATTTGCTCTGGTAGCTTTCTGGGCTTGAGAATTTGACATGCAATGTTAATTTATGGCCTCTGTTCTTGTAATGCATCTCCCAGGAGAAGGAGCTTGTTTCAGTACAGTTCAGCGTGTTATTCGTACTGTACCAATAATCCTTTACCATGACACACGGTGTGGCTGTTGAGTTGGGGAGGGGGAGCTGTCATATTGCGAATGTAGCTGCGGATCTGCTGCTTAATCTTGATTTTCTTATGTGAAAGCTGTGCCACTTCAAACAGGAGGAAATAAATTTGGAATTATGTGACATGTGGAAAATGTCTTTGCCTTGATTTTTCTTTTAGGATTCATTATTTTTTTTTTTTTCACATTTTCCAAAATGTTTTGGATGCCTTTCCCTCCTATTTATAAAATATTTATATTTCTTTAAATTATATCAGCCCTTAGCCTATGTTAAATAATAAAAATCCTTTTTAAAGGGAATCTGTCACCAATTTTTTACTACCCCATATGAGAGCAGCATAATTTAGGAGCAGAGACAATGATTCCTGTGATGTGTCACTTATTAGGCTGCTTGCTGCAGTTTTGATAAAATCACAGTTTATCAGCTGCAGATCTAGCAGTTCTCTGAATGCTGAGCTGTGTATAACTCCGCCCACACTACTAATTGGCTGCTTTCTGTGTACACTGTACATAGTGAAAAAGCTGCCAATCAGTGATGGAGGCGGGGTTATATTGAGCCAATGAATATGGAGGACTACATGGCAGCAGGTAGTCCTCTGGTGATAATCACCTGCTTATAAAACAGTGTTTTTATGAAAACTACAGCAAGCAGCCGAATAAGTGACACATCGCTGGAATCAGAGTTTCTGCCCCTACATCATGCTGTTCTCAGATTAGGAGGCAAAAACTTTCTTCCCTTTAAAGGCAAAACTTGAAAGTCCCTGAAGTCTACTTAGTCCAGGGCACAACCCACATATCATGTGTTATTTATAATTCTGCCATCTTCTTATGTGGCAGACTGGCCTTTGGATCCCCTCAGACACCAGATCACGGGTACCATTACTCATTACTGTCTCTGCCCTCAGTACAACAATGCTGATGGTCAGTCTTAAATGTTTCCATTCCATAAATAGATAAAGATGCAAGCAATGATGCTTAAAGTCTGAAATTTGTCGGGACAGAATCAATTCTTTATAAAAAATCCCTGGAAATTTGACACTCTCCTTGGCCAAAATGGGTGAGTGTAATCTAAACTCCACCCAAAGTGGAGGAATCGGAGCATTCCTTGCAGTACTGAGGAAAGACTCAAAGGTTCTAATTCTGCTAACGGCAATGTTGGTACTTATGTGGAAAAGATATCAGGACTTTATTTTGTTTCCCCTGGTTCATGAAACACATTGAATCTGTATGGAGTGGTGCCATGATCCTTTCTACCCACTCCTTTATTCCCCACCACATGAAAGTAGGGCACCATTCTGGAGACAGATATCAGTCCCAGCAGTGGGTCGGGCATCTATCAGGCATGTATGGTATATCTTTTGGATATGTAACAGATGTGGAAGATGGGAAATTCATTTAAGGGGTTAACATTAAATAGTATCTCCAATAAACTGAAAATGTTACGCCATTATTCTTATAGAGCATTTCAAGTCCATTACATATGTATAGTGTTGTGGGCATATCTTACACTTAAAGGAAATGTCCAAGATTCACTATATGGAAAAAAGTTATTGGCACATGTACACACTGCACCTACACAACTTTTTATAACATCACCATTTTAAATCCATAGGCACACGATAGATTCAATTGCTGACCAGACACATTTGACAAAAGTCTTTTTCAACAGTTTACCAGTGGAATTTAATCTGAAGCACGGCCGGGGCAATTCAGGGATATTACAGCAACAATCTTCATTACAGCACAGTCTGAGTTTCTTGAGCAACTGGCTCCAGTAACAATACAGTAGTTTCTTCACAAGGCACAGTATTACAGTTTTTCAGTAGCATAATTCAGCATAGACTAGATCTCTTAGCAGCACACTCCTATACATACACAACCACAGGCTTTTCCTTCACAAGGACACAATACTACACAGCATTTTTTATCCTGCATGGAGATGGAGGAGGGGAGGGTTTGATGAGGGAGATGATCCCTGTGACACAATTCCTTCCAGTCCTTTTCTTCCTGCCTGATAATACTCTGCACTGTTAGTTCTGGGAGTTTATCTGACCTGTGTTTAGTTTCTCTCCTGATCTGAATCCTGCTCAGTTGCCTTCTGTCAGATACAAATAACACGCTACCTTTCTCTTCGACTTCAGCCAGACTACAATAACAAGTTCCCCACAATCCCCCTGGGGCTATGCTGAAACCCTCCCTGTCTCCTATGACTGTATTAACCCCTCTAGTTGCTGGATACTTCTGAAGCACAACACTTCCTGTTTCCCGTGCTTGTGTTATTTGTAATAGTTGCGGGATGCTTTTGAAGCGACAGCACTACTTCTGTATGTCACAAAGGCTGTGTACTCGGTCATGTGCTTCCGCACCAAACGTACGCAATCATGTCTTTATGAAGACATGATGGAACAAAAATGGGCCTTCCCTAAACTAGACCCACAAAATTGGAAGAATGCATGATCTAGAAGCATAACGAGTTCCCTTCACTGGAACTAAGGGGCATAGACCGACCCCTGAAAAACAAATCCATAGCATTATTCCTCCTACACAAAACTTTACAGATGGCATATTGCAGTCAGACTGGTACCATTCTCCTATATTCGCCAAACCCAGACTTGTCTACTAGACTGCCAGATTGAGAGACATGATTCCTCAGTCCACAGAACACATTTCCACTGCTCCAGTGGCAATATTTATTCATATTTTTAATTTATTTTACTCACTTATAGAGTGCCATTAATTTCACAGCGCTTTACAGACTTCATCATCACTGTCCTCATTGGGGCTCACAATCTAGATTCCCTATTAGTATGTCTGTCGAGTGTTGGAGAAGACCCACACAAATGTAATGGTGCCAAAGGTGGTAGCCGTAGGCGAGTGTCATGTGTCCGACACCCCAGTATGTTACAGAAAAAACAAGAGTTCTGGGTGTGTGTATGCTTTTAATGTTGCTATTGGTACCTTCAGTTCGAGGCCAGTCCCGTTCCACTCCTCACCAGATCCATGAGACTTCAAGACAAGGACACCAGGCACGTTCTTAAAAACAAGGCACTCTTTACTTGGCAACACACCTAAGTACACAAGTCAACAGGCAGTACACTTTACAATTTCTATCTTGAACAGAGGTGCATTCTTATCAGTTTCCGGCGATGGCACTTTACATGTGGACAGTAGACAAGCAGAGCAAATCAAGTAGACAAGCAGAGCAAATCAGATAAACCTCCAGCTTCCTGGTGCAGGGGACACACGGGTCAATATGTTATGCTGTGAACCCTGCACCTAAACAGCAGTCTGTGATCCATTAACGAGGGGTTCTCTTAGAACCACTTCCCGCTGTCGTGTTCTCAGCTGGGTAAGACCCCTCACTACAGGGCCTCACACGTCTGACTAACACTGCACTCACTTGTTCCTTTAATTTCCCCACTAATGGGTTTCACCCACGTGCCTGCTGAACTGGATCTCAGTCACCGCTAAAGTTCCTTAATGATTCTTGCTGCCTTGTGCCTTCCAGCTGCTCAATAGTTTTCTTCCTCTGCAGATCTCTGCATACCCTCCTCTATTCTCTTACTTCACTAACTTCCTTAATCTTTCACTACCCAGAGATTCCCAATCCTTCTCCTCACTATGGGCCTGCCTTACAGTTAACGCTGATACTGTCCCTGCTGTCTGTTCCTGGGCAGACTTAACCATTCACCCAGTTCTGTACAGAATCAAAGAGGAAGCCAGTGACATCTTGTGGCCATTGCTTAGTACTGCAGCCCACAAGGAAATTGACACTTTTTGCCACAAGCAAACATATTTCACACATTTACATTAAACTCATTGATGTCTTCAGTTGGGGAACATGACAGTTGGTCCACCTCCCCACACAAACACAGGGAGAACATACAAACTCCTTGCAGATGTTGTCCTTGGTGGGATTTAAACCCAGGACCCCAGAGCTGCAAAGTTGCAGAGCTAACCACTGAATCCATCAGCAATAGCAGCATATTTTGCACCTCTCCATCCAATGCTTGGCATTTCACTTGGTGATGTAAGGCTTGCATGTGTAATGCGGCTCGGGGCGGGAAAGGTACTCTCCTCCTGTGCCCCGGCTTGCTACAGAAAAACGGGGTCCATTTTCAGTGTGTGTGTGGACTGATTATTGCAATGGACACCTCCCAGCTCCTCTAGTCTGCCACTCATTGCATGCTCCGATTTCCCATGACCCCACAAAAGGGAAATCACACCAGTCCATAAAACCAAAATGTTCTGAACTGTTTCGCTTGTACACAAAGCACAGCAGGAGATGTAGATGTCTTTCTCTTTGTTACAGTAGAGTGGCATGTCTTCAATAAACATTTTCAGCGGCACAGTCGGTCAAATTGCAGAACAAGTCAGAGACTTTCAACCTTTCTAAATATAGAGACACTTTAGCTGAGCTTTTCTAGTGACTTCTATCCTTCAACCCATTTTTCGGGAACCATGTAACGATGCGCCTGTGGCTTCCACCTTACTGAGTGTGCCCCCAGTCTTGCTGACTCGTCTCTTCTCGGACCCGCAGCTTCGAAGATCTGGCGGACACTTTTCCATTTCCCAGAAACCCTTAGGGACTCTAACAAAGTTTTCTGGCCATACACCCCTTTCCCTAAATCACATGCTAAGAGTATTCTGCTGCCACCAATGGAGTTCTTCTTAGAAGATTCCTCTCTCTCTGCTCTTCGGCACCTTGACCAGAGGGTGTCCTTTCTTCTTCATCCTCTTCTGTTTCTGACCAAACTTACTTCTTGTCCAAATAACCCAGAGATTCCCAATCATCTTACCCGCTATGGGCCGGCTCTACAGTTAACCCTGTGATACCCAACTAATGAGGAACTGCAGCCACAGGAGGATAACAATAAAATACAGTACAGTAAAATACATTCTCACACATTTAAATGTCAGTAGTTGCCATTCTCTCTGCCCTTACACATGCAGCTGCATGGACAATAGACTCCTGGCACACAGTTTTTGTGCTGATGTTACTTCCAGAAGAAGTTTGGATCTCTCCAGTTATGGAACCAGCAGTTCATTGGTGACCCCGTTCTGTAACTTTACATGGTCTGTGGTTCCTAAGCGCTTCTACTTTTCTATAATTTCATTCTCAGTTGATGGTGGTATATTTTGGAGGGAAAAATTTCATGAACTGGCTTTCTACAATGGTGACATCCTATTACAATACTATGCTTGAATTTAGTTAGTTCCTACTAATGACCCATTTTTCATCACTTTTTGTGGAATTAGACTGTGGGGCTTAGTGAATTCAATGATTAAGAGCTGCGTCCCAATACTTTTGTCCATATTGTGCTGTTATAAAGCTGCCGGACAATACCTAAAATTATTAAATTACATAAATCTTTTTACTCACCTCTGTGCCAGTGAAGCTTTTTTTATGCTCCCCGCTGATCTTCTGTTAACCTTGGAAGCAGGCTACAAGCATCGGTGCAGCAGGCAGTTGAGACACACTGGAAATAGGTAGCTGAGATACTGGAATCCACAGACAGATACCAGAGGCACTGAAAGCCACAGACATATGACAGAGGCACTGGAAGCTGCAGGCAGACAGGAAGTTGAGGGACTGGATGTCACAGGTAGTTAAGATACTGGAAGCCGCAGACAGGTAGCTGAGGTGCTGGAAGCCGCAAGTAGCTGAGGTACTGGAAGCCGCAGACAGGCAGGTGGCTGAGGTACTGGAAGTTGCAGGCAGATAGCTGAGGTACTGGAAGCTGCAGACAGGTAGGTAGCTGAGGTACTGGAAGCCGCAGGCGGGCAGGTAGTTGAGGTACTGGAAGCTGCAGGTCACTGAGGTACTGGAAGCAACAAGTAGCTGAGATACTGGAAGCTGTAGGCAGGCAGGTAGCTGAGGTACTGGAACATGCAGTGAGGCAGCTAGCTGAGGTACTGGAAGCCACAGGCAGGCAGGTAGCAGTGGTACTAGAAGCCGTAGGCAGGGAGCTGAGGTACTGGAAGCTGCAGGCAAGTAGCTGAGGTACTGGAAGCCGCAAGTAACTGAGGTACTGGAAGACGCAGGTAGCTGAGGTACTGGAAACCACAGGAAGGCAAGTAGTTGAGGTACTGTAAGTTGCAGGCAGACAGGTAGCTGAGGTACTGGAAGCTGCAGGCAGACAGGTAGCTGGGGTACAGGAAGCCACACACAGGTAGCTGAGGCTCTGGAAGCTGCAGAAAGACAGGTAGCTGAGGTACTGGAAGCCACAGACAGGTAGCTGAGGTGCTGGAAGCTGCATAAAGACAGGTAGCTGAGGTACTGGAAGCCACAGACAGGTAGCTGAGGTACTGGAAGCCGTAGGCAGACAGGTAGCTGAGGTACCGGAAGCCACAGACAGACAGGTAGCTGAGGTACTGGAAGCCGCAGGCAGACAGGTAGCTGAGGTACTGGAAGCCACAGACAGGTAGTTGAGGCAATGGAGACTGTAGACATGAACTTGAAAGTCTTAATTCCAAGATTCAGGTGTGTATCTTGGGAGGTCTTATATAGGCCTGGGAAGTTCAACATATAGGAGTACTCCGGATTACCTGCAAAACCCTACGTGGAGCACAACAGAGTTTAGCGGACAAGGATGAGGGACGCAAACGCCGGATCCGGGACAGGTGTGTAATAACCCTTAACCATTATTAATTAACAGTCATAATCACATCTTTTTTCAGGACCCTGCTTATGTAAAAAAGGAAAATAATCTTCTTTGTATTCTTTATATAAAACACAGTTGTATGTAAAGAAGAGATTTGGGGCCATTATCCCATTAAAAGTGTAAATGCCCGTGTGACACAAAAAGGAATGATTAATGCTTGTCACATACTGCGCTGCCTCTACAGTAAGAGTTAATGTAGCTCATTAATAAATTAAATTTTAAGGTTAAATCTGGAGAATTGACCTTTGACCTTAAGATGGAAAGTCATCCGTCTCCAAATTCTTAACGACCCAGAGTCCCAACGTGTGGAGATGATAAAAGCTGGTGTTATTATGCTCCAATGCATCTAAAGTTAAAAAAATGAGGAATAATCCACAAAATTCAAGAAGAGGGAGGGAAAGGGTCATTGGATCGCACACTGAACTCCTTCGGCAGCAGATTTATTCTTCAAGTAGGGATTTTTTGATGTATGCTTCAAATAAAGTAATACCATTTTCCGTTGTTCGCATTTTATACCTCACTCCAGAAAATAAACGAGTACCTTTCGGGCATATGGGAGGATTAAATGGGCTGTCCAAGATATTTCAAAGACTGCACATAGGCAGCAATACTTCCGAATAATTAGCTAATATATACTCACCCTTTTATTTCTCACTGTTCCAGCTGCACTTCCCACTGGTATTCTGCTTACCTTGCCTATAACGGTGATGCTATGTATTCCTTACGTGACCGCTGCAGCCAATTACAGGTCACAGCAATAGACAGCAGGCCAGAGGCTGCAGGGGTGACGATGGACCACTAGACGGCTACATCACTAGATGGGGCATAGCCTCGCTCCATACAAGTGTATGGAGAGCAAGAGCGCACCCACTGGCAGGGGGTATGTATAATTCCGTCCCCGGGTCAGAAACCTATGAATCCCCGCAGCGCACAGTGCCTGCGCTGGGGGGATTCATAAGACTGCAGTCACACAGAGTGACAGCTGACTTATCGGTTTTGACCGGATAACCCCTTTTAAAGTTTCCCATGAGGTTTCCGGACCTTGCAGCTACCGTGAGACCCGGTGACTTTGAACTCCAGTGAAAGGTTACCTGAGTTCAAGCCAACTGGTCTCACGGTAGCTCTAGTGCTGGACTGTTGCATGGCGCAGTGTCGAGTGCCCGACAGGTGCTTGGTGCTGAGTGCAGCTCGTGTCTTTGTCGCCTGTTCTCCATGCGATCAGCACAACCAGGCGACAATGATGGGAGTTGTAGTCAGCACCCGCAGTGGACATTATGTGTAAAATAAAGATTAAACTAAAAAAATAGTGTGAGCTCCCGTCGATTATTCATAACCAGCAGAGGGAAAGCCGCCCACTGGGGGGTGATATTACTAGCCAGGGAAAGGGTCCATTAGCCCAAAATGTTCCCTTGCTGATGTGACTGTTTTACAAGTGACATCGTCATGGGATAGTATGGATTACGTGGAATATGGTGGATAGATGAGTATTATGGGGGTTTATTATTTTTCTTTTTTACAGGTGACATGGGCTTATGGTGTTTTTTTATTTAGAATTTTTTTACAGGGCACAAGGGCTTCAGGGATTAACTGTTAGGTGAGTATAACTGTGTTTTTTATTTCAATATGTATTTATTTATTTTAACTTCTTTTATTTTTACCTTTGAGCACCGATGCCGGCTGATGACTGTAACGGGTCTGGGAGGTGGAACCTCTGAGCAACTATACAAGGGGGCAGTCCTTGTAAGGAAGTGGGTGGCTCCCAGGGAAGGCGGGCAGGTAGTCACGGCTAGTGACGGGGACAGTCTCTGGGTAGAAGGGCAGGAGGTCACAGCAAGTGACAGGGACAGTCTCTAGACAGGCGAGTGGTCACGGCAAGTGACGGCAGAGCCTCCAGGTAGGCTAGCAGGCAGGTAGCAGGTGGACGCTCCCAGGTGAGCGGGCAAGAGTCTCTGGACAGGCAGGTGGTCACAGCACGTGACAGCGGAGCCTCCAGGTAGGCTAGCAGGCAGGTAGCAGGTGAGCGCTCCCAGGTGAGCGGGCAAGAGTCTCTCGACAGGCAGGTGGTCACAGCACGTGACGGCGGAGCCTCCAGGTAGGGTAGCAGGCAGGTAGCAGGTGAGCGCTCCCAGGTGAGCGGGCAAGAGTCTCTGGACAGGCAGGTGGTCACAGCACGTGACGGCGGAGCCTCCAGGTAGGCTAGCAGACAGGTAGTAGGTGAGCGCTCCCAGGTGAGCGGGCAGGCTGGTCCATAGACAGACTGACAGGTGTCGGAAGGCAGACCGTCGGACCGCAGGCTTGCAAGCAGGTAAGCGGATATCAAGCAGGTATCAAGCAGGAATCTGGCAGGTGACTGGCAGGTAACAAGCAGGAATCTGGCAGGTGACTGGCAGGTAACAAGCAGGAATCTGGCAGGTGACTGGCAGGTAACAAGCAGGAATCTGGCAGGTGACTGGCAGGTAACTGGTAACGGGAGCTGAGGGCTGAAGCAGAGTGAAGGCTTTGCAACAACATTGCTCGGGCACCTCCATTTTGGAGGAGGTGCCTTATATATGGGAGGTCCTCCGGCAATTGGCTGGCCCTAAGCACACTGCTGGGGAAGGAGCGCGTGCCGGAAGCAGCGGGGAGAGAAGCGCTGGAGGACGCCGCGCCTGGAGCGGGGAGGTGAGAGGGACGGCGTCTCTGCCTAGTACGGGGCAGAGACGCCGATGCTACAGTACACCCCCCTTTAGGCCCCCTCTTTTTTTGGCCAGAAAGACATTTTTCAAGGAGAAGCGGGGCGTTGATGTTCTCCCTGGGTTCCCAAGTTCTCTCCTCAGGACCAAACCCCCTCCAATCCACCAGAAAAAAGGTTTTTCCTCTTACCCTCTTGGAGGCCAGAATACTCTCTACCTCAAAGACGTCATCAGTGGAAACCGGAGCAGGAGGGGCACCTGGATTATTGGAAAAAGAGTTAAAGACAACGTGTTTGAGGAGAGATACGTGGAAGGAGTTGGGAATCTGTAGGGTGGCCGGGAGTTTTAATTTGTAGGCCACAGGGTTAATTTGCCTGAGGACTTCGAAGGGACCGATGAATCGAGGGCCCAACTTGAAGGAGGGTACTTTGAGCCGCACATGTTTGGACGAGAGCCAAACCTTGTCTCCCGGACGGAATTGAGGCGGATCCAGACGTCTCTTATCAGCATATCTCTTCATCCGCTCAGAGGACAGAAGAAGAGCAGACCTGGTACTCTCCCAAATAGTAGAAAATTCGCTGACAAGAGACTCCGCAGCAGGGTTGTCCACAGAAACGGAGACAGGAAGTGGAATCCGGGGATGTTGGCCACCGACTATAAAGAACGGGGATTTGGAAGAGGATTCGCTCTCATGGTTATTGTAAGAGAACTCGGCCCATGGTAGGAGATCCACCCAGTCCAAATGGTGTGCATTAACGAAGTGCCGGAGGTAACTGGTCAGGATCTGATTGATCCGCTCCACTTGACCATTGGACTGTGGGTGGTAAGCGAAGGAGAAGTCCAGGGTAATGTCAAGCAGCTTACATGTGGCTCTCCAGAAGAGTGAGGTGAACTGAACCCCACGATCCGACACGATGTGGAGGGGCAGGCCATGGAGACGGAAGATGTGGCGGATAAAGTCTTTAGCCAGCTCGGGTGCAGATGGGAGACCAGGCAGGGGAATGAAGTGGGCCATCTTAGAAAAGCGGTCAGCGACAACCCAAATGACTGTACAACCGGCAGAAATAGGAAGATCGGTGATGAAGTCCATAGCAATGTGCTGCCAAGGAGCAGCAGGTACGGGAAGGGGCAGGAGATGGCCGGCTGGAAGATGTCTGGGAACTTTGTTACGGGCACAGGATGAGCAGGCTGCGACGAAGTCTACCACGTCCTTACGCAGGGTAGGCCACCAGTAATGCCGGGTAATGAGTTGGAAGGTCTTCTTTTGGCCAGCATGGCCAGCTAGTTTAGAAGAATGTCCCCAGCAAAGAACCCTCTCCCGATCTGGTACAGCTACAAACGTCTTACCGGGTGGGAGACGAGTCAGATCCAAGGGGGCCACATTCATCACCTTGGAGGAGTCGATGATGTGCGTAGGCTCCTCCTCTTGATCGGAGGACAGGAAGGACCGGGACAAGGCATCAGCTTTCACATTCTTATCCGCCGGACGGAAATGAAGAATGAAGTTGAAGCGGGCAAAAAACAACGACCACCGGGCCTGGCGAGGATTGAGTCTCTGGGCATTTTGGAGATATGCCAGGTTTTTGTGATCCGTGTAGATAATTACCGGGTAGAGAGCCCCTTCAAGCAGATAGCGCCACTCCCCCATTGCCAATATGATGGCTAGTAATTCACGGTCTCCTATGGAGTAGTTGCGCTCAGACGAGGAGAAGATTTTGGAGAAGAAGCCGCAGGTTACCATTCTCCCGGTAGAAGATTTTTGGGTGAGTACCGCTCCGGCTCCGGAGGAGGAGGCATCATCCTCCAGGTAGAATTGTTTATTACAGTCCGGACGGTGCAGGACGGGAGCAGAGGCGAAGGCTTTCTTTAAGGAAAGGAAGGCCTCCTCGGCTTCAGGCGACCATGTCCTGGGATTAGCCCCCTTACGGGTGAGTGCAGATATGGGAGCAGTCCGAGACGAGAAGTGTGGGATGAAAAGACGATAGTAATTAGCGAAGCCCAGGAATCGCTGTATCGCCTTCAAACCTTCAGGACGAGGCCATTTTAGAACCGAAGAGAGCTTCTCGGGATCCATTTGCAGACCTGTCTGGGAGATGACATAGCCCAAGAACGGTAGGGAGGTCTGGTCGAAGAGGCACTTCTCGTATTTGGCATAGAGGTGGTTCTGCCG
The DNA here is from genome assembly GCF_046119375.1 of Phyllobates terribilis. NCBI lineage: Eukaryota > Metazoa > Chordata > Amphibia > Anura > Dendrobatidae > Phyllobates > Phyllobates terribilis. Next base: position 224,732,837 of record NW_027362767.1, read on the forward strand.
AAGCCTAAGCAGGACCTGACGAACATCTCTTCGGTGTGTGGCGAGATCCGGAGAGAAGACCAAGATATCGTCCAGGTATACCACTACGCAGGAGTACAGGAGGTCACGGAAGATGTCATTGACTAGTTTTTGAAAGACAGCGGGAGCATTACAGAGACCGAAGGGCATCACAAGGTACTCATAGTGACCGTCCCGGGTATTGAATGCCGTCTTCCACTCGTCTCCTTGACGGATACGGACCAGGTTATATGCTCCTCGTAGATCCAGCTTGGAGAAGATCCTGGCGCCCTTGAGACGGTCAAACAATTTGGAGATGAGCGTCAGGGGGTATTTGTTTTTTACTGTGATGAGATTGAGTCCTCTGTAGTCAATACAGGGACGTAACGAGCCGTCTTTCTTTTTGACAAAGAAGAATCCGGCTCCAGCCGGGGAGGTAGATTTTCGGATAAATCCCCTAGCCAGATTCTCTTCAATGTACTCAGACATGGACCGGGTCTCGGCTGCAGACAACGGGTAGATACGCCCACGGGGAGGAGTGGTGCCAGGTACCAGGTCGATCGGGCAGTCATATGGCCTATGGGGTGGCAACGTCTCTGCTTCCTTCTTACCGAAGACGTCCGCATAGGGCCAGTAAGGAGCCGGAAGACCTGGTAAATTAGCTGGAGTAGGCGGAGGGCGAGCTGGGCGGACCGGAACCAGGCAGGTCCTATGGCAGTCTGGACCCCATCGGAGTACTTCACCGGATCGCCAGTTCAATACGGGTTCGTGTGTCTGGAGCCAAGGTAGACCTAGCAACAGGGAGTGAGAAAGTCCGGACAGCACATGGAATGAGATTTCCTCAGAGTGCAGCATTCCCACCTGCCGGGTTATGGGTTCAGTGACGAGCAGGATGGTCTCTGAGAGAAGTCTTCCATCCACGGAGGCGGCTGACAATGGTTCAGCCAGGGGCTTGGTGGGAATACGGTATCTCTCTACCAGAGACTGGGAGATGAGGTTTCCAGCAGCTCCAGAATCCAGGTGGGCGAGTTCAAAGTGACGGTTTTCTCCCCAAGCAATAGAGACCGGTAAAGTCAGAGACGGAGAGGGCTTACTTTTGTCTAGGACGACCTCTCCGAGCGGTCCTAGACACTGGCGTTTCCCGACTTTTCCGGGCAGGAACGGATGAAGTGCTCCATACTGCCACAATAGAAACAGCTTCCCTCGGCTCGGTGAGATTCTTGGCGAGATCTGACCATCTTGGTCTGGTCGATCTGCATAGGTTCAGGCGAGGGCGCCCGCGGAGTGACTGGTTGAGAGGCAGGTCTCAGGGAAGTAGGAGCAGAGCAAGAAAAGTCTTTCTCCCAGGCAGTCTCTTTGGCACGTTCTTGGAACCGGATGCCAATCCGGGTAGCTAGTGACACCAGGTCATCCAGAGTGGTAGGAATGTCCCGACCAGCTAACTCGTCCTTAATGCGACTGGAAAGACCCTCCCAGAAGACGGACACCAGAGCCTCTGTAGCACCCTGAGGATCCGGCTGCTACAGGGGTATTGCACCTCAACCCAGAGGTGTGATATTCCACTCCCGGGTAAGGATGGAGTGTGGAGCTGAGCTCAGAAAGCTGCATGCACTACACACATCCCATTTCCGAGGAACAGACCAACGGTACTCCCACTTAGAAATGTGCAGGTACGACCGAGTCTGTTCCTGGCTGGAGTGGGAGGGGGGTGGTACATCCCAGTAGTGTAGGGGCAGATAGGGGGAGCAGCCTGGGTAAAGTTAGGAGCTCATTGGGTGCTGGTCACCTGAGCTCACACATAGAGGGAGTATTTAAGGTGGGCACCATCTAAGATCAGGGTCAGTCTGTGAGTCTTTGTAGAGGAAGAGAGCAGAAGAGCAGAGCAGCCCCAGGCCCAAGAGTGAGAGAGGAGAAAGAAAGACCCAGAGGGGGAGAAAGAAGGAACTCTGAGAACCCAAACTAAATCAAAGGGTGAAGAGTTGGCAACAGGGTACCGGATCCCAAGCTGGCAGAGGCTACAGCACACCTTAGCCAGAGACCGGAGGTCGTGGGCAGGATCTGCCACGATCACCCACTAAATCCACCCGGAAGGCATACCACGAATAGGGTCAGGAAAGCCAGAGAAGGTTTTGCCAACAAGAGGCCCGAGGGAGCCGGACATAGGTGGATCCCTGGTGGGGAAGGCCAGTGACGAGGACAGGTCAGAACGGGAGCTCAGAACCACGCTCCAGAACTACTTGGGGGTTGGCCGAGTCCAGGACCTGGTGGACGCAGCACGGCTCGGGTGGTCACTCAAGGCCGGAGTGACCGGAACATCTGCTGTAAGTAAAGAACCCTGAACTGCACAACCCGACTCTGTCTCTGATTACCATCATCCCTGCACTTCCACAACCACCATCCTCTGCACCTGACCCCCTGAGGCTATACCCCTCCCGTTGGGGGTTATACTACCTAAGCTGCACAAACACCATCAGCCTCAGTGGACCCTGCTGCAGCGGCGGCCGAAGTGACCGCAATTCAACGGGTGGCGTAGTCGACATAAAGAACATCCAGTAACATCATAGGACTGCCACACACTGAGCTTGACACCCTGGGCACGGACCGGGTCACAGCCACTCGGAGACTACAACCCCCATCTGATCCGGCTCCGGGTATTCCCCTAAAGAATATGGCCCAGGGGGCGCGTCAACTTTGGCGTAGTCGGCAGGATCACGTGCCCGCAACACCCGGGTACTGCGTGCCTGAAGAAAAGAACAAGTTTACCTCAAAAAGAAGTCTCCTGCTGGTTCCGGAGGGTCCCCGCCATCGGACTCCATCACAGGTCGATTCCCGCCGGTTGTCCGCCATTTGCAGCTTTTTCCCGCCATCCATGGAGTTTCCCGCCACTGGGAGACGATTCCCGCCATTTCCAAAGGTTTCCCGCCTTGGAAGAGCGGACGCCATTATGGGCGTGCCAGAGGGTGGCAAAAGGCCACCTCCCATCGTGGGCCAGGTCGAAGAATGGCGCCAAAAGCGGAAACCGCGCCCACCAACAGAGACTGTGATGCTGGAAGTGTCCATCAGCGTAAGAGAACTGCCCCTGGAACTGACAATCACTAAGTTGCCCCGGGACCACCCTCAATGTGGGCGGAGACAGAAGGAGAGAACAAAGATGGGTGTCGCTTGGAGCAGTCTGGAGAGAGCGCACCCGGAGACAAGACGTCTGGAGGAGAGTCCAGAAGGAGCCTACCCGGAGATGGAGGAAGAGCCAGGCAGCACCGACCCAGCGGTCAGGAGCCTGATGCGGGCCGCCACTCCAGGCAGCACCGACCCAGTGGTCAGGAGCCTGTTGCAGGTCGCCACTCCAGAAGGCCTGCTGGAGATCCTAGCACAGCTCCCCCGAGACCGGGAGTGTGCACAGACCACGTTGGAGGGCCTCGCACAGAGGTTGGCCCGGGTGCAGCGAGAGACGTTGGCGGAGTGGAGCCGAGAGATGACCCAGCAGACTGAGACTCGTCAGCGGAGCACGCCACCCGAGACGAGGAGACAGACCGCCTCTGAGGATGGCGCAGGAGGACTGAAGGCCGGAGACGGCGCCGAGAAGGGAGCCGAACGAATGGAGGCAGGTAAAGGGGACGTCACTACCCCGAGCCGGGAAACCGCGTGCCTGCCCCAGCTCCCCGTCGCAGAGCCCGAAGTACCCCCTGCCGTGCCCGTCGCTGCAACGTCACCGCCGCAGACTAGGCCTCAAACGGAAGCCGCGACCCCTGTGACGTCACACGCCTCGACCCCGGGCGTGGCCAAGCAGGAAGTACCATCGGCCTGGTCGCAAGGCCTAGTACCCCCGGGCGCCGCAATACCAACAGCGCCCCCTACCTCCGCGGAGCCACCGGCCTGGTCGCAGGGCCAAGTAACACAGGGCGCCGCCGTTCTTACGGTGCCCTTTGCCTTTAGGGTGCCCCAAGCCTGGTCGCAAGGCCTGGTCGACCCGGGCGCCGCTACCATCAACGCGCCCTCAACATCTAGAGTGCCGCACCTGGGTGAAAATCTATTTGCCCAGCATACGTGCCCGAACGGGTCTGAAACTGAAACTGTCCACAAAGAAAGAGCAGGAGGACGCCGTCGTTGAAGTACGGTAGAGAAGAGACTGTATAAAGTTACCCGTCAGGGTGTAAGAACTGTTCTAGTTAAAATATAGTCCCCGTTGGGACCAGCCAAGAGTGAACTGTTAACCCCGTGTGTCCCTATTTCCCACTGACCGAGGACTGAGAGCGGTCATCCCTATTCCCATTACCTGGCCGAGGACTGAGAGCGGCCCTACCTCCCCTTGTATATAGTTGCGCTTTCTAAAGCGTCCCCTACTGGTTTTATGGGAAAACCATTTTCTTCAAGAGACTGTCGCCTTTTACCCGGTCACAAGTTGCACCGTGACCGGAGGAACCAGAGACAGGAATGTTTACAAGAATGTTATTTATGAAAAAGTTTTATTGCTGATATATATATGATGTTTTCTATGTTTATGTTTAAAAAAAAATGTATGTTATGGATGTTTATATCTTACAGCCCGAGGACGTGCTGTGATTTACCAGGGGGGAATGTAGCACCCTGAGGATCCGGCTGCTACAGGGGTATTGCACCTCAACCCAGAGGTGTGATATTCCACTCCCGGGTAAGGATGGAGTGTGGAGCTGAGCTCAGAAAGCTGCATGCACTACACACATCCCATTTCCGAGGAACAGACCAACGGTACTCCCACTTAGAAATGTGCAGGTACGACCGAGTCTGTTCCTGGCTGGAGTGGGAGGGGGGTGGTACATCCCAGTAGTGTAGGGGCAGATAGGGGGAGCAGCCTGGGTAAAGTTAGGAGCTCATTGGGTGCTGGTCACCTGAGCTCACACATAGAGGGAGTATTTAAGGTGGGCACCATCTAAGATCAGGGTCAGTCTGTGAGTCTTTGTAGAGGAAGAGAGCAGAAGAGCAGAGCAGCCCCAGGCCCAAGAGTGAGAGAGGAGAAAGAAAGACCCAGAGGGGGAGAAAGAAGGAACTCTGAGAACCCAAACTAAATCAAAGGGTGAAGAGTTGGCAACAGGGTACCGGATCCCAAGCTGGCAGAGGCTACAGCACACCTTAGCCTGAGACCGGAGGTCGTGGGCAGGATCTGCCACGATCACCCACTAAATCCACCCGGAAGGCATACCACGAATAGGGTCAGGAAAGCCAGAGAAGGTTTTGCCAACAAGAGGCCCGAGGGAGCCGGACATAGGTGGATCCCTGGTGGGGAAGGCCAGAGACGAGGACAGGTCAGAACGGGAGCTCAGAACCACGCTCCAGAACTACTTGGGGGTTTGCCGAGTCCAGGACCTGGTGGACGCAGCACGGCTCGGGTGGTCACTCAAGGCCGGAGTGACCGGAACATCTGCAGTAAGTAAAGAACCCTGAACTGCACAACCCGACTCTGTCTCTGATTACCATCATCCCTGCACTTCCACAACCACCATCCTCTGCACCTGACCCCCTGAGGCTATACCCCTCCCGTTGGGGGTTATACTACCTAAGCTGCACAAACACCATCAGCCTCAGTGGACCCTGCTGCAGCGGCGGCCGAAGTGACCGCAATTCAACGGGTGGCGTAGTCGACATAAAGAACATCCAGTAACATCATAGGACTGCCACACACTGAGCTTGACACCCTGGGCACGGACCGGGTCACAGCCACTCGGAGACTACAACCCCCATCTGATCCGGCTCCGGGTATTCCCCTAAAGAATATGGCCCAGGGGGCGCGTCACCTCATTTTCCCAGGTAAGCTCAGAAGCGAGGGTGCGGAACCGTATGGCATATTGGCCCACGGTGAGACTCCCTTGGCGGAGACGTAGCAGAGAGGAGGCAGAAGAGGTTTTCCGTCCAGGTTCATCGAAGACTTTCCGGAAAGCAGCGAGGAAAGACGGCAGGTCGGACACCAGGGGATCCCCTCTCTCTCACAGGGGATTTAGCCATGCCAGTGCCTCCCCAGTGAGATGGGACATGATGAAGGCCACCTTGGCCCGGTCGGACATGAACTGGTATGCCAATAGCTCAAAGTGCAGGGTGCACTGGTTTATGAAACCCCGAGCTAAAGTAGGTTCGCCGGCAAAGCGTGGAGGTGCCAGAAGCCGAGGTCCATAGTCGGGTACCATGAAGGGACTGGATTGCGGTACCGCAGGAATGGGCACGGCTGGAAAAGAGGTAGACAAAGTCGAGTCACACAATGCGCCTAGATGAGAGTTAACGGACCGTAGATAGGACAGTACCACCTCCTGCTGAGTTTTCTGACGTAAGACTTCCTGGTGCAGATCGGAGATCTGGGGACCACCGGGTTCCATGGCCCGAGCAAACTGTAACGGGTCTGGGAGGTGGAACCTCTGAGCAACTATACAAGGGGGCAGTCCTTGTAAGGAAGCGGGTGGCTCCCAGGGAAGGCGGGCAGGTAGTCACGGCTAGTGACAGGGACAGTCACTGGGTAGAAGGGCAGGAGGTCACGGCAAGTGACGGGGACAGTCTCTAGACAGGCGGGTGGTCACGGCAAGTGACGGCAGAGCCTCCAGGTAGGCTAGCAGGCAGGTAGCAGGTGGACGCTCCCAGGTGAGCGGGCAAGAGTCTCTGGACAGGCAGGTGGTCACAGCACGTGACGGCGGAGCCTCCAGGTAGGCTAGCAGGCAGGTAGCAGGTGAGCGCTCACAGGTGAGCGGGCAAGAGTCTCTCGACAGGCAGGTGGTCACAGCACGTGACGGCGGAGCCTCCAGGTAGGGTAGCAGGCAGGTAGCAGGTGAGCGCTCCCAGGTGAGCGGGCAAGAGTCTCTGGACAGGCAGGTGGTCACAGCACGTGACGGCGGAGCCTCCAGGTAGGCTAGCAGACAGGTAGTAGGTGAGCGCTCCCAGGTGAGCGGGCAGGCTGGTCCATAGACAGACTGACAGGTGTCGGAAGGCAGACCGTCGGACCGCAGGCTTGCAAGCAGGTAAGCGGATATCAAGCAGGTATCAAGCAGGAATCTGGCAGGTGACTGGCAGGTAACAAGCAGGAATCTGGCAGGTGACTGGCAGGTAACAAGCAGGAATCTGGCAGGTGACTGGCAGGTAACTGGTAACGGGACCTGAGGGCTGAAGCAGAATGAAGGCTTTGCAACAACATTGCTCGGGCACCTCCATTTTGGAGGAGGTGCCTTATATATGGGAGGTCCTCCGGCAATTGGCCGGGGACTCCTTAGGATGGCGCGCGCGGTCCCTTTAAGAGAGGGGGAGCGCGCGCGCGCGCCCTAAGCACACTGCCGGGGAAGGAGCGCGTGCCGGAAGCAGCGGGGAGGTGAGAGGGACGGCGTCTCTGCCTAGTACGGGGCAGAGACGCCGATGCTACAATGACTACTCCCATCAACGGCGCCTACTCTCGCTGTTATCAGTGACAGCAGGAGAAGGCTGATGAGCATAGTAGTACTCTCATCAGCCGATGCCTGTGACCTGCAGTAAGCTTTTTACCACCAGTCACAGTCACAGCTGCAGGATCACGCTGACATCTGACATGACAGCGTGATCCTGCAGCGCTCTGACAGGCAGTAACGATGTTACCGCCAGTCAGAGACCCCATTTACCGTGCTGTCATGCAGATGACAGCGTGGGAAACCACGGATGTTCGGGCCCCCCATTCATATGAATGGGATCCGAGTTTCGGTACTGTTCTGGTACCCAAACCCAAACTTTTAATAAATGTTCGGCCGAGCACGCTGGACCCGAGCATCCAGGGGTCCGCCCATCACTATCCACCACTATTACATATATCTAAAGTGACCACAGTCTGATGTGATTTTCTATATAGTTAAAGGGAACCTGTTATGTCGGCATGTCCCCCATGCTCTCCAATCCAGCAGAATTCAGATACAGTGGTGTGAAAAAGTGTTTGCCCCCTTCCTGATTTCTTATTCTTTTGCATGTTTGTCACACTTAAATGTTTCAGATCACAAAACAAATTTAAATATTCGACAAAGATAATCCAAATAAACACAAAATGCAGTTTTTAAATGAACGTCTTTATTATTAAGGGTAAAAGAAATCCAAACCTACAGGGCCCTGTGTGAAAAAGTGATTGGCTCCTAAATCAAATAACTGGTTGGGCCACCCTTATCAGCAACAACTGCAATCAAGCATTTGCGATAACTGGCAATGAGTCTTTTACAATGCTCTAGAGGAATTTTGGACCACTCATCTTCGCAAAATTGTTGTAATTCAGCCACGTTGAAGGGTTTCCGAGCATGAACAGCCTTTTTAAGGTCATGCCACAGCATCTCAATCGGATTAAGGTCAGGACTTTGACTAGGCCATTCCAAAGTCTTAATTTTGCTTTTCTTAAGCCATTCAGAGGTGGACTTGCTGGTGTGTTTTGGATCATTTTCCTGCTGCATAACTCAAGTGCGCTTCAGCTTGTGGTCACAAACAGATGGCTGGACTGTCACGGATGAGTCAGGTGTAACAGATAGTTGTTCTGGATCTGTCTGTAGAAGGTCATTGCATTTGGCATTGCAGACGCCTTCTTAATTCGTCTTCTTTTAGGACCCAGCGGCTACCTTCCTCCTGCTCTGATTGACACACCCTGGTCTGGGTGTTTAAAAACACTGAGTCTGCTTCAGGGAGTCGCCAGGGTCCATAGGGGTCTCCACTCCCCCTTTCCCTAGTGCTTGGGCTACCTCCCCCTCTTCCTTTTTTCTTTCTTGGTTCATGGATCCCATTGCTGAGCTGTAAGAGCAGCTGCGCAGGCTGTCTCTGTAGGTGACTGACCTCCGCTATGAGGTTCAACAGCAGCAACAGCGGCTGCAGGTCCCTAATGTTGGCCGGTCCAGCTTGAACCCAAGTTTTCCCTCCCGGACAGGCTTTCAGGAGGTAGGGACAAGTTTTTTGTGTTCAAGGAAGCTTGCAAACTGTATTTTAAACTTCGTCCGTACTCCTCCGGAGGTGAGGAGCAATGAGTGGGAATGGTGATCTCATTGCTGCAAGGAGATCCTCAATCCTGGGCTTTCTCTTTGCCGCAGGGTTCGGTTTCTCTCCAGTCTGTGGAGGTTTTTTTTGGGGCTCTAGCCCTCATTTATGATGACCCTGACTGAATTTCCTTCCCTGAGTCCAGGCTGCGTTGCCTTCATCAGGGTAATCGGTCAGTGGAGACGTAGGGCTCCAAATTTCGCAGATGGGCAACTGATACAAAATGGAATGACCCAGCTCTTAGAAACCAATTTTGTCAGGGCCTTACTGAAAGGTTGAAAGATGCTTTGGCAGTGTATGAAACCCCAGAGTCCTTGGAGGCTGCCATGTAGTTGGCTATACGTGTTGATAGACGCCTTCGGGATAGGTGGGTGAGACCACCTTCTCCAAAGCCTTTTTTTTGGGGTAATACTCCATTGCTTGGGGAGTGCCTCTGCATCGTACATTTCCCCGGAGAACCGCAAAAAAAAGGGCTTGTGTTTTTTGTGTGGAAAAAAAGGGACATTTTATTGTGACCTGTCCTTAGATTCCTAAGCAAAAGGAAACTCGATAAACCCTTGGTAGTCTGGAGTTGGATAAGCAAGGGGAGCATTTATTGTCAACCTGAAGTTCCCAGTTTGTCCTGACAGCAGAGGTGGTGCTAGAGAGCAAAAGCGAGAAAATTTCTGTGTTTGTTGACCATGGAGCTGGAGTCAGCATGGTTGATGCTGAGTTTGTGAGAACTTATGGTCTTGCTTGCTGTACTTTAGCTAAGCCCATTCCCATCTTTGCTATCGACTCAGTGCCACTTGCACAGAGATCTCTGACTCAGATTTAACATAATGTAAAACTGAGGGTGGGGTCGGTTCATTGTGAGATAATTCCTTGCTATGTCCTGGACGGTCTTCCCACCCCAATTGTACTGGGTCTACCCTGTTTGGTGAAACATAATCCGTTGGTGGATTGGCAGTCCAGGCAGATCATTGAATGGAGAGATTACTGCCATGAGAACTGTTTGAATATTTCCCTTTCTACAGTCTATACATAGACTTTACCTGCATTTTTATCTGGTTTTGAGCACATTTTTTCTGAGATGGGGTGTCAGGATTTGCCTCCTCATCGTGCATATGACTGTCCTTGTAACCTGACCCCCGGAGCTAAACTACCAAAGTCCAGACTGTAAAAAGATGGCTGTCTACGCCCCTTTTTAGATTTCCGGGAATTTAATCAAATTACAATCCGAGATCCATACCCTCTTCCTCTGACTCCAGATTTGTTCAGCCAGGTTGTGGGAGCTAAGGTGCTCTTCAAGTTGGATTTAAGGGGAGCCTACAATCTGGTTAGAATCAAAGAAGGGGATGAATGGAAATGGTGTTCAATACCCCTGAGGGGCATTTCGAGAGTCTGGTTATGCCTTTCGGTCTGACCAATGCACCTGTGGTGTTCCAGCATTTCATTAATGATATTTTCCATCATTTGGTGGGCAGGTTAGTGGTGGTCTATCTGGATGATATTTTGGTTTACTCACCTGATGTTGAGACACATTGGGGGCATGTTAAACAGGTGCTTCAGATATTATGGGATAGCAAATTGTATGCCAAACTAGAAAAATGTGTTTTCGCCATCCAGGAGGTGCAGTTTTGGGGTTCCTGATCTCATCTTTGGGTTTTCGGATGGATCCGGAGAAGATCCATGCTGTCCTTTATTGGGACCATTCTGAGAACCTGAAGGTGACGTGCCCAGGGGATGGGGAGGACTCGGCGCCCGGGCCTTGTTGTTAGTTTTGGGGGATGTCGCAGTAGTCGGCTCCCGGGCCCGTACCCTTGGCCTCTCTTTTAAAGGGTGGATAATTATGTGAAAGTTCGTGACGTCACCTGCGGTGTCTGGTGAGGATCACCAGCGTTGCGGCATCCCACTGAGGCCGGTGTTAAGGCAGCTTGGGTGGTATAGCTCCCCACAGGTGGAGCTAGGCCTCAGGGCAGCGTGAATGTAGGGATGCAGGACAGGGGGAACCCAGCCGGGTCTGATGAAGGATAGGCAAACACACAGTTTACTTCAGTACCTTTTACTGATGGAAGTTCAGGCACATTCCGGAGCACTGTAGGGTGAAGGGTGCATATCAAGATTCTCCCCAGTGAGCGGGTATAGGGCCTCCTGTTTCTTGCCTTTGTATAGTAAGTTTCTGACCTGCCTGGAGTTAGGCCTAACTTTGTCTCTGTCCTGCACCGGCTGACTTTGTGGTAGGGCCTTCTCTTGGAGTACACGCTCCCAGCTTGCGGGGCCTCTGTGACTCCTGGCTCTGGTACGTATCAGCTCTTGGGTGATCCTGGGACCTGAAGTCTTCCAGGGGTCTCCGGTTGTCTCTACAGGGGGATATACGGCCCTGTAGACACGGACCCGGTGTCCGGTATATGTTTTCTGGGGTGAGCTTGTACAGCTCCTCTGCCCCCAATGCTACTGACTTAAATTGGCGTTCAAAGAATGGAGACATTGGTTGGAGGTGGCTGTCCATCCTATTACTGTAATCACAGACCATAAGAATCTGTCACATCTTCAATCGGCTAAATGTCTCAACCCTAGGCAAGCTAGATGGTCCCTGTTTTTTACTAGGTTCAATTTTGTTGTCACTTTCCATCCAGGGGGAAAAAACGTCAAGGCTGATGCTTTGTCCTGGAGCGTCCCTAGTGGTGGTGATCATGAGAACCCTGCCCCGATTTTACAAAAGGGGGTAGTCATTTCGGCATTTTACTCTGAACTGGAGGGTGAGGTGTTGGAGGCCCAGGGGGACGCCCTTGCCTCCTGCCCCTCAGGAAGGTTATTTGTACCGTCTAATCTGCGCCGCAAAGTAATTAGGAAAATCACAACTCTGTGCTTGCTGGTCATCCAGGTGGTAAGGCAACTGCGGACCTCCTTTCTTGTCGTTTTTGGTGGACGAGGTTGCATCGGGATGTGATTGAACATATGTTTTCTTGTAGTGTTCGCACGCATTCTAAGGTATCGCATTCCCGTCCATCTGGTACTCTTCTTCTGCTACCTATTCCTGGCAGGCCATGGACACACTTGTCCGTGGATTTTATTACTGACCTACCGGTATCTGCAGGCAAAATTGTGGTTTTGGTGGTTGTAGATAGGTTCAGTAAAATGGTTCACTTTGTCGCATTACCGGCACTTCCGAATGCCAAGGCTCTTGCTCAGGTGTTTATAAATGAGAAGCTTCAAGGGGTTCCCTCGGATGAGGTGTCAGACCGGGTGGGACCCAGTTTGTTTCCAAATTCTGGAAAGTGTTCTGTTCTCAACTGGGGGTGCAGCTGTCCTTTTCCTCTGCCTTCCATCCTCAGTCGAATGGGCAGATCAAGCACATTAAACAGTATTTGGAGACTTACCTCTGATGTTTAGTCTCCAAAAACCAGGAGGATTGGGTGACGCACCCCCTGGGCCATGTTTGGGGAATACCCGGAGCCGGATCCGTTGGGGGTGGTAGTCCTCGTGGCGGTGACCCGGTCCGTGCCCAGGGTGTCAAACTAAGTGGCGATGTTTTTAGTGGCAGATGTGATATTGTTCGACTACGCCACCCGTTGAATGCGGTTACGAAACCGCCGCTGCAGGGCAGACCGCTGAGGCCGGTGGTACAGTTGTGCAGCGTGGGTAGTATAACCCCCAACGGGAGGGGTATGGCCTCAGGGCAGCGGACGTGGATGATGGGGATGGTAGAATTGCACGCAGGCACCAGGAACCACTCAGAGACGGTGCGGTGTAGTTTAGGGTCTTTACTGGTGACAAAGATAGACCCTCCCGGGAGTACTGGCTAGCGGTCGGGGTCTGGTCAGTCCGTGAGCAGACAGGATCTCCCCTGGCCAGGCGGAGTTGTAGGCCTCTCCAACTAACTGTACTCTTCTTGGCTACCTTGCTAGAAGCGGGTAAAAGTAGCCCACGTCCCTGAGTGTACCGTGTGGTGCTCACCCGTATGGCCGGTGACTCGGGGCCTTCTGGTAGCCTCCGCTCCACGACGGCGGTGCTGGTTCCTTGCGTGTGACCGTGCCTTCGGGTTTCTTGGCCAGAGGACCTGAAATCCCCTGCCGGTCGGTTTCTGCTGCTGGGTATGGAACAGTCCCCACAGCCTCGGACTCCGTGTCCAGTGAGATCTCTTCAGCCAAGGCGAGCTATCTAGCTTCCAGCCTCTGGCACTCACTCCTGCTCCTACAGAGCTCCTGTTGCCACTTTCCCTGCAACTGCTCCACACCAGACCAGACTATGTCTCTGTCTCTGTCTGTGTTCTTTCCTAACCCCACCTCAGCCCCAGTTTATATAGGGGAAGTTCTTCCCCTCCCAGGACTGGGCAGGAGGTGTGGCATGCTTAGGATTCCTGACCAGGAGACCTCCCACCTGCTCACAGACGTAATATTGCTATTACTGTGGTAACCAGACCCCTGGGGTTCCACATTCCCCCCTAGTAAAATTTAGTACTCCGGGACTAAACATATTTTTGAAAACATAACAGGGTATAAACAGGAACAATACAATAAAGAAAAACACGTTAAGGTGGTCACGGCGTGTCCGCAACCGGGTGCAATTTTTGAAGCAAAAAGGGTGTCCATTTCACCAAAGAACAGGGAGCCGTAACCAGGTAGGGGTCTGTCCTGCCCCGAGTCTTTAACAGTCTTAGTCCGTTCCTGGGTTACGCTCCAAACATATATACAATAGAGTTCTAGTAAATCCACAAAAGATACCTATAAAATAACTGGAAAAACATAATTATTTACAAGCAACAGTAAACAGGTAAATATTAATAAAACAGTCTAAACACTTTAGATCCTCCAACGTACGGGCAACTGGCCTCTAGTGGCTTTAGTGGACCTACGGAGCTCACTAACTGGTCCTGCACTACAGGGTGTAGGAGCTGTTAAAGGTAAGCTGGGCAGCTGTCTACGGACTCTTTGGCTCACTAGGGGCACGGCAGGCTCACTATAAGCAGAGGGTCGATTCTCCTGGTCTGCTTGTGTGGGGTCTTCTGCCTCCTGGACTGGCTGCTCTTCCAGCTCTACCTGTTTTTCCGTAGGCACTTGGGATGCTGGCTGGAGGAAGGTGAGGACGGGTACCACAACAGCGCCATTTACTTGTGTCCAAGACCGAGGGAAGTCTCCGAGTACAGTACTGACCATCTCTTCCCTTTCCTCTGCGGGTCGAGGGTTTTCTTGATCTTCTTCAGGGTTTCGTAGTTGCTCAGGACACTTCTTCAGGTGATCTCGGGAGACAATGGCTGTGGTTTCTCCTCCATCCTTACTGATTGTGCAGACTTTTGGGTTTTCATGGCTTGATGGCAGTACGGTGTACGGGTCCTTCTCCCACTGGTCGTCCAACTTGTGGAGCCGTCTTTTCCTCTTCAAGACCTGCTCTCCAGGTACCAGGGTAACAGCGGGAGCATGCTGGTTGTAAGTCTTCTCCTGTCTTTCTCTTGCTTGACAGAGACTTCGCTCAACGCTCTCCTGTACCTTCCGGTACTGCTGCTGCCTCTCTGTGTCCCAGTCTGCTTCTGGTGAAGTGTCCTCGGGTGTCAGGACTCCCATATCCAGATCAACAGGCAGCTTACCAGGTCTTGCTCTCATTAGGTTAGCCGGGGTACAGTTGGTAGAACCTACAGGGATGTGGTTGTATAGGTCCACCAGATCAGGCAGTTTCTCAGGCCACAGACTGCGTTCTTCCAGGGGCAATGTTTTCAGAAGGTCTATCACCACCTGGTTCATCTTCTCGCAGAGTCCATTGGTTTGCGGATGATAGGGTGTTGTTCTTATCTTCCGGCAGCCATACAGAGTGCAGAACTCCTGGAAGACTTCTGCTTCAAAGGCAGGTCCTTGGTCCGTCAGCACCTGCTCTGGGTATCCGTGTGGACGGCAGAAGTGCTGCTGGAAGGCTCTAGCTGCTGTTTGAGCCGTTAAGTCCTTGACGGGGACTACAACCAAGAACCGGGAGTAGTGATCCACGATGGTTAACGCATAGACGTAGCCACTTCTGCTGGGGGTCAGTTTTACATGGTCTAAGGCTACCAGTTCCAACGGCTGCCTGGTGACGATGGACTGCAGGGGAGTCTTCTGGCTGGCACGGTCCTTCCTTCTTAGGTTGCATGGGCCACAGTCTCTGCACCACCTCTCGATGGTTCCTCTCATGCCTACCCAGTGGAACCGCCCGCGCAGCAGGAACTCCAGCTTCTTCCATCCGAAGTGCCCAGCTCCGTCGTGGTATGCCTCCAGTACCATTGCCGCGTCTCTTCTTGGCACCACTACTTGCCAGACCAGTTCATGCGTCCGGGAGTTAACCATTTTGCGGCACAACTTCCCCTTGTAAAGGAACAGTTGACTCTTCTCAGCCCACAGTTGCTTGGTCTCCTCCGGAGCGTCTGGGTCAAGGCGGGCATCTGGCTGAGTCAGCATCTCCTTCACCAGTCGGACGGCGGGGTCACTGTCTTGCATTTCTGCCCAGTTGTAATGAGGTAAGGGGTTGAACGTAGCGGATTGCTTACCCCTTACACGGTGGGAATACTGGGTAGTCCCATGACGGTGAAACGCGGGGAGTTCAACTTCTTCCAGTTCCCCTGGATCTTCCCCTACGTCTGGTAGGTTTGGCATTCTGGACAAGGCATCCGCGTTGGTATTGGAGCGTCCTGCCCGGTATTTGATCGTGAACTCATAGTTGGACAGGCGGGCCATCCATCTCTGCTCCAGGGCACCGAGTCTTGCAGTGTCCAGGTGTGTCAATGGGTTGTTATCCGTGTACACGATGAACCGGGAAGAGGCGAGGTAGTGCTTAAAGCGTTCGGTGACTGCCCACACCACTGCCAGGAACTCTAGCTTGAATGAGCTGTAATTCTCAGGGTTTCTTTCGGTGGGTCGCAGTTTTCGGCTGGCGTAAGCAATTACCCGTTCTCTCCCCTGCTGGATCTGGGACAGTACGGCTCCCAGCCCGATGTCACTTGCGTCGGTGTAGAGGATAAAGGGCTGGCTGTAATCAGGGTACGCCAGGATTTCATCCCCCGTGAGGGCCATCTTCAGCTGGCGGAAGGACTCTTCTTCCAGCTTCTCCCATCTGAAGGGCGGCTTCTGGTTCTTGGCCTTCCTGGACTGGCCTATCAGGAGGTCCTGCATAGGAGCTGCCTTTTTGGTGAAACCGGGAATGAATCTTCGGTAGTAGCCTACCAACCCGAGGAACTGCCGCACTTCCTTTACGCTGGAGGGTCTTGGCCATTCCTTAATCGCGGTGATCTTATCAGGGTCGGGGGCCACTCCGTCAGCACTCACCACGTGTCCCAGGTACTGCACTTTTGGTTTTAGCAGGTGACACTTCGACGGTTTCACCTTCAGACCGTAGTTTGCCAGGGCTTCAAACACCTCCGCCAGGTGTTTCAGGTGGTCCTCGTAGGTTTTGGAATAAACTATAACATCGTCCAGGTACAGCAGGACCGTCTCAAAGTTCCGGTGTCCCAGACAGCATTCCATCAATCGTTGGAAGGTTCCTGGTGCGTTGCAGAGTCCGAACGGCATGCAGGTAAACTCGCTAAGTCCCATCGGGGTGGTGAATGCGGTCTTCTCCCGGTCCGCCTCTGCTACAGGAACCTGCCAGTACCCGCTAGTGAGATCCAAAGTGGAGAAGAAGTTAGCAGATTTTAAAGCAGCCAAAGACTCCTCTATCCTTGGTAAGGGGTACGCATCTTTGTGTATGATACGGTTGATTTTCCGGTAATCTACACACATTCTCATAGTGTTGTCTTTCTTTTTAACCAAGACTAGTGGAGCTGCCCAGGGGCTACAGCTATCCCTGATTACCCCAGCCTCCTTCATGTCTCTAAGCATCCCCTTGGCGTGTTGGTAGTGTGCAGGGGGTACGGGTCGGTATCTCTCCTTTATGGGAGGATGGTCTCCCGTGGGGATGTGGTGTTCTACCCCCTTTACTCGCCCGAAGTCTAGCGGGTGTTTACTAAACACTCTCTCGTACTCTCGAACCACCCGATAGACTCCCTGTTTCTGGTGTGAGGGAGTGGAGTCAGTACCCAAATGCAGTTGCTGACACCAGTCCTCCATTTGTTGCTTAGAGCCGTTACCTTCCTCTGGATGAGATGGAGGCAAGGGTTCCACGGACTGTACAGAATTTTGGTTGATGGTATACAATTTGGCTAGCGTAGCATACCGGGGCAGGTACACTTCCCTCTTCCCGATATTTATTATGCGAACGGGCACCCTCCCATGGCGTACATCAACCACCCCCCATGCTGTCAAAATGGTGGGCCTACTGTCTGAGTAGACGGGTTCTACCATTGCTTGGTAGTCTCTACCTCTGAGACCAATAGCTGCCCGGCACCAAATCATCATCTCACTTTTTGGGGGCATGGCAATAGGGAACGGGTCACACATTCTCACGCTACCTATCTCACCACTGGAGAGTTCCACTTGTTGCCGTCGCATCAGTGCCCGGATCTCTTTTTGGAGCACTCGCTGCTGGCCGGAGCTGGCGTTCTTGGCAACCTGCTGTAAAATGAGAATCACCTCCGCAAGACAATTTTCAATCACATTAGTTCCTAGAGTTATCTTTGGGTGACTCTCGCGCTTGTCAATGTCTACAATGATCAGTCCCTGTGCTGCCAGTTCGACTTTACCGATTTTAATGGTCATCTCTTTAAATCCGATCTGTGGCACGGGCTGACCATTGCTGGCGATGATACTCAAGTCGTCGTCTGGGTAGCGGGTTATATCCGAGTCATTCCAGTACTGCTTGAAGAGCACGTACGGGATGGTGGTGACCTGTGACCCGGTGTCAAGTAGGGCACTCATAGGAATGCCATCCAGTACTACAGGCAAGACTGGACGTCCTCCCACGTATTTGTCACGCCAGTTCGATGGGCCTGGTGATCTTATTCCTAGGGGTTGGCCCTCTACCCCAGGTTGTGCCAGTTTAAAGGACAGTACCTTGCCATATGTCCTGGTTGATTGCAGCGGCGGCAGATGGGTTGTCCGTCCTCGTTGTATCGGTCGCTGGGTCTTCCTCTGGCCTGTGGGGTCCTCCTTGGTCGGCGCCACGGGATATCCTCCGGTCCGGATGCCAGCTGGATCTTCCCTGGAGTAGAAACCTGTAAAGACTGCACAGTTCGGGTTAGCGCGGCAACGCTTTTAGTTAGCTCTTGGACCTGATTGTGCAGGTCTGTAGCCGGGTCATTGTTTAAAGCCTGCGCATCAGCTCCCACAGGCCCTGCTGACAAGGGCGCCGCCTCCTGGTGGTAAGTGGTAGCGGGGCGTTTGTGGGTCACAGCGCCACCTGGTGCCGGTTCTCGGACCACCCGGATGGCTCTGTCCTTGAACTGTGCAAAGTCCAGATGAGGGTCCTGTAAGGCCATTGCCCGCAACTGGGTTCGGTGGGCATTGCAATGTAGACCCTCTATAAATTGTTCAGTCAACAGCTTGTCTTCGTTTCCCACGCCGTCAGGGTCGGCCTGCTTAATGGCTCTCAGGGCCTCTTGTAGGTTTAGTGCATAGTCCCTTATATTCTCATGTGCTCGCTGCTTGCACCCGTAGAATCTAAGCTTGATCTCGGCTGAGGTACGGGTATCAAAGGTGTCCTTCAGCCGGGCTAGTATCTCTGCGACAGTCCTCCTCCTCCCAAGTGGCCAGGACTTTACCTCCCTTTGGGCTGCCCCTGTTAATTGAGCCACCAGGATGCTCACTTTTTGCTCTTCTGTGAGGGGGTACACCTGGAAGAGGCTATCCAGCCTTTCTCTGAAGTCATTTAGGGTATGGGACTCCCCTGAGTACTGGGGTAGCCAGGCTGCCCCCGGGATGTAGGGCATGGTGAAAGGCATGACCGCAGCAGCGGTGGTGCTGGCGGTGGCTGTAGCAGTGAAGCTCTCCTCCGTATCCGACATCCTCCTCCCCCCTAGTAGACCGTGGCCTACCTTGCGATGATCCTCTTCCGTAGGCCGCGGCTCCGCAGTGGATCGTCAGGGTTGAGGACCTTCCGTCGTGCTCCTGTGACGTCGGCGTCTGCTGGGCTCCTTCCAGGACCTTACGCAACGTCCGGACGTGAGGCGGGGCTTCAGTTCTCGCGCGCTTTCGGAGTCCACGCCCCTCTTCTTCCCGCGCGGCGTCCTCAAGATGGCGTCCAATGGCGGGAAGACTCCACGGATGGCGGGAAGAAGGCAAAAGATGGCGTCGGATGGCGGGAAAACTCCACGGATTGCGGGAAGAAGGCAAAAGATGGCGTCGGATGGCGGGAATCTTCACCACAGGTAAGTTTAACAGTCTTTTTCAGGCACGCAGTACCCGGTGGTTGCGGGCACGAGATCCTGCCGACTACGCCAAAAGTTGATGCACCCCCTGGGCCATGTTTGGGGAATACCCGGAGCCGGATCCGTTGGGGGTGGTAGTCCTCGTGGCGGTGACCCGGTCCGTGCCCAGGGTGTCAAACTAAGTGGCGATGTTTTTAGTGGCAGATGTGATATTGTTCGACTACGCCACCCGTTGAATGCGGTTACGAAACCGCCGCTGCAGGGCAGACCGCTGAGGCCGGTGGTACAGTTGTGCAGCGTGGGTAGTATAACCCCCAACGGGATGGGTATGGCCTCAGGGCAGCGGACGTGGATGATGGGGATGGTAGAATTGCACGCAGACACCAGGAACCACTCAGAGACGGTGCGGTGTAGTTCAGGGTCTTTACTGGTGACAAAGATAGACCCTCCCGGGAGTACTGGCTAGCGGTCGGGGTCTGGTCAGTCCGTGAGCAGACAGGATCTCCCCTGGCCAGGCGGAGTTGTAGGCCTCCCCAACTAACTGTACTCTTCTTGGCTACCTTGCTAGAAGCGGGTAAAAGTAGCCCACGTCCCTGAGTGTACCGTGTGGTGCTCACCCGTATGGCCGGTGACTCGGGGCCTTCTGGTAGCCTCCGCTCCACGACGGCGTTGCTGGTCCCTTGCGTGTGACCGTGCCTTCGGGTTTCTTGGCCAGAGGACCTGAAATCCCCTGCCGGTCGGTTTCTGCTGCTGGGTATGGCACAGTCCCCACAACCTCGGACTCCGTGTCCGGTGAGATCTCTTCAGCCAAGGCGAGCTATCTAGCTTCCAGCCTCTGGCACTCACTCCTGCTCCTACAGAGCTCCTGTTGCCACTTTCCCTGCAACTGCTCCACACCAGACCAGACTATGTCTCTGTCTCTGTCTGTGTTCTTTCCTAACCCCACCTCAGCCCCAGTTTATATAGGGGAAGTTCTTCCCCTCCCAGGACTGGGCAGGAGGTGTGGCATGCTTAGGATTCCTGACCAGGAGACCTCCCACCTGCTCACAGACGTAATATTGCTATTACTGTGGTAACCAGACCCCTGGGGTTCCACATTGGGCATCTTACTCACGCTGGCAGAATTTGCTATTAATGATCATCGCCAAGAATCTACGGGCAGGTCACCGTTTTTTGGTGCATACAGTTTCCATCCACAGTTTGATACTTTTAGTGGGGGAGGGTGTTATAACCCTCCTGTTAGTTTTTGCTATCTTGTGTTTTGCGGTCACGTGACCAGCTGCCTATATATTCCAGCTCCGCCCTTCTGGCTTTGCTGGACTCCAGTGTTGTTTGACTGTTTTGCTAGCCTGGTGCTTCGGTGCCTATCTCTGTCAGTTTGCTTGGTCCTCTTGGACCTCTAGTACTTTTTGTCAGTTTGTCTTTTGTGTTCTACAACAATTTCTGTTTAGGAGGTGTCCCATTTTTGTCCCAGTCCTTAGTACTTTTAGAGACCCCTCCCTTATTTCTATAGGTCTTCATTCAGACTAGCCGAGGACTAAGGCGGGTCTGTTCACTAGGAACAGGCAGCCCGCTACATCGTAGGGATTCAGCTTAGTCTTACTCTAGGGACAGCTTTCAACTATCTTTCCTTAGTTCTTGTTGCAGATTAGTGTTGAGCCACCCCCGTAGTGTTCGAGTTCGGTTCGGTTTGTCAAACACCCGTGTGTTCGCCGAACTGTTCGTCGAACTGTTCGTCGAAAACCTTCAAACACCGTTAAAACCAATGGCAGGCAAACAAAAACACATAGAAACACATAGAAAACACCTTCAAAGGTGTCCAAAAGCTGACAAACTGCTCAGAAGACACAACTAACACATGGAAAAGTGACAAGTACATATAGTCATGCGAAAAGAAAAGAGGTGGAGGAGTAAAAGGAGGGGGAGACACAGATATAGGCATGTCATGCCCTTCTACAATCCAAAAAGTGAGAAGCCGACACGTTCAGTCCGCTCCTGCCCGTGCCACCTCCGTGTCGCCGGGTTTGTGCCAGAGCCGCGGTGAACCCTGATGGCCAGCCCCCCTCTCCCAATACTGGTGCCTGTCCGCTGGTGGGTCGAGCGAGCCCCCCTGTGGTGGAGGCAGCTCTAAGCTTTTTAATTTAAATTGTCTCTCTAATTTGAAGGAATACACTTTAAATCCATTTACAAGGATCTATTGGAGGGCAAGTCTCATGCCAGCAGCCGCGTAATTCCAGCTCCAGTAGCGTCCACTAAAGCTGCTGCAGTTAAAAAGCTTTTATAAGGATCGAGCTAGGCTGTCCACCGCAAGGCATCCTACTGCCAGTCCCAGCCCCTATGCCTTGGGGTGCCTCCTGATGCTCTTCACTGAGTATCCCGTGGTCCCGAAGCATTTCCTTTGAAAAAATTAAGTGTCCAAACTACAGGTGGTGTAGCTTGCTTAACAGCCGGGATAATCCGCTGACTAGCAGACACTGCTACTAGGCACAAAGTATTTCCTGGGCTAGATGCAGTTAAAAATTTGTAATTAGATACTCTCGTTGGATGCTGAGAAAGCATTCCATAGAGTCTCCTGGCACGCCATATATGATTCTCTTAAAAAGCTTGGGGTAGGGGTCTAGGGGACCATTTTATAGCCAAAATCACGGCCCTATATCACAATACGTCACCTAGGCTGAAGATAAATGGAACTGTAGCACCCTGAGGGCTCGGTTGCTACAGAGGTATTGCACCTCACCCAGAGGTGTGATATCTCACTCTCAGGTAAGGATGGAGTGTGGATCAGGACCCGACACCTGCATGCATTACACCACATTGCCGTGGGGCAGGGTGACCAATATGCCTCTGAGATGGGCACGACAGTCCCTGTCCCTGGCTGGAGTGGGGGGAGGGAACACTGAGGAAGGGGAACCCTGTAGTGCAGGAGCAGGGAGGAAGCAGTTCCTGGGTGCATTGAGAAGGGAGTATAAAAGGTGGGCACCATCTTAGTTCAGTGCAGAGAAGTCTGAGCAGAAGTGGCAGGGAGCAGGGGCTCTGCATGAGCTCTGCTCCGGAGGCGGGCCTAGTAACAGAGGCCCAGGCCTGGAAGAGGGAGAAGGAAGGAAGAGGAGCGGAGAAGGCTCCAGGAACGAGGAATGAAGGGATCCCAGGGGTGCGGACGGGCGAGTCACCACCGCACGCCCGAATCCACCTGCGTGGAGGGGTCAGGCCAAAGGGGGAGACTGGTCCCCGAAACTAGTGGAGGCAGGAAACGACTCTCAGCTAGAAACCGGAGGCTGTGACATTTTATGTGGCGCAGCCCCTCGCTACACCCGCTAGGAAGGCACCACATAGGGTCAGGGAAACTGGCGCCAAGTTTACCAAGAGGAGGCCCGAGGCAGCCGGACAGAAGGGTTGGTAAGAAAGGCCAGACAAAGGACACACAAAGGGGGTCCTGTGAAGCGCTCCAAAGTTATCTGGGAGTTGTCTGAGCCCCTCACCTGATGAGCACAGTACGACGTGGGCAGCCGTTACCTGCAGACGTGGTCTGGATAATAAGAACTGTGAGTAAAGGCCCTGGACTGCATCACTGACTCCGTGTCGTTACTGCTGCTGCCCTGCACCATCACCCCATCCTCCGCATACACTGCCCTGAGGCTATACTCCTCCCGTGGGGAGTTATGCTACGCTCTGCTGCACCCACAACACCAGCCTCAGCGGTCTGCCCTGCAGCGGCGGTTCACTCTGACCGCAATCCACGGGTGGCGTAGTCGGACATTTAAATATCAAAACCACATAAATAGTTCCGCCACTGGTTTGACCACCCTGAGCCACGGAACCGGGTCGCCGCCACGAAGACTACAACCACCAGCATCCACCAAAAAGGGTCCGGCTCCGGGTGTCCCAAGGCCCAGGGGGTGCATCAGAACATTTTCATCACCTTTCACAATCACCAATGGGACAAGGCAGGGATGTCCTCTGTCCCCTCTCTTATACATCCTAGTGACGGAGCACCTGCTCTCATCAATTCGCCATAACCCCAATATTAGGTGGATTGAGGTGGGAGGCACCGAGTACAAGTGCTCTCTATTTGCTGATGATGTCCTAGTATATATCACTCAATCACATATATCCATCCATGCTGTTATGGCTGAAATAGATCACTTTGTTACATGGTCAAATTTTAAAATCAATGCAGCGAAGTCTGAGGCCCTCGATGTCTCCCTCCCCAAATCCATATAGAATTCCATCCAGTCCAACTTTCCCTTTGCCTGGCCCTCACAGGGTATCAAATACTTAGGAATTCCTATTCATAGAGACCTCTCCCATCTATGTTATCTTAATTTTGGGCCCTTTATTGAACAACTCCATACAGACCACGGTTGGCAAGTTAGAACTGTAAGATTCACTACGTGAACCACTGGTGTTTTGTGGAAAAGCACATGTACACTGTGTTCCAAATTATTATGCAAAAAGTGTTTAGGAGTGATAAGGGAAGAATTTGTTTGTTTGTCAGTTAAACCCATTGATGGTGATGTGTGTCAGGGCTCTTTATATCACTGTAAGCAATTGCAGACACCTGTGCTAATTAGTTTGGCAGGTGTGTCCAATGAAAGGCAAGACTACTTAAGAAGGCTGTCTCACATTATTAAGCAGCCTACATTTTCTGCCAATATGGGAAAGAAAAAGGATGTGTCGGCTGCTGAGAAGCAACAAATTGTGGAGTGTTTAGGTCAAGGCATGACTACAATCAACATTGTGCGATGATCAGGATGAAGTGTCTTGGCAATCAAGAAGTATGTAGCTGATTCACAGTACACACGTGTGCGTGCTGATAAGGGCAAATTGAGGACTCTTTCCTACAGGCAATTACGTCAGGTTAAAAGAGCAGCGGCAAAAAAGCCTTGTCATAGCAGCAGACAAGTTTTTGAAGCTGCTGGTGCCTCCAACGTCCCCCGAACAACAAGATGCAGGGTCCTTCAGAGGTTTGCAGCTGTGCATACGCCATCCTGTCGACCTCCTCTATCCACTTCACACAAGCAGAAACGGCTCCAGTGGGCCAAACATTACATGAAGACTGATTTCAAAACTGTTTTGTTCACGGATGAGTGCCGTGCAGCGCTCGATGGTCCAGATGGATGGAGTGGAGGATGGCTGGTTGATGGACACCCCACGCAAACACGGCTACAGCACCAACAAGGAGGAGGTGGAGTAATGTTTTGGGCTGGAATCATGGGGAGAGAGATTGTCGGCCCCTTTAGGATCCCTGAAGGCGCTAAAGATGAACTCCATAATGTATGTGGATTTTCTCAAACAGCACTTCCTGCCATGGTTCAAGAAGAAGAACCGTGTATTTCACAGCAAGATCATTTTTTTGCATGATAATGCACCATCTCATGCTGCACATAAAACATCTGCATCTCTGGCTGATATGGGCATAAAAGGGGACAAACTTATGGTGTGACCCCATGCTCCCCTGACCTCTACCCCATTCAGAACCTCTGGAGCATCATCAAAAGGAGTGTCTATGATGGCGGGAGGCAGTTCACATCTAAGCAACAGCTCTGGGAGGGTATTCTGTCCTCATGCAAAGCAGTTGAAGCAGAAACCATCCAAAACCTGACAAATTCAATGGACGAGAGAGTTCAGAAGCTCCTTTCGAACAAGGGGTCCTATGTGAAAATGTAACATCACCTAGAATAAAGTTTTGAGTTGAAAACTGTTTGATTTCAGTTTCTAATAACCTGCTAATGCTTATAATTTCAAAAATGACCATTTTTTTGGTCTTTATTAAAATGAAAAGGTTGATCGAAAAGTTTGGGGGATCTAAGAGTGTGGCAACCCAGTAGTCATGATTACTTCGAATTCGGACAATATGAGGGTCATGTTGCAGGTAGTGCAGCAAGAAGGCACTTATGTGTCTTGCGCATCTCGGAGCCCCAAAATTATTTTCCGGGCTAGATGCAGCTAAAAATTATTATTAATTTTAAATCTGGTGGAGCTTAGTATAGATGGGCTAATAGGATCAGTGCTGCACACTGCTACAAAGCCCAAATTATTTTCCAGTCAAGATACAGATAAACATGATTAGTAATTTTAAATCTGGTGGAGCTTATTATAGATGGCCTAATAGAATCAGTGCTGCACACTGCTACAAAGCCCAAATTATTTTCCAGCGAAGATACAGATAAACATGATTAGTAATTTGAAAGCTTAAAACGGTTGGTAGGGTGATTTTAACCAATCATCAAGCTTTTACTCTCCCCAGGATGACACAGGGGTAGAAAAGTCGTTTCGGATCCATGATTTGTTCATCTTTATGAATGTGAGTCTGTCTACATTATCAGTGGAGAGCCGCGTGCGCTTATCTGTCAGCACACCACCAGCAGCGCTGAACACACGTTCAGACAGAACGCTGGCTGCGGGGCATGACAAGATCTCCAAGGTGTAAGTGGCTAGCTCCGGCCATTTATCCAGATTGGAAGCCAAAAAAGAGCAAGGGTCCAGTGACACAGTCATGGCTTCAATGTTTACTTGGAGATACTCCTGTACCATCGTCTCTAGGCGTTGACTATGTGTCAGACTTCTTGTCTCCTGTGGCCTTGCAAAGGATGGGCTAAAAATGTGGTGAAATGATTCCGCAAAATTGATGTTACCAGCAGATACTGTGGTTCTGTTACGGTTTGAGTGCTGAACACTTGACGGTCCCACGGTTGGCAAGTTGGAACTGTGAGATTCACTACGTGCACCACTGGTGTTTTGTGGAAAAGCACATGTAAGATTCTGCAACAGTCTCTGCTGATACTCCTGCATGCGTGCATCCCTTTCTATGGCAGGAATAATTTCTGCAAATTTACTTTTGTACCGGGGATCTAACAGTGTGGCAACCCAGTAGTCAGGATTATTTCTAATTCTCACAATTCGAGGGTCATGTTGCAGGTAGTGCAGCAAGAAGGCACTCATGTGTGTTGCGCATCCAGGAGCACCAAGTCCCTGTTGTGTTGGTGGCGAGGTAACAATCATGCTTCCTTCCTCTGTCCTCTCCCCCCAACCTCGCACAACAGAAATGTGATCAAGGTCTCCCTCATCTGATGAGTCTTCCATCAGTTCGTCCTCCACGTCTTCCTGGGCTCCTGCACCTTCCTCACTAGTTTGGCTGCTACCATGCGCCCTGGTAAAACCATCTCCCCCACCCTCACATGCCTGCCGCCTTGGTGCTGCCGACCGTCTGGACCTTGCAGATGTTAGCCCTTCCGCATACAACTCCTCCTCCTCTACTTCCTCCACCTCCTCTTGTGCCACCACCTGACTCCGAATTCTGTTTAACATGTGCTCCAGCATGTAAATCACCAGAATAGTCATGCTGATAATGGCATCGTCAGCACTAAACATCTTCGTCGCCATTTCAAAACTGTGCAGAAGGGTGCATAGGTCCCTGATCTGAGACCACTCCTCCAGCGTGATTTGCCCCACCTCTGGATCTCGTTGGCCCAGGCTATACGTCAGAACGTATTGCACCAGGGCTTGTCGGTGCTGCCACAGTCGCTGCAACATGTGCAGAGTTGAATTCCACCGGGTAGGCACATCGCATTTTAGCCGGTGAAGTGGCAGGCCCAACGACTTCTGTAGAGATGTAAGTCGCTGAGCTGTGGGATGCGAGCGGCGGAAGTGAGCACACAGCGACCGTGCCCTCTGCAGAAGGCCATCTAGTCTGGGATAGTGGGCTAAAAATTGCTGGACAACCAGGTTCAACACGTGAGCCATACAAGGCACGTGTGTGACATTGCCCCGGCGAAGGGCCGCACCCAGGTTTGCAGCATTGTCGCACACGGCCTTCCCTGGTTTCAGGTCCAGTGGAGACAACCATTCATGAAATTGGTTCTCCAGAGCTGACCACAACTCCTCAGCTGTGTGACTCACATTTCCCAGACATTTCAAAGTAAAAACCGCCTGATGACGTTGAGCCCTACTGCCAGCATAGTAAGGAGGTGTGCAGGATCCCTTCTGCACAGTTAGAAAGCTTGTGGCATGACCAGACAGGCTTTGGGTGCAGGTGGAAGACCGAGAGGAGGTTGAGGAGGCAGAAGCAGTGGAGGAACTTTGACATAAAGAGGATTGACGCACAACTCGTGGGGACGGCAAGACTTGGACAGCAGCCCCTTGTCCTGCTGTCACCATAGTTACCCAGTGCCCAGTCAGCGACATGTAACGCCCCTGTCCATGCCTACTCGTCCAAGTGTCTGTGGTGAAATGCACCCTGTCACACACAGAGTTTCTCAAAGAAGCGGTGATGTTGTGTGCGACATGCTGGTGGAGCGCAGGCACACCTTTCTTTGAGAAGTAGTGCCGACTGGGCATCTGGTACTGGGGCACTGCGACGGACATAAGGTCTCGAAAATCCTCTGTGTCCACCAGGCGGAAAGGCAGCATTTCTGTAGCCAAGAGCTTGCAGATGGTGAAATTCAACCTCTTAGCTTTCTCATGGCTAGGAGGAAATGGTCTTTTACTTGTCCACATCTGAGGGACCGAGGGCTGGCTATTGTGCTTAGACGGGGTTGATAAGGGTGTCCCCGGCAAACTGCCGGTCTGTGAGGAAGATGCAGGCGGACATGTTAGGTTGCCTTGATCCAAAGGTGGTGCTATCGATGTCGGACAGCGCTCAACACCAGCTGGTGTTACCACCTCCAAAGAAAATGATGACCTGCCAATCACGCTGGCTGTTGCGGGTAAAGAGGTGGCAGGTCTGCGCCCCAAAACAGGTGTGACTGCTGTCCCCCCAGTCACAGAGGATGAAGAGGCCGCGGATGCACAAGATATGGCAGACGGTGATTGGCCCGGCCGGCTAGGCCGCATTGTAGCACACTGAGCTTCCCACTGCAACTTATGCTTCATGTCCATGTGCCGGTTCATGCATGAAGTACTCAAACTATGTATTTTTTGGCCTCTACTTAGCTTTTGCTGACAAATGTTACAGATAACACGAGTTGGGTCATCTTTATCGATCTGAAAAAATGCCCAGGCTATGCAAGGCTTAGCACCCATGCGACCTGAAGAGCCACCACGACTTGTGGTGAGAGGCAGAGTTGTGTTTGAGGATGCAGTTGTTGACGTGCTTCCAGTACTACGTCTCTGTCCAGGAAGGCGCAACCTGACCTCGTCGTCACTAGCATCTTCCTCCACCTCCTCTGCTGACCTCATCTCTTGGCTGACTGTGGGTTGACAGTAAGTGGGATCTCCGACCTCATCATCATCACCCTGTGCGTTATCACACCCGTCGTCCTCAGAGCCAACCTGTTCCTGCCCTGACAAAAAACTAAAGTTGTCGCTCCAATCAGGTATTTGAGTCTTATCATCGTCTTCCTCATTGTCTCCACCAACAGGAGTTACAGTTTGGGAATGAGGGTCTACATTATGGTCAGAACCTTCTGCGTCTGGTCCTGGATCCGACTCATAAAGATTCTGGGCATCAGTGCAGATCATTTCCTCGTCTGGATTCACAGAAGCGCTGGAGTCGACCTCTGATTCCCAGGCTATAGTATGAGTAAACAGCTCTGCAGACTCAACCATCTGTTCTACCTCATACTCAGACGGGCAGCTGGAGATTTGGGAGCTGTGAGGAAGCAAGTGCGATTTGGGTGACACCTTTGAGGACTGGAGTATTTGTGATGTTGAAGTTGATGTGGAGGAGAGCCCACTTAAAGGAGCACTTGATATCCGTTGAAGCACCTGCTGTTTTTGTGCCTCATCTGGAATTTGTAGCGATTGGCGTGGCCGTAAGAAAGGGATCTTATCACATTGTCCGCTAAAAGAAGTAGACATTTTAGTTTGGCTGGAAGATGGTCTTTCTTCTGCAGATGTTACTGTTGCTTTAACACCTACCCCACGGACACAACCTTTTTTCCCCTTCCCAACACGCCTATTCCCCTTTCCACCAGCAGCAGGCCTTTTTCCACTCATTTTGGTGGTTAACTAATTCACAACTCTGGAGTTGTTTGCACAAAAAAACAATGGATGGTAACCGAGCAGAGCTGAGTGGCCAAACTGTGGTATTAGGCCAAAACTATTGGCTGGGTTAGATGCAGAAAAAAATTATTTTGAATTTGCAACCTGATGGAGGTCAGTATAGATGGACTAATACAAATAGTCCCACACACTGCTAGAAGCCCAAATATTTTTTCAGAGGTACTGTAGATGCAGATAAAAATTATTTTTAATTTGCAACCTGATGGAGGTCAGTATAGATGGACTAATAGACCAAGTCCCACACACTGCTAGAAGCCCAAATATTTTTTCAGAGCTAGATGCAGAAAAAAATTATTTTTAATTTGCAACCTGATGGAGGTCAGTATAGATGGACTAATAGACCAAGTCCCACACACCGCTAGAAGCCCAACTATTTTTTCAGAACTAGATGCAGAAAAAAATTATATTCAATTTGCAACCTGCTGGAGGTCAGCATAGAAGGACTAATAGAACAAGTCCCACACACTGCTAGAAGCCCAAATATTTTTTCAGAGCTAAATGAAGAAAAAAATTATTTTTAATTTGCAACCTGAAGGAGGTCAGTATAGAAGGACTAATAGAACAAGTCCCACACACTGCTAGAAGCCCAAATATTTTTTCAGAGCTAAATGAAGAAAAAAATTATTTTTAATTTGCAACCTGATGGAGGTCAGTATAGATGGACTAATAGACCAAGTCCCACACACCGCTAGAAGCCCAACTATTTTTTCAGAACTAGATGCAGAAAAAAATTATATTCAATTTGCAACCTGCTGGAGGTCAGCATAGAAGGACTAATAGAACAAGTCCCACACACTGCTAGAAGCCCAAATATTTTTTCAGAGCTAAATGAAGAAAAAAATTATTTTTCATTTGCAACCTGAAGGAGGTCAGTATAGAAGGACTAATAGAACAAGTCCCACACACTGCTAGAAGCCCAAATATTTTTTCAGAGCTAAATGAAGAAAAAAATTATTTTTAATTTGCAACCTGATGGAGGTCAGTATAGATGGACTAATAGACCAAGTCCCACACACTGCTAGAAGCCCAAATATTTTTTCAGAGCTAGATGCAGAAAAAAATTATTTTTAATTTGCAACCTGATGGAGGTCAGTATAGATGGACTAATAGACCAAGTCCCACACACCGCTAGAAGCCCAAATATTTTTTCAGAGCTAGATGCAGAAAAAAAAATATTTTTAATTTGCAACCTGATGGAGGTCAGTATAGATGGACTAATAGACCAAGTCCCACACACTGCTAGAAGCCCAAATATTTTTTCAGAGCTAGATGCAGAAAAAAAATATTTTTAATTTGCAACCTGATGGAGGTCAGTATAGATGGACTAATAGACCAAGTCCCACACACCGCTAGAAGCCCAAATATTTTTTCAGAGCTAGATGCAGAAAAAAATTATTTTTAATTTGCAACCTGATGGAGGTCAGTATAGATGGACTAATAGACCAAGTCCCACACACTGCTAGAAGCCCAAATATTTTTTCAGAGCTAGATGCAGAAAAAAATTATTTTTAATTTGCAACCTGATGGAGGTCAGTATAGATGGACTAATAGACCAAGTCCCACACACCGCTAGAAGCCCAAATATTTTTTCAGAGCTAGATGCAGAAAAAAATTATTTTTAATTTGCAACCTGATGGAGGTCAGTATAGATGGACTAATAGACCAAGTCCCACACACCGCTAGAAGCCCAACTATTTTTTCAGAGCTAGAGGCAGAAAAAAATTATATTCAATTTGCAACCTGCTGGAGGTCAGTATAGAAGGACTAATAGAACAAGTCCCACACACTGCTAGAAGCCCAAATATTTTTTCAGAGCTAAATGAAGAAAAAAATTATTTTTAATTTGCAACCTGATGGAGGTCAGTATAGATGGACTAATAGACCAAGTCCCACACACTGCTAGAAGCCCAAATATTTTTTCAGAGCTAGATGCAGAAAAAAATTATTTTTAATTTGCAACCTGATGGAGGTCAGTATAGATGGACTAATAGACCAAGTCCCACACACTGCTAGAAGCCCAAATATTTTTTCAGAGCTAGATGCAGAAAAAAATTATTTTTAATTTGCAACCTGATGGAGGTCAGTATAGATGGACTAATAGACCAAGTCCCACACACTGCTAGAAGCCCAAATATTTTTTCAGAGCTAGATGCAGAAAAAAATTATTTTTAATTTGCAACCTGATGGAGGTCAGTATAGATGGACTAATAGACCAAGTCCCACACACCGCTAGAAGCCCAACTATTTTTTCAGAGCTAGATGCAGAAAAAAATTATATTCAATTTGCAACCTGCTGGAGGTCAGTATAGATGGACTAATAGAACAAGTCCCACACACTGCTAGAAGCCCAAATATTTTTTCAGAGCTAAATGAAGAAAAAAATTATTTTTAATTTGCAACCTGATAGAGGTCAGTATAGATGGACTAATAGACCAAGTCCCACACACTGCTAGAAGCCCAAATATTTTTTCAGAGCTAGATGCAGAAAAAAATTATTTTTAATTTGCAACCTGATGGCGGTCAGTATAGATGGACTAATAGACCAAGTCCCACACACTGCTAGAAGCCCAAATATTTTTTCAGAGCTAGATGCAGAAAAAAATTATTTTTAATTTGCAACCTGATGGAGGTCAGTATAGATGGACTAATAGACCAAGTCCCACACACTGCTAGAAGCCCAAATATTTTTTCAGAGCTAGATGCAGAAAAAAAATATTTTTAATTTGCAACCTGATGGAGGTCAGTATAGATGGACTAATAGACCAAGTCCCACACACCGATAGAAGCCCAACTACTTTTTCAGAGCTAGATGCAGAAAAAAATTATATTCAATTTGCAACCTGCTGGAGGTCAGTATAGAAGGACTAATAGAACAAGTCCCACACACTGCTAGAAGCCCAAATATTTTTTCAGAGCTAAATGAAGAAAAAAATTATTTTTAATTTGCAACCTGATGGAGGTCAGTATAGATGGACTAATAGACCAAGTCCCACACACTGCTAGAAGCCCAAATATTTTTTCAGAGCTAGATGCAGAAAAAAATTATATTCAGTTTGCAACCTGATGGAGGTCAGTATAGATGGACTAATAGAATGATGCTATGCCCAAAAGATTTTACTTCACTAGGTGCAGTAAAAAAATTGGTATTCTATACACAGGTGTTATATCTTGCAACACAGATAGGCTACTCCACTGACTAACACACTCTGCAATAGGCCAAAAAGGATTAGCTTTGCTAGATTCAGCCAAATGCTGTGAAAAAAACTTGCACAGCACTGGCACAGACCTGCCTGGCAAAAACTGATAGGAACTCATGTAACCTAGTCCTGAAAAGGACTCCAATTACAATTAGTCTTTACTCCCACAACCTATCTATTTAAGAGCACAGACCAGCCTGATAAAAGTCGTAGGAAATGCTGTAACCTAGTCCTTAAAAGGACTGCAATCACAACTATTCCCTACTCCCAAGCTATCTGTATATTTGTGCGAAAATTGGCTTGAAATTAACAAGGTATAGCGCACACAGCAACAGCGGTGCCGTCTAACACGCAGCTGCAGCAGTGAGAAAATGGTGGCGACGGGGAAAATGGCTTGGTCTTATAGGGCAAGGACATGTGACATACACTGCCAATGACACATGCCCTTGCTTGTGTGAAAAAAAGCACTTCGCTCCGTGTGTGCGCTGCTGATAGGCTGACAGATTGCACCTCCCCACTGCAAATGCGGGAAAGAGAAAAAAAAATGGAGATCTTCATTGTTCCTGCAGAGATCCATCCCCTGCCCCTCCCCCCACCCCGCTGTACACTCAAACTGCGTATTAACATTAATTTTCATCATTACTGAGAAAAAATCCAGTTATGATTTTGGTGCACGAACAGTTATCGAACATAACCTCGAACAGCCGAATTTTTCTCAAATTGTTCGTGTTCGCCGAACGGCTCGAACACCGCCCAAAACAGCTCGCATTTGAGATTGGCGAACAGTTCGAGTAGAACAACGCTCATCTCTAGTTACCACCTCCAAAGAAAATGATGACCTGCCAATCACGCTGGCTGTTGCGGGTAAAGAGGTGGCAGGTCTGCGCCCCAAAACAGGTGTGACTGCTGTCCCCCCAGTCACAGAGGATGAAGAGGCCGCGGATGCACAAGATATGGCAGACGGTGGTTGGCCCGGCCGGCTAGGCCGCATTGTAGCACACTGAGCTTCCCACTGCAACTTATGCTTCATGTCCATGTGCCGGTTCATGCATGAAGTACTCAAACTATGTATTTTTTGGCCTCTACTTAGCTTTTGCTGACAAATGTTACAGATAACACGAGTTGGATCATCTTTATCGATCTGAAAAAATGCCCAGGCTATGCAAGGCTTAGCACCCATGCGACCTGAAGAGCCACCACGACTTGTGGTGAGAGGCAGAGTTGTGTTTGAGGATGCAGTTGTTGACGTGCTTCCAGTACTACGTCTCTGTCCAGGAAGGCACAACCTGACCTCGTTGTCACTAGCATCTTCCTCCACCTCCTCTGCTGACCTCATCTCTTGGCTGACTGTGGGTTGACAGTAAGTGGGATCTCCAACCTCATCATCATCACCCTGTGCGTTATCACACCCGTCGTCCTCAGAGCCAACCTGTTCCTGCCCTGACAAAAAACTAAAATTGTCGCTCCAATCAGGTATTTGAGTCTCATCATCGTCTTCCTCATTGTCTCCACCAACAGGAGTTACAGTTTGGGAATGAGGGTCTACATTATGGTCAGAACCTTCTGCGTCTGTTCCTGGATCCGACTCATAAAGATTCTGGGCATCAGTGCAGATCATTTCCTCGTCTGGATTCACAGAAGCGCTGGAGTCGACCTCTGATTCCCAGGCTATAGTATGAGTAAACAGCTCTGCAGACTCAACCATCTGTTCTACCTCATACTCAGACGGGCAGCTGGAGATTTGGGAGCTGTTAGGAAGCAAGTGCGATTGGGGTGACACCTTTGAGGACTGGAGTATTTGTGATGTTGAAGTTGATGTGGAGGAGAGCCCACTTAAAGGAGCACTTGATATCCGTTGAAGCACCTGCTGTTTTTGCGCCTCATCTGGAATTTGTAGCGATTGGCGTGGCCGTAAGAAAGGGATCTTATCACATTGTCCGCTAAAAGAAGTAGACATTTTAGTTTGGCTGGAAGATGGTCTTTCTTCTGCAGATGTTACTGTTGCTTTAACACCTACCCCACGGACACAACCTTTTTTCCCCTTCCCAACACGCCTATTCCCCTTTCCACCAGCAGCAGGCCTTTTTCCACTCATTTTGGTGGTTAACTAATTCACAACTCTGGAGTTGTTTGCACAAAAAAACAATGAATGGGAACCGAGCAGAGCTGAGTGGCCAAACTGTGGTATTAGGCCAAAACTATTGGCTGGGTTAGATGCAGAAAAAAATTATATTCAATTTGCAACCTGATGGAGGTCAGTATAGATGGACTAATAGAACAAGTCTCACACACAGCTAGAAGCCCAAATATTTTTTCAGAGGTAGATGCAGAAAAAAATTGTATTCAGTTTGCAACCTGATGGAGGTCAGTATAGATGGACTAATAGAACAAGTCCTACACACAACTAGAAGCCCAAATATTTTTTCAGAGGTAGATGGAGAAAAAAAATATATTCAGTTTGCAACCTGATGGAGGTCAGTATAGATGGACTAATAGAGAAAGTCCCACACACTGCTAGAAGGCCAAATATTTTTTCAGAGCTAGATGCAGACAAAAAATTATTTTTAATTTGCAACGTGATGGAGGTCAGTATAGATGGACTAATAGAGAAAGTCCCACACACTGCTAGAAGGCCAAATAGTTTTTCAGAGCTAGATGCAGAAAAAAATTATATTCAGTTTGCAACCTGATGGAGGTCAGTATAGATGGACTAATAGAACAAGTCCCACACACAGCTAGAAGGCCAAATATTTTTTCAGAGGTAGATGCAGATAAAAATTATTTTTAATTTGCAGCCTGATGGAGGTCAGTATAGATGGACTAATAGAGAAAGTCCCACACACTGCTAGAAGGCCAAATATTTTTTCAGAGCTAGATGCAGACAAAAAATTGTTTTGAATTTGCAACCTGATGGAGGTCAGTATAGATGGACTAATAGAGAAAGTCCCACACACTGCTAGAAGGCCAAATATTTTTTCAGAGCTAGATGCAGACAAAAAAATATTTTTAATTTGCAACCTGATGGAGGTCAGTATAGATGGACTAATAGAGAAAATCCCACACACTGCTAGAAGGCCAAATATTTTTTCAGAGCTAGATGCAGATAAAAATTATTTTTAATTTGCAACCTGATGGAGGTCAGTATAGATGGACTAATAGAGAAAGTCCCACACACTGCTAGAAGGCCAAATATTTTTTCAGAGCTAGATGCAGATAAAAATTATTTTTAATTTGCAACCTGATGGAGGTCAGTATAGATGGACTAATAGAACAAGTCCCACACACAGCTAGAAGCCCAAATATTTTTTCAGAGGTAGATGCAGAAAAAAATTATATTCAGTTTGCAACCTCATGGAGGTCTGTATAGATGGATTAATAGAACAAGTCCCACACACAGCTAGAAGCCCAAAATTTTTTTCAGAGGTAGATGCAGAAAAAAATTATATTCAGTTTGCAACCTGATGGAGGTCTGTATA
This sequence comes from Phyllobates terribilis, assembly GCF_046119375.1. Classification (NCBI taxonomy): domain Eukaryota; kingdom Metazoa; phylum Chordata; class Amphibia; order Anura; family Dendrobatidae; genus Phyllobates; species Phyllobates terribilis. Next base: position 224,768,731 of record NW_027362767.1, read on the forward strand.
GATGGATTAATAGAACAAGTCCCACACACAGCTAGAAGCCCAATATTTTTTCAGAGGTAGATGCAGAAAAAAAATATATTCAGTTTGCAACCTGATGGAGGTCAGTATAGATGGACTAATAGAGAAAGTCCCACACACTGCTAGAAGGCCAAATATTTTTTCAGAGCTAGATGGAGACAAAAAAATATTTTTAATTTGCAACCTGATGGAGGTCAGTATAGATGGACTAATAGAGAAAGTCCCACACACTGCTAGAAGGCCAAATATTTTTTCAGAGCTAGATGCAGATAAAAATTATTTTTAATTTGCAACCTGATGGAGGTCAGTATAGATGGACTAATAGAGAAAGTCCCACACACTGCTAGAAGGCCAAATATTTTTTCAGAGCTAGATGCAGAAAAAAATTATATTCAGTTTGCAACCTGATGGAGGTCAGTATAGATGGACTAATAGAACAAGTCCCACACACAGCTAGAAGCCCAAATATTTTTTCAGAGGTAGATGCAGATAAAAATTATTTTTAATTTGCAACCTGATGGAGGTCAGTATAGATGGACTAATAGAGAAAGTCCCACACACTGCTAGAAGGCCAAATATTTTTTCAGAGCTAGATGCAGAAAAAAATTATATTCAGTTTGCAACCTGATGGATGTCAGTATAGATGGACTAATAGAACAAGTCCCACACACTGCTAGAAGCTCAAATATTTTTTCAGAGCTAGATGCAGAAAAAAAATATATTCAATTTGCAACCTGATGGAGGTCAGTATAGATGGACTAATAGAATTATGCTATGCCCAAAAAATTTTACTTGACTAGGTGCAGTAAAAAAATTGGTATTCTATACACAGGTGGTATATCTTGCAACACAGATAGGCTACTCCACTGACTAACACACTCTGCAATAGGCCAAAAAGGATTAGCTTTGCTAGATTCAGCCAAATGCTGTGAAAAAAACTTGCACAGCACTGGCACAGACCTGCCTGGCAAAAACTGATAGGAACTGATGTAACCTAGTCCTGAAAAGGACTGCAATTACAATTAGTCTTTACTCCCACAATCTATCTATTTAAGAGCACAGACCTGCCTGATAAAAGTCGTAGGAAATGCTGTAACCTAGTCCTTAAAAGGACTGCAATCACAACTATTCCCTACTCCCAAGCTATCTGTAGATTTGTGCGAAAATTGGCTTGAAATTAACAAGGTATAGCGCACACAGCAACAGCGGTGCCGTCTAACACGCAGCTGCAGCAGTGAGAAAATGGTGGCGACGGGGAAAATGGCTTGGTCTTATAGGGCAAGGACATGTGACATACACTGCCAATGACACATGCCCTTGCTTGTGTGAAAAAAAGCACTTCGCTCCGTGTGTGCGCTGCTGATAGGCTGACAGATTGCACCTCCCCACTGTAAATGCGGGAAAGAGAAAAAAAAATGGAAATCTTCATTATTCCTGCAGAGATCCATCCCCTGCCCCTCCCCCCACCCCGCTGTACACTCAAACTGCGTATTAACATTAATTTTCATCATTACTGAGAAAAAATCCAGTTATGATTTTGGTGCACGAACAGTTATCGAACATAACCTCGAACAGCCGAATTTTTCTCAAATCGTTCGTGTTCGCCGAACGGCTCGAACACCGCCCAAAACAGCTCGAATTTGAGATTGGCGAACAGTTCGAGTCGAACAACGCTCATCTCTATTGCAGATCATAACAGAGGGGCTTCGGGAGTTCCTGAGGAGGAATGTTTTGCTTCGTTGCTCTCCTCGGTGTGGCGGGGGGTTGTAACTAATTTGAAGATTATGGGAGACATGTATAAACGTATGGCTGACAGGAAACGCTCGCCAGGTCCGGACCTGAGTGTGAATGACATTGTGTGATTGTCTACTAGGAATATCAAGTTGAAGGTTCATTCTTGGAAGCTGGGACCTAGATTTATTGGTTCCTATAAAATAACCGCCATCATTAACCCAGCAGCGTTTCGTCTTGAGCTACCTCATGCCCTTAAGATCCACAATGTCTTTCACAGGTCTCTGCTCAAGAAATATGTAGAACCTCTTGAGTCCTCACCTCTATTGCCGCCCCTAATCATGGTTGATGGTAATTTTGAGTTTCAGATTTCGAGGATTGTAGATTCTCATCTCCAACGTCATTCCCTACAATACTTTGTGCACTGGAAGGGTTATGGTCCAGAGTAAATGATGTGGGTTTCAGCATCAGTGGTGAATTCTCCCAGGTTGGTTTGTTCATTCCACACTTCTTATTCTGAGAAATCTGGTCCTGAGTGTCCGGAGGCCACTCATAGAAGGGGGGGGGGGGGTACTGTCACGGGTGTGTCAGGTATAACAGATAGTCGCTCTGGATCTGTCTGTAGAAGGTCACTGCTTTTGGCATTGCAGACGCCTACTTGATCCGTCTTCTTTAAGGACACAGCAGCTACCTCACTCCTGCTCTGATTGACACACCCTTGTCTGGGTGTTTAAAAACACTCAGTTTGCTTCAGGGAGTCACCAGTGATATTTCAATGATCTTGCTGCAGGCTTGGAACACTAACAGACGACTAGCTTTTTCTCTGGTGCTCCTGGAGGACTGTTGGCGTTATTCCTCTGGAGTCTGCTCAAGTTAAGTTTATCCTCTTTGTTTGTCTACCTTGTTGTATTTATTTTTAGTGGGGTCTTACCAGTGCCCTTCCCTTCCTCTCCCTATTTAGGGCCTAGCTCTAGGGATATACAGGGCTTAGGTTTCCTGTTCAGTGATAGGTGTGGCGCCTATATAGGGATGGTAGGAAAGGTGGTGATATTAGATCTCCCTCGGGGTATCCATTCCCCCTGTCCCTAGTTCTTGGGCTACCTCCCCCTTTTCCCTTCGGGTTGCACTTAGTCTTTCCCACACCGTGCATGACATGGACATTCTCCTTTATGATTTTTTGGTTGACAGCAGAATTCATGTTACCATTTACCACAGCAAGTTTTCCTGGTCCTGAAGCAGCAAAACTGCCCCAGACCATCACACTACTACCACCATATTTTACTGTTGGTATGATGTTCCTTTTCTGAAATGCTGTGTTACTTCTACGCCAGATGTTATGGGACATACACCTTCCAAAAAGATCAACTTTTGTCTGGTCAGTCCACAGAGCATTCTCCCAAAAGTCTTGGCGATCATCAAGATGTTTTCTGGAAAAACTGAGATGAGCCTTCATGTTCTTTTTGTTTAGCAGTGGTTTTCGTCTTGGAACTCTGCCATGCATGCCATTTTTGCCCAGTATTTTTCTTATGGTGGAGTCATGAACACTGACCTTAACTGCGGCAAGTGATGCCTGCAGTTCTTTGGATGTCATTGTGGGGTCTTTTGTGACCTCTTGGATGAGTTGTTGCTGCCCTCTTGGGGTAATTTTGGTCGGCCGGCCACTCCTGGGAAGGTTCACCACTGTTTCATGTTTACGCCATTTGTGGATAATGGCTCTCACTGTTGTTCACTGGAGTGCCAAAGCTTTAGAAATGGCTTTATAACCTTTTCCAGACGGATAGATCTCAATTACTTTGTTTCTCATTTGTTCCTGAATTTCTTTTTATTGCAGCATGATGTCAAGCTTTTGAGGATCTTTTAGTTTACTTCACTTTGCCAGGCAAGCCCTATGTAACTGAATTATTGATTGAGAACAGGTGTGGCAGTAATCAGGCCTGTGTTTGTCTAAGGAAATAGATCTCAGCTTCCCAAAGATGTGATAAACCACTGTCAATTTATGCTTTAAGGGGGAAGGGGCAATTAATTTTTCACACAGGGGCCTGTAGGTTTGGATTTCTTTTTCCCTTAATAATAAAGACATGCATTTGCGCTTGTGTTATCTTTGTCTAATATTTAAATTTGTTTTGTGATCTAAAACATTTAAGTGTGACAAACATGCAAAAGAATAAGAAATTAGGAAGGGGGAAAACACTGTTTCACACCAGTGTATGTGTTACTAAATTCCCTGCCTAACCTGCCCTTTATAATATTTTTTCCTTACATCCATGTTTAAAAAAAAAAGATCCCTTTAAAGAGTTGCTAAACTGTATTTTTACTTTCATTTTCCTAAAGGCATTGCATAGTAAGGAATTTTTTTAACATTTACCTTATTTTGCCTCCTTCTCCCCTAAACACTATGCTGCAGTGCTGTTTCAATGCCCAATTCATGCTCCTTAAAAGCTACTTTCAACTGCTGCTCAGCTTAGATCTGTGCACTTTATTCAAGCCTGTAGGACTTTCTCTGTCTCAGCCTCTTTACTTCCAACCCCCATACTTGGGTAACATCGCATACACAGCTTGTTTGAATATAGTGTATAGCTCTTTGCTGAGCAGCCTTGGAAGCAGCTTCTAAAAAAAGCGCTGCAGCATAGTGTTTGGGAGAGAAGGAAGCAGGGTCAGACTGAGGCACCGGGACACCAGAGAATTCTCCGGTAGGTCCGGGTCCTCGGCGGGCCCCAGAGCAAGACACATGGGGGCCCGCTGGTTAACACCTGCACCGGGGCCCGGAGGTGGAGGGGGGCCCCTGCAGCACGGCTGATAATGAGGGCAATGTGGCCTGCTTCTCAGACCCCCAGGCTCCGGGGGCCCCATGGCCAGATTGCCCTCATCGTGTGTGGCGGGCAGGGAGCGATCCCTCCAGCTCCGCTGCTGACAGGAGGAAAATGGGAGCTGAGGGATCCGTCCTCTGCTTCCTGCCCGGCGCTTGATGACATCATCATGCAGCGCAGGCCTGTGTCAGGGAGAAAGTTGCCGCCAACGAGGATGCTGTGGGAGATTGAGCAGAGAAGTAAGTGTTTTTTTTTTGTTAACTAATACACTGGGGATGAGGGAAAGCAATAATGATGGAGGAGGTGGGGGGAGATATGGCAATAATGATGGAGGAGGTGGGGGGAGATATGGCATGGCAATAATGATGGAGGAGGTGGTAGAAGATATGGCATGGCAATGATGATGGAGGAGGTGGGGGGAGATATCGCAATGATGGAGGAGGTGGGGGTAGATATGGCAATGATGATGGAGGAGGTGAGGGAGATATGGTATGGTAATGATGATGGAGGAGGTGGGGGAGATATAGCAATTATGATGGAGGAGGTGGGGGGAGATATGGCCATGATGGAGGAGGTGGGGGAGATATGGCAATGATGATGGAGGAGGTGGGGGGAGATGTGGCATGGCAATGATGATGGAGAAGGTGGGGGAGATATGGTAATGATGATGGAGGAGGTGGGGGGAGATATGGCAATGATGATGGAGGAGGTGGGGGAGATATGGCAATGATGGAGGAGGTGGGGGGAGATATGGCAATGATGATGGAGGATGTGGGGAGAGATATGGCAATGATGATGGAGGAGGTGGGGGGAGATATGGCAATGATGATGGAGAAGGTGGGGGAGATATGGCAATGATGATGGAGGAGGTGGGGGGAGATATGGCAATGATGATGGAGGAGGTGGGGGAGATATGGCAATGATGGAGGAGGTGGGGGAGATATGGCAATGATGATGGAGGATGTGGGGAGAGATATGGCAATGATGATGGAGGAGGTGGGGGGAGATATGGCAATGATGATGGAGGAGGTAGGGGAGATATGGCAATGATGATGGAGGAGGTGGGGGGGAGATATGGCAATGATGATGGAGGTGGTGGGGGGAGATATGGCAATGATGATGGAGGAGGTGGGGGGAGATATGGCAATGATGATGGAGGAGGTAGGGGAGATATGTCAATGATGACGGAAGAGGTGGGTGAGATATGGCAATGATGATGGAGGAGGTAGGGGAGATATGGCAATGATGATTTAGGTGGTGGGTGAGATATGGCAATGATGGAGGAGGTAGGGGAGATATGGCAGTGATGATGAGGAGGTGGGGGAGATATGGCAAAGATGATGAGGAGGTGGGGGAGATATGGCAATGATGGAGGAGGTAGGGGGAGATATGGCAATGATGGAGGAGGTGAGGGAGATATGACAATGATGGAGAAGGTGGGGGAGATATGACAATGATGGAGAAGGTGGGGGAGAGCAATGATGGGGATGGAGGAAGTGGGATGGAGAGCAATGATGGAGGTGGGGGAGAGCAATGATGGGGAATTATTTGGACACAATATGCTGTTAACATCTGGTCTGGTCACGGTGTGGTGGTATGTCTCCCTTGTATGCGGTATTATTCGGTCATTATTTGATAATAATATGTGGTCTGGTCATGGTGTGGTGATATTTCTCCCTTGTATGTGGTATTATTCGGTCACTATGTGGTGGTAATATGTGGTCTGGTCACGGGTGTCACTGTATTTCTCCCTTGTATGTAGTATTATTTGGTCACTATGTGGTGGTAATATGTGGTCTGATCATGATGTGGTGGTATTTCTTCCTTGTATGTGGTACTATTGGTGTTGGTATAGTGGATTGTGTTGTGTATGGCGGTCATTTGTTCTCTCTGATATTAATTAGGAGAAGATTCTTAATTTCCATTAGTGATTAAATACTTGGAACAAAGATGCACTTACAGGGATCCTCCGGGCAAAACAAGCAATCACCTCTCCACAGGATAAGAGATAAATTATTGATTAGTGGGGGTCTGAATTCTGGGACCTGCACCAATTGGTAGAATGTGGAGTTTTTATCCCTATTAGACTGGAGCTCATGTGCGACTTGACCACTGAACCATTCATTCACTCAGTAGCTGTTCTTGTTTCTTCTGGAAGCCCCAAAGAGAATGAATGAGGCTGCGGTCAGACGTTCCACCTGCCGCGGCATTTTAAAATGGGTATAAGTGTCCTGACAGGGATAAAACTTCCCCATTCTTCCGATAGGTGTGTTTTCTAATGTTTGGACCCAAACGATCAACAAGTTATCACCTATTTTGTGGAGCCCATGGATCGGTGATAAATTCTTTTAACCGAGGAACCACTTTTAATGTAAACTACCGTAATTGTACATCCCAGTTATAGTGTGCACAGTAGATGTGCAGGAGCCGCCTGTGATTTACAGTCTATGCTCCACTATAACGGGGATAACAGCTAACAGGTTTTTGCATATAGCTGTAGGGTGGGCCCTCAGGATCAGTTCCTCCTGTGGGCCCCAGACACCCCAGTCTGACACTGGAAGGAAGCAAGATACAGTAATAAAGTAGTAGTACAAAAAATCAAAATTTTGCAATGACTGGAGGATGATGAAATAATAAAAAGGTTAGTTACTCTTGAAATATAAGGTTCGCGGGCACATGCATGTGAATGCCAAAAAGACACTCTCTTGGGCTGTGTCTGCTGAATCGGGACTTGTAGTAGCGTCTAAGTATATGCTTGGAGCTTGTCTGTCATTTACATTCGACTAAATCTAGAGAAGTAGTGTGAACTTAGCCTAAGTTAAATAGGAGCCAAATGAAATGGGCAGCACAGTGGAACAGTGGTTAACACTGTTGCTTTGAAGCGCTGCCGTCCTCGGCTCAAATCCCACCAAACAAAACATCTGCAAGGAGTTTTTATGTTCTCCATGTGTTTGTGTTGGTTTCCTTCAGGTTCATTCCTCCCACACTCCAAACACATAGTGGGAACAGTGATGATGAGGCCTGTAAAATGCTGCAGAATATGATGACCATAGCTCTTTAATTTCTACTTGTCTGTCCCAGGGGAGAGCATTATCCTATGAAAGTAAACCAATATTTTGAGAAGATAGAAATTGATACAGAAAGTATATCAGAAAATTATTTAGCTTTCCATTATGATACTAACTTATCACGACTAGCCTGGGCTCGTCTCCCTTTTTGTATATGGCCACCACCCTTTGTTGAGCTTCACATAGAGTTTTACAAGTTGCCCGGTGTGTCTCTCTGACATCATCTTAGGTCTTTTAAGGCCAACTTAATGAGACCCCCGTGTCTTAGTATTGAGACTCTAGAGTTCAGTTGGAGGGCTCAACAATCTGTTCACATTGGGCATTCTTGCAATTCTTCTTTGATTCCTGCAAACTATCAGTCCTGTCGGCTAAACCTCTGCTAGCCACCTTCTGAATTATTAAGCATAACAAACTTCTTATTAAATTCTGTTCAAATTGTGAAATCACCCTTGCAAGATGCCTGTAATTCCTCTGGGTGCTGGTTCGGACTTGCCATTTTCCTCTGGTTTGTCCTTCTGGCCTTGTGGTTTCCGGTGTGCCCACGTTCTTACTCTCCCATGTGCCCTCCTGCTGACTATGTCAACGCCTTTTGTGTGAGTCCACCATTACCTGCGGATTCATGAATCCACTGCTCCAGGTGAGTTCTAACATCTTAATTTGTTGAAACCGAATTACCCCTCTAAATTTCCCAGCATACCCTGCTGGCTCCAATTATACCAACATATGGGAGTAGGTAGAAAATCCAAGGTATGATATTGCTATAGATTCCTTCATGCAATGTTTCATGCCTTCAATGTTTTGCTGCTAATACATGCCTTTTAGAGGAATAATAGCTCTAACTATTTAGAAGGCGAGAAAGTAATTTAAAATAATTTATTCATGTTCCAAGACTTCTATGTAAATGAAGATACATCTTTATAATGCTACAGAATGATTGCGGGTTTTTTTTTACTGAAATTCAGTAAGATATTATGAACCAAACTTTGAAATACCGCGACTCTCAGCGAACATCCAATTCTTAGGAAATAAAAAGCACAGGAGAGATTTCAAACAACCGTTTTTTTTCAGCATTGTCAATATTTATGAATTTTAATTTGGCCCTGCATCTTTGATATAGGATGTTTGTGCTACTATATAATTATGCAAAACCCCAGAGCATTATTCAAAGGATGGTTTAGAAAATGAGACATTCCAGCAGCTACCTAGGGAGAGAACTGCATGACATAACATTATTATTGTATTTTGTTATATATATATATATATATGCAGGTTTTAATTGCAGAAAAACTCACCATGCAGACATATTACCGTAACGAAAATATTCCATATAAAAATGAAATGAAAATGTATATACAGTACAGACCAAAAGTTTGGACACACCTTCTCATTTAAAGATGTTTCTGTATTTTCATGATTTTGAAAATTGTACATTCACACTGAAGGCATCAAAACTATGAATTAACACATGTGGAATTATATACTTAACAAAAAAGTGTGAAACAACTGAAAATATGTCTTATATTCTAGGTTCTTCAAAGTAGCCACCTTTTGCTTTGATGACTGCTTTGCACACTCTTGGCATTCTCTTGATGAGCTTCAAGAGGTAGTCACCGGAAATGGTTTTCACTTCACTGGTGTGCCCTGTCAGATTTAGTAAGTGGGATTTCTTGCCTTATAAATGGGGTTGGGACCATCAGTTGTGTTGTGCAGAAGTCAGGTGGATATACAGCTGATAGTCCTACTGAATAGACTGTTAGAATTTGTACTATGGCAAGAAAAAAGCAGCTAAGTAAAGAAAAACGAGTGGCCATCATTACTTTAAGAAACGAAGGTCAGTCAGTGCGAAAAATTGGGAAAACTTTGAAAGTGTCCCCAAGTGCAATTGCAAAAACCATCAAGTGCTACAAAGAAACTGGCTCACATGAGGACCACCCCAGGAAAGGAAGTCCAAGAGTCACCTCTGCTTCTGAGGATAAGTTTATCCAAGTCACCAGCCTCAGAAATCGCAGGTTAACAGCAGCTCAGATTAGAGACCAGGTCAATGCCACACAGAGTTCTAGCGGCAGACACATCTCTACAACAACTGTTAAGAGGAGACTTTGTGCAGCAGGCCTTCATGGTAAAATAGCTGCTAGGAAACCACTGCTAAGGACAGGCAACAAGCAGAAGAGACTTGTTTGGGCTAAAGAACACAAGGAATGGACATTAGACCAGTGGAAATCTGTGCTTTGGTCTGATGAGTCCAAATTTGAGATCTTTGGTTCCAACCACCGTGTGTTTGTGCGACGCAGAAAAGGTGAACGGATGAACTCTACACGCCTGGTTCCCACCGTGAAGCATGGAGGAGGAGGTGTGATGGTGTGGGGGGGCTTTGCTGGTGACACTGTTGGGGATTTATTTAAAATTGAAGGCATACTGAACCAGCATGGCTACCACAGCATCTTGCAGCGGCATGCTATTCCACCCGGTTTGCGTTTAGCTGGACCATCATTTATTTTTCAACAGGACAATGACCCCAAACACACCTCCAGGCTGTGTAAGGGCTATTTGACCAAGAAAGAGAGTGATGGGGGGCTACGCCAGATGACCTGACCTCCACAGTCACCAGACCTGAACCCAATCGAGATGGTTTGGGGTGAGCTGGACCGCAGAGTGAAGGCAAAAGGGCCAACAAGGGCTCAGCATCTCTAGGAACTCCTTCAAGATTGTTGGAAGACCATTTCCGGTGACGACCTCTTGAAGCTCATCAAGAGAATGCCAAGAGTGTGCAAAGCCGTCATCAAAGCAAAAGGTGGCTACTTTGAAGAACCTAGAATATAAGACATATTTTCTGTTGTTTCACACTTTTTTGTTAAGTATATAATTCCACATGTGTTAATTCATAGTTTTGATCCCTTCAGTGTGAATGTACAATTTTCATAGTCATGAAAATACAGAAAAATCTTTAAATGAGAAGGTATGTCCAAACTTTTGGTCTGTACTGTATGTGCATAGAGTAAATAAAAAAAACCTTACATATTACATTTTTCTAGAGTATTACTTATGGACTAAGTGATTCAAAAGTACAAAATACAGTACTGGTTGTATTAAAATCAGCTTATCATTTCAAGTGACTTTTATGATACGCTAACATGGGCAGCAATTCATCAAGACCACCAAATTTTCTCGCCAGTCTTGATGAGAGATGTCAGGGAACCAGCCGGGGGATCTCACAGATATCCACCTCGGTCTCCTTTTTTGTCACGAACCAGGACTCCACTGCTTCAAATCGTCAGGACAATGACTCAACAGACTGACGATTGATTGATGAGATCGTGGCCGCTTTCACTACTAGGCAGTGAACATATAGTATATACACATCTGATTCCAACACATGGAATATATATATATACTTTGGTACAGTCATCGCCAAGTTCCGCAACAACCCAAAAAAAAAATAGCTGCCACCACTAATCATTAATACAGGCCAATTGGACAGACGTGAGTGGTAACTTATGGCTGCACGAGGCTTCAGAGGTGCAGTTTATAGAACAAGAGGAACAAAGCTATTACATTTTATTTATTGAATCTGAAAAGTAGGCAGTGTTTATAAAATATACAAAAGACATTACAAAAGGAGACAAAATGTACAATCACATAAAAAAGGGGATAACAAAAGAAAATTACTAGACCTGATGTCACTGAAATGGTGCAGGTCTTGGCGGAGGGGAGCCCACTGGTTGAAATATGGAATAATCCTACAGCGAGCTGTATCTCCCAGAACTGAACAATGATTGTAATTCAGCATGTGCCTTTATTAGATAAACGTCACTCCCACGTACTGCCCCTTGGTGAACTCAGATAGGGGCTTGTCAATGGGATGTGGCTAGATCCCCAAAAATTATGGGATACCCCATCTTCAGAATATCTGCCCACTTGGAGATCCTAGGTGGGAGATATTAATGCCATATTTCCTATCATAGACATAGACAGGAAACATGGCATATACACTACTCACAAAAAGTTAGGGATATTTAGCTTTCGGGCAAAATTTATGGAAAACGTAAAAAGTGACATTTTATCATTTTATCATGATAGTAAGGCATTTAAGTAGAAGCAGCAATGGTGGTTTCCTTATCTGAAACAATTTATTGAAACAAAAGCCAACAACAGTGGTGGGTATACCCCAACAAAAAATGTCGATGTCTCAATAACTTGTCATGTGGCCTTGACATGAGCATCAATTACAGCTTGACAATGACATCTCCTGCTGTTTACAAGTGGAGTTATTGTCTGCAGAGGCATGGCATCCCATTCTCCTTGTGCTGAGGCATGGCATCCCACTCTCCTTGTGCTGAGGCATGGCATCCCACTCTCCTTGTGCTGAGGCATGGCATCCCACTCTTCTTGTGCTGAGGCACGGCATCCCACTCTTCTTGTGCTGAGGCATGGCGTCCCACTCTCCTTGTGCTGAGACATGGCATCCCACTCTCCTTGTGCTGAGGCATGGCATCCCACGCTTCTTGTGCTGAGGCACGGCACCCCACTCTTCTTGTGCTGAGGCATGGCATCCTACTCTTCTTGTGCTGAGGCACGGCATCCCACTCTCCTTGTGCTGAGGCATGGCATCCCACTCTCCTTGTGCTGAGGCATGGCATCCCACTCTCCTTGTGCTGAGGCATGGCATCCCACTCTCCTTGTGCTGAGGCATGGCATCCTACTCTTCTTGTTCTGAGGCACGGCATCCCACTCTCCTTGTGCTGAGGCATGGCATCCCACTCTCCTTGTGCTGAGGCATGGCATCCCACTCTCCTTGTGCTGAGGCATGGCGTCCCACTCTCCTTGTGCTGAGACATGGCATCCCACTCTCCTTGTGCTGAGGCATGGCATCCCACGCTTCTTGTGCTGAGGCACGGCATCCCACTCTTCTTGTGCTGAGGCATGGCATCCTACTCTTCTTGTGCTGAGGCACGGCATCCCACACTCCTTGTGCTGAGGCACGGCATCCCACTCTCCTTGTGCTGAGGCACGGCATCCCACTCTTCTTGTGCTGAGGCATGGCATCCCACTCTCCTTGTGCTGAGGCACGGCATCCCACTCTTGTGCTGAGGCATGGCATCCTACTCTTCTTGTGCTGAAGCATGGCATCCTACTCTACTTGTGCTGAGGCATGGCATCCCACTCTTCTTGTGCTGAGGCATGGCATCCCACTCTCCTTGTGCTGAGGCATGGCATCCCATTCTTCTTGTGCTGAGGCATGGCATCCCCCTCTTCTTGTGCTGAGGCATGGCATCCCACTCTTCTTGAAGGGCTACCCTCAGGTCATTGAGGTTCTGGAGTATAGAGTTACGAGTCTCTAGACGGCAACTCAGCTGATCCCATAGGTTTTCTATGGGATTCAGGTCTGGGGAATGTGCAGGCCGCTCCATTTGAGGTCTCCAGTCACCGGCAGTGGTTCCCTAATGATGCGACCTCGATGAGCCGGAGCGTTGTCGTCCATGAAGATGAAATTAGGCCAGTATTGTTCTTGCAGAGGTGCAATGACTGGAATAATGATGTTATTCCAGTAGTAGGGGCTTGTCACTGTACCATTCACAAAGTGTAGGGCAGTTTTGTATTGACTAGACACCTGCCCACACTGTAGCACCACTACCACCAAAGGCTCGTCTGGTGACAACAGTGACTGATGCATAGCACTCTCCTTGACATCTCCAACATCATTGGCAGCCATAATTTCTGCTCAGCATAAATCAACTTTCATCAGTGACTAGCACTGAGAACCACTGGTCCCTCATCCAGCGTAGATGCTCCCTGTGCCCGGTGGTGTGGTCAGGTACCCTTGCAGGTCTTCTAGCATGCAGACCACGCTGATGTAAATGGTTTTCCATGGTCAACGTGACACTTGGGCGCCTCTCATCTTCCTTAAATGTACCTGCTGGAGTTGTGTGGCGTTCATCATCAGGTTCTGAAGGGCATTGTTCACAATGAAGTGGTCATCAGTGCGGGATGTGGCCAAAGGATGTCCACTTCTCTGTCTTTCTGTGACTCTCCAGTCTCTCTGTATCTCTGTTGCAACCTGCTGATGACACTCTGTGTCACTCTAAGCTCAGTGACCACTTCCGTCTGAGAACATCCTGCTTGAAGCCTCAGAATGGCCAGGTACTGGTGATCAATTGTTAGGTGTTGTCTGGGTCTCATGATGTCAAAATGTGAACAGCAGAATGAGGAGGACTGTTTTAACTCCAATTCTAATTGAACCCTGAACTTTCTTAACCGATTCCTGGATCAAACATCTGTTGTGAATCTTGTCATTAAGCTTCTTGTTAGAGAACCGCAAGTTGTGCAAAAAGTACTGAAACATTGAACAGTTGGACATGTGCACTCAAACATTTAGAGAAGGTCCCATTAAAGGGGTTGTCCACTTCTAAAAAACCTATATTCACCTCCCGTGTGTTACGATACTTGCGTAGCGCTGCTGGAATCCAGTGGCCAAAGGAGCACAAGCAGGAACAGCAAGCAGTAGTAGAAGTTCTTGGAGTTAGCAAAGGAGTTGTAGGAAACAATCTGTAGATAGGTGAGAACAGTCTGGGTAAGACAGTCCAGGAGCTGGAGACTGGAACTAGACTAAATAGCTAAACACAATACTCAAGCAGTGATTGAGAGATCCATGTGGCTTTAAGTTGGCCCAAACAGGAAACAAGATGGATTCCACAATTTCAGAATCTTAGTAAAGGGCAATTGCAGAACACAGCAGCAGCTTCCAATGGTAAGGAGTAGAATTTCAGCACAATTATTAAGGTGAACAATAGCAGCCACTAGTGGTCAAACTGTAGAAGGACAACATCAATCCTGACACCATGCTGGTGCAGTTCCAGCGGTGTCAGCACTCTCAGTCCCGGAGCTCCAGTGCGGATGTTGTGACATGTGACGCCGGCGTCAAATCAGTGCTGGCGTCACTGTCTCCACCTTCAGACAAATCGAACATGAAGAGGAAGTACGGGCTGCAGCTGATGTCTGATTTCCTCTTCATGTTCAATTTGACAGGAGGCGGGGACAGTGATGCCAGTGCTGATTGGGTGCCGGGAAGAGCAAGTGACGACACTGTGGGAACGGTGCCGGCACAGGAGGTGAGTATATGCGTTTTTATTTTATTGGGACCAAACGTGGGGGATGACAAGGAGTTGTCCAAGTAGTGGACAACTTCTTTAAGTTCACCTGAAAAGGTTAGAGTACATTTTAGGTTCATCCTGAAATTTCACGCAAAAGCCAAATATCCCTAACTTTTTGTGAATAGTGTATATAATTATCCATTTGACCGATATTAATTTGGGGCTGATACGCAGACCATACTGTGATGTAGGTAAATGCGGTACTTTTGCCAGTTCGTCCCGATGCTAAAAAAATGTCTCCCATAATTATAAGACCTACACCTGTCACAAAAAAGCCCCAATATTCATAACTAGAATCTGGCATCAAAGAGTCTTCTTGTAGCTCTTTTGAAGACAGGAACCTTTATTGCAGTAGGCGATAAATTTGTCACCTCCCAGCCTCTTGTATACACTGTATCTGGACTTTGTGTCTGCTCTGCATCAGATAACCCACTTCAATTATTTGTTCATAGCAGGGAGTCACGACTGAACCGGGGTTGGAATGAAATGTTAGCTCTTTCTCTCTTCAAGTTATGATAAAGAAATGCTGTGATAGAATCACAGTTTTTTCTGCTGCAGATCTAGGAGAGCTCGGAGCTCTGTTTAACCCCGCACACACAACTGATTGGCAGCTTTCTGTGTACACTGTGCATAGGCAGTAAGCTGCAAATCGGTTGTGGCAGTGTGGCTTGACCAAGGAGGCATGAGACACCTAGTCCTGTAGTGATAATCTCCTGCTGATAAAACACTGATTGTATTGAAACAGCAAAACACAGCCCAGTAAGTGACACATCACTGGAATCAGCTTGTCTTCCCATACATTATGGTGTTCTCAGATTGCATAGCAAAAGCGTATTGACAGATTCCCTTTAAAAAGCGCAAGCTTCTATTTAAGTGAATCAGCAGCATCTGATGTGTGGTGTGCGCCTTTCTGACTGGAGTAAGATTTCTGGCATAAGGAACACCTCAGCGTCTTGAATTAGACGAGCTGTGGAATCATGTTCCCACCACACCCCTCTCCTGCCCCAGCTCTGCCTGAGTTGTACAAAAAAATTGCATCTTTTCAATGCCATTTATGACAAAATTCAAGCAAAATTGCTTTGATGTAACTGGGCCTTACTATTACTTGTATATGGCAATCGTAGAAATTGAGTCTTCAGGAGGAAAAAAATATATAATTGGAAGTTTTCCCTGAGCTCAGTCTGTGCAGGTGGAAACTAGCTGATATGATGTCTCCCATATGCTGCACACATAGAGGAGACCCTGCACCCCTATACCTTTGTATCAGTCTTAATAGCAGCAGGACACTACACAGCAGTACTGAGCAGTGTAGCTGTAAATCCAGCACTGGGGTGAGATCAAAAAACGCAGTAGAAGCTGAAGCACCATCTTCATGCGCCTTTCTGCTTCTGTTCCCTCCAACAGATCCACCTGCCTCATCCTCACAAGACTTTGGGACCCTTGTTCTGGTTGGTTGGGTTCCAGTGGTCGGACCCCCTGCCCCAGCGATCTCACATTTATCATTTTATCACCTATTCTGTGGCTAGGCAAGAAATCTATTTGGTATAAAACCTCCTTTAAATATTAATGACAATGAAAATGATCATAAATTCTGTTTACAGACTTCTTTAAGGTCCACTCCTGTTCTGTATTAAAATGTGTTAATTTTCAAGGATGCTGTTCTCTCTGGATGTCTTGGCTGTCAAGTGTCCAATGATTCCGATAAATATAAATATGTTTGACAAAACCAATCCAGAAACAAACCTTCCTTGAATGTAAAACTACCCCTATGCTGGATACATTTCCACTGTGGTCACACTTCAGTACAGAGTCAAATAAATGAATTATGTGCAAGACATATTAATGCTGTAGCAGGCAAGGCAGCTCTGCAAGCGTGTCTCTTTGAGTGTGACTTCAGCCTGCATTCGCACTCCATGCAGTGCAGCGCCACTCACTGAGTGCACATAGCAGCTCCCTGTAGTGCTGCATCTTACTGGACACAGAGAACTCACTCCACAGTTCACTAAGACATGTAGACAGCTGTAAGCTGCTGCGGCTCTGCTGGCTGAACGCAACGCAAGATGAAAGAACATCACCTGATGGTCCAGAGCAATCATTTTTATGCAATTCACAATGCGCACTCAGCTTTGGAGTCTTTCGAACTTCATTCAGCACATCCCTCTGTATTCAAAGGGTAAATGTGAAAATAGCATAGTGAAGGAAAGACTTCACTAAAATTATTTCTTTCTTTCTTTCCTTCCTTCTCCATCCATCTTGTTCTTTCTCTCTCTTTCATTCTTTTTCTCTTCCTTTCTCGCTCCCTTTTTTTCTTATTTCTCTCTTTACCGTTCTTTCTCTTTCTCCATCCATCCTTTTCTTTCTCTCTTTCATTTTTTTCTTTTTCTCTCCCTTCTTTTTCTTTAGTTTTCTCTTTATTTTTCTTCCTTTCTTCTTCATCCATCCTGTTCTTTCTCTCTCTTAAATTTTTTTCTTTCTCTCCCTTCTTTTTCTTTATTTCTCTCTTTATTTTTTTCTTTCTTCTCCATCCATCCTGTTCTTTTTCTCTCTTTTTTTTTTTTTTCTTTTTCTCTCCCTTCTTTTTCCTTATTTCTCATTTTACCTTTCTTTCTCCATCCATCCTGTTCTGTCTCTTTCACTTTTTTTATTTTTCCCTCCATTCTTTTTCTTTAGTTCTCTCTTTATTTTTCTTTCTTTCTTCTCCATCCTATTCTTTCTCTCTTTCGTTCTTTTTTCTTTTTCTATCTCTTATTTTTCTTTATTTCTTTTTTTTTCTTTATTTTTCCTTCTTTCTCTCTTTCTTTCTCTCTTTCCTCTTGATTATCATAATTTTCTTACATATAGCTCTCTTCTAAGACTCTGTCACTGTTTATTTGGTGTCATACACCGCCATAGGTGTTCCATTGTAAAGAAAGATAAGCTGCACAGTATATCATTTTTTGCTGTTTGACAGAGACCCTCTGTATAGGAACGTGCACTCTTATTAGTCTTATTTCCTATTCAATAGGAAAAAAGCACTCTGAATCATTTTGTCCAGTAAAAATACAGACACCATGAAAGAAACTCGACTAACCCAATCATAGTCAAAGCCATGAAACATCCTACACTGCTGTAATTTTTGTAGTTCTGCTTCTATTATGGAATAGAACAACTAAGATAAAGTTATATATGAACACAGTCTCTGACACAATGTGCACTGAGCTTGATTCCTTCCTTCCATCTTCCCTTATTCCCATATGTGCTCCCTTCTTCTATTCCATATTTCCCTTCTTCCGTCCTTTACATTTTTTCTTCCATAATTCCTCTGACAGTCCTTTCATTTTTCATTCCTCCCTTCTGTGACTCCTTACTTTTATTTCCTTTTGTGATTAGGTTGTCTTCCTTCCTTCCTTCCTTCCTTCCTTCCTTCCTTCCTTCCTTCCTTCCTCATAACAGATTAAATGGATTTTCCACCTTCAGCTAAGTGAACCCCAAATGCTCACAGGCATGTAAAATAGTAAAGCCAGATAGTACTCTCCATTCCAAAAAGTGGAAGACGGATTTAAAGTTTTAATTGAAGAAAATCACCATGCCTGCACATATTACAACTGTATAAATGAAAACCCACATTTCTAAATATGCCAAAACCTCATTTAATAATGAAATCATTTATACAAGTAAATATTTTTCTAAAGAAAATTAGTAGGTAAAGAGTTATGATTTTAATAAATTTGCCATGTTGCAAGAAAACAATTAATTGGGGAATTAACTTGAAAGTCACTTTGGTATAGTGGCCAACAACAATTAAAGGATTGGTCCAGCACTTAAAATGAATTTTCTAAATATCTATCCTTACAACCTAACCACTTTTATAATTTACTTTATTACACTCTACACTTCTCCCTATCTAGCCAATCCCAAAATGTGTTTTTTATGGTTCTTCCTGTGACTTTTCGTTTGAGAGGAGTCTCAAACGTGACGTCACAGGAGGCTGGGACTGCACTCACTCCCCGCAGCGCCTATCACATCTACTTGAACAGGATGTCACCGGGGTCAGCGCTGTAGTTACTTACTAGTTTCTTGCATCGCTGCCTCCTGGATCCTCGGTGATGAATGCTGTGGGAGAGGTGAGTGCAGCGCCGGCTCTCTGCCTCTATCTTTATCTTGTATAGGTATCCAGATGTATCATGTACAGTATCCACTGTGGATAGTTCTATAGGCTTGTTGTATCCCAATGTGCCTCCTGTTGGTATATGTCTGGCAGCTGTGACTAAATAGAATGGTCACTGTTGAAGAAAATCAGAAACCAACAAACGTGTTAAATTATATTATTTTACAATAGAACTCAATGCAGATAAATTTAAAAAGGACATGTTTGTGCAGTATATGATCAGATAGGCCTGGAAATATAAAAAGTAATACATAATAAAAACCTTGAACTACTTAAAACTGTACAAAAGTTCAATGTTACGCACACGCCCGGACTGACTGGCGTGAGCGTGGTTAGTGATCCCACTGGACCATGAACCGAGGAGTGCCTGGAGGGGCGTGACTAAGTATCAACTCGGTCCGACCAAGGTCGCATGGCGGCTCAATCGACTCCGTGAACCAGGGAGGAACCGAGCAGAGGGACCAGGTGCTACTCCAGGTCAGACCCCGGTCACAGCTGTTGACCCACACCGGGAAATGCAGGAACAGGCAGGTTAGGCTGGCATACTGACAGGTGAGTACTGGCAGGCACGGCTGGTATGCAGACAGGTGGGTACTGGCAGGCACGGCTGGTATGCAAACAGGTGGGTACTGGCAGGTAGGAACGCAGGCAGGATAGGTACCAGTACAGACTGGGATACAGGAACAGAGCAGCAGGTGCAGTAGACGAGCAGAGTAGAGCAAAACCGCAGGTGCAGTAGACAAGCAGAGCAGAGCAAAACCCGCAGGTGCGGTAGAAGAGCAGAGCAAAACCCCCAGGTGCGGTAGACGAGCAGAGCAGAGCAAAACCCGCAGGTGTGGTAGACAAGCAGAGCAGAGCAAAACCCGCAGGTGCGGTAGACAAGCAGAGCAGAGCAAAACCCGCAGGTGCGGTAGACAAGCAGAACAGAGCAAAACCAACAGGTGCAGTAGACAAGCAGAGCAGAGCAAAACCTGCAGGTGCGGTGGACAAGCAGAGCAGAGCAAAACCCGCAGATGCAGTAGACAAGCAGAGCAGAGCAAAACCCACAAGTGCGGTAGACAAGCAGAGCAGAGCAAAACCCGCAAGTGCGGTGGACAAGCAGAGCAGAGCAAAACCAGCAGGTGCGGTGGACAAGCAGAGCAGAGCAAAACCCGCAAGTGCGGTAGACAAGCAGAGCAGAGCAAAACCCGCAGGTGCGGTAGACAAGCAGAGCAGAGCAAAACCCGCAGGTGTGGTAGACAAGCAGAGCAGAGCAAAACCTGCAGGTGCAGTAGATAAGCAGAGCAGAGCAAAACCCGCAGGTGCGGAAGACAAGCAGAGCAGAGCAAAACCCGCAAGTGCGGTAGACGAGCAGAGCAGTGCAAAACCCGCAGGTGCGGTAGACGAGCAAAGCAGAGCGAAACCCGCAGGTGCGGTAGACGAGCAGAGCAAAACCCGCAGATGCGGTAGATGAGCAGAGCAGAGCAAAACCCGCAGATGCAGTAGACAAGCAGAGCAAAGCAAAACCCACAAGTGCGGTAGACAAGCAGAGCAGAGCAAAACCCACAAGTGCGGTAGACAAGCAGAGCAGAGCAAAACCCGCAAGTGCGGTAGACAAGCAGAGCAGAGCAAAACCCGCAAGTGCGGTAGACGAGCAGAGCAGTGCAAAACCTGCAGGTGCGGTAGACGAGCAAAGCAGAGCGAAACCCGCAGGTGCGGTAGACGAGCAGAGCAAAACCCGCAGATGCAGTAGACAAGCAGAGCAGAGCAAAACCCACAAGTGCGGTAGACAAGCAGAGCAGAGCAAAACCCGCAGATGCGGTAGATGAGCAGAGCAGAGCAAAACCCGCAGATGCAGTAGACAAGCAGAGCAGAGCAAAACCCACAAGTGCGGTAGACAAGCAGAGCAGAGCAAAACCCGCAGATGCGGTAGACGAGCAGAGCAGAGCAAAACCCGCAGGTGCGGTAGACAAGCAGAGCGGAGCAAAACCCGCAGGTGCGGTAGACAAGCAGAGCAGAGCAAAACCTGCAGGTGCGGTAGACAAGCAGAGCAGAGCAAAACCGCAGGTGTGGTAGACAAGCAAAGCAGATACACACAAGGTACTTACAATGAAGTAGCGAGTGGACACTAAACTCACAAACAGAAGTACAGAGACAACGAGTTGGAGTTAGGTGCAGGTTCAGACACTGCAGGAAAAGGGAAGATACGAACATAGAGACAAACAAGTAACGGGCTAGGACACTGTTCAGACAGGAACTGAACCAAGAACAAGATACAGGAATGAGCCTGGGAACTCAGCCCCCGGGGTGGCAGAAACAGACTAGAAGTCACAGATACAGGTAACAGGCCTGGGTATACAACCCCTAGGGTGGCGGAAACAGACAAGATACAGGACAGGACCAGGAAACTCACTTGCACAGAACACACTGAAAGAAAGTGTTGCTCAGGCCCCTCCTACTGGGTGGAGGGGGTTTAAGTATCCAGTGACTCACAGCAATAGGCTGGGGACGCATTAGGAGTGCGCACACAGTGACTATAAGAAACAGGCAGTAACCACGCCGCTGCCCTAAGCAATCAGGCAAGAGACATGCACACAGCAGATACTGGAGCAAAGTGTGCAGCCTGGACTGATAGGTAAGATGGCGATCTTGCATGGTGGGAGGTGGTAAGCCATGCCAGCACGCCGCCAGGGATGTTACGTTCAAGGAAATCTGTCAGCAGGTTTTTGCTATGTAATTTGAGAGCACCATGATTTAGGGACTGAAACCCTGACTCCAGCGATGTGTCACTCACTAGGTTGTATTTTGCTGTTTCAATAAAATTAGTGTTTTACTAGCAGAAGATTATCATTACAGGACTAGGTGCCTGGTGCCTCCTAGTCAACTGCTCGGTGTAACCCCGCCCACACCACTGATTGGCAGATTTCTGTGTAGACTATGCAATCAGTGGTGTGGGCGGGGTTATACACTGCTCAGCATTTGAGCTCTGCTAGAGCTACAGCAGAGAAAACAGTGATTGTATCACATCGCAGCACCAAGTAAATTAAGTGACACATTGCTGGAATCAGGGTCTCAGTCCCTACATTATGCTGCTGTTAGATTACATAACAAAATCCTGCTCACAGATTCCTTTTAAAGAGCCATACGCATAACTGACAATGGTCCCAATTTTCCTTGGCCACAACGGGTCAGATCTAAAAAGATTATCAAATAATGTCCAGCTTAGTGTCATGTGGCACTTCAATATACAATATAATATCCTTTTTCTTGGTTGTAATAATTACCCCAAAAAACTGAAGAGATCGATAATTAATGTTAAAAATTACAATAACCTTTATTCTGAATATTTAAAAACATACAATAAAATAAAACAGAGATGCTTCTAAGGGACACACTAGCCAACTGAAATAATACCTAATTCACTCTGAACACATTCCAGAATCAAACATAGGGAATAAATTTAAACATATTACTAAAACAAGCGCAATGGCTACCCTACAAAGTCAGCCATTCATATAGCAAATTTGTTAAATATAAAGGATGACTATAGAAAATAGGGCTCAAATACTGAAATATGTATTACAAACACATAGATGGATAGATGGGGAAAATTAAAATATAGCCCTAGTGGTTCCCCTTGCATATGCTTGGAAAAACACTTAAAAAATGCAATTAATCTGCAGTTTGCATACAATGTATATGATACATAATCTCAATATATCAAACTGTCTATAAATATAATTCTGTATCTTGGTATCAGTGGTACCTAGAGAGCAAATATATGGTGTACACAGCTTTAATAATACAATCACAAGATATGTTCAAAAAATCAATAAGAGAGACAGAACAGCAATAACAATTAGGGAAGCAACAGGAACATGGAAAAACTAGATATAAAACAGAAAAAGTTGCTAATGGTGGCTACAACAGAAACCATAAATTATATACCATGAATAAAGTGTCAGTGCGTAATAGCAGTTGAATCTATTACGCACTGGCACTTTATTCATGGTATATAATTTATGGTTCTGTTGCGGCCACCGTTAGCAACTTTTTCTGTTTTATATCTAGTTTTTTCATATTCCTGTTGATTCCCCAATTGTGTTATGAACTGCTACAAGCACTAAGGAAAGATAGGAAAACTGTCCCTACAATAGGACTAAGCTGATTCCCTACGATGCAGCGGGGGACCTGTTCCTTGTGAACAGACCCGGCTAAGTCCTCGGCTAGTCTGAACGCAGACCTATAGATATAAGGGAGGGGTCCCTACAAGAACTAAGGACTGGGATATAGTTGGACACCTCCTAGCAGAAATTGTAGCAGAGCAAAGACAAACAAACAAACAGAAATACTAGTGGTCAAAAGACCAAGCAAACTACAGAGTTAGGTACAAGGCACCTGGCTAGCTTAAGAGTAAAAGAAACACTGAAGTCCAGCAAGGCCAGAAGGGCGGAGTTGGATTAAATAGGCAGAAAGTCATGTGACCAACAAAATAGAAAAAGAACTAACAGGAGGGTTCTAACAAATTGTTATTGCTGTTCTGGGGTGTGGTGTGTGTTATACGTGTAGCTGTACTGTCACCGTATACCACTAATCTTTGTTCACTCCACTCATCTAAGATATTTTGCCAGTCAGATGGGTCCCTCACATGAGAGGCACCTATTTTTTAATTGTGTGTTTATGTTCTACTGATATTTGTCACCAATAAAATGTATATTTTAAGATTATTTTAGTTGTCACATGGCTTTTCTACTCCCCTAGATTAGGATATGTACAGGCTTTTTTTGATCTCTTATGTACAGTGAAATACAAGAGTGGAACGCATGCGGTCAGCAATGTTGCATTCCAGGAAGTTCATGAGAACATAAAAGCAGCACATGTGCACTATGACACTCACTGCAGGTCCAGCAATGCCACTCTGCCACTGCCCCATGTCTTTATTGAACGCAATTGTGACATTGCAACTACAAGGTATGAAATTGCAACCAGGCTCTTCAATCTTGTGCTGTCTATATCGATCATGACTGTTAAGCACAGTGATTGCCTGCAGTGGTCATGTGTGCTATAATCACTGCTGAAGCCTGTCAACAAAGACTAAAAGCTTATACATTTGGTGATATAATTGATATGCCTATGTAGCAACTAACTTGGGAAAATAGGTTATACACTAAAAACTGCAACTGACCCTGCCAGTTCCTGTACAGACAAATGTCATGACTCCACAGTCCCTAATGGTGCCTGCGGGTGCAAAGATAAGCCTAATCAAAGACTAGGAAATGGAAACTTGTACCTAAATGACTAATAGGCTGTTAAATTGCTTCATGTTCCTCCTAAAGAACCTGAGGGCAAAGCAGAGTGTGAATTACCTACAAGAGAAGTGTGCTGAACAAAGAAAAGATCCCAGAGTGAGTAAAGTAAATAATGAAATACCAAACAAAGAATAAAGAAAGTACTTTTAGCAAATATATTGCTTACTTCCTCATGATAAACAGAAGATAGGTGCAAAGTATAGCAAAGAAACAGAAAAGTGAAAACTCTTAGCTCAAAGCTCACAGACTGGCTCCAAACGTCAATAAAATGTCAAAACATCTAAATGTATCTATCACCAGAGAAAAGGCATGTATGCTGTGGCTCAGCAGAAAGAGAAGCCGACCACAGGACACAAGCTCAAGGGATCGAATCCAGATGTATGACAATAATAGGAAACTTAATGCACACGTTATAACATATTGAACTTACCTATAGCTAAATCCATTTGAAGTGGATCTCCATTTTATGCTATAAGTATCCTAATGGACATTGTGGTCCACAGTTACTAAGTTGGCTGTGTCTGTTTGTGGTGCACTTTGAGCCAATTCTAGCACAGAGCTACTTAGCCAAGTATATAATTATTTGACCCAAAATAATGACCTTGTTCAAACTTAGTTTTTGCATCAAATGTCCATTCCTATGCAGAGTTGTAATTAATTTATAGTGGTGAATTCTTAGCAAAATCTAGATGTAACGCATGCAAATGTTACTATATACGCCACATTAATTTGCACGAAATCCGCAGCAGGAGAAATTTTGCCATGAGTGGGGTCAACCTTAGGAAGATAATGCAGCACAATCATGTTGCACCAGAGGGTACCTAACCACTGTGAGCTCTGCCAATGGCTAATAATGCGGTCACTGGAATAAGTGGAGCTGATGGGATAAAAAGTGGCACCATGCTTCGAGTTGCTAACAGCACCACATTTGTTGAGAGTCTGCTGATTTTAAGGAAATGATCTCTATAAATTTGGGGCTTTCCTAGACATAAAAACATAAATTTTTTATGCAAACCCTGACCAAAAAGGGAGCTACCACTCATTTTAGCGACATGCATGGGTTGAACTTTCCTGGATAGGATTGGGGACAGAACTTTAATATTCCTTTTCTGCTAACAGCAATGTGCTCTTAGTGGTGATTGGTGGTGGTCACAGTGGTCATTCACCACCAATTGGGCATTAAAACAGTCCAAGTCCAAGCTGTGGACAACCCCTTATTAAATGCCAGAGTCCTATGAGTTAATGAGTTAAATAAGAAAAGCTTTTACTTACCTCCTGCATCTGTGCTGTGGCAACGATGTTGCGTCTTCCGACACTTGCGTGACGTTGTGTCACATGAGCACTGCAGCCAAACAGTAGCACTGACTGGCTGCAGCCTTGACTATATATGGAACCCATTCCAATGGAAAATTGATGAGCAAAAGCCAATCAGCTGATCAGAGACCCAGTGACAAAACTGCTAGAATGGCGCCAGTGTTGGGAGGTTTCCTTATTTTATTCAGGGGACTCGGGCATTTAAGTAGGAGTTGTCCAAGAAGTGGACAACCCCTTTAATGGCATATCCTGAGGATATGCACAGTGTTTGCGCTTTGACATCCCCTTTAAACAGAATTTCCTCTTTGATGACCATTATAATGTATTTTAAGTGCACAGTATTTTTCTATCACCACTACATAGTATCTAACAGTTCCAAATTTACCAGTACTGTCCCGATTTTTAGGAAACAATCCCTGCAAATATGGGGCGGTCCTGGTATTAAGGAGATGATGTTTATACAAACACTATTAAAAATGGGTAGCCCCACTTGGTTTGGGATGCTTTCCAGGAGGGGCTGGGGGAAGGACTTAAATGGCTCTAATCTAACAGCTATGTTGGTAAGTGTACCATTGTCACTGTTCTTGATGTTGTTCGTGGGGGTCACAGAAGTCAGACCCTCACCAATTGGACCATTTAAAAGAGTGGTCTGAAACTAATATTGGTTTTCATCCTAAATGTCTCTCTATTTATTTGAATAATATATTAGTTTTTCTAAGTATGGTTTAATTAAAAAGTCCCTACCCTTCCCTCTCTAATCTAACTGCTTTATTTATTTTTACTTTTTTTACGTTTTAATGACACTTTGTTTGAGAAACCCCAGTGCCTGCTGGGATACTCAAAAAAGATATCATCAGGGGGTCATTGCCACAGCCTCTGTCTCAACCCTGAAATGAAGAGTGATCAGTGACATTTGTTTCAGGGGCTGGGCTAGTCCTTGCTGTACTGAGCAAGCATCAGTTGTCAATTCTGATGTATACTCAATACAAGCTCCCTCCTTATTGTGCAGTATTCTTCTCAGTGCACAGTGACAGTGCACTCCCTCGCTGACTCTAATTAGAAGTGATGACCCGGCAATAGTGCACACTGTCAAGAGATAACACAGCGAGCAGAAACCAGCACCGCCACCCAAAATGACTTCTGTTCTCTGGTCTCTGCTCTCACATAACAATGCTCACTATCTGCGCTCTGTTGCCAGCTCATCACTTCTAATCAGAGCCAGTGAAGGAGTGCACTGTCACTGTACACTGAGAAGAATATCGTAATTGACATCCGATGACTGTTCAGTACAGCAGGGACTAGCCAAGCCTATAAAAATTACGTGGCTAATGACACTTCATTTCAGGGTAGGGACAGAGGCTATGCAGCCTCTGTTCCTTGATGATTTCCCATTTAAGTATCCCAGGATGTAAAAAGGATTCTCAAAAGAAGAGTCATAAAAATGGAAATAGGAATAAATAAATAAAATAAAGCTGTTAGGTTAGAGGGAAGGGTAGGGACTTTTTAATCAAACCATATTAGAAAAAAATTATTAAAATAGAGAGACATTTAGGATGGAAATCAATATTAGTTCGGACCACCCCTTCAGTGGCATATCCCGACTATATTCTGTCCGTGTTTGTGCTGAGACATCTCCTTTACACATAGTTTCCTCTTTGATGACCATTATAATGGATTTTATGATCTATGTTATACAATTGGTACATAAGAATAAACTATAGTAGCGATGAGCAGAGAATAAATATATTAAAACTCCAGAAGACGTACAAGAGGTAAAACCACAAAGGATTTTGCATACAAAGGTGAAATTTTGCTCCGGCTTTGTGCATTTTCACAGTCAGCTTGTAGGTATTTATACAGCGGACAAATTAAATACTCTTATTGTGACAACGGGAGTCCCTGGGACAGAAGACAAACAAGATCATTAAGAAAATAGCTTTGTTGCTGTCTGGCGGAGCAATTATCTCTGTTACCTTGAGAATTCAAGTCATCATCAATGGCAGATTTTGTACTGCTGGACAAACACATTTTTGCAGTCAGCAAACAGCAGGTATATTTATACTGCTGACAGTAATGCAGACACAGTAATGATTTCTGAGCAAAACAAACTTTCAAAACAGATTATTTTCCTACTTTTCTAAGCACCTCTGCAGAAAAAAAAACATATTTTCTTTTAATTTGAAATATGCATGAGCGACCTCGCCACTGTGCACATTACTGTATTTGGACAAATGCTTGCTGAGCGTTATTGCATGTGAGGTCCTGCACAAAAGTATGTGTTGGCTCTCTGCTGTGCACCAGTCTTCCCCGCTGCTTGTAACTTGTCTTCTGTAATGGCTTAGTCGCACCTGTAGACCATACACCTTCATTGGTAATTTGTTAAAAATTAAAGGGGTTGTCCATGTTGAATTAAAATCCCCCAAGAATCAGTTAAAGAAGCCCTCCTTATATAGCACTGTGTACTTACAATTGCTCATTTTGCCTTTCTACTCAGCTAATGCTTCTCATTTCTCTGTTCTATGTAGAAACAGGAAGTCTCTGTTCCCTGCATTTATCATTCCCGTCTTCAACTCCTGACCCAGCTGCTCCCTCCTTCCCCCTGCCAGGGACTTTTGCAGTGACTCATGACTTGAGCAGGTAAAATTAACCTCCTGTTTCTACATAGAACTTAGAAGGATTCAGCTAATCTGTTTTTAATCACGTGATGTTATAGATCTAATGGAAAAGAGAAGAATTAACTGGGTAGAAAGGCAAAATGAGTAATTGTAGGTACACAGTGCTGTATAATTTCATGATTGCAATATATTAAGAGGATAAACATTTTGATGGGAGGAGTGCTTCTTTAACTGTGTAAAATAATAAATGTTGCTATACTTAAAGGGGTTGTCCACCTTTGATGAAAATTATGTTTTTTACTTAAATGCATGAATTTTGGGCCAAAAAAAAACATTTTTGCAATTGGGTATCATTAATGGTCACATGCATCTAAAATAATAAATGGTGCTACATTTAAAGGGTTTGTCCACTTTTGGGTTTGTCCACTTTTGGGAACGATTTTCTTTTTTTCTTAACTTAAACATATGTATTTTGGGCTAAAAATATTTTTTTATTTTTTGCAATTGGGTTTCATTGAAACTATTGCACTGTTTGCCTTCTATAGCCTCTGTTTAGCACTATCACTGTTAGCTTTTTCTGGCAGTCAGACGAGAGAGTTTGTAACTCTTTTATCTTCCTTTTTCTGAGCTTCCTCTCTCTTAATCTGGCAATATCAATCTTTTCAGCTCATTTACACATAAGAAAAACTTGTGTGGCACCACAGGGGGTCTGGTTGCCACAATGGTAGAAATACCATGTCTGAGAGCGAGCATGGGTTTTTCTGGTCAGGAGTACTATTGCATGCAACGCCTCCTGCCCCAGTCCAGGGAGGGGAGGAACCTGCCCTTTATAAACTGGATCTGGGGCGGGGTTAGAGGAGTCAAGTTCTAGTCCAGAGGAAGGGACAGAGGAGCAGCAAGGAGCTCTGTAGGAGACAGGAGCTGAAGGCCAGGGACTGGAACTAGCAGAACTCGTCCTGGCTGAAGACGCAGAGAACCGGACACCGGAGTCCGAGGCTGTGAGGATATCCACATCCAGCAGCTGAAACCACCTGGCAGGGGATTTCAGGTCCTCTGGACATAGAAAGCCCGGAGGCTCAGTCACACGCAATGGACCGGCACCGCCATCGAAGAGCGGAAGGTACCAAAGGCCCCAAGTCACCAGCCATACGGGTGAGCACCACACGGTACACTCAGGGACGTGGGCTACTACACGACTACAGCAGGGTAGCCAGGAAGAGTGCAGTCAAACGGGAAGGCCTACACCTCCACCTGGCCAGGGGAACTCTTGTTCGCTCACAGACTGACCAGGCCTCTAATGTTAGCCAGTACTCCTGGCAGGGCCTTCTTCATTACCAACAGTAAAGACCCTGAACTGCACTGCACGGACTCTGAGTCATTTCTGCTGCGCCCATGCACCACAACCCTCACCATCTACACACGCTGCCCTGAGGCTATACTCCTCCCGTGGGGAGTTATACTACCCTCTGCTGCGCACCCAACATCAGCCTCAACGGTCTGCCCCGCAGCGGCTTTTCTCAGTGACCGCAATCCACGGGTGGCGTAGTCGGACATTTAAACATTAAAAACCAAATAAACAGATCCGCCACTGGTTTGACCACCCTGAGCCACGGGACCGGGTCGCCGCCACGGAGACTACAAACCACCAGCATTACACAGAGACCCGGCTCGGGGTATTCCCCCACACACGGCCCAGGGGGCGCGTCACTTGGATTTGTTGGGAATCATTCATCGGATCGCAGATATCAAGTTATGATTTGATTACATTTTTCTGTGACCTACAGTACAGACCAAAAGTTTGGACACACCTTCTCATTTAAAGATTTTTCGGTATTTTCATGACTTTGAAAATTGTACATTCACACTGAAGGCATCAAAACTATGAATTAACACATGTGGAATTATATACTTAACAAAAAAGTGTGAAACAACTTGCTTTACGAGCTGCTTGTAACATCCCTGGCGGCGTGCTGGCATGGCTTACCACCTCCTACCATGCAAGACCGCTATCTTACCTATCAGTCCAGGCTGCACACTTTGCTCCAGTACCTGCTGTGTGTATGTCTCTTGTCTGATTGCTTAGGGCGGCGGCGCGGTTACTGCCTGATTCTTATAGTTTCTGTGTGCGCACTCCTAATGCATCCCCAGCCTATTGTTGTGAGTCACTGGATACTTAAACCCCCTTCACCCAGTAGGAGATGCCTGAGCAACACTTTCTTTCAGTGTGTTCTGTGCAACTGAATTGCCAGGTCCTGTCCTGTATCCAGTCTGTTCCGCCACCCTGGGGGCTGTATACCCAGGCCCGTTATCTGTACCTGTGACTTCTAGTCTGCTCCGCCACCCTGGGGGCTGTATACCCAGGCCCGTTATCTGTATCTGTGACTTCTAGCCTGTTTCCACCACCCTGGGGGCTGAGTTCCCAGGCTCGTTCCTGTATCTTGTTCCGGGTTCAGTTCCTGTCTGAACTGTGTCCTAGCCCGTTACCTGTTTGTCTCTATGTCCGTACCTGCCCTTTTCCTGCTGTGTCTGAACCTGCACCTAACTCCAACTCGTTGTCTCAGTACTTCAGTTTGTGAGATTTGTGTCCACTCGTTACTTCATTGTAAGTACCTTGTGTGTATCTGGTTCTGCTTGTCCCGTTTCCCTGCCTCCGTATCTACCTCCTGCGTTCTAACTATCTTCCTGTATTTTCCAGTCTGTTCCATGTGAACAGAGCCCTGTCCTGTCTGCCTGCACCTTCTGCCCTGTTCTTCTCTGCTTGCCCACCGCACCTGCGGTTTCGCTCTGCTCTGCTTGTCCACCGCACCTGCGGTTTCGCTCTGCTCTGCTTGTCCACCGCACCTGCGGTTTTGCTCTGCTCTACTTGCCCACCGCACCTGTGGTTTCGCTCTGCTTGTCCACCGCACCTGCGGTTTCACTCTGCTCTGCTTGTCCACCGCACCTGCGGTTTCGCTCTGCTCTGCTTGTCCACCGCACCTGCGGCTTCGCTCTGCTCTGCTTGTCCACCGCACCTGCGGTTTCGCTCTGCTCTACTTGCCCACCTCACCTGCGGTTTCGCTCTGCTTGTCCACCGCACCTGCGGTTTCGCTCTGCTCTGCTTGTCCACCGCACCTGCGGCTTCGCTCTGCTCTGCTTGTCCACCGCACCTCTGGTTTCGCTCTGCTTGCCCACCGCGCCTTCTGTTTCGCTCTGCTCTGCTCCGCTTGTCCTCCGCGCCTGCGGTTCTGCTCTGCTAGTCCACCGCACCCGCGGCTCTGTTCATGTATCCCAGTCTGTATTTTCCAGTCTGTTCCATGTGAACAGAGCCATGTCCTGTCTGCCTGAACCTTCTGCCCTGTCCTGCTCTGCTTGTCCACCGCACCTGCGGTTTCGATCTGCTCTGCTTGTCCACCGCACCTGCGGTTTTGCTCTGCTTGTCCACCGCACATGTGGTTTCGCTCTGCTCTGCTTGTCCACCACACCTGCGGTTTCGCTCTGCTCTGCTTGTCCACCGCACCTGCGGTTTCGCTCTGCTTGTCCACTGCACCTGCGGCTTCGCTCTGCTCTGCTTGTCCACCGCACCTGCGGTTTCGCTCTGCTCTGCTTGTCCGCCGCGCCTGTGGATTCGCTCTGCTCCGCTTGTCCTCCGTGCCTGCTAGTCCACCGCATCCGCGGCTCTGTTGCTGTATCCCAGTCTGTACTGGTTCCTATCCAGCCTGCGTTCCTACCTGCCAGTATCTGCCAGTCTGCATACCAGCCGTGCCTGCCAGTACCCGCCTGTCTGCATACCATTCGTGCCTACCAGTACCCACCTGTCCGCATACCAGCTGTGCCTGCCCGTTCCTGCATTCCCCGGAGTGGGTCAACAGCTGTGACCAGGGTCTGATCTGGAGTAGCACCTGGTCTCTCTGCTCGGTTCCTCCCTGGTACACGGAATCGACTGCGACCTTGGTCGGACCGAGTTGATACTTAGTCACGCCCCTCCAGGCACTCCTCGGTTCATGGTCCAGTGGGATCACTAACC
Organism: Phyllobates terribilis; assembly: GCF_046119375.1. NCBI lineage: Eukaryota > Metazoa > Chordata > Amphibia > Anura > Dendrobatidae > Phyllobates > Phyllobates terribilis. The sequence continues at coordinate 224,800,870 of NW_027362767.1, forward strand.
ACGCTCACGCCAGTCAGTCCGGGCGTGTGCGTAACACTGCTTCGTCTACTTGTAGTGGCCGGGGCTGGGTACTGCACATTCACCTCCTATTTAAATCAATACGAGGCAGGTGTGTAGTACCCCGCGGCACTACAAGTAGACGGAGCAGCTCGGCAAGTGAGTACTTTGGGCTAGCGGCCGCCGCCGCAGACACCGATAACAACTGATCCTCAAGAGTGCCGGGTATAACATACGGATTCATCAGAGCAAAACATGCATGTTCATGTGAAAGTTGGAGAACATTCATGTGTGTGTACATGAGGAGACACACAATTTTTGGCCATTATACGACATATTTCCTGCATTTTCACCAGTTTTTCCCACTACGTGCTCTCATAATTTACAATCCCCTGGGGGCACCATGGGAGGAGACTTGCTACTATGATTTCTGCCATACCCAGCACAGCACACAGAGTGGGATTCCTGCTCTTCATCAATTTTTTTTTAGCACACAGCAACATGAAGTAAATTATACCGCAGTTCTGATTGTCTGGATGTGAATCAGTTTTGGGGTGAAGTAGACTTCTGTGTCTCCCTCTGCCTCTTTCCTCTCCCTGCTCCTTGCTCCTCCTTACTTGTCCTCGCCCATAGACTATAATTAGCTATTTCGCATGACACCACAGGGTGCTAGCAGTCCATCATGTAAGAGCAAGATGGATTTGAGCTGTTTTTTTCAGAGGGGATGACAACTTCAGAACTTCAGGAGGCGAGGAGGGGAAGAAGTGTTTGATCAATGGGGAAGGATGCATATTTTTCTGATAAGTTATATTACAAAGTTTCTTATACTTGCTTGTACTATGGATTTATACAAAGTTTGTTGAAAGTACATGTTTCATTTTAAAAGGTGGAAGCTTTCACTGGGTGTCCAAAGGAGCAGCTTCTCCTGGCAAAGATAAGGAGCAGTACAAAACATGTAGTACCGCAGTGCACTGTAGAAAGGCGCTACTAGACCGTGAATCAGTGAATGCCATTCAGAAATATTATATACTTTTTTTTAATAAGTTACACACACCCTAACAGAAACACTATTTTAGTTAAACATATTTCTGCACTGTTATAGGGCCAGAAAAACAAAAGTCATGCACGAAAGGATCTATCGCGTGACGTATATTTGTGTCATGTGACAGATCCTTTCGTGCACAAATGTTGTTTTTCTGATCCTATAACAGTGCAGAAATATGAATCTAAAGTGAACCTAACAAGAATTAATCTAAATCTATAGAATATAGTAAAATTATTAACATAATACTAGCTATAATTCTATAAAAGGCTAGGACCACGATGAAAGCAGCTCAATAAGCTCATCGCTTCCTAGACCTCAATTTTGCAGCTTCCTTCATTACAATTACTCAATACATCTCGGTGACAAATTATCAGAATAGAATAGTCTTTGAAATCCAGATATTGTGCGTCTTTCCTACTTGAGTTTCAATCTGGCCAATTATCTGAGTGACATGTTAATCCTTAATGACAACTGCAACTACAACCTTCCTCTGTCTGTCTACACACAACGTGTCACTCCAGACATCGAGAAGAAAACAGCTCAGCTTTTTATTGTCATGGACTTCCACCAACTACTAGTAATATAGTGAACCCAAGAAAAAAAAACACTATTCCAGGAAAATATTTGTAGATTGAATATGGAAAAATGTGACAATTCTGAAATAAATGCCACACAGGGGCAGACATACTGCATGTGCAGGCAGTACAGCTGCATAGTGGCCCATCGCAGAAAGGGTCCCAGTTACACTGCATGTTGCTCAGCCAGGACATTGTTTTTCCTATCTTTTCCATCTGGCCCAGACCTCGATGACGACTTCTCCCAGACTCAACTCGTCTGCAAAGTCTACAACACAGACATATTTGACTTCTCAAATTTCTAGCACCGCCCCCATCTATTCCCAACCTGCACAAAGCCCCTAATCCTGCTAATACCCAAATATTAAGCCTGCTGCCGCCATATTTGTCCCAATCATTGCACCTGCTGTGTGTCAAGATGACAACAGTCTTCTTAGAGCTCCACATAATAATAATGGCCACCACTGTACCTCTTGCATAGTAAAATGCCCTCTATGTGCCTTCTAAATGGTAAAATTATCACCTGGAAAATATTAATGCCCTCATTGAGTGCCCTAAAAAGCAAATGCCCCCATTTTACCCACCCCCCTCTAAAATAATGCTCTGTGTGAGCTTCTGTGGTGGTTATAATACTCTGAGTATTATATATAATACTCTGAAATAATGCATGTTACATGTCTACTTAGCATTTAACATTGTCCCCGGAGTGCCCCTAAAAAGTAATAATGCCCCATGAACGTCCCCTTAGTAAATAATAATGATCCAAGTGCTTCAATAAAAGTAATAATGATCCCTAAATATCCAGTGTATAATAGTAATGCCCCTGAGTCCCCCCTTATGAAGTAATAAATATAGTAATACGGCCCCTGAATTGTTACAGATATAGATATAACACGCAAAGAGTTGCCCCATATACAATAATAATGGCTACAGAGTCCATCCACATACATATCCCATGAGTCATTCATATGTAATAATAATGCCCACTGAGTTCCTGTATATATATTAATAATACCTCTTTAACACCCCATGTATAGTAACAATGCCCCGAGTTCCCTTATAAAATAGTAAACGTGCACCAGGAAATAAAAAAATATATATATGTACACACTCTCCTAACTCGGTACCCTGGCGAGTCCAGTCGCATAGTCAGCGTTCCGGGGCGGTGACATAATTGCATCACATGTACAAGGTGCCATGGGTGGTAGCCATATGTGAGCTGCTGCTTCTCCACACCCTGGCACTCCACAAACAAACAGTGTTCCAGACCATCAGTGTTGTGCTGTGTAAAGTGCATTGTACTCACTTTCAGGCCAGAAGCCTCCTCTGCAGCCACGTCTTTTGGTTCAGGATCGGCCGCACACAATCAGTGGACACCCGGTTGATTACAACAAGTTCTACTTTACTGGACAGTTCAAGTACAGTGCAGACCAAAAGTTTGGACACACCTTCTCATTTAAAGATTTTTCTGTATTTTCATGACTATCAAAATTGTACATTCAAACTGAAGGCATCAAAACTATGAATTAACACATGTGGAATTATATACTTAACAAAAAAGTGTGAAACAACTGAAAATATGTCTTATATTCTAGGTTCTTCAAAGTAGCCACCTTTTGCTTTGATGACTGCTTTGCACACTCTTGGCATTCTCTTGATGAGCTTCAAGAGGTAGTCACCGGAAATGGTCTTCCAACAATCTTGAAGGAGTTCCCAGAGATGCTTAGCACTTGTTGGCCCTTTTGCCTTCACTCTGCGGTCCAGCTTACCCCAAACCATCTCGATTGGGTTCAGGTCTGGTGACTGTGGAGGCCAGGTCATCTGGCGTAGCACCCCATCACTCTCCCTCTTGGTCAAATAGCCCTTACACAGCCTGGAGGTGTGTTTGGGGTCATTGTCCTGTTGAAAAATAAATGATGGTCCAACTAAACGCAAACCGGATGAAATAGCATGCCGCTGCAAGATGCTGTGGTAGCCATGCTGGTTCAGTATGCCTTCAATTTTAAATAAATCCCCAACAGTGTCACCAGCAAAGCACCCCCACACCATCACACCTCCTCCTCCATGCTTCACGGTGGGAACCAGGCATGTAGAGTCCATCCATTCACCTTTTCTGCGTCGCACAAAGACACGGTGGTTGGAACCAAAGATCTCAAATTTGGACTCATCAGGCCAAAGCACAGATTTCCACTGGTCTAATGTCCATTCCTTGTGTTCTTTAGCCCAAACAAGCCTCTTCTGCTTGTTGCCTGTCCTTAGCAGTGGTTTCCTAGCAGCTATTTTACCATGAAGGCCTGCTGCACAAAGTCTCCTCTTAACAGTTGTTGAAGAGATGTGTCTGCTGCTAGAACTCTGTGTGGCATTGACCTGGTCTCTAATCTGAGCTGCTGTTAACCTGCGATTTCTGAGGCTGGTGACTCGGATAAACTTATCCTCAGAAGTAGAGGTGACTCTTGGTCTTCCTTTCCTGGGGCGGTCCTCATGTGAGCCAGTTTCTTTGTAGCGCTTGATGGTTTTTGCAATTGCACTTGGGGACACTTTCAAAGTTTGCCCAATTTTTCGGACTGACTGACCTTCATTTCTTAAAGTAATGATGGCCACTCGTTTTTCTTTACTTAGCTGCTTTCTTCTTGCCATAATACAAATTCTAACAGTCTATTCAGTAGGACTATCAGCTGTCTATCCACCAGACTTCTGCACAGCACAACTGATGGTCCCAACCCCATTTATAAGGCAAGAAATCCCACTTATTAAACCTGACAGGGCACACCTGTGAAGTGAAAACCATTTCCGGTGACTACTTCTTGAAGCTCATCAAGAGAATGCCAAGAGTGTGCAAAGCAGTCATCAAAGCAAAAGGTGGCTACTTTGAAGAACCTAGAATATAAGACATATTTTCAGTTGTTTCACACTCTTTTGTTAAGTATATAATTCCACATGTGTTAATTCATAGTTTTGATGCCTTCAGTGTGAATGTACAATTTTCAAAGTCATGAAAATACAGAAAAATCTTTAAATGAGAAGGTGTGTCCAAACTTTTGGTCTGTACTGTACATACAGGGAAAAGAAGGCTGTATCTCAGGAAGGGAGAGGCGCAGGAACAAAAGAAGAACATCGCCGGATTCAGGAGACCAGCGGCATTTACACCAAGTAAAAAAAAAAATTATGGCAAGTGTCAAGTCTTTAAATGTATCCTGCCCCACTTTGAATAATGGGATCATTCAAATATTATATCTTAAATTGTACCACATGTCTGTATTGGAAGGCAAAGTCTTCCAGAGACCTATTCTGTTGCCGAATTGTCATGCCATATGCAAGTGTCCCATCATTACTGGAGACACAGTTCAGCAATAACATCTGAAGGTCATCTGTGTAAGCTGCAATAGGACGATTATACCATTCTGGAATTGTAGATGTTTTATCTCCCATAAACAAGAAGTCCTCTATTTACATTGGATGAACTAGAACACGGAATACCATGTACAAACAAGCCGTTTAATTAAAGGGCATACACACTGGCATTATACAGCAGTCTGTGGTGAGTCTTATGGTCTTCTGCTTTAAATAGCATCTGCATGCCTGGCTGTTTTTTTTTCTAGACTGGCTTATGTACAAAGTACCTCTAGTGGCAGCTGTCACAAGTGAGGTGGCATTTTTCTTCACTGATGCTGACAGCAGCTGTCTGGCAAGAGTATGAATGGAATGGAAATGACATCATGTTTATGCAGGAGTGACATTCTCAGCTCTGGATCAGTGTCAGCAAGATTCTGATATGCCTTAGAATGAGAAAACACTTCTCCATAGACCCATGATTTATCCTTTGTAATATGCACAACACAGAAAATAATTAAGGAGCTGCAGCAGGACATGGAATGCCTTACTGGGCAAGATCTCCAGACCTACAGTTTTATGGAATGGGATCGGCCCTAAAGGAAGGTGAAAGGTCCTTAAAGGAGAAATAGTCCAATTTTTTGGGGGATAAATCTGTTCACCGTTGAATTCCGTCATAAAAAGCATATACAATACTTAGAATATCTATACAATAATATATCATTAAAGCTGTAAATGTATAGGATATAGTTCTATTTTCATCCATGTATATCATATTCACAGAACTTTACAATTTATGGATCTAAACAAAAATTGAAACTTCTCGGCGCTCCAGAATCTTCCTTATACCAAATCATATTACTAAACCCCTATGCTTTTGTAGGCTCATATTGCATCTTCATGTCCCTATAGCTTTATAACAACTGTTTTTTTTCTTTATATAAGACACATCACAAAACGAGAAATTTTCCAAATGAGAACCTTTACTATGGAGGAGTTTTTGACTTTTGGCTTTGTTATAGGGTCACTGTTGCGGGAGTTAACACTTGTCTGCCTATCGAGAAGCATTGTAGACATAATGGATATTAATGGAGAACTGTGGCTGATGGTGTTATGGGGCACTGAAGTAGACTGCCATGAGGCCACGATGGAGTGTTGTCATATGGGGCACTGTGGTCGGCTATATTATGGGCATTGTGGCTATTATGAAGCACGGTATCAGCTATGCTGTCATTGGACACTACTGCGGTCTGTGTTATAGGGACACCATAGCTATTTCTCTTATGGAGTTTTGGCACTGTATTTTGGTAGCCACTGTGATGAGTGCAAGATCTTTTAATGTGGAGGCTATGGTTTCCATTTAGATGAATACATGTAAATGGAATGAAAACCCTGTGTTTGCTGGTTTCCAAACTCTGCACCAACAGATAATATCAAGGGAGATAAGGATCAGATAGTTTGTATTTAAACTCTTGATCTGTTTGTTCTCTGGCTCGATAGGCCACTGCCAGACAAGTCTGGCAGCAGCTTTATCCTCTATCATCAGCAGTTTTATTGATAATAATTGTATTTATCTTTCTCCCCTTTCAGAAGCAGATTTTTCCCTTCTTAGAGGCAGCTTTATTAATAGTAATTTTATTTATCTTTCTCCCCTCTCAGAGGCAGCTTTAATAATAATAATAATAATAATAATAATAATAATTGTATTTATCTTTCTCCCTTCTCAGAAGCAGATCTCTCCCCTCTGAGCATCAGCTTTATTAATAATAACTTTATTTTTTTCTTCCCTCTCAGCAGCAACTTTAATAATATAAATTTTATTTATCGTTCTGCCCTCTCAGCAGCACCTTTCTCCCCTCTTAGCAGCAGCTTTATTAATAATAATTTTATATATCTTTCTGCCCTCTCAGCAGTAGCTTTCTTTCTCCCCTCTCAGTACCGGTTGAGCTGAGTGTTCATGTGTAATAGGTGGGGGGTAGAAATAGCTGCTCAGCTAACAACTGTCTAAGGTGTATAGAAACATATCCCTCATGGGTGTTGTCAATCTGTATAGACCTTCCCATCTGATAAGTGTGTAAGAGGGAATAAAGCAAGTTTTGAGCATGGTAGATATGTCACCCAGGGGGATATAGGGGACTCGGTACCCGGGCCTTTTACCTTGCTTAGGATGTCACGGCAGTCGGCTCTCGGGCCCGTACTCTGGGGTCTCTCTTGAAAAAGGGTTTTTTAGTGTATAGTTTGTGGTTTTCGGTAACGGTTACCGGCTCTGCTGCAGACCTCCGGGGGTGATGAAATGGCAGCTGGGATGTTTTTGCTCCCCACAGGCGGAGCGGACCCCCGGGGCAGGGTTGATAGAAGGGATGCAGGTGAGAGATGGCCAGGTCAGGGGGAATGACGGACACGCACACAGGGGGTTCGCTTCAGTACCTTTACTGGTGCAGATGTCAGGTACGGTCCAGGGTACTCGGTAGGAAGGGTGCACTTCAGGACTTCTCCCCAGTGAGCGGGTATAAGGCCTCCTGATCCGTGTCTCCCTCTCTCTAAGCTTCTAGCCAGCCTGAAACTGGGCCTAGCTTCTGTGTTGTGTTGCTCTCTCACCTGACCGCTTGGTAGTAGGACCTTTCTTTGGCAACCGCTATCCCTGGACGCCGGGGCCTTCGTGGTTCCTAGTCCTGTTATTGCTGGTAGCTTCAGGATGACCAGGGATCTGGAAGCCTCCTGGTAAGCCGGTAGTCCCTACTGGGTATAGAGGACCCTGTAGGCGCGGACTCGGTGTCCGGTTTGTGTCTTGGGGTGAGCCTATAATGCTCCTCTGCCCCCTCAACTCCTCTCTACTCTCCTTACTGCCTCCGGCCACACTCGGGGCTCTAATTCCAGCAGCAGACGTGCTGCTTCTTCACTGCTCTCAGTGGCAGCACACTCTCTGACTAGCTGTCTAACTCCACCCTCCATATATATATATCCCTAACAGGGCTCCCTCTGGTGGTATGAGGTGGAAGGGTGGAGGTGTTTGTTTGTAATGAGGGCCTCTTGGGGAGAAGTCTATCCATGCACCCTTTTGGGTCCTGTGGTACCTGTGAACAGCAGGGTACCACATATGCGTGGATGGTGGTATGTTTGCTAGGTAGGAGAAAACTCTGGGTGCTTAGCACTTATTTCAATATTTGTTTTGGCACTCTTGAAGTTGTTCCAGAAAATGAAGTATTTCTCTCAGAAAATTATTGCAATTACCCCTGTTTTCTTATACACATGTTTATTTCCTTTGTGCGTATTGGAACAACACAAAAAACAGAGCAAAAAAGCAAATTGGACATAATTTCACACAAAACCCCAAAAATGGGCCGGACAAAATTGTTGGCACCCTCAACTTAATGTTTGGTTGCACACCCTTTGGAATAAATAAGTGCAATCAATCGCTTCCTATAACCATCAACAAGCTTCTTACACCTCTCAGCTGGAATTTTGGATGATTCTTCTTTTCCAAACTTCTCCTGGTCTCTCATATGTGAAGGTGCCTTCTCCCAGCAGCAATTTTAAGATCTCTCCACAGGTGACCAATGAGATTTAGATCCGGACTCATTGCTGCCACTTCAGAACTTTCTAGAGCTTTGTTTACATCCATATATGGGGGCTTCTTGAAGCATGTTTGGGGTCATTGTCCTGCTGGAAGACCCAAGACCTAGGACGCAAACCCAGCTTTCTGACACTGGGTACTACATTGTGACCCAAAATCCTTTGATAATCTTGAGATTTCATGGTGCCTTGCACACAGTCAAGTCACCCAGTGCCAGAGTCAGCAAAACAACCCCAAAACATCTTTTAACCTCCACCATATTTGACTGTAAGTACTGTGTTCTTTTCTTTGTAGGCCTCATTTCATTTTCGGTAAACAGTAGAATGATGTGCTTTCACAAAAATGTGTTTCTTGGTCTCATCTGTCCACAAGACGCTTTCCCAAAAGAATTTTGGCTTACTTATATACATTTTGGCAAACTGCAATTTAGCTTTGCTATGTCTCTGTGTCAGCAGTGGGGTCCTCCTGGGTCTCCTGCCATAGAATTTAATTTCATTCAAATGTCGACAGATAGTTCACGTTGACACTGATGCACCCTGAGCCTGCAGAACAACTTGAATTTCTTTGGAACTTGATTGGGGCTGCTTACACACCATTCGCACTATCCTGCGTTGCAACCTTTGATCAATTTTTCTCTGTCGCCCACGTCCAGGGAGATTAGCTACAGTGCCATGGGTTGAAATCTTTTTGATTATGTTGCGCACTGTGGACAAAGGAACATCAAGATCTCTGGAGATGGACTTGTAACTATGAGATTGATATTTTTCAACAATTTTGGTTCTTATGACCTCAGACAGTTCTCTTCTCCTCTTTCTTTTCTCTATGCTTAGTGTGGCACACACAGACACACAATGCAAAGATTGAGTCAATTTCTCCCCTTTTTATCTGGCTTCAGGTGTGATTTTCATATTGCCCACACCTGTTACTTGCCACAGGTGAGTGTGAACGAGCATCACATGCTTGAAAGAAAGTTGTTTACCCACAATTTTGCAAAGGTGCCAGCAATTTTGTCTGGCCCATTTTTCGTGTTTAGTGTGAAATTATGTCCAATTTGCCTTTTTTTTCTCATTTTTTTTTTTGTGTTGTTCCAATACACACACATGAAATAAACATGTGTATAACAAAACTGTGTAATTGCAATAATTTTCAGGGAAAAATACTTCATTTTCTGGAACAATTTCAAGGGTGCCAACACTGATTGTATGTTTGTCTCAGGAGTGTGTTGGTGACACTGAACCATCTATCAATTTTTTCATGATGCTTCTTTCTCTTTAACGAAAAGAAAAAAATCTAAATGTCTTTCCCTTTGATTAAATTCAATGTTCCTACGAGTATCTCGTATCTCATTGTTCTGCATTATAAACAGGTGAAGAAATAGCTAAAATGATTGCCGATAAAATAATCATTACGATCGCGTCTCCATGCTATCTATAGTTAGAAAACAAAGCTTTTCAAAACTGTTACTTCCCCTGTAATATTTCTCTATGCCTCTCTATAGAAAGGTTTCAAAAGCACGCAAGCTTCTTATTTAAGTACACACAAAAACTCTGCAGTACAGCTATCCTTTTGTATTAGATACCTAAGAAGCACCACCAGCTTCCAGGGAGTTGTTTTAGTCTGAGGTCAACAGGGCAAACCGAACTAAACTTTTCCAAACCTTTATTCTAGTTTTTCAAAACACAATATTCTCCCTCATGGTGCGTTTTATTCAGTTCAATTTAATCCACTGGAAATCCTAAGATCTTCCGTCAACTTTGATGCTTGAAAGTGTAGACCTCCGAAATCAGCTTTTAAATGACCACTTTGGCATACAGCAGGCGTTAAACTTCCCGATACGGCCCAGACGGTCTACCTGTGCTTTGATGATAATACAGCGATCATGAAATAATTAGTCCTTTTTTTTTACTTTTTTTTTATCCACCCTTTTTATTGGGACAAGTGCACTCGTTAAACTTTCTGCCGGTATCACGGGCATTCGTTAACCTTTTCATTACAGGCAAAATGAGAAAGCTGGTAAAACACTCGTCTCGTTACGTAAAGTGTTGCCAATTAACCCTTTCACAATCATCTAATTAAAGTGAATTAGTTGCTCATTGCTCCACATAAGAAGCGGCCTGTTAATTGGCTTGTTATGGCGCGAGATAAGAGCTCTCCTGTTAAATGTTTAATTGCAAGAGATGGAAAATGCTCATTTATTCGTTTATTGACAAGAGCCGGTCCATTTGTCCTTTCAGGAACTGAAGCCTGCTGGTCTATTAAATCTGTCATTCCTTAATTGATACTCAGTTACCCGTTAATCAAATTAGCGAGATCCTGAAACTCAAAAAACTTGGAAGTTGACTGCAGATAAAACATCGTCCATATCCTTCCCCCGGTTTTGTTTTCTATCTAAACTGAAGAACTCGGGTATGTTATGTAAGTGATTGTTTGTGTCTATTGAATTGTGTGAAACTTAAAAAATAGAAGATAATTCTGAAATTTTCCTTTAAAAGTTTGGTTATTTTAAAGCAAATTAAAGGGGTTTTGCAGTTTTGGAAAAACCTCTGTTCCCCAGCTGCGTCCGCGGGTCCAGCGCTTAGTCCCCGCTGCTGCTCCCATTGCCTGTTATTGTCTGCAGCGCTAATGACTCGCCCAGGGTGAATGGGGACGACTCGGTACCCGGGCCTTTTGCCTGACCTTGGGGATGTCGCGGTGGTCGGCTCCCGGGCCCGTACTCTGGGGTCAGCTTTTAAAAAGGGATTGTTTGTTAATTTTATGAAAGTTCGTGACACCACCTGTGGTTTCTGGTGAGAATCACCAGCGCTGCGGCAGTCCACTGAGGCCGGTGACAATGCAGCTCGATGGTATAGCTCCCCACAGGTGGAGCTAGGTCTCAGGGCAGCGTACGGAGAGGGGAATGCAGGACAGGCGAGACCCAGCTGGGTCAGAGCAAGAACAGGGACAGACACGATAGTCACTTCAGTACCTTTTACTGGTGGAAATTCAGGCACATCCCGGAGCACTGTAGGGTGAAGGGTGCATATCAGGATAATCCCCAATGAGCGGATGTAGGGCCTCCTGTTTCTTGCGTCTGCGTAGTAAGTTTCTGACCTGCCTGGAGCTAGGCCTAACTTTGTCTCTGTCCTGCACCGGCTGACGCTGTGGTAGGGCCTTCCCTTGGAGTGCACGCTCCCAGCTTACGGGGCCTATGTGTCTCCTGGCACTGTTACGTATCAGCTTTCTGGTGATCCTGGGACCTGTAGTTCTCCAGGGATTCCGGTTATGCCTTACTGGGTCGTAGAGATCCCGGTAAGCTCGGACCCGGTGTCCGGTAAATTCTTCGGGGTGAGCTGGTTAAGCTCCTCTGCCCCCTATGTTACTAACTCTCCACTCGCCTTCGGCCTACTCGGGGCCCTCACTAGGCTACTCACACTAACGGCAGCTTGCCGCGCTTCACCGATCTTATGGCGCCGGCACACCTTAAGCTCTAACTGAGCTCCCTGAATCTAGCTAGCAGGAGCCTCGTGCTCCACTGCTGAACTATTAGCTGAGTTATCTAAACTAGACTGAGCTCCACTGCAGACTGACCTGTTTCTGTGTCTCACTCTGCAGGAACTCTTCAGAGGAACTGAACTGCCTAGCTCCACCTTCCCTATTTATATCCCTAACGGGGCTCCCTCTGCTGGTCTGAGGTGGAAGGTGGAGATGTGTGAATGTTTATGGGGGCCTCTTGTGGAGGAATCCATCAATGCACTCTTCTAGGATCTGTGATACCAAGCGCAGCTGGGCGTCACACTAACGTCATGTCGACAGTGCTGCAGCCAATCACTGAGCTCAGCAGCTCTGCCCGAATTGACGGCACAAGCTATTGCGCTCACTGATTGGCTGCAGCACTGTCAACATGATGTCATCGCTGCAGGCAATAACAGACCAAAAAAGAACAGTGGTTGGAGACTCATCGCTGGATCCAGGGAGGATGGGTAAAGTAAAGTTTTTTTTGTTAAAGGGGGACAAAGGTTTTCCAAAAATGGAAATCCCCTTTAAAGAGGTTGTCCACTATTTTTAACAGTGATGCCCTATCCTTGGGATAGGGCATCAATGTCTGATCAGTTGGGGAACACCGTACTCCTGCCGATTAGCCATTCTCGGTGCCGGAAGTTCTCAGTTACAGAACTGCTCCATTTAACCCCTATTCAAATCAACAGGGGGCGGAAGTGCAGTACCCGGTGGCGGCCACTATCAGTAAATGGAGCAGCACTGTAACTGAGCACTTCCGACTGCTGGCACAGAACGGCACAGCCGGCACAGAACGGCTGATCGGCGAGGGTGCCTGGTGTCGGACCAATCAGACATTGATGACCTATCCTATGGACAGGTCATCAATGTTAAAGTAGTGGACAACCTCTTTAAATATTACCAGAACTGGTCCTTTTACTGTTGCAGAAATCTTAATCCAACACTATGCTCAAGTGGGTCAAATTTGTCACGGATTTAGCACAGAACTCTGTATCAATCCATATCCCGTGAATGTGAATGCAGTTTTCCAGAATAAGCTCATCTGCAATGAAATATCTGTATCCAGAAAAATAAAACTTTGAGAAATATTAGCATGCTACTTATTTTTGAAAATCCAATGGATTAGCCTGACGTGGTCTAGCACAATTGAACGAGGCTAATCTCCATGTGGATCCGCGGTACTTTACACTGAATAATTTCTGCTGTGGATGGGTAGTAAATACTTGTCAAAAATGCAGTATGTAAATCTGACATATGTGAACATACCCTAAAGGCTGACATACATTATACAATAGTAGGGTCATTTACATTCCATATTCTGTCAATTATACTGGTCAAACATTCTGGCACAATGCAGTTACATAGACTATAATGCAGCAAAGTGTCTTTTCCAAATTCATGCCAGCCAGTGGGACTATATTTCCTAGTATATTTTAGTAGGTGAACACCTTTTCTATACACAAAAACACTTGATTGTACCCCTATGTTAAGCAATCCTAGGAAAATCGACTAAAAAAAGAATCTTTCACCAAGTTTTTGCTACCCCATCTGAGAGCAGCATGATGTAGGGGCAGAAACCCTGATTCCAGCAATGTGTCACTTACTGGGCTGCTTGCTGCAATTTTGATAAAATCCAATTTTTTTTTGCTGCAGATCTAGCAGTTCTCTGAATGCACAACACTGTGCATAGGCAGAATGCAGCCAATCAGTGGTGGGGTTATACAGAGCTCATTAATATGGAGGACTACACAGCAGCAGGTTTTCTAGCCCTCCAGTGATAATCTCCTGCTGATAAAACAGCGATTTTATCAAAACTACAGCAGTTGCCCAGTAAGTGACACATCTCTTGAATCAGGGTCGCCTACATCATGCTGCTCTCAGATTAGGTGGCAAAAATCTATTTCTTTTAATTTTGTATTGAAGTCATTTCTCGCTTAACCCAGGTTGTTTGAAGCACTATTCCGATACAATATGACATATATGGCATGTCTTTTATTTATTTCTGTTACTTTTACCCATAGGATATAATATACATGTCTAAGGTTCACCCTCATCTATCTTCTTCTATATGCAAACAAGAGGTCCCCTGAGCCCCGAACTACTGAATGCGTATGCAAGCAGTGAACACATCCAACTTCTAAGTCTATAGGAGGTATGAAGAGACATGCCACAATGTCTTCTGAAGCTTCAGGAAGAACTAAGAAAGTTTCCTCGAATGTGTCAGCAACTTTAACAAACTTCAATGTAGAGAGCTACAAGTGTGCAACCCTCACACTATCCAGTCTGTAAGCAGCCGCTTATTTCTGGTGGCCTTCCAAAGTTGAGACCACCTACGAGACACTTAAAAATAGTCCTAATGACTGTAAGTGCCACCTATGTATATGAAAAATTGTATATGCTACATTCATAATTAAATCTTTTTCTTGAAAATTCTAAATGTTGTTTTAACTATTCAAAAAAAAATAAGATATTTATTAAAAAAAAAAAAAAAAAGAACAAAAAGAACTGGTAGAATTTCCGTGCTTGCTCTTCAGCTTGCAAGTTGGATCAGTTGCGATATCCTATGGTGTAGACAGATGACTGCTGGGGGATAATGAATTGTACAGCTGTCTCCTGAAACATGATAAATGATCGATGGTAATTCCTGACTGTGGTATTAAACTGTGTTTACACTTCAGATGACCAAGGCATCTCCGCACCACGGCACAGAGTAGATTATGTTGACACCATACCTCGGTTCATTTTGACCTGGATGTATTTCACGCAGGTCCTTGGGGCTGAGAACTGTAGAAATGTGTAACAGTGGGTCCGCAGCTGTGCATTGTTTGAGGGAATTACTGGAACACATTAACTCCTTACTCAATTTCCAAATTGTATGAGCAGACCAAGTGACCGTACTCTGTTGTGTTGTGTTTTGTTGTGTATCTAAGCTACTACAATTAGATAATACATTAAGTGTGAATTTTCCCAAGATTAAAATTTTGTTTCCTTTTTTTTCCTTAAGATTATGTATTACTATTACAGACTATGCAGAAAACGTATATAGTAGAGATAAGCGAGTCAATGCCTGCTGGTCTAGAGCCCTGCAAATTGCCTACTACCGGATGGTATCTGCAGCTCCTCTTTTCATTAGCCAACCTGGCTTGATGTCATCGGTGCAGCATGACGCACAAATGACGTTACACCATGTCACCTTATCAAAAGGTGCTTTGAGAATGCCATCAGGAAGAAGGCAATTCATAGGGCTCCCGTCCAGCTTTAGATTATTGACTTGGCTGCTTGCGCCTTTTGAGGTTGTCTATTGTGGATTTTGTCGTGTGTTTATGATCATTATCCATGTGTAGAAGCCATCCTCTTTTCAACTTCAGCTTTTTTACAGATGGTGTTATGTTTTCATGAAGAATTTGTTGAAATTTCATTGAATCCATTCTTCCCTCTACCCGTGAAATGCTCCCCGTGCCATAGGCTGCAACACAACCCCAAAACATGATTGACCTCCCCCATGCTTAATGGTTGGCGAGATGTTCTTTACCTGAAATTCTGTGCCATTTTTTCTTCTCACATACCTTTGATTATTGTGGCCAAAGTACTATTTTAACCTCATCGGTCCACAGGACTTGTTTCCAAAATGCATCAGGCTTGTTTAGACGTTCTTTTGCATATTTCTGATGCTGAATTTTATGGTGAGGATGCAGGAGAGGTTTTCTTCTGATGACTCTTCCATGAAGACCATATTTTTGCAGGCGTCTCTGAATAGTAGAACAATGTACCACAACTCCAGAGTCTGCTAAATGTTTCCGAAGGTCTTTTGCAGTCGAGAAGGGGTTTCGATTTGCATCTCTAGCAATCCTAAGAGCAGCTCTCACTGAAATTTTGCTTGCTCTTCCAGACCTCATCTTGACCTCCACTGTTCCTGTTAACTGCCATTTCTTAATTACATTTTGAACTGAGGAAAGGGCAACTTGAAAATGTATTGCTATCTTCTTATAGCCTTCTCCTGCTTTGTGGGCCTCCAATATTTTCATTTTTAGAGTGCTAGGCAACTGCGTAGAAGAACTCATGGCTGCTGTTTTTTGGCACAAGGTTAGAGGAGGCTGGGTTTTTATAAAGCTGGGAAATTTGAATCACCTGGCCTTTCCTAATGATGATAATGAACAAGCCATAACCCTAATAGGCTAATGAAGGTCTGAAACGTTGGACAAAGTTATCTGAGCACACAAATCTCCAAGGGTGCCCAAACTTTAAAATAGGCCCATTTTCCTTTTTGTAATTTTTAAAATGTAAAATATGAAAATATATATAGATATTTTTTCCTAAAATACAAAGGAAATGTATCATCTTCAACTTTAGCCCTTTTAGAGATCATTTTAATTTCACATTGCTGAACTGTTCCGAATAACAGTAATTTTGACTTGGGGTGGATAAACTTTTAAATGCCGCTGTATATCCATTGATACACACTCCTTTACATTGAAATTGCAACACCAAGAAGGAAAAGTTATGGAACTATGGAAATTACGGGATCGATAGACATGTAAATGTTCTTCAAATGATGAAAAATGGAAACAAAGTGTTCAAAACTTCTCCGTTTATTCAGCATCAAGTATGAGCACCACATACAGAAATCCCTGCACTTGCATATCTTGGTTGCTATCAATGAGGCTATTATTGATTGTCTGAAGAATGTTCTGCCACACCCAATGCACTTGGGCATTCATCAAGATACTCTGCTGTCAGCTCTCTTTGCAATTGCCTAGATGTGCTTGATAGGTAAAAAGTCCAGAGATGCTGCACAGTAGCATGTTTTAAGCCACGTATGCTGCTCATTGTAACATAAGTAAGATGCAGATTGCCATTATCGTGTTTAAAAGCGGCTTCTGGGACACTTTCACGCTCCCTCCTGAAGGCCTCTTCATGATGTTTCCATAGTGGTCTCTTTACCAAGCTCGAAGACAAAAGTACTCATCAGTGAAGATGACAACCACCATTCCAGCCTCCATTACTGTCTTGATAGCTACCAGTATAGGCACCATGATAGCCTTTGAGAGGTGGTGTGAGGTAAATGGAACACCTGTAGCTGGACATCTGTTTCATAGGCCAACATCATGCAAACACCTTTTCATGGTTTGTATAGCCATTGTTTAATGTCCTCAGCTTGGTATGAGCTGTCTAACTTCACTTGCACCATTCTTAGAATCTAGAAACTTGCACCATTTTTAGAATTGAGACCATGTGGGCGACATCATGAATAGTGTTGAGCCACCCCCGTAGTGTTCGGGTTCGGTTCGGTTCGTCGAACACCGGGATGTTCGTGGAACTGTTCGTCGAACACCGTCGAACACCGTTAAAACCAATGGCAGGCAAACAAAAACACATAAAACACATAGAAAACACCATCAAAGGTGTCCAAAAGCTGACAAACTGCTCAGAAGACACTCTCTTTAAAAAAGCCGGCCAGCAATTCAGCAGCGGCATACATCAGTACCCGACAATTTAGACAAGAAGGAATAGAGCATCACACATAGATTAGATAGATAGAAACATGTCAGTCACATATATAAGAAGTACAGTGACAGTGTTGCTTACTGTACTTGTCATTTAGTGTTAAAGGATTTATTAAAAAAAATAATAGTGTTTTCATGCACCGTCTCTTTAAAAAAGCCGGCCGGCAATTCAGCATCGGTACCCGACAATTTATAACAGAAAGAATAGAGCATCACACATAGATTAGAAAGATAGAAACATGTCAGTCACATATATAAGAAGTACGGTGACAGTGTTGGTTACTGTACTTTTCATTTAGTGTTAAAATAAAGGATTTATTAGAAAAAAAAATTGGCGTTTGGTTCCCCGCAATTTTAGTCTCTAGCGGAGGTTAAGCAGACCGCTGGGGCAGATGTTTGAAGCCTGAGAAGGGGGTAATACCCATGGAGCTTCCTAGGCTACTAATATCAGCCCCCAGCTGAATACCTAGCATTTACTAGCTATTAAAATGGGGGACCCCCAAAAAAGTGACGTGAGGTCCCCCCTATTTTAATAGCTAGCAAAGGCTAGGCAGACAGCTGGGGGCTGATATTAATAGACCAGGAAGGGTGCCATGAATATTGGCCCCCTCCCAGGCTAGAAACACCAGCCGTCAGCTGCCCCAGAAATGGCGCGTCCATAGGATGCGCCAATTCTGGCACTTAGCCTCGCTCTTCCCACTGCCCTGTAGCGGTGGCAGTGGGGTAATAGGGCTCGGGTTGATGTCAGATTATTATGCCAGCTGACATCAAGCCCAGGTTAGTAATGGAGAGGCGTCTATAAGACACCCCCATTACTAACCCCATAGTCAAAGTTAAAAAAAACACAAACACCCAGAATAAAGTCCTTTAATTGAAATAAACACACAATTCTTTATTGTTCTAAATTAAACCATACTTACCGTCACGCCCATTCCAGCTGAAGCCAACGATCTCCTGCAATAAAAGTAAAATAATGAAGCAACATCATCCTTACCTTTCCATGGTTCCCACGACAGCTTCAGCTCTGTTACATTCACATGACAGGCTGGACCGCAGCAGAACGCTGCCATCCAGCTTGCCATGCGGAAGACACTGAGAAGCGCAGGCATGCTTGCGCTCTGCAGTGTCTCTGAAGGATGACAAGCTGGATGGCAGCGCTCAGCTGTGATCCAGCCTGTCATCTCAATGCCATCCCAGCGTGGGAGAATTCTCCTGCTGAAGCACTGAGCGCTGAGAATTTTCCCACGCTGTCAGTGACGTGCATGAGGTGAGCTGAGTTCATTGGACATGAGCTCACCTCATGCACGTCACTGACAGCATGGGAAAATTCTCCTGCACTCACCGCATGCGCAGGAGAATTTTCCCATGCTGTCAGTGACGTGCATGAGGTGAGCTGAGTTCCTTGGACATGACCTCAGCTCATCTTTATGCCGTCACAGCGAGACACTGAGGAGCGCAAGCATGCCTACGCTTCTCAGTGTCTGCCGCATGGCAAGCTGGATGGCAGCGTTCTGCTGCGCTCCAGCCTGTCATGTGAATGTAGCAGAGCTGAAGCTGTCGTGGGAGCCATGGAAAGGTAAGGATGATGTTGGTTTATTATTTTTCTTTTATTGCAGGAGATCGTTGGCTTCAGCTGGAATGGGCGTGATGGTAAGTATGGTTTAATTTAGAACATTAAAGAATTGTGTGTTTATTTCAATTAAAGGACTTTATTCTGGGTGTTTGTGTTTTTTTTAACTTTGACTATGGGGTTAGTAATGGGGGTGTCTTATAGACACCTCTCCATTACTAACCTGGGCTTGATGTCAGCTGGCATAATAAGCTGACATCAACCCCAGCCCTGTTACCCCACTGCCACCGCTACAGAGCAGTGGGAAGAGTGAGGTTAAGTGCCAGAAGTGGCGCATCCTATGGATGCGCCATTTCTGGGGCGGCTGACGGCTGGTGTTTCTAGCCTGGGAGGGGGCCAATATTCATGGCACCCTTCCTGGGCTGTTAATATCAGCCCCCAGCTGTCTGCCTAGCCTTTGCTAGCTATTAAAATAGGGGGGGGACCCCACATCATTTTTTTTGGGGTCCCCCATTTTAATAGCTAGGAAAGGCTAGGTATTTAGCTGGGGGCTGATATTAGTAGCCTGGGAAGCTCCGTGGGTATTACCCCCTTCTCAGGCTTCAAACATCTGCCCCAGCCGTCTGCTTAACCTCCACTAGAGACTAAAATTATGGGGAACCCCATGCCAATTTTTTTTTTAATAAATCCTTTATTTTAACACTAAATGACAAGTACAGTAACCAACACTATCACTGTACTTATTATATATGTGACTGACATGTTTCTATCTATCTAAACCATGTTTGATGCTCTATTCTTTCTGTTATAAATTGACGGGTACCGATGCTGAATTGCCGGCCGGATTTTTTAAAGAGACAGTGCATGAAAACACTAATATTTTTTTAAATAAATCCTTTAACACTAAATGACAAGTACAGTAACCCACACTGTCACTGTACTTATTATATATGTGACTGACATGTTTCTATCTATCTAATCTATGTGTGATGCTCTATTCTTTCTGTTCTAAATTGTCGGGTACCGGTGTATGCCGCTGCTGAATTGCCGACTTTTCATGTTTCACTGTGAGCACTGTTCCCATCGATTTGGGCAACCATTGTAATGCCACAACCACCATGGCTGTGGCATTACATTGAGTGGCAGATAATCCCTGCATGATTGGTGCTCTAAATGCCAGACATGCAGGACACGCTTTTGGTGCACGAACAGTTATCGAACATAACCTCGAACAGCCGAATTTTTTGCAAATCGTTCGCGTTCGTCGAACGACTCGAACACCGCCCAAAACAGCTCGAATTTGAGATTGGCGAACAGTTCTAGTCGAACACCGCTCATCTCTAATCATGAAGAGTCCTACATGGGGGAACATGACACCAGTCCTACTCCTGGGATTATGGTGTGGGTAGCATATTGTATGAAACTGAGACCCCTCTAATCTTCACTTCAGGTACAATAACAGCTCGCCATTACAAGGATTTGCTTTTGGAACCATAGGTACGGTCATATCTCCAAAGTGTTCCAAGAGCCATTTTACAAGAGAACAACGCCAGACTAAATGTTGCTCATGCTACTTTGAGCAGTCCGTATGGGCTAAATATGCTACCATGGCTGCAGTGTCTCCGAGCTTTCACCTATCGAGCCCATCTGGGACATTGGTTGCCGCTTACAAAAGAGCTGCTAGCAGCGGATCTTGATTACTGTGTGCATAAATGCATTCGGTGTGGCAGAACATTACTCAGACAACCATTAATAACCTCATAGATGGCAGTCAAGGCTGTAAGTGTGGGGATTTCTGTGTGTGTCACTCATACTCGATGCTAAATAAATCGAGATGTTTTGAAAATTTTCTTTCCATTTTTTTCATTCCATAAACATGTCCATTGGTCCTGTGATTTCCATAGTTCCACAACTTTTTCTTCTTGGTGTTTCAATTTCAATGTTGAGGAGTGTATTTTTGGATTTTTGGTGTTAAAGGAATTTTTCAGGTTTATCTCAGGATAGGAAATCTATATCAGATCAGTGTGGGGGGTTCAACATCTGCCACCCCATTAATCAGCTATTTTTGTGTCTGACAGCAGCCAGATGTGAACAGAGCTGGAATAGCACAGCTCCTTTCACTGTGTAGTGGCCATTTTCAGTTCACTTTAATAGGAACTGATGTGAAGTCTATGGTGCTGTGCTGCTCCAGCTATGTTCAGTGTTTATATCCGGTCACCATTGGAGCTGAAAACCGCTGATCCATCTGGGTGCCTGGTACTGGACCTCCAGTGATGTGTTATTGATGACTTATCCTAATTAATAGCTTATCATGGATGGGTGTCTCAGTTGGGTCCCTGTCCTGCTCTACCCTTATTCATATTGACGTCGTATGACACATAATAAGGTTTGAATATTAGTCAGGTTAGGACTGTCCCGATAGGTCACCTTGTCGTGGTGGGATGACTTTTGTGCTCTTTTGATCAAAATAGCGTTAACTAAGTACCCTATGTTAGTGACATCTATTACTATTTACATGTTGTATGGTATAGGCTCATTTTGTTAGTTTTTTTTCTTGGATTTTGTCTGCAAAATAGCCACACTGTGAACGCGCTCTACGCCTTGCACGTATATACCAACTTAGAGTCCGGCTCATTTCTTTGGTTTTGCTATTCTAATTAAAGCCTGGAAAAGCCTTTTAACACCACAACACATCCCTATGGATAACTCATCAATATCTTAAGCCTCAAAAAAACTCTTTAAGGAATAAATATAGAGAGGTTTTGATCTGGGAATCACTGGTGTTTTACTTCATTTAGTGCACATAAAAAATGTGATAAGTGGAATTTAACACCAGAATGCACTAGTGACAGATGCCATCATACATGACATTATAAAATGCCTACAAATTATCAAACAGCAATACCTAACCAATATTCACAAGCTACCTTGCTAAAATAGCGTCCGACATCTTCATCATCTTTCAGTAGTGCAGCCTCAGGTTTGGGGCCTGTAAGACCAAATGACAAATTCAATTTTCAATTTTTATGGTACACTAAAGGGGCTGTTTAAATAATGTAATAGGTCTCCTCCTTTATTTTTATTTTCTACAGGTGAACCATGAAAACCAGCCCCCCTGTTTCCCTTGTGCGGTTGGTACAGGGCGACAATTATGAGGCCTCATCCATCACATCTGTCTTATAGTAGAAATGTCTGTTGCCCATAGCAACCAACCAATACCGCAGCATTAATTTTATCGGAGCAGATGAAGAAATGACTGAGGCCTATTATGTCCTTCCTGCCTGTCGTGTGGTAGAATTTGGATGGCAGTAGTGATGTGTGAGCACCCAACATGGCGTATTGTGATTTGAGGCCGATGTACCCAAAGAATCATTCACAGAATCCCATTACTGTTTTTCTGGTCCATTTATGGTGTCTTGCATCTGGGTTCGAATCCTTGAGCCTGTGCTTTGTGGTTAGCTTCTCTGTCCGCCGAGCCACAGCCGATATACCCTTTCTCCGGGTGTTTAGTTTCTGTTATCCTTGCTTCAGTCTTTTTAGGGTAAAAGGTGTTTTCATTTACTCATTTGTCTGCCCTATCACCTTTTGGGTGCAGCTTTATATACCTTTTCCCTGCTGGTATTTCCTGCAGGTGATAGTCTCATTTGGATGTCCAGCCATACTGCTGCAGTTTAGGCCAGTCAGTGAAAGACCAGCTAGGGATTATATTTCTGCTGTTTATGTTCTTTACCCCGCACCTCTCTTCTGTTTCTTTTTAGGAAGTGGGCGGCATATTCTCTAACAGTACGTACTTAATCCTTTATTTTATATTTCGTGGTTTGGATGATCTCGGCCATATGTGCCGCTGGGGACCGAATCGCGCTGTAGATTGGTCGGACAGGGGGGTCGCCCATGGCTTCTTCCCGCCCGCTGCCCAAGAGTGAGAGGTCTCTGCTTATACGCGCACACGGACAGAGACCTATCAATCCAGGGCAGTGAGTGGGGAGAAGCCACCGGGGACTCACCTGTCCGACTAGTCTATAGCTCGATTCAGTCCCCGGCAGTCTTTAAAATACTTTTTTCTCTTAAACGCCTAGCTGTCAGGTTCACTTTAATAGGGTTCCATTTGGGATGCAAAAGAGCTGATTCTTTTTGGTGAGCAGAGCCAAATGATGTGGATCACCAAAAAGAGCCGGACTGCCCTTCTTTACTCAATATGATAGGGTTGAATAAACAGGAACAGAGAAAATATTGGTGCTATTTAAATAAAGCATGACGTAATATTTGTCTGTTCCCACTTTTACCACTGACATGCTGAATATATAATTATACAGAATGTAAATTTAGAAACACTTGAACTGTGAAAACTAGGTTGCTACTTTATGACATAGCAGAACCTGGTTTGCAAGTGGTGACAAGTAAGTGCTGGGCTGACAAGATGCGATGACCCGTTGCGTTGCTTTTATATTGTGGTGACTTATACATGTACATGTAATAACCTCTATAGCCGGCACGCTTCTTCTGGGCTACAAGGGTCATCCACTACTTAAAAGGACAAGAACATGGCTGATATGTCATGATATCATTGTCATTTTGTCTGCCCTCCAGACCTTTACATCATTGAGTTCCAAATTAATTTCGCCTTATGTTCCTTTTTTTCCACATATTGCAGTAGAATATATCACAACAGAAAAAGGGAAAATGTGCTGGAAAGAAAAGAAAATGCAATGTTAAAATGGCAAAGATAGAATTGAATTGCAGTTTCATACTGTATTAACGTAGAAGAAAAAATTGTTGCTGGCCCCTGGAATATAAGAATGAATGAGAATCCCAAAAGTGTATAATATTTAGCACATTTTAATTTATAAGATTCATTTATTGCTTAAAAGAGGATGCATCATTATAGTAACCCTGGTGATGCCACAGCTATCTAGGCATTTCCCCCACAATGGCCACAGCAGTGGTAATGTAGAACTACTTGATGACTATTCAATTGAATGACTATCAGCTAGGATGGCTTAAGGGTTTTTTCATGAATATACTGTATAACAGGTGAAATAAAATGAACATGTCACCAATTTTCTAAGGAAATATATTCCTCTATCTGAAATCTTGCAGGGAGCACCTGGTTGTGGCTGGTTTATGGTGAAATGATTGTCATGGCTTGGTTTGGAGATTCAATCCGCTGATCTGTTGCTCCGTGGTCAGTTCCTCTGTCTGCTGAGCTATTGCTTTTTCTTCCCTGTCCAATTATTTTTGTTTCCCCTTCTTGGTTTGCTTCTCTCCAGGTGTTTTCCATTTTCCCATTTTGGTATGTGTGGCACCCCAGAGGGTCCGGTTGCCACAGTGGTATTGCCTCCTTCAAAAGAGGTACTGCCAAGCCTAGAAGCAAGCAGGAGTTCTTTTAGCCAGGTACACAATACATGCAACACTTCCTGGCTCTAGATCAGCAAGGGGAGGACCCTCCCCTTGGCAACTGAATCTGGAGGCGGGGTTAGTTTAGTTTAGTGCAGGGAGTTGAGTTTAGGACATTGAAGAGAGAGGAGCTAGGGACTGGAGCTGGAGATAGCTCGTCCTAGCTGGACTACACAAAGAACCGGACACCGGAGTCCGAGGCTGTGGGACCCTTCAGGCCCAGCAGCAGATACCGCAGGGCAGGAGATTGCAGGTCTCCTGGCCCCATCAGATGCCCGGAGACTCAGTAGCACAGAGGGACCAGTACCGCCATGGAGGAGCGAAACATCCACAAGGCCCGCGCTACCAGCCATACGGGTGAGCACCGCACGTTACACTCAGGGACGTGGGCTACAACGCAGCTACAAGCAGGGAAGCCAAAGAGTATAGTGAGCACGGCAGGCCTACAACTTCATCTGGCAAGGAGGACTCTATGCTTGCTTCCAGGCTGACCAGACTCTTATCACTAGCCAGTACTCCAGTCCAGGCCTGTCTAAAGTGTCATCAGTAAAGACCCTGGGACTGCATCACACTGACTCCTTGTTTATTATTGACCCCCTGCACAATAACCACCATCATCCACACACACTGCCCTGAAGCTACGCTCTTCCTGTGGGGAGTTATACCACCCTTGCTGCCAAACCATCAGCTTCAGAGGACTCTTCCGCAGCGGCGACCTCATTAGCCGCACTCCACAGGTGGCGTAGTCGGACACTTTATCACCTACATATATTACCCTTGGATTGACCACCCTGGGTCACGGACCGGGTCACCGCCACAGTGACTACAACCCCCAGCATCTACCGGCCCGGCTCCGGGTACCCCACGGCCCAGGGGGCGTGTCAACTTTGGCATAGTCGGCAGGATTTCGTGCCCGTTACCACCGGGTACTGTGCGCCTTCACGAACTGTGTCACATACCGTGGCGAAGTTTCCCGCCAATTGCCTCTGTTTCCCGCCATTGTCTGCCATTTCCGGGTCGCCGCGCGGGAAGAAGAGTGGCGTAACCGCTGGAAGCGTGCGAAGCCCAAGCCCCGCCTCACGCACTGACGCAGTGCCAGGTCCTGGAAGGAGCCCCAGCAAGCGCTGATGTCAGAAGCAAGCGACGCCAGGTCCTCAAAGGAGACGATCGCCTGCGGAACTGTGGCCTACGGAAGCAAAGTGATTGAAGGTAGGCCACGGTTCACTAGGGCGGAGGAAGACGCCCAATATGAAGGGAACTTCAACCGCAGGCGCGGCCGCTGCTGCGGTAATGCCATACTCCATGCCATATATACCAGGGGCGGCGTGGTTGCCCCAGTACTCAGGAGAGTCACACACCCTGAGTGACTTTAAAGAAAGAATGAGCAGCTTGTCTAAAGTGTACCCCCTGTCTGAGGAGCAGAAAGTGAGCATCCTCATAGGCTAGTTAATTGGAGCAGCCCAGAGAGAAGTGAAGTCCTGGTCAGCAAGAGACAAAGGGACTGTGAAAGAGATACTGGCCCCCCTAAAGGACACCTTTGACACCCATACTACATCTGAGATAAAAATGAAGTTTTATGGGTGCAAACAACGGGTACGGGACTATGCTTTAAACCTGCAGGAGGCGCTGAGGGCCATCAAACAGGTAGACCCCGACAGTGTGCGAGATGAGAACAGACTGTTAACTGAGCAGTTTTGAGGGTCTACTGTCCAGCGCTCACCGGATACAGCTGCGCATAATGTTTCTGCAAAACCCTGATCTGGGCTTTGCACAATTTAAAGACAGAGCTATCCAGGTGCTACGAGAACCAACACCAGGTGGGGCCACATCCCACCAGCGCCCAGCTATCACCTACCACCAGGAGGTGGCATCCTTTTCCCCAGAACCTGTAGGGGCTGATGCACAGACTCTGGACGATGCCCCGTCTACATACCTGCACCTTCAGGTCCAGGAGCTGACTAAAAGTGTAGCTGTTCTGGCCAAAACAGTCCATGCAAGTGTCCCCCCAGGAAAAGATCGAGCTGGCTTCCAGTCCAGATGACATCCCGTGGCGACGACAGAAAAGAATTCCACCGATCAGAGGGAGGAACAGCGACCGCTACGACCAGGACGGACAACCCATCTGCCGCCGCTGTCACAAGGCAGGACACTATGCAAGATACTGCAATAATTTAAACGAGAAAAACTTGGGGCAGAGGGCCAACCCCCAGGAGTAAGACCAGCAGGCCCACAAAGCTGGCGAGATAAGTTCGTGGGAGGACGGCCGGTCCTACCTATCGTGGTTGACGGCTTTCCGATGAGCGCGCTGCTGGACACTGGATCCCAGGTGACCACTATGCCATATGTTCTTTATAAACGATACTGGACTGATTCAGACATTACGCGCCGTCCAGATGATCATCTTAGCATCTATGCCAGCAATGGTCAACCCTTACCTCAGGTGGGGTATAAAGAAGTGACCATAAAAATTGGCAGAGTAGAGTTGCCATCACAAGGAATGATAATTGTTGACATTGATCGCCGAGAAAGTCATCCCATGATAACCTTAGGCACTAATGTCATTGAAAATTGTCTTTCAGAAATTATTGTCTTGTTACAGCAGGTTGCGGAGACCGCCAGTTCCAGTCAGCAGCGGGTTCTGCAGAGAGAGATCAGAGCCCTGATGAGAAGACAACAGGTAGAACTGTCTGGTGGTGAAATTGGCAGTGTCACGATGAGTGACCCGTTCCCCATCGCCATGCCCCCAAGAAGTGAAATGTTGATATGGTGCCGGGCAGCAATCGGTCTCAGGGGTAGAGATTACCAGGCCCTGGTAGAGCCCGTATTCTCTGATAGTAGGCCCACCATCTTGACAGCCAGGGGGGTGGTTGATGTCCACCATGGGAGAGTGCCAGTCCGCATCCTAAATATTGGGGAGAAAGAAGTCCATCTTCCCCGGTTTGCTACCCTTGCCAAATTATTCACCGTCAGCAACAATTCTATAAAAACAGTGGAACCCTTACCTCCATCCAAACCGGCGGAGGATTATGGCTCCAAGGGACAGATGGAGGACTGGTGTCAGAAGCTACACGTGGGCATTGACTCCACCCCTCAGCACCAAAAACATGGAGTATACCGGGTGGTCCAGGAGTATGAAAGGGTCTTCAGCAAACACCCGCTCGACTTCGGGCAGGTGAAAGGGGTTCAACAGCATATCCCCACGGGAGACCATCCACCCATTAAAGAAAGGCACCGGCCTGTACCACCAGCACACTACCAAAATGCCAAAGGGATGTTACGAGAGACGAAGGAGGCGGGGGTGATAAGAGATAGTTGTAGCCCCTGGGCAGCTCCATTAGTTCTCGTAAGGAAAAAAGATGGCACGATGAGAATGTGTGTAGACTACAGGCAAATTAACCGCATTACACATAAAGATGTATACCCATTACCCAGGATTGAGGAGTCACTAGCTGCATTAAGATCTGCTAATTATTTCTCTACTTTGGATCTCACTATTGGGTATTGGCAGGTTCCTGTAGTAGAGGCGGATAAAGAAAAGACCGCATTCACAACGCCGATGGGCCTCAGCGAGTTCAACTGCATGCCATTCGGGCTCTGCAACGCCCCGGGAACCTTCCAGCGGTTGATGGAGTGCTGTCTAGGACATAAGAACTTCGAGACAGTCCTGCTGTACCTGGATGACGTCACAGTATACTCCAAGTCCTATGAAGATCACCTGAAGCACCTGGCAGAGGTGTTTGAAGCCCTAGCTGGTTTTGGCCTGAAGGTGAAGCCGTCAAAATGCCACCTGTTGAAGCCCAAGGTACAGTACCTAGGTCATGGGGTAAGTGCTGAAGGTGTAGCACCAGACCCTGACAAGGTCGCAGTAATCAAGGACTGGCCAAAACCCTCCACTATCAAGGAAGTGCGGCAGTTCCTCGGGTTGGTGGGCTACTACCGAAGATTTATCCAAGGCTTCACCAAGATGGCGGCACCCATGCAGGACCTCCTAGTAGGCCAGTCCAGGAAGGCCAAAACCCCGCAGCCTCCATTTAAATGGGATAAGCCGGAAGACGAATCCTTCAGCAGGCTGAAGATGGCTCTCACATGAGACGAGATCCTGGCCTACCCTGACTATGGCCAACCCTTCATACTCCATACAGACGCAAGCAACGTGGGGCTAGGAGCGGTGCTGTCCCAGATACAGCAGGGCAGAGAAAGAGTGATTGCTTATGCCAGCAGGAAGCTTCGGCACACAGAAAGGAACCCTGATAACTACAGCTCCTTCAAATTGGAGTTCCTCGCTGTAGTCTGGGCTGTGACCGAGCGCTTCAAACATTATCTCGTCTCCTCCAAATTCACCGTCTTCGCAGACAACAATCCGCTGACACACCTGGAGACTGCAAAGCTTGGTGCCCTGGAGCAAAGATGGATGGCCCGGTTGTCTAATTACGAGTTCACCATCAAGTATCGGGCTGGGCACAAGAATGCAAACGCAGATGCGCTGTCCAGGATGCCTAACTTGCCGGATGGGGGAGAAGACCCGGAAGAGCTGGAGGAGATAGAGCTCCCCGCTTTCCACCGTCATGGAGTAACTCAGTGCTCCCATTGTGTGAAGAACAGGTGCTCCGCCAACAGAGAGGCCATGTTCAATCCATTGCCCCACCATGGGTGGGCAGAGACACAAGATAGTGACCCGGCTGTCCACCTAGTCAAGGAGTTGCTGACACGAGCTGACTCGCACCCTGATCCAGATGCTCCAGAGGAGACCAAACAGCTGTGGAAGGAAAAGGGCAAGCTGTTCATCTTTGAAGGGAAGCTGTGTCGAAGAAGTATCAACTCCCGGACACATGAACTGGTCTGGCAGGTGGTAGTCCCGAGGCGAGATGCGTCAATGGTCTTAGAAGCGTACCACGATGGAGCAGGACACTTCGGATGGAAGAAGTTGGAAGTCCTGCTATGTGAGCGGTTCTACTGGGCTGGCATGAGGAAAGCAATCGAGAGATGGTGTCGAGAATGCGGACCATGCAACCTGAGATGAAAAGACCTCGACAACCAGAGGGCTCCCCTGCAGCCCATCATCACCAAACAGCCACTCGAACTGGTAGCCTTGGACCACGTGAAGCTAGCCCCAAGCAGGTCAGGCTATGTCTACGCTCTCACCATCGTAGACCACTACTCCCGGTTCCTGGTAGTAGTGCCAGTGAAGGACCAGACGGCTCAGACGGCAGCCAAAGCTTTCAAACAGCACTTCTGTCGCCCGCACGGTTACCCTGACCGTGTGCTTACTGACCAAGGTCCAGCCTTTGAAGCAGAGGTGTTCCAGGAATTCTGCAACCTGTACGGCTGCAAGAAAATCAGGACAACGCCGTATCACCCCCAAACAAACGGGTTGTGTGAGAAGATGAACCAGGTGGTGATAGACCTGTTGGAGATGTTGCCCTTGGAAGAACGCAGCCTGTGACCAGAGAAGTTGCCAGATCTGGTGGATCTATATAATCACATCCCGGTGAACTCCACCAATTGTACACACACTTACCTGATGAGAGCAAGACCTGGTAAGCTGCCCATCGACTTAGACATGGGAGTCCTAACACCAGAGACAACCTCACCAGATGCAGATTGGGATACCGAGCGGCAGCTACAGTACCGCAAAGTGCAGGAGAGTGTTGAAAGAAGTTTGTCCCAGGCAAGACAAAAGCAAGAGAAAACTTATAATCAACACGCACCTGCTGTTCCCTTATCACCTGGAGAACAAGTCCTTAAAAGAAAGAGGCGACTCCACAAACTAGATGACCAGTGGGAGGTAGAGCCATACACCATCCTACCCTCGAGTTACGATAACACCAAAGTGTGCCTCATCAGCAAAGATGGAGGAGAAACATCAGCGGCAGTTTCCAGAGATCACTTGAAGAAATGTCCCGAGCAATTGCAACACACTAAGGAAGACCAAGATTGCCCTCAACCCACAGAGGAAGTGGAGGAAGTGGTCCAAACAGTACTCGGAGAATTTCCCCGGTCATGGACACAGGTGAACAATGCAATTGTCGTGCCAGTCCTTACCTTTCTCCAACCAGCCCCTCAGGAAGCTGCAGAAGTCCCAGAAGAGTTGGAAGAGCAGTTTGCCCCAGAGACAGAAGCCTCATCATCAGCAGACCAGGAGAATCTACCCTCTGCTAATAGTGAACCTGTCGTACCCATGGTGAGCCAAAGAGTTCGTAGGAAATTGCCCATCCTACCAGTACTACCTCAAACTGCCCATAGTGTAGTTCACACTGAACCCACTACACCAGGGGTAGACACAAGGGACCAGGGTAGCGCAGTGACGAGTAGTGTACTACGTAGATCCACCAGAAGTACAAAAGGTCAGCTCCCTGCCCGTTGAGGAAAATAAAAATGTATGCTGTATATAGTTACCCGTAAGGGCATGCCAGAGACATTGTCAAATTTGAAAAGTTTTATATGTGTGTTTATCCAGTTACCCGACAAGGGTACAAAGACTTTTAGGTTATGGACGGTGAATAACCAAAGAACTTTCCCTTGTAAATAGTTGCACTTGTTAAAGTGCCCCTTATTGAAAGACCACTGAGCAAAAACTCGTTGGAGGTGGCCGAAGACGTGGTCCAGCGCTTGGATCATCTATGCCCTGCAGCCACCCCAGGGCCTCCGTGGAGGGTTTTGGACGGGTCCCTCAAATTACACCTTGCACAATGGAATGGACACCTGGTTGCAGATTATACTGTAACCTGTTAAAGACTGAACTGTTTGTAATTTTCTACATGACTTGTTACTGTAAAATGTTATTGTTACTTTTGAAAAATATGTTCAGTCCCAGAGTACTGAAATTAACTAGGGGGGAATGTAGCACCCCAGAGGGTCTGGTTGCCACAGTGGTATTGCCTCCTTCACAAGAGGTACTGCCATGCCTAGAAGCAGGCAGGAGTTCTTTTAGCCAGGTACACAATACATGCAACACTTCCTGGCTCTAGACCAGCAAGGCCTTGGCAACTGGATCTGGAGGCGGGGTTAGTTTAGTTTAGTGCAAGGAGTTGAGTTTAGGACATTGAAGAGAGAGGAGCTAGGGACTGGAGCTGGAGATAGCTCGTCCTAGTTGGACTACACAAAGAACCGGACACTGGAGTCCGAGGCTGTGGGACCCTTCAGGCCCAGCAGCAGATACCGCAGGGCAGGAGATTGCAGGTCTCCTGGCCCCCATCAGACGCCCGGAGACTCAGTAGCACAGAGGGTCCAGTACCGCCACAGAGGAGCGAAGCATCCACAAGGCCCGCGCTACCAGCCATACGGGTGAGCACCGCACGTTACACTCAGGGATGTGGGCTACAACGCAGCTACAAGCAGGGAAGCCAAAGAGTATAGTAAGAATGGCAGGCCTACAACTCCACCTGGCAAGGAGGACTCTATGCTTGCTTCCAGGCTGACCGGACTCTTATCACTAGCCAGTACTCCAGTCCAGGCCTGTCTAAAGTGTCATCAGTAAAGACCCTGGGACTGCATCATACTGACTCCGTGTTTATTATTGACTTCCTGCACAATAACCACCATCATCCACACACACTGCCCTGAAGCTACACTCTTCCAGTGGGGAGTTATACCACCCTTGCTGCCAAACCATCAGCTTCAGAGGACTGTTCCGCAGCGGCGGCCTCAATAGCCGCACTCCACAGGTGGCGTAGTCGGACATTTTATCACCTACATATATATTACCCTTGGATTGACCGCCCTGGGTCACGGACCGGGTCACCGCCACAGTGACTACAACTCCCAGCATCTACCAGCCCGGCACCGGGTACCCCACGGCCCAGGGGGCGCGTCATATGCCCTATCACATTCTGGGTTGGATTTTATATGTACACTTTACACTGCACTTCCTTGCTGGCTATACCTTTAGGTGAACTTGTGTTTAGGAGTTCCAGCCCTTCTGCTAAGGGGTCTAACTTGCATGGTAAAAAACAGATGAATTCCTGCAGTGAGTCTGTTTCTTTTAGTGCCCAGTTCCTCTTCCTCTCTCCGCTTTAGGTTTCTGGGATGTTATACTTGTTCCTTTTACTTTTGGCTCTCCTTAGCTTTCCCCTCACTACCTTATATGAACACGTTTTAATTCTCACCCTGGGTTTTGTATCATCCTGCACATTTTCCTAATCTCTTGTTGGCAGTGTGTTGCAGTTTCCCCTCTGGTTCCTCAGGAGGTAGGAGAAACCCCTCGATGGCCTTTTAGGGAGCCAGGTCCGAGGTGGTGTTTTTGAGTTGTGTGGCTAGAGTCTTTCTAGTCTGTTCAGGGACCTGATGAGTGTGGGTGCGATATCTCCCTGTAGTAGGTCTTCCTTTTTTCCGTTACCAGTGGGTGAGTGTGTGTTACGTTCATAACAATTATGCTCATTCCACCTCCGGATTATGGCCCCAACAGTGCTCACTGGAAACTGCGAAGGTCTTGAGACTGCTCACTGGTTTTACCCATCACGAGAT
This sequence comes from Phyllobates terribilis, assembly GCF_046119375.1. Lineage (NCBI taxonomy): Eukaryota > Metazoa > Chordata > Amphibia > Anura > Dendrobatidae > Phyllobates > Phyllobates terribilis. The sequence continues at coordinate 224,833,817 of NW_027362767.1, forward strand.
GTTTCTTGTATGGCACCTTGGTAATGAGACACCTTTTAGAGGCCATCAGTTGAACCAGCTGATATTATTTTTCACTAAGTGGCAGGATTGCTTTATAATTACTGATAGATTTCAGCTGGTCACATGACTTTCCAGAGCTTTTTGCGTTTCTCTTTCTTCATGTGTTCAATACTTTTTCCGTATATCATTTTTCATTATTACACATAACTTAATTTTTTGGACATCTTTGGTTTGATTTCTTTGCCTGTGTGGATTGGATGGGTTGTTACCGACATCTGGTGAGAATTTCATGTCAATAGCACCTTTATATTGTATATATGTGGCACCCCAGGGGTCTGGTTTCCACAGTAACGGCAGTGTTATGTCTGAGAGCAGGTGGGAGGTCTCTTGGTCAGGAATCCTATGCATGCCACACCTCCTGCCCAGTCCTGGGAGGGGAAGGACTTCCCCTATATAAACCTGGGGCTGAGGCAGGGTTAGAGAGTTGAGAGGGAGAGTTCAGCCAGGAGGGCTGACAGGGAGCTGTGGCTCCGGCTGGGCCCAGCTCCTGGGCCATGCCAGAAGTAGAGAAGAGAAGCAGCATAGGAAGAAACAACAGGAGCTCTGTGGGAGCAGTGTTACAAAGAGTCAGGGGCTGGCAGCTGCAGAGCTCGCCCTGACTGAGAAGATTTCTTACCTGACCCGGTGTTAGAACCTTGCTGTTAGTTTTTTTTTCCTTTGCTGGTCACATGACCTTGTTGGCCTATTTAATCCTGCTCCGCCCTTCTGGCTTTGCTGGACTTCATTGTATGTCTACTTTCTAGCTAGCCTGTGCTCTGTATCTGACTCTGTTGGTTTGCTTGGTCGTGGACCGTTTTAGCAAGATGTGTCACTTGGTTCCCTTCGTCAAACTGCCCTGCGCTAAAACTCTCGCTAAGGTCTTTGTCAAGGAAATTGTCAGACTTCATGGCGTTCCTACTGACATTGTTTCTGATAGGGGTCCTCAGTTCGTGGCTCGTTTTTGGCGTGCCTTTTGTGACAGGTTGGGAATTCATTTGTCGTTTTCGTCCGGATATCATCCTGAATCTAATGGCCAGACAGAAAGGAAAAACCAGGATGTTGAGCAGTTCTTGCGTTGTTTTGTGGCAGACAATCAAGAGGGGTGGTCTGAGTTTCTGCCACTTGCCGAATTTGCTCTGAACAATCATACATCTTCTTCTGCTGGTTGTTCGCCTTTTTTTTGTTGTTCTGGGAGACATCCGTCGTTTGGGTTGTTCTCCAAGTTGGGATCTGCCGTGCCTGAGGAGGAGAATTTTTCCGGTGATTTGGAAAGAGTTTGGACGGATGTGCGTGGTAATCTTCAGGAGGCCAACAGAAAATCTAAAGACTACTTTGATAGGAAACGACAGGAGGTTTTGTTCGCTGTTGGTGACATGGTTTGGTTGTCCTCTAGGAATCTGCGGTTGAGGATTCCTTCTAAGAAATTGGGTCCCAAGTTTGTAGGGCCCTTTAAGGTGCTTCAGGTTGTCAACCAATCTGCTGTTAGGTTGGAGGTTCCTACCTCCTGGAGAATTAATCCGGTCTTTCATGTCTCTCTGTTAAAAAAAGCTGTTGTGTCGGATGGTGACGCCTCTGCCTCTGTTCCTCCGGTGGTGGAGGACGGGGAATATGAAATTTCTCGCATCCTTGACTCTAGACGGTATAGAGGTAGTTTGCAGTATCTTGTGGCCTGGAAAGGTTTCGGACCCGAGGATAACTCTTGGGTGAGGTCAGATGATGTTTCCGCGTCCAGACTTATCAGAGCGTTTCACAGGAGATTTCCTGATAAGCCTGGTCCTAGGGGATCCGGAGGATCCTCTTAGAAGGGGGGGTACTGTTAGAACCTTGCTGTTAGGTTTTTTTTCCTTTGCTGGTCACATGACCTTGTTGGCCTATTTAATCCTGCTCCGCCCTTCTGGCTTTGCTGGACTTCATTGTATGTCTACTTTCTAGCTAGCCTGTGCTCTGTATCTGACTCTGTTGGTTTGCTTGGTCTACGGACCTCTATGTTCTATCTATTTTGTTTGTTCGTCTGTCTGCTGCTGTTTCTGTTGGGAGGTGTCCCATATTCCTCCCAGTCCTTAGTACTTGTAGGGATTCCCTCCTCACATCTATGGGTCTCCGTGCAGACTAGATTAGGACTTTGGCAGGTCTGATCGCAGGATCGGGTTCCCTGTTACATCGTAGGGATTCAGCTGAGTCTTATAGTAGGGACAGATCTCCTCTCTTTCCTTAGCTTTGGTAGCAGAACATAACACCCGGAGCCCGAGGCTGTGGGGACTAACTCCTACCCAGCAGCAGAATCCGTCAGGCAGGGGATTTCAGGTCCTCTGGCCAAGAAACCCGAAGGCACGGTCACACGCATGGGACCAGCACCGCCGTCGTGGAGCGGAAGCTACTAGAAGGCCCCGAGTCACCGGCCATACGGGTGAGCACCACACGGTACACTCAGGGACGTGGGCTACTTATACTCGCTTCTAGCAAGGTAGCCAGAAGAGTATCGTTAGTTTGGGAGGCCTACAACTCCGCCTGGCCAGGGGAGATCCCATCTGCTCAAGGACTGACCAGGCCCCAACCGCTAGCCAGTACTCCGGGAGGGTCTATCCTTGTCACCAGTAAAGACCCTGAACTACACCGCATCGTCTCTGAGTGGTTCCTGCTACCCCCATCATCCACGTCGGCTGCCCTGAGGCCATACCCCTCCCGTTGGGGGTTATACCATCCACGCTGCACCATCCTTCCACCGGCCTCAGCGGTCTGCCCTGCAGCGGCAGCTCCATAGCTGCATTCAACGGGTGGCGTAGTCGTCCATCATCTACCGCTGATACAGAGCCACTTAGTCTGACTCCCTGGGCACGGACCGGATCACCGCCACGAGACTACAACCCTCAAGAGATCCGGCTCCGGGTAAGCTCCCGCGTGCGCAACGCAGCGCGACACAGGCCCAGGGGCGCGTCAGCTTTTGGCGTAGTCGGCAGGATTCCGTGCCCGCAACCACCGGGTACTGCGTGCCTGAAAAAAGAGACTTTTAAACTTACCATCGGTGAAGATTCCCGCCATCCGGCGCCATCTTCAGCCTTCTTCCCGCCATCGGTGAAGATTCCCGCCATCCGGCGCCATTTTCAGCCTTCTTCCCGCCTTCCGTGGAGTTTTCCCGCCGTTGGACGCCATCTTGAAGACGCCGCGCGGGAAGAAGAGGGGCGTGGACTCCGAAAGCGCGCGAGAAACTGAAGCCCCGCCTCACGTCCGGACGTTGCGTAAGGTCCTGGAAGGAGCCCAGCAGACGCCGACGTCACAGGAGCGCGACGGAAGGTCCTCAACCCTGACGATCCACTGCGGAGCCGCGGCCTACGGAAGAGGATCATCGCAAGGTAGGCCACGGTCCACTAGGGGGGAGAAGGATGTCGGATACGGAGGAGAGCTTCACCGCTTCAACCCCCGCCAGCGCCACCGCTGTTGCGGTTATGCCTTTCACCATGCCCTATATCCCGGGGGCAGCCTGGCTACCCCAGTACTCAGGGGAGTCACATACCCTGCATGACTTTAGAGAAAAGCTGGATAGCCTCTTCCAGGTGTATCCCCTCACAGAGGAGCAAAAAGTGAGCATCCTGGTGGCCCAATTAACCGGGGCAGCCCAAAGGGAGGTAAAGTCCTGGCCACCTGGGAGGAGGACTGTCGCAGAGATACTAACCCAGCTAACCAAGGAGGAGCTGCAGTACTACCAATACGAGGAAAGCCAAGAGGACCCGGACGGGTCTGAGGACTACCCTCAGGAGGGAGCACAAAGAGGACATAGCTACTGAAGGGAAGTAGCGTGAATAAAGAGCTGTAAATAGTTACCCGTAAGGGTACAAGGACTGCTGCTAATTAAAATATGGTCCCCGTTGGGATTAGTGAATTGTTCCCCGTGTGTCCCTATCCCTTACCAGGCTGAGGACTGTGAGCAGCCATCCCCTATCCCTTACCAGGCTGAGGACTGTGAGCAGCCAATCCTTATCCCCACTGGCCGAGGACTGAGAGCGGCCATATCCTGTAAATAATTATGTGTTTCTAGTAATTTATAGGAGTCCTTGGTGGATTTACCGGGAATCCTTTGTACAGTTAGTGGAGCGTAACCCAGGATGGACTAAAAGACTGTTAAGGACTCGGGGCAGGACAGACCCCTACCTGGTTACGTCTCCCTGTTTTGGTGAAATGGACACCTTGCTTTTCTTCAAAGACTGCACCCGGTTGCGGACACGCCGTAACCATCTTTATGTGTTTTTCTTATTGTATTATTATTGTTTATACCTTGTTATGTTTTTCTAAAAATATGTTTAGTCCCGGAGTACTAAATTTCACTAGAGGAGAATGTGGCACCCCAGGGGTCTGGTTTCAACAGTAACGGCAGTGTTATGTCTGAGAGCAGGTGGGAGGTCTCTTGGTCAGGAATCCTATGCATGCCACACCTCCTGCCCAGTCCTGGGAGGGGAAGGACTTCCCCTATATAAACCTGGGGCTGAGGCAGGGTTAGAGAGTTGAGAGGGAGAGTTCAGCTAGGAGGAGAAGTAAAGAAGAGAAGCAGCATAGGAAGAAACAACAGGAGCTCTGTGGGAGCAGTGTTACAAAGAGTCAGGGGCTGGCAGCTGCAGAGCTCGCCCTGACTGAGAAGATTTCTTACCGGACCCGGAGTCCGAGGCTGTGGGGACTAACTCCTACCCAGCAGCAGAATCCGTCAGGCAGGGGATTTCAGGTCCTCTGGCCAAGAAACCCGAAGGCACGGTCACACGCATGGGACCAGCACCGCCGTCGTGGAGCGGAAGCTACTAGAAGGCCCCGAGTCACCGGCCATACGGGTGAGCACCACACGGTACACTCAGGGACGTGGGCTACTTATACTCGCTTCTAGCAAGGTAGCCAGAAGAGTATCGTTAGTTTGGGAGGCCTACAACTCCGCCTGGCCAGGGGAGATCCCATCTGCTCAAGGACTGACCAGGCCCCAACCGCTAGCCAGTACTCTGGGAGGGTCTATCCTTGTCACCAGTAAAGACCCTGAACTACACCGCATCGTCTCTGAGTGGTTCCTGCTATCCCCATCATCCACGTCGGCTGCCCTGAGGCCATACCCCTCCCGTTGGGGGTTATACCATCCACGCTGCACCATCCTTCCACCGGCCTCAGCGGTCTGCCCTGCAGCGGCAGCTCCATAGCTGCATTCAACGGGTGGCGTAGTCGTCCATCATCTACCGCTGATACAGCGCCACTTAGTCTGACTCCCTGGGCACGGACCGGATCACCGCCACGAGACTACAACCCTCAAGAGATCCGGCTCCGGGTAAGCTCCCGCGTGCGCAACGCAGCGCGACACAGGCCCAGGGGCGCGTCATATACTTATATACTTAGAAAATTGGTGACATGTTCAATACTTATTTCACCCGCTGTACATTCATAAAAAAAGCTTTAAGCCATCCTTATTGATAGTAGTCATTCATTTGAATGGTCATCATGTACTTCTACATTACCCCTGCAGCATCCATTGTGGGGGAAATGCTTAGATAGCATATCTTATTTCAACCACTGTATTTTGCTCTAGATAAAAATAATAAAAGCAGCGCCATTCACCTTCTTCGGCACCAACATTGCCTCTCTGTTGCAGCTCCTGATCTTTTTGGACAGGCTGCATCAGTGACATCACCACTACTGCACATATGACTGCTGTAGCCAGTCATTGGCCTCAGAGGCCTCGTGTAAACTGTTTCGGCCTAGTGATTAGCTATAGTGGTCATGTTCTCTGTTGTTGTGACTAGAATTGGGCAGATCAATTTATGGGACTCCGGTCCATCGGCCACTGGAGAGATTCACGAGCTACATGGGAGGCTTGCGAATCTTTTACCTTCCGCGATTCTTGGTACGGCTTTTGATTAGCAGGACTGGCGCGATGTCATCATTGCGATGTGGCGCACAGGTGACATTGTGACAGCCCAGTGGGCACACAGCACTGACCTGGCCAATGGACTGGAATCCTGCAAATCGATCTGCCAAACTCTAGTTGGGATTTCATTGCTGCTGCTCCTCAACAAAGGCCAGGAACAGCAACTGAAGGGCACCACTGGAGCAGTAAGGCTGATTTTTTAAGTTTTTTTTTACCTAGAGCAAAGCGATGGTGACTAAAATCTCACTCATTGAAAACCCCTTTAAGTACTCGAGAATACGAGCCACTCTTACAAGATGGTGACCTGTAAGGGTTCTCACATAGCTTCATCTAGAAAGGGTTAAAAGAGTGATTACCGTTTGATGAATTGGGACATCACGTGTTGGTAATCTGTCTGGGATATTTTGAAAAATAAAAGTGAAAGATGAGGAAAAATGACTGAAAGTGATACTAGGGGCTGCAAAGGAATGTTAACAATGATAACTGCTTCACATCCCCTCATGAAGGCCTCTCGCTGACAACTTTTTTCTTGCTGTGTGAAGTTTTTTTTATGCTTTTACCAACTTGTAAAACAGGTGGTCTTCTTATATAATAGAACTTGTCTGACAACAGCTGCATGTCAGCAATTATCATATGCTTTTAAGATGTCAATTATGTTTGCAAATATTGAGTAATAATACGTTGGGGCTGCTCAGAACAAAAAATGATGATCCTAGAATGAGTAAATATTCACACAATTGTTCCTATCGGAAATGTTTACAAAATTAAAGGGGGCTCTTTTCCACCTCTTTATTAATGAAGTTTGTTGTAATAACTTCATCATGGGCATCATGACTACTGGAAAAGCCAAGATTCCTTGACTCTTGAGGAATGGTTTTTATAGAATGGAGGAATAGCTTGCTGACACTGGAGAAGGTAGCCCACATCTAAGTAGATTGTGTAACCTGTCCTCTCCCTGATCATAGTCACAAAAGTTCTTTTTTATTACAAAACGTACAATTGTCAGTGAAGAAAAGCAAAAGAAACAGCAGTCAAGTACAGTATAGCCAGGCCTTTACTGTTAAATCCTATCTGGAGCATAGCATTGGTTCTTGACTGTTCTGTAACTTCCTCTGAAACTCTTTTAACCGTCCCCAACATCATACCCTTTCTTCCAATTTTTTCAGTTCAGTTGTACATTGATTGGGAATTGCCAAATGCGTTTCGGATATGTGTTGTGCTTCTTTTCTTTTTTTCTTTTATTACAAAAAAACAATAAAGAATTAAATTGAAAAATTAAATAAATAACTTGATCATGTTTGCATTGAGTAAGAACAGAGTTCAGTGCCCAGGTGTCATTAGTTTGTCAGGTGTAATTGACAGTCGCTCTGGATCTGGCTATAGAAGGTCACTGTGCTTGGCATTACAGACGCCTTCTTAATCCTTCTTCCTTTAGGACCCAGAGGCAACCTCCCTCCTGTTGCTGATTGACACACCCTTGCCTGGGAGTTAAAAACACTCTGTTTGCTCCAGGGAATCAACTGTGATACTTTCATATACCTTTGTGCAGGCTTGGAGCACTAGCAGTCGGCTAGCTTCTTCTCTGGTAAACTTGGAGGACAGTTGGTGTTTCTTCTCTGGTGTCTGCTCAAGCTAAGTTTATCCCCTTTGTTTGTCTACCTTGCGGTCTTTAGTTTGTAGTGGGGCCTGACCAGTGCTCACACCTCCCCCCCCCTATCTAGGGCCAAGCTCTAGGGACATCCAAGGCTTAGGGTCCTGCTCGGCAATAGGTGTGGAACCTATATAGGGACGATAGGGTAGGCAGGGTGATATTAGATCTGCCTAAAGGTCTCTACTCCCCCTTTCCATAGTGTTTGGGCTTTCTCCCCTTCTTCCCTTCATGTTGCACTTAGTCTTTCCCCTCACTTTGCATGACACCAGGCTGGGCAAATGACCTGATTGAGGAGCACCCATGGAATTCTTAGTCTGTGTTCACATAATGTTTTATCCACTCATCAGTGCCTATGTCAATGGCGTGCTTTAATAATACAGACGGAGTAACTTTGTGGTCTGTCGAACATAATTTTTAGCAGTACCTGCCCATTTGATGTGGGCTGATGATCGAAAGAGTACGAAGTGACTCCGTCTGCAACACTAAAGGTATAGTCTCACAAACAAAGTACATTTTAAGCAAAAAAAGTGTTAAAAAAATGTTCCTGTGCTGAGATAATCATATAAATGTGACCCCTGCTGTGTAGTGTGTAATTGCTGTGTCTCACCATGCAGACCTGCTCTACAGCTCCTGGACAGGAGAAACAACATAAGTCACTTATGATAAGTGACTATACAGATGAAACAGTGAAGGTTCATAGCTGCTGCTTTCAGAGATAGCAAAGGGCTTGACTCATTGTTGAATTTGTACCTTTTTTCTTTAGTTTTTGGTGTTTGTAAACAGTTTATCACTTGTGCCTTATTTTTCATTCAGTTTGAACCTTTTTTAAAGTTTATTATGTACATTAGCCCATTTTTTGTGCGCAATTTTGTTTTTTTGGACAAATGTTCTCTACTCCCACCTGGAGTGATTTTATGTGCGTCTAAAATTTTTGTGCACATTTGAGCGAAACATGCAATTTTTCACTCTAAAAAAGTGCAAAAAAATATAAAAGTCAAAAATAAGGAGCATTATTTTTATTTTACACAAAGTTCATGAACCCTTGGCACTATTTTGAAGAGTTTGGTGTGAAAAAATTATATAATTACCACAAGACAAAAAAATAAAAGTGACTTAAAAAAAACCCTAAAATAATGACCCAAAGGGTCTCAAGAAGCCATAGGAAGACATTACCTTAAATATAAATGACCATCCAAACATAAAAGACGTGCAATTTCTTCTGTCTTGTCTAGTACCTGCATGATATCTATCACTTTTTTCGTGTTGTCCCCTCCTTGTCAATTTACAACAACCCCCCCCCGATCTTAATGAATAAGCTGCAATAACCACATTGATAGAGAATTTGTTTACATTTTCATACATTTTTAAAAGATAATTGGTCAATAAATACAGAATTCAGATTAATCTCTACCTGTTGACATGGACAGTTCCAGAGTCCTTGTTCTTCCTTTGATGACTCACTAATTAGCTATATACAATATATGAGTATACCGTATACCAGCATGTACTTAAGTCTCACCCCTTTCCTTGTTCTTTTGTCCTTGTCTGATCCCCTCTGTCTTTGGTCCCTTTTTCACCAATGTGGGCTTATGCTATATTGTTATCTAGGACTATGAACACATCACGCCATTGGATCTTTTCTTTTTATGTCTATGTAATGGCTTTGAAGTATATTACCCATCGTCTTTGTTGATGTAATTAGAAAAAATAAGGAGACTAAAGGCTCATTCAGACGTCCGAGCCAATCGATCCAAAATCGGACTGCAGTGCCCGGACTGGCCGCGGCTGTCACAACCTGTGTGTGACAGCTTTATGTATTTCTATGAGGTTGTCACACTCGGGTCGGGAGACCCGCGTCCAGTCCGGGCATTTTACTCTAATCTCGAACCTATTTGCAAGGACGTCTGCATGAGCCCAAAGATGGAAATAGTTCATTCTGATTGAACTTTTCCCTGTCTTCACCTGTTGTGAAATGACTTATGTTGTTGATGTGCTTGAGCCAACTTCACAAGGGCTGAATGTTGTTGACTAGACGACTGGGTCAGGGCATCTTTTAAACGACAGATCTTGTAGAGTGTTCCCTTTATGCAGTGGTTGGCACCTACTGGGAGGGAATTTTTCCTCAGGTGAAGATTGGCCAAATCATTTGGGGTTTTTGCCCTCCTCTGGATCAACTTTAGCAATTACAGAACTAACAGGTCGAACTTGATGGACGCAAGTCTTTATTCGGCTTTACAAACTATGTTACTATGTTAACTATGTTACTATGTTACTAAAAGTAGACCCATCAAGGGCAGCCTGTGATGGGGTGTGTGACAGAGCAGGCAGGGACAGCAGGCGGTGAACAATCCAACAAGTTTTATTGGGACTGGGAGAAAATAACGCCAAATGTAGATATGGTGGCCACACAATAAAGGACAAATCCGGGGGCGCCACCTGGTAATCCGACGCCAAGGAGAATGCAACAACAGTCTTTAGACTAGTTCCTCAAATCCATCACGGTGGCAAGACGTCACAATCCTACCTAGCAATGGAACTCCATACACGGCACCAGGACCTTATCTCAGCAACAGATCCTAGCCCTTCACAAGACACAGCACCAACTAACAAGTCAAACTTGTGGCTCAGTGTTCCACCTCTCTTGGGATCAGCCCCCTTGTTGGGCAGGGATAATCACACCCACCCCCTTAACCATAGCTCAAAGGATGAAGAAGCTTCCAGAAGGTCAGTCTCCAGCCTGTCTGCAGAGCTGTGTATTTAAGGTTATCCCCCTTCAGAGAGGAACAAAGACACATGTGCCCCCACCATATGCAGGACAGGAAATGCTAATGTAGGCCTGATTACAGTATGGTCCGTGAAAACAAACTGGGGGGGGAGACACTGTTACACAGCCAATTAAATTGGTGGTAGGTTCATGTGCCACCAGGGCTCATTCTGTAAATGGGAAGCAAATGTTAGACAGTTTGGTTTGATCTAATAAAAGAGCTAACTGATAAAAAATGTAATGGGTTACTACATTTTTTTTTTTATAAATGATTCTCTATTTTTGGGATAGGGGATAAACTTGCTGATGGGACCCCAGCAATCCCAAGGACTTTAGAGCCCTAGAGCATTCTGAATGGATTGTAGATGCGCATGCACTGTGTCCGTTCACTACATCGCTTGGCTAGTCCCATAGACAATGAATGCAATGGAAGCCGCATGTGCGCACCTCCACTTCATTCAAGACAGGACTTCAGATACCTAGTGGTTGGTCCCCCAGCGATCAGCACGCTATTCCCTATCCCATATATACGAATCAACTTGGGCTTTTGGTAATAACCATTTATTGTTGGACACCTTCAGGGAATCCATGTCTAGATGATTCAAAACTGTTTTGGTGGCAAAAAGGGATTCAAATAATATATGTCAGTTGGTTTTAATGTTGTCGCTGATTGATATATGTCTACGCACAAGTGTCAATTTATGAATGTACATTTGTGTGCTCCCATTCTGCTCTCGCTGTTGAGGAGCAGTCATATTTGGCCCAGATGAGTCCAATATCTCTGCACCCCCTAACTACACACATTGGGGATGCACTAGTGATTCCCTGCTTCGATACATAATTTTTAGACATTTTTTGTTATAAAATTACATTATATTTTTGCATGCTTTATAGGTTTGCACTCCACATAATGCAATAAATAGTTCTTTTTGCTGTTTTATGATCAACTTATCTAAAATACATGATCAGAAGGTCTAAGATTTCAGACTTGTACGAAACTACACGAATCACGATCAATTTAAGATAATAAAATGTTGCAATATTACATTGAAATACACACGAGGAACAAAGAAGACAGTTTTTCACAGTGTCATTTGGAGGGTTAAAAACTGTAAAATCTGTTATATGACTGAGAATCACGAACAAATGCAGATCACAGACCTTGGATGTGCCTGTTTATAGTCTAAACTTGGGAAAAGCCATTGTGAGAATTACCAGATGGTGAATGGGACCAATGCTATACAAGATATTTCACTGAAGACTTGCCAGCAACAAGATATGTTACCCCACGTTCTCTGTTCCAATAGAAGAGAGCACATAACACATCCAAAACTGCACAAACCAGCTGCCCGATAAAAATATCATGTACCACATTAACCTTTCCTCAGCAGAAGATTAAAAAATAAACTTTTATGGTTAAAGACACATTACCCTGCTGTTACTCTTCTTATATAATTAACAAATCCACATATTAAAAGTGAATATAGTCAAATATAAGATAATATCGCACCCTTAGCTCTTGAAGGGAGCTAATAAAAGCCGCATAAAACCAAAAGTTTTCTGTACTCTGTACCCTTCTAAATAAGGTTTAAAGCATGTCTGTCCTTTCAACCAATATCTATAGAAAAGCAAAGCCTTCTTGTCTTTACTCCCAATAACAAGTTTAAAGTACTTTTGCTATGTATATCACTCCAATATGCCCAGGAGCTGTCCTTTTTCTCTTGCAGTCTTTTCAGTGTGTGGTTCTTCTTCATCAGCAGCATTCTGCCAGCACTATAGGAGCTGGAACTTTGTTCCTTCAGTTCCAAGAATGTATTGTGCCTACCAATGTCAATTGACTTGCCTGTCCTGAACAGAAAGTAAGCCTCTCCGGTATGTCTGTCTTTAGGTTCACCTGGTGAGGTAGATCCTCTAAGCCCCAGGTGTGGGTGGGCTCACGGATCCTGGGCGTTGGTGCGTCAAGCAGGAAAGCATGTGGAAAGCGAGAACTTGGTGCATTTTGGTATCTCAGGAGCTTCAGGACGGATGAAGTGTGACCCAGCAGGAATTGAAGCAAGTTGAAGTACACCATGCCCAGAAGGTGGAGCACACTAAACAGAAAGGTCTAGAGACTCAATCCCAAGACACAGGTGGGTGTGTGTCAACAAGTCTTAAATAGGTCTAGGGAGGTGATGTCATTGATTCACGTTGGGCAACCTGCAAAAACCGACGTGGGGAACAACAGTGGGCAGCAGACCGAGGGGAAGGAAGCGGAGTCAGGGACAAGGTGTGTATCTGTACGTAGTTTGACTGACAGGAGATCAGGAGCAGATCTCATCAAATGAGGTGAAGTTGTCCAAAAGTGCAGCTACCATCAAGCATAACTTGTCATGTCCAAACGCTATTTCTCTGCAAGCATAGGGTTTTTACAAGGGGATGCGGCTTGCAGGATCCTCTGGGGCGTGACTTTACGTTGCTCTGCATAATTACCCTGTGAGCCACAACCCTTATAAAGACAATAAAAATTAGCAATAATTATAAAGGCCCATCTCTGCAACTGGATGGCAGATTTAATAAAAAAAAGAAAACCCGGAATACTCAGGGGAGCAGTGGTAATAAAATAAGAATAAGAGCAAAAAAAAAGTCACTTTTGACCTGATGACAGGTTCTATTTAACCAATGGTTTTAGTGGGGACCTTTGTTTTTATTCCTGGAGAACCAGGGTATTTTTATTGCATTCCAATTGTCATTCATGGTAAACCCAATTGTATCAATTACATCTGATGAATCATTGTTAGGACACCATGCAAGATAACAATGAGTGTTTAGAATCCTTTTTTAAGTTTCAAGAATAGAAGAAAGTCTGATATGGTGGGGAATTGATCTTCAGAGAAGGGGAAGGTGTGCACTAAGAACTAAGAGAGTCCTGGTGTTGAGAATGTGAGGAGCAGATGGATAGGAGATAGTTGTTAAGAAGAGCTAAGGCTACTTGCAGAGGGGTCTCTACAGATATATGAAAGAGACCAATTGTAAAGGGCTATCTGAATAAACCAAGTTTTCAGAATATTAAATTGTACTGGCCGGACAATGGGTAAACCCTGAAGGGATTGTATAGGGTCAGAGGAACAAGAGATGTAATATAATACTGCATTGTGATATGTAGGTCATTCTCACGACCCACTATACTATGTCATGTTGAATTGATACTTTTATTTCATAAAAACAGTTTTATGGGAAAAAAGTATCATTACCCTGAAGAAACTGCCGACCTGAAGGACCTGAATTATTCTCATTAAAAGTGATAAATGCAACGCGTTTCGGTTCTCACATAAAGAATCTTTAACGGGCTTGAACATACAATATAAAAGTGGATGTTTAAAGTTTAGCTGTCATTTTTTTCCGCCATGTTTTTATGTTTAAAATGTATCCGCTATTTTATAAAATGTTTAATATATTACAGGCGTTACATAGTGTTGTTGATTGCTGGGAGGCCAGATTCTGAGACCCCTATCGCTCTTAAGTAGTGTTGAGCGATACCTTCCGATATCGGGAAATATCGGATCGGATTGGATCGGACCGATACCGAAAAAGTATCGGATATCGCCGATTCCGATACCGGAAACCAATGCAAGTCAATGGGACATAAATATCGGAATTAAAATAAACCCTTTCTTTCCTTGTAGGTTATTTCTACATGAAGGAAAACAACTAAGAATAATGTATAATGTATTGGGGGAGGTGGGGGAGACAATAAAGGCATAGAGGTTTAGCCCAGTCAAATGGAATAGCAGGAATTACTATTTTTTTTATTATGTTCTGAGTTACGGAAATATTAACTATGTTAAGTATTTTTATATTTTGTCAGATATTTATGTTTCACTACTTCCATGCTCTTCACCTTCTTTTTTACTTCTCCCACACTTTCTCCTTCATCATCCTCAGCATCTTTTTCATCCACTTCTTCTTCACCTTCTTCTTCTTCACCTTCTTCGTATTATTCTTTTTTTTACATTCTTCATATTCTACTTCTTCATCTTCTTCATATTCTTCTTCTTCATCATATTCTTATTTGTGACAGGCATTCCTGTAGTTGTTATCTATAAAAGGTTGGACATTACACCTTTCGTTCTGCCCGTCACAAAAGATTTACAACAGGATTTGTCCGCGTTCAGTTTGGCCTGCAGCAGCAGTCTTTTCCAGGGGCACCACGAGGAGGAACGGACTCACCCCCATACACTGCTTAGTCATCTTCTGCTTATAATTTAGATATTATCTTTTGCTCTGATTTTTAGTCTTATGCTTAATGTTCTTCCGCTTTTTGTTCTGCAGCTTCTTGTATTTCTGCTTCTTGGTTTTCTGTCTCTTGTTCTTCTGTATCTTGGTGCTTGTCTTCTCTTCTTTGTCTTCTTGGTCAACTTCTTCAGGGTCATCTTCTTGGTCTTCTTCGGGGTGGTCTTCAGGGTCGTCGTCTTCGGGGGTCCTCGTCTTCGGGGTCCTCGTCTTCTTCGTGTTGGTCTTCTGGGTCCTCATCTTCAGGGTCCTCGTCTTCTTCGGGGTGGTCTTCAGGGTCCTCGTCTTCTTCGGGGTGGTCTTCAGGGTCCTCGTCTTCAGGGTCATTGTCTTCGGGGTCCTCGTCTTCTTAGGGTTGGTCTTCAGGGTCCTCGTCTTCAGGGTCCTCGTCAGGGAGATCCAGAGTGATTACCAAGAACCATTTCAAAAAGCTTGAACTTGGAAATGTAGCAGAAGGTACAAGAAAGCTGAGGAACTACCGAGGACCAGCTGACGGTACTGGAACCCGGATGGGTAGCAGAAGGTACAAGAGCCAATGGAACTACCGAGGACCAGCTGATGTTACTGGAACTCGGTTACTAAGCAGGAGGTACCTGTGCCAGAAAGCACTACCAAGGACCAGCAGACGTTGGTGGAACTTGGATACCGAGAAGGAGGCACCTAATCCAAAGGCACTGCCGAGAACCAGCTGACGGTACTGGAACCCGGATGGGTAGCAGAAGGTACCCATGTAAAAAAAAGTTCAAGGCCGTGAGCCGGCCGCAGTTACCAAAACCCACAGTCCTACAGGGGGTGCTTGTCCTATTGGCACTATGGAACCAGCCTTCATTGCCAGATCCCGCAGCCCACATAGGAGTCACCTAAACTGCAGGCACCATAGAGTCGGCTAACCCGACCGCAACACGACAGGACAACGCATTGGAGGCAAAGTGACGTTGACACTACCCGGAAACAGCTGGCGTGCTGGAACCAGGCTGGGCAGGAGGGAGTACCCGTGCCAAAGACACTGCCGAGAACCAGCTGACGGTACTGGAACCCGGATGGGTAGCAGAAGATACAAGAGCAAATGGAACTACCGAGGACCAGCTGACGGTACTGGAACCCGGATGGGTAGCAGAAGGTACAAGAGCCAATGGAACTACCGAGGACCAGCTGATGTTACTGGAACTCGGTTACTAAGCAGGAGGTACCTGTGCCAGAAAGCACTACCAAGGACCAGCAGACGTTGGTGGAACTTGGATACCGAGAAGGAGGCACCTAATCCAAAGGCACTGCCGAGAACCAGCTGACGGTACTGGAACCCGGATGGGTAGCAGAAGGTACCCATGTAAAAAAAAAGTTCAAGGCCGCGAGCCGGCCGCAGTTACCAAAACCCACAGTCCTACAGGGGGTGCTTGTCCTATTGGCACTATGGAACCAGCCTTCATTGCCAGATCCCGCAGCCCACATAGGAGTCACCTAAACTGCAGGCACCATAGAGTCGGCTAACCCGACCGCAACACGACAGGACAACGCATTGGAGGCAAAGTGACGTTGACACTACCCGGAAACAGCTGGCGTGCTGGAACCAGGCTGGACAGGAGGGAGTACCCGTGCCAAAGACACTGCCGAGAACCAGCTGACGGTACTGGAACCCGGATGGGTAGCAGAAGATACAAGAGCAAATGGAACTACCGAGGACCAGCTGACGGTACTGGAACCCGGATGGGTAGCAGAAGGTACAAGAGCCAATGGAACTGCCGAGAACCAGCTGGCGGTGCTGGAGCCCAGGGTAAATACTAAAAACAGAGGAGCCAGAGGTGTATTTGGAGGAGGTTTTAAATCCGTAGTACAGTGGATGTGGACAAAGCAGGAGAATTTGCCGGACACACAGCTGGGGATCAGCTGACGTTACTGAACCCCAATAACGCTGGAGCAAGCGTTGACTGTGCAGACGGCACTTCTGAGCAGCAACTAGCGGTATTGGAGCCCAGGGTAAATACTAAAAACGGAGGAGCCAGAGGTGTAATTGGAGCAAGTTTTAAATAAGTAGCACAGTGAATATGGACAGAGCAGGAGAAATTGCCGTGAACACAGCAGGGGAACAGCTGACGTTACCGAACCCCAATAACACCGCAGCAAGTGTTGACTGTGCAGACGGCACTTCCGAGCGCCAACTGGCGGTGCTGGAGCCCAGGGATAAGAATGAAAACAGAGGAGCCAGAGGTGTAATTGGAGCAACTTTAAAATGTGTAGTACAGTGGATGTGGACAAAGCAGGAGAAATTGCCGTCCGTACAGAAGGGGAACAGCTGACGTTACCGAACCCCAATAACACGGCAGCAAGTGTTGACTGTGCAGACAGCACTTCCGAGCGCCAACTGGCGGTGCTGGAGCCCAGGGATAAGAATAAAAATAGAGAGGAGCCAGAGGTGTAATTGGAGCAAGTTTTAAATAAGTAGCACAGTGAATATGGACAGAGCAGGAGAAATTGCCGTGAACACAGCAGGGGAACAGCTGACGTTACCGAACCCCAATAACACGGCAGCAAGTGTTGACTGTGCAGACAGCACTTCCGAGCGCCAACTGGCGGTGCTGGAGCCCAGGGATAAGAATAAAAATAGAGAGGAGCCAGAGGTGTAATTGGAGCAAGTTTTAAATAAGTAGCACAGTGAATATGGACAGAGCAGGAGAAATTGCCGTGAACACAGCAGGGGAACAGCTGACGTTACCGAACCCCAATAACACCGCAGCAAGTGTTGACTGTGCAGACGGCACTTCCGAGCGCCAACTGGCGGTGTTGGAGCCCAGGGATAAGAATGAAAACAGAGGAGCCAGAGGTGTAATTGGAGCAACTTTAAAATGTGTAGTACAGTGGATGTGGACAAAGCAGGAGAAATTGCCGTCCGCACAGCAGGGGAACAGCTGACGTTACTGAACCCCAATAACACGGCAGCAAGTGTTGACTGTGCAGATGGCACTTCCGTGCGCCAACTGGCGGTGTTGGAGCTCAGGGATAATACTGAAAACAGAGGAGCCAGAGGTGTAATTGGAGCAACTTTAAAATCTGTAGTAGTGAGAATGTGGACAGAGCAGGAGAAATTGCCGTCCGCACAGCAGGGGAACAGCTGACGTTACTGAACCCCAATAACATGGTAGCAAGTGTTGACTGTGCAGACGGCACTTCCGAGCGCCAACTGGCGGTGTTGGAGCTCAGGGATAATACTGAAAACAGAGGAGCCAGAGGTGTATTTGGAGGAGGTTTTAAATCAGTAGTACAGTGGATGTGGACAGAGCAGGAGAAATTGCCGTCCGCACAGCAGGGGAACAGCTGACGTTACTGAACCCCAATAACACGGCAGCAAGTGTTGACTGTGCAGACGGCACTTCCGAGCGCCAACTGGCGGTGTTGGAGCTCAGGGATAATACTGAAAACAGAGGAGCCAGAGGTGTAATTGGAGCAACTTTAAAATCTGTAGTAGTGAGAATGTGGACAGAGCAGGAGAAATTGCCATCCGCACAGCAGGGGAACAGCTGACGTTACTGAACCCCAATAACATGGTAGCAAGTGTTGACTGTGCAGACGGCACTTCCGAGCGCCAACTGGCGGTGTTGGAGCTCAGGGATAATACTGAAAACAGAGGAGCCAGAGGTGTATTTGGAGGAGGTTTTAAATCAGTAGTACAGTGGATGTGGACAGAGCAGGAGAAATTGCCGTCCGCACAGCAGGGGAACAGCTGACGTTACTGAACCCCAATAACACGGCAGCAAGTGTTGACTGTGCAGACGGCACTTCCGAGCGCCAACTGGCGGTGTTGGAGCTCAGGGATTACAGTTCAGGTGGTAGAAACATGAACAGAACAGGAGACCTGGATACTGTTGCCAACCAATTATTTATTCTGGAAGAGGACTGGCAAATTCATGAGAGATCCAGGCCTTGTTCATTTTGAGAAAAGTAAGCCGGTCAACGTTATCGGAGGATAGTCGCATGCGACGGTCTGTTAGTACACCACCTGCGGCACTAAAGACGCGTTCCGATAATGCACTAGCAGCAGGGCAAGCTAGCACCTCCAGTGCATACTGACTAAGCTCTGGCCATGTATCCAGCTTACAGACCCAAAACTTGAAGGGAGAAGAGCCGTCTGGGAGTACACTAAGAGGGCAAGACATGTAGTCTGTCACCATCTGACGGAAACGTTGCCTCCTGCTGACTGGAGCCGTCTGTGATGGTGTAGACATTTGTGGCGGCGGGGACACAAAACTTTGCCACATTTCGGCCATACTGGTCTTGCCTTGTGCTGAGGCGCTGCTTCTGCTCCCTCTTTGTGCAGAGCTTCCTCCACTGCCTCGACGCACTGAGCTGCTTTGTAAAGCACTAGCAGCACTGCTCTCGGTTGGAATGGAGAACATGATGGAATGAACCAGTGCGTCTTGGTACTCCCGCATTTTACGCTCCCGGTTCAACGGTGTTATGAGGCTTTGTAAGTTGTCCCGGTAGCGAGGATCTAGGAGGGTGGACACCCAATAATCAGCCGTGTTGAGAATGTGGGCGATGCGGCGGTCGTTTCTCAGGCACTGCAGCATGAAATCAACCATGTGCTGCAGACTGCCAACTGGCCAAGAAACGCTGTCCCCTGCTTGAGGCGTGATCTCTGCCTGCTCTGCATCACCCCACCCTCGCTCTAGATACTGACTACTAGAGCATTGTGTACCTCCCTCCTCTGGACAGATGTCTTCCTCATCCATTGACTCCTCCTCATCCTCCTCACAAAGTGTCCCCTGCCTAGGCCTTTGTGAGGAACCACGTTGCGCAGACTGTAGAGAAGCAGATGGCATTTGTGACTCCTCATCCTCCACCTCTTCCAAAACCTCGTCCCTTAGTGCTTGCAGTGTTTTTTCAAGCAGGCAGATAAGGGGGATAGTCATGCTGACTAGTGCATCATCTGCACTCGCCATCCGCGTGGAATAATCGAAGGCACGCAAAACGTGGCAAATGTCCTTCATAGAGGCCCACTCAGTGGTGGTGAAGTGTGAACGGCGCGCACTGCGACTTGTTTGCGCCTGCTGCAGCTGGTACTCCATTACTGCTGCCTGCTGCTCACACAACCTCTCCAACATATGTAACGTTGAATTCCACCTGGTGGGTAGGTCACATATGATGCGATGTTCCGGAAGACATAATCGGCGCTGCAGAGCTGCAATGCGTGATCTTGCATTGCTGGAACGCCGCAAGTGAGTGCACTCTATGCGGACCTTGTGAAGCAGTGCATCAAGATCCGGATAGTCCCTCAAAAAACTCTGCACGACCAAGTTGAGCACATGTGCCAGACATGGGATGTGAGTGAGGTTGCCTAGGCCCAGAGCTGCCACCAGATTTCGGCCATTGTCACACACTACCATGCCTGGCTGGAGATTCGCTGGCACAAACCACACGTCACTCTGCTGCTTGATGGCATTCCAGAGCTCCTGCGCTGTGTGGCTTCGATTCCCCAAAGAAATTAATTTTAATACGGCCTGTTGACGTTTGGCCACGGCTGTGCTCATATCGGTCATCATAACAGGTAACCGTTCACGGGTCGATGTGGAGGTAGACCGTGACGGCTCCTGCAGCGCTGATTCAGAGGAACTGGAGTATGAGGAGGAGTCAATGTGTACAGACTGGATTCCTGCAATCCTTGGAGTTGGCAGAACACGTACAGCGCCACTCTCAAGATCTGTACCCGGCTCCACAACATTTACCCAATGGGCAGTGAGGGAAAGGTATCGTCCCTGTCCATGCTTACTGGTCCACGCATCAGTGGTCAGGTGGACCTTGCTACTGACGGCGTTTTGTAGCGCATGTTTAATTTTTCCCTCCACATGATGTTGCAGGGCAGGGACGGCTTGCCTGCTGAAATAAAAGCGGCTGGGCACGTTGTATTGTGGGACTGCCAATGCCATAAAGTTACGGAATGTGTCAGTCTCCACCAGCCTGAATGATAGCATTTCAAGGGCCAGTAGTTTAGCAATGCCAGCATTCAGAGCCTGTGCTCGGGGGTGGTTTGCCGAGTATGGGCGCCTTTTCTCCCATGCCCGTGCTAACGATGGCTGTAGACTGGCCTGGGAGTGTGAGGATGACTGGGAAAGTGGTGCTGTGGGTGGAATTACACTGTGTCTCTGTACAACAGTGCCAGAGATTCTTCCATGGCGATCCTGTGAGGAAGCCGAACCAGCTGTGTGTGAGCTGGAGGAAGAGGCTACAACACGAGCTGAAGAGGTGGTAGGTGGTGCTGTAGGTTGGCCTAGGTCTTCAGTGTGTTTGTGTAACTCCACCACGTGCTTGGTCCGCACATGTTTCCACATATTTGTGGTATTGAGGTTGCTGACACTTTTCCCTCTTTTCACCTTCTGATTACACAGCTTGCATTTGACAAAGCAAATGTCATCTGCAACTGTGTCAAAAAAGGACCAGGCACTGCAAGTCTTGGGAGCGCCCGCTTTGGATTTTGGAAGAGCCATGCTCCTAATGGGTGCCGAAGTGGAGGCTACAGGCAACCAAGTCTGCCCCCTCCCTCTCCCTCCTTTTTTGGCCGTTCGGGGAATCTCTTCCTCAGAGCTGCTCCCACCACCTTCCTGTCCCTCACGCCATGATGGGTCAAGGACCTCATCATCTACACCACCCTCTTCAAACAACTGCTTCTCCTGGGTAGTCTCGACAGCACAGTACGCACCAGAAAGTGGCACCTGAGTCTCATCATCAGATGCGTACTGAGGTGTGCTGCTGACCATAGGCACTGGCCCACCCGCCTCTTCAGATTCAGAGAGACAAAACGGTTGCGCATCACTGAATACTACCTCTTCTTCAAATTCTCGAATTCTGCTTGGCTGGCCCCCTCTTTCCAAGCCAAGAGATTCAGAGAACAGAAGTAGAGATGGCTCCTGTCCAGGGCTCTCTGACTGCCTGGGCAATTTGGCAGGTGGTGAAGAGACAGATGGGTGCTCTTCAGTGCTCAGGACCTGAGAGGATCTGGAACTAATTGAAGTCGATGCGTTAGCTGCCATCCATCCGACAACGGCTTCAATTTGGTCCTCGCGCAGCAGTGGGGTACAGCTAGCTCCTACAAAGCTGCGCATAAAGGACTGTTCCCTGGTAAAACTGGGGGATGCTGAGTCACTGGTGCCCGCAGCAGGCACAGAATCCCCACGTCCTCTCCCTGCAGGCACAGAATCCTCACGTCCTCTCCCTGCAGAAACTCCACGCCCACGCCCACGCCCACGCCCACGACCACATGCCTTACTCCCTGCCTTCTTCATCTTGGTAGACTGATAAAGATAGGCAGAAAAGTACTAAGGGCTTAGTGTGCTTATTCCTGAACAGCTGCTAACAGGTATAAGAAACACTAATTTTATAAAGTGTGGACTAGACTTTAATATGAGCTAATGTGGCCTACACAACTGTAAAGTGGAGTGTTTGGTGAACTTTATTTAGGTTTTTTTTTGTCACAAAAAGACACTGGATGTGCCTAAAGATGTAATAACGATAGTATCACAAACTTTTTGTAGCTATTACAATGTAGGAAGGTAACCTACAATGCAATAGATGAGGCTGCAAAAAATAGGCTAATACTAATCTGGCTGGGGCTGCAGGGCCCAAGGCTGCAGAAAGGCTCCTCTATCTACTCCTATATAGTGTGTTTGGAATCAATTTAGCTGAATACGGATGGAACCACCACACTAATAGGAGATATCAGGAAAAATTATGAATTGGCAATAAAGGACAATGTATGAGGCAGTGACACACACTGAGTGCACTACAACCAGACGTGGCTGAAGCACACACTACAGGGTGAGCTGCACTCACACACCAGACCTTGCAGACAGCGGTGAACAGTACAGATGCAGAGCACTGTGCACTAGCGCTGCAAGACCAAAAAAATTTCTCTATCTACTCCTATATAGTGTGTTTGGAACCAATTTAGCTGAATACGGATGGAACCACCACACTAATAGGAGATATCAGGAAAAATTATGAATTGGCAAAAAACGACAATGTATGAGGCAGTGACACACACTGAGTGCACTACAACCAGACGGGGTTGAAGCACACACTACAGGGTGAGCTGCACTCACACACAGAGACCTTGCAGACAGCGGTGAACAGTACAGATGCAGAGCACTGTGCACTAGTGCTGCAAGACGGAAAAAAATGTCTCTATCTACTCCTATATAGTGTGTTTGGAACCAATTTAGCTGAATACAGATGGAACCACCACACTAATAGGAGATATCAGGAAAAATTATGAATTGGCAAAAAAGGACAATGTATGAGGCAGTGACACACACTGAGTGCACTACAACCAGACGTGGCTGAAGCACACACTACAGGGTGAGCTGCACTCACACACACAGACCTTGCAGACAGCGGTGAACAGCACAGGGAACTGTGCACTAGCACTGCAAGGCACAGTGATTTAGAAAGTAGCTTGGGTAAAGCAGAATAGACCAAATAGGTAGCTAAAACTGCCCCTCAGAACAACAGCGTCCTATCCCTAACTGAATTCACAGCAGAGTGAGCTCAAAATGGCGGCGGTGGCTTTTATAGTGCATCATGACATCATTTCAGCAGCCAATCACAGCCATGCCATTAGTTAAGATGCCTACATGCCTAACAGGATGTGCCCACACTTCTTAGGATCCTCATTGGCTGAATAAAATGAAAATGTCTCATTGCATTATGGGAACTTCCGATTCCGGTATACGATATTGCAAAAGTATCGGAATTAAGTATCGGAATTCCGATACCGCGAATATCGGCCGATACCCGATATTTCAGTATCGGAATGCTCAACACTACTCTTAAGTCTATACACCACTCTGTGAAAGTGAAAATAGAGACTCGTAGACCTACTACTGCACCTGTACAGGAGCTACACACTTTAGAAAGGTGTTTTAACTGATCGGTTGGGGTCTCAGGATCTGTACCCCCACAGACCAGACACAATATTCAGCACCTGTAATACATAGAATTTTTTAGAAACTGACTCCTACATTAAACATAAAACCATGGCGGATAACCACTGGAAATGGGTGAATAGTGCCAAATACGTCATCCTAAAATCCAGTGATCATCATGAATCCAACCATTTAGAACAACTATTTATGAAAAAGAAACATAGTCCTTAAATGTTAAAAGTCCAAGTGCTGAGCAAAACTACTACTCAGACGAGCGTATAAAAAATTGTCTCTTTTCATTCATAAAAAATATGGATGATTTTCATCCGTATTCTCTTCCATATTGCGTCTGTATCCTTGTGTTTGCTTTTATACATCAACGTTTAAGGAAAAAAAATTACAAGTCCAAATACAGTTTACTACGTTGATGTGAAAAAGGAGCAATCAGCTCACCTGTCTGGGTGCACGGCAAAATACGCCAGTAATAGCAACAGTCCAAATGATAGCCGGCACTCACATCTTCTTAAAATAATTGCTTTATTGATCCAGTAGTATAAAAATGGATGAAAAAATGGTTAAACACAAAAGCACAAAAATTTAAATGGCAGAAAAGAAATATCTTCTGCGCTCCCCGGCAACATGTTTCAGACCTACATGGTCCTTTGTCAAGCCAAGTTTCCTATGTTAATAATTGTACCAAATCCGTAAAAAACAGATGCAATAAGGATGATTTATATCGCATTCAATTTCTTTGAGAACCTATAGGCTTAAATAAGAGCGCCTGATCTGAAAAATGGAAGAGAATAATGCTTGGTACAATTTTTCCCACATGGACATACAATCATCTGAACAGTCCTGTGTGCTGATCTTAACAATGACATCACATCTACATATAATACGCTCTTCTGAATGAGCCCTTGAGTTGCGTTCACATGTTGCAGTCATTTTGCAGCTTTCATCCACGACAGCCCTGTACCGCTGCAGTCTTATCACTGCTTCCCTGCCCAACTGCTTAATCTTGCAGGGGAACAACTGTGCCACGTGAAAAACTGCGCAGAAAATACGATCAGCCGTGTGGTCTTGCAAGTGAAACAGCTGGTTTTCTGCAATATTAAGAGATCGTAAAGGAACAGTGAGAAGACCGAAGCGGTACAGAGCTGCTGTGGCTAAAAGTTGCAAAATGACTGCAACATCTGATCACTGTCAAAGAACACGTGCCCATGATGAGTAGTTGTTGAGTTTTTGATTTTGCAGATTTTCTGCAATGCTTTTGCAACTGTTAGGTAAATTAAGTTACTTGCGTTTTTTCATTGTATTTCTGAGTGTGGTTTTGAACGACGCTATATCAGGATGGGTGGCATTATACCAGTATTGGGGACATTATATCAGAATGAGGACAATATGCCAGAAAGGGGACATTATACCAGTATGGAGACATTATACCAGGATAGGCCCATTATACCAGAATGGAGGACATTATACCAGAATTGAAGACATTATACCACAATAGGGGACATTATATCAAGATGAGGACATTATACCAGAATGGGGACACTATACCAGTATGGGGGATATTATACCAGGTTGGGGGACATTATACAGAATTGGGGATATTATACCAGGATGGGGGACATTATACCAGAGTGGGAACATTATACAAAGATGTGGACATTTTACTAGAATAGGGACATTATACCAGAATTGGGGATATTATACCTGGATGGGGGACATTATACCAGAATGGGGACATTATACCAAGATAGGGACATTTTACTAGAATAGGTACATTATACCAGAATTGGGGACATTATACCAGGATTGGGGAAATTATACAAGAATGGGGATATTATACAAGACTGGGGGACATTATTTAAGGAAAGGGACATTATAGCAGGATAGGGGACATTATACCAGAACGGGGAACATTATACCAGAATGGGGGACATTATACCAGGATAGGGGACATTATACCCGAACGGGGAGCATTATACCAGAATGGGGACATTACATCAGGATGGGGGACATTATACCAAGATAGGGACATTATACCAGAATGAAGACATTATACCAGGATGAAGACATTATACCAGTATGGGGACATTATACCAGAATTGGGGATGTTATTAGTGTTGAGCGAGCACTAAAATGCTCGGGTGCTCGAAGCTCAGGCCGAGCTCACCGTGATACTCGGGTGCTCGACCCGAGCAACGAGCCCAATGTTAGTCTACGGGAGACCCGAGCATTTTTGCGGCGGCACCCCCGGCAGTCTGTAGGAAGCCTAAAAAGTGCCCAAAACGATAGTGACAGTGCTCAAATGACATGGGGACAGCATGGGGATCGCTCCAGGAAGCATTTCTGACCCCTAGGTCACTGCTGTCAACAACGTGGTCAGAAATATTAAGCCGCTTTTACTGGCTGACAATAAAACGTCCAAAAACTAAACTGAAACTGCTTTCCTGTGAAATATGTTAAGGAACATCCTTTCCAGGGTAAAGACTTGTGTATAAGGTAAAATAAATAACCAAAAATTAAAATACTCCTCCACACCTTGGGCTATGTTCACAAGTAGCATTTTTTATGCGTTTTTGCACTTTTGTATTGCTTTCAACCGTGACAAATGCATTCACCGGGAAATGTCATTTTAACATTTTACAGCCTTATCTGGCCATGTGCTGTGTGACACATGCATACAGTGCTGAAAAGACATGGGAACAGCATGGGGAAGACCCATGGAAGCATCTCTGACACCCAGGTCACTGCCTAAAAGTGTGCCCATCAGAAGTGATCCTTGCGCATCAGAAGATGCAGACTTGCAACTATCCCCGTGCAAGTCCTTGTCCCAGGGCAGTGTTCAATTGTACCTCCCCCATTCCTTGCAATGCAAGCGCAAGTATGCAGCCTGCCACCCTCCCACCCCCAGGCTGCAATACCATACTGCTTGCTTGCACTTGAAATTGGGCCTTTTAGGCATGTGGAGGCGGAATCTGGCCACCACGTCATGGCTGCGTCAGCGGCCTGGTATCCATACTCAGTCCCCAGCCGCCCGGCGGCCAGGTGTCCACGCTTGGTCCCCAGACGCCATGGGGCGGCCGGGTGTCCATACTCGGTCCCCAGCCACCCCACTGCCGGGTGCCCACACATGGTCCCCAGCCGCCTGGGGGCAGCCTGGTGTCCATAAACGGTCCCCAGCCAGCCCTATTTGTCCCTGTGCACCTTATACACAAGCGCGCATACCAAAACATTACCTGTGCCCTCCCCATTGCATTTAGTGGGAAGGACAGCCTAACCACAAACACCTGGGCAAGTGAATGTGGCCAGGGATGGTCCATCTCACTGACGCCTTCACACTGGGTTAATATTGTGGAAGCCAGGACACAGGTGGACACTGGGATGCAACACGTCCTCCAGACATAGAGGATTGCGGGTCCAGGGTCAAGCATGCTTCAACACAAAGTTCAGAAGGTAGACAGAAGCAGTGGTCGGCCTCCTACACAACGAGTAAATTATTCATGATCATGAGGCCATCCATCTCCTTAGCTTTCTGTTCCTTGGAATGCAAGCGCATGTATGTAGTAGCGGCTAGGCCTGAGTTGGTCAGTGTTTTGGCGCATATCTTACCTCCTCCGAGGATTGCTGGATGTTTTCCTGCTACTATCCCAGTTCTATGACTCCCGTTAAAACAAAGCTTCAGGTGATGAATGATGGATGAGGTGGTGGAAAAGGAGAAAGAGCAGGAGGAACAGGGACCATTCACATCAATATCAGGCCAGTCAACCACACATGTCTTGTAGGATATGTTTCTGTACCAAAAGGAGCGGTTCGGCTACACAGTCATAGGGCATACAGTGAGTGCAATGCCTACCAAAAATTTCGAGGCACTCCAATGCCCCTTGGAAGTGACATGGAGGTCAGAGGGCCTTAACTAGACCATTTTTTCCATTTATAGCAACTGGGTCTCCTGTACACTGTTGGCCTAAGCAGTGAATGGAAAGCTTTCCAAAAATTATGAGGAACTGCAATGCCCCTTGAAACAGACGTGGATTACAGCGTACTAAAAACCTTCTACCCATTATTGGGGAGTGGGTCTCCCTTAGTGTTCGCCTATGCATTGAAAAGCAAAAGCTGACTAAAATTAGGAGGAAATGCAATGCCCGTTAGAAGAGTCGTGGAGGTTAGAGGTAATTAAAAACAACATTTCAATGCCCCTTGGAAGAGCTGTGGAGTGCAGAGTGGTTTAACAAGATGGTTTTAATGCCCCTTGGAAGAGACGTGGAGGTCACAGTAGCTTAACAAGACGGTTTTAATGCCCCTTGGAAGAGATGTGGAGTTCAGAGTGGTTTAACAAGACGGTTTTAATGCCCCTTTGAAGAAACGTGGAGGTCCCAGTGGAAAAAAAAGACAATGTCAATGCCCCTTGGAATAGTGGTGGAGGTAGCAGTGGAATAAAAATACAATACCAATGCCCCTTGGAAGAGTGATGGATGTCGCAATGGAATAAAAAGACAATATCAATGCCCCTTGGAAGAGTGGTGGAGGTCCCAGTGGAATAAAAAGACAATATCAATGGACCTTGGAAGAGTGGTGGAGGTCCCAGTGGAATAAAAAGACAATATCAATGCCCCTTGGGAGAGACGTGGAGGTCACAGTAGGTTAACAAGACAATTTTAATGCCCCTTGGAAGAGACGTGGAGTTCAGAGTGGTTTTACAAGACAGTTTTAATGCCCCTTGGAAGAGACGTGGAGGTCACAGTAGCTTAACAAGACGGTTTTAATGCCCCTTGGAAGAGACGTGGAGTTCAGAGTGGTTTAACAAGACAGTTTTAATGCCCCTTGGATGAGACGTGTAGGTCGCAGTGGAATAAAAAGACAATATCAATGCCCCTTGGAAGAGACGTGGAGTTCAGAGTGGTTTAACAAGATGGTTTTAATGCCCCTTGGAAGAGATGTGGAGGTCCCAGTGGAATAAAAAGACAATATCAATGCCCCTTGGAAGAGTGGTGGAGGTCACAGTGGAATAAAAAGACAATATCAATGACCCTTGGAAGAGACATGGAGGTCACAGTAGCTTAACAAGACGATTTTAATGCCCCGTGGAAGAGACGTGGAGTTCAGAGTGGTTTAACAAGACGATTTTAATGCCCCTTGGAAGAGACGTGGAGGTCACAGTAGCTTAAAAAGACAATTTTAATGCCCCTTGGAAGAGACGTGGAGGTCACAGTAGCTTAACAAGACAGTTTTAATGCCCCTTGGAAGAGATGTGGAGTTCAGAGTGGTTTAACAAGACGGTTTTAATGCCCCTTGGAAGAGACGTGGAGGTCACAGTGGTTTAACAAGACGGTTTTATTGGCCCTTGGAAGAGATGTGGAGGTCAGAGTGGTTTAACAAGACAGTTTTAATGCCCCTTGGAAGAGTGGTGGAGGTCGCAGTGGAATAAAAAGACAATATCAATGCCCCTTGGAAGAGTGTTGGAGGTTACAGTGGAATAAAAAGACAGTATCAATGCCCCTTGGAAAAGTAGTGGAAGTCGCAGTGGAGTAAAAAGACAATATCAATGCCCCTTGGAAGAGACGTGGAGGTCACAGTGGCTTAACAAGACGATTTTTATGCCCCTTGGAAGAGACGTGGAGTTCAGAGTGGTTTAACAAGACTGTTTTAATGCCCCTTTGAAGAGAAGTGGAGGTCCCAGTGGAATAAAAAGACAATATCAATGCCCCTTGGAAGAGTGGTGGAGGTTACAGTGGAATAAAAAGAAAATATCAATGCATCTTGGAAGAGTGGTGGTGGTCGCAGTGGAATAAGAAGACAATATCAATGCCCCTTGGAAGAGTGTTGGTGGTCACAGTGGAATAAGAAGACAATATCAATGCCCCTTGGAAGAGATGTGGAGGTCACAGTAGCTTAACAAGATGATTTTAATGCCCCTTGGAAGAGACATGGAGTACAGAGTGGTTTAACAAGACAGTTTTAATGCCCCTTGGAAGAGACGTGGAGGTCACAGTAGCTTAACAAGACCGTTTTAATGCCCCTTGGAAGAGACGTGGAGTTCAGAGTGGTTTAACAAGACGGTTTTATTGCCCCTTGGAAGAGACGTGAAGGTCCCAGTGGAATAAAAAGACAATGTCAATGCCCCTTAGAAGAGTGGTGGACGTTACAGTGGAGTAAAAAGACAATATCAATGCCCCTTGGAAGAGACGTGGAGGTCACAGTAGCTTAACAAGATGATTTTAATGCCCCTTGGAAGAGACGTGGCATTCAGAGTGGTTTAAGAAGACGGTTTTAATGCCCCTTGGAAGAAACGTGGAGGTCACAGTAGCTTAACAAGAGGATTTTAATGCCCCTTGGATGAGACGTGTAGGTCCCAGTGGAATAAAAAGACAATATCAATGCCCCTTGGAAGATTGGTGGAGGTCGCAGTGGAATAAAAAGACAATATGAATGCCCCTTGGAAGAGTGGTGAGGTCGCAGAGGAATAAAAAGACAATATCAATGCCCCTTGGAAGAGAAGTGGAGGTAACAGTAGCTTAACGAGACGATTTTAATGCCCCTTGGAAGAGACGTGGAATTCAGAGTGGTTTAACAAGACGGTTTTAATGCCCCTTGGAAGAGATGTGGAGCTCCCATTGGAATAAAAAGACAATATCAATGCCCCTTGGAAGAGTGGTGGAGGTCGCAGTGGAATAAAAAGACAATATCAATGCCCCTTGGAAGAGTGGTGAGGTCCCAGTGGAATAAAAAGACAATATCAATGACCCTTGGAAGAGACGTGGAGGTCACAGTTGCTTAACAAGATGATTTTAATGCCCCTTGGAAGAGATGTGGAGGTCACAGTAGCTTAACAAGATGGTTTCAATGCCCCTTGGAAGAGACGTGGAGTTCTGAGTGGTTTAACAAGACGGTTTTAATGCCCCTTGGAAGAGACGTGGAGGTCACAGTGGTTTAACAAGACGGTTTTAATGGCCCTTGGAAGAGATGTGGAGGTCAGAGTGGTTTAACAAGACGGTTTTAATGTCCCTTGGAAGAGTGGTGGAGGTCGCAGTGGAATAAAAAGACAATATCAATGCCCCTTGGAAGAGTGTTGGCGGTTACAGTGGAATAAAAAAACAATATCAATGCCCCTTTGTAGAGTAGTGGAAGTCACAGTGGAATAAAAAGACAATATCAATGCGCCTTGGAAGAGTGGTGGAGGTCGCAGTGGAATAAAAAGACAATATCAATGCCCCTTGGAAGAGTATTGGAGGTTACAGTGGTATAAAAAGACAGTATCAATGCCCCTTGGAAGAGTAGTGGAAGTCGCAGTGGAGTAAAAAGACAATATCAATGCCACTTGGAAGAGACGTGGAGGTCACAGTGGCTTAACAAGACGATTTTTATGCCCCTTGGAAGAGACGTGGAGTTCAGATTGGTTTAACAAGACTGTTTTAATGCCCCTTTGAAGAGAAGTGGAGGTCCCAGTGGAATAAAAAGACAATATCAATGCCCCTTGGAAGAGTGGTGGAGGTTACAGTGGAATAAAAAGAAAATATCAATGCATCTTGGAAGAGTGGTGGTGGTCGCAGTGGAATAAGAAGACAATATCAATGCCCCTTGGAAGAGTGTTGGTGGTCACAGTGGAATAAGAAAACAATATCAATGCCCCTTGGAAGAGATGTGGAGGTCACAGTAGCTTAACAAGATGATTTTAATGCCCCTTGGAAGAGACATGGAGTTCAGAGTGGTTTAACAAGACAGTTTTAATGCCCATTGGAAGAGACGTGGAGGTCGCAGTAGCTTAACAAGATGGTTTTAATACCCCTTGGAAGAGACGTTGAGTTCAGAGTGGTTTAACAAGATGGTTTTATTGCCCCTTGGAAGAGACGTGAAGGTCCCAGTGGAATAAAAAGACAATGTCAATGCCCCTTAGAAGAGTGGTGGAGGTTACAGTGGAATAAAAAGACAATATCAATGCCCCTTGGAAGAGACGTGGAGGTCACAGTAGCTTAACGAGACGATTTTAATGCCCCTTGGAAGAGACGTGGAATTCAGAGTGGTTTAACAAGACGGTTTTAATGCCCCTTGGAAGAGATGTGGAGCTCCCATTGGAATAAAAAGACAATATCAATGCCCCTTGGAAGAGTGGTGGAGGTCGCAGTGGAATAAAAAGACAATATCAATGCCCCTTGGAAGAGTGGTGAGGTCCCAGTGGAATAAAAAGACAATATCAATGACCCTTGGAAGAGACGTGGAGGTCACAGTTGCTTAACAAGATGATTTTAATGCCCCTTGGAAGAGATGTGGAGGTCACAGTAGCTTAACAAGATGGTTTCAATGCCCCTTGGAAGAGACGTGGAGTTCTGAGTGGTTTAACAAGACGGTTTTAATGCCCCTTGGAAGAGACGTGGAGGTCACAGTGGTTTAACAAGACGGTTTTAATGGCCCTTGGAAGAGATGTGGAGGTCAGAGTGGTTTAACAAGACGGTTTTAATGTCCCTTGGGAGAGTGGTGGAGGTCGCAGTGGAATAAAAAGACAATATCAATGCCCCTTGGAAGAGTGTTGGCGGTTACAGTGGAATAAAAAAACAATATCAATGCCCCTTTGTAGAGTAGTGGAAGTCACAGTGGAATAAAAAGACAATATCAATGCGCCTTGGAAGAGTGGTGGAGGTCGCAGTGGAATAAAAAGACAATATCAATGCCCCTTGGAAGAGTGTTGGAGGTTACAGTGGTATAAAAAGACAGTATCAATGCCCCTTGGAAGAGTAGTGGAAGTCGCAGTGGAGTAAAAAGACAATATCAATGCCACTTGGAAGAGACGTGGAGGTCACAGTGGCTTAACAAGACGATTTTTATGCCCCTTGGAAGAGACGTGGAGTTCAGAGTGGTTTAACAAGACTGTTTTAATGCCCCTTTGAAGAGAAGTGGAGGTCCCAGTGGAATAAAAAGACAATATCAATGCCCCTTGGAAGAGTGGTGGAGGTTACAGTGGAATAAAAAGAAAATATCAATGCATCTTGGAAGAGTGGTGGTGGTCACAGTGGAATAAGAAGACAATATCAATGCCCCTTGGAAGAGTGGTGGTGGTCGCAGTGGAATAAGTAGACAATATCAATGCCCCTTGGAAGAGATGTGGAGGTCACAGTAGCTTAACAAGATGATTTTAATGCCCCTTGGAAGAGACATGGAGTTCAGAGTGGTTTAACAAGACAGTTTTAATGCCCATTGGAAGAGACGTGGAGGTCGCAGTAGCTTAACAAGATGGTTTTAATACCCCTTGGAAGAGACGTTGAGTTCAGAGTGGTTTAACAAGATGGTTTTATTGCCCCTTGGAAGAGACGTGAAGGTCCCAGTGGAATAAAAAGACAATGTCAATGCCCCTTAGAAGAGTGGTGGAGGTTACAGTGGAATAAAAAGACAATATCAATGCCCCTTGGAAGAGACGTGGAGGTCACAGTAGCTTAACAAGATGATTTTAATGCCCCTTGGAAGAGACGTGGAGTTCAGAGTGGTTTAAGAAGATGGTTTTAATGCCCCTTGGAAGAAACGTGGAGGTCACAGTAGCTTAACAAGACGGTTTTAATGCCCCTTGGATGAGACGTGTAGGTCCCAGTGGAATAAAAAGACAATATCAATGCCCCTTGGAAGAGTGGTGGAGGTCGCAGTGGAATAAAAAGACAATATCAATGCCCCTTGGAAGAGTGTTGGAGGTTACAGTGGAATAAAAAGATAATATCAATGCCCCTTGTAAGAGTAGTGGATGTCGCAGTGGAGTAAAAAGACAATATCAATGCCCCTTGGAAGAGACGTGGAGGTCACAGTGGCTTAACAAGACGATTTTTATGCCCCTTGGAAGAGACGTGGAGTTCAGAGTGGTTTAACAAGATGGTTTTAATGCCCCTTTGAAGAGAAGTGGAGGTCCCAGTGGAATAAAAAGACAATATCAATGCCCCTTGGAAGAGTGGTGGAGGTTACAGTGGAATAAAAAGACAATATCAATGCACCTTGGAAGAGTGGTGGTGGTCGCAGTGGAATAAAAAGACAATATCAATGCCCCTCGGAAGAGTGGTGGAGGTCCCAGTGGATTAAAAAGACAATATCAATGCCTCTTGGAAGAGACGTGGAGGTCACAGTAGCTTAACAAGACGATTTTAATGCCCCTTGGAAGAGACATGGAGTTCAGAGTGGTTTAACAAGACAGTTTTAATACCCCTTGGAAGAGACGTGAAGGTCCCAGTGTTATAAAAAGACAATGTCAATGCCCCTTGGAAGAGTGGTGGAGGTTACAGTGGAATAAAAAGACAATATCAATGCCCCTTGGAAGAGACGTGGAGGTCACAGTAGCTTAACAAGATGATTTTAATGCCCCTTGGAAGAGGCGTGGAGTTCAGAGTGGTTTAACAAGATGGTTTTAATGCCCCTTGGAGGAGACGTGGAGGTCACAGTAGCTTAACAAGATGGTTTTAATGCCCCTTGAATGAGAAGTGGAGGTCCCAGTGGAATAAAAAGACAATATCAATGCCCCTTGGGAGAGTGGTGGAGGTCGCAGTGGAATAAAAAGAGAATATCAATTCCCCTTGGAAGAGACGTGGAGGTCACAGTAGCTTAACGAGACGATTTTATTGCCCCTTGGAAGAGACGTGGAGTTCAGAGTGGTTTAACAAGACGGTTTTAATGCCTCTTGGAAGAGATGTGGAGGTCCCAGTGGAATAAAAAGACAATATCAATGACCCTTGGAAGAGACGTGGAGGTCACAATAGCTTAACAAGACGATTTTAATGCCCCTTGGAAGAGACGTGGAGGTCACAGTGGTTTAACAAGATGGTTTTAATGGCTCTAGGAAAAGACGTGGAGGTCACAGTAGCTTAACAAGACGGTTTTAATGCCCCTTGGAAGAGAAGTGAAGGTCCCAGTGGAATAAAAAGACAATGTCAATGCCCCTTGGAAGAGTGGTGGAGCTTACAGTGGAATAAAAAGACAATATCAATGCCCCTTGGAAGAGACGTGGAGGTCACAGTAGCTTAACAAGATGATTTTAATGCCCCTTGGAAGAGGCGTGGAGTTCAGAGTGGTTTAACAAGATGGTTTTAATGCCCCTTGGAAGAGACGTGGAGGTCACAGTAGCTTAACAAGATGGTTTTAATGCCCCTTGGATGAGGCGTGTAGGTCCCAGTGGAATAAAAAGACAATATCAATGCCCCTTGAAAGAGTGGTGGAGGTCGCAGTGGAATAAAAAGTCAATATCAATTCCCTTAGGAAGAGACGTGGAGGTCACAGTAGCTTAACGAGACAATTTTAATACCCCTTGGAAGAGACGTGGAGTTCTGAGTTTTTTAACAAGACGGCTTTAATGCCCCTTGGAAGAGATGTGGAGGTCCCAGTGGAATAAAAAGACAATATCAATGCCCCTTGGAAGAGTGGTGGAGGTCCCAGTGAAATAAAAAGACAATATCAATGACCCTTGGAAGAGATGTGGAGGTCACAGTAGCTTAACAAGACGATTTTAATGCCCCTTGGAAGAGACGTGGAGTTCAGAGTGGTTTAACAAGACGATTTTAATGCCCCTTGGAAGAGACGTGGAGGTCACAGTGGTTTAACAAGATGGATTTGATGGCGCTTGGAAGAGCCATGCAGTACAGCATATTAAAAACATTATTCCCATTTTTGGGGAGTGGGTCTCCCATAGTCTTTGCCTATGCCTTCCAAGCAAAAGCTGCCAAAAATTAGGATGGAGGAACTTGCAATGCCTCTTACAAGAGCCATGTTGTACAGCATATTCAAAACATTATTCCCATTATTGGGGAGTGGGTCTCCAATAGCTTTTGCCTATGACTTCGAAGCAAAAGCTGCCAAAAATTAGGACGGAGGAATTTGCAATGCCCCTTACAAGAGCCATACAGTACAGCATATTAAAAACATTATTCCCATTATTGGGGAGTGGGTCTCCCATTGTGTTTGCGTATGCCTTCCAAGCAAAAGCTGCCAAAAATTAGGATCGAGGTACTTGCAATGCTGGCAACACGGACCACGGTCACCCTGGTGGTATAGTGGTGGCGGAGGCTGAGGATAAGAGGAAAGAGCAGCCAAAATGAAGAAGCGTATATCCATGTGTGGATTTGAAGTGGTGCATGGGAATACACGTCCCGAAATAACACAGTGGGTTTGACTTTATGTTACTCTGCTGTCATTTGGTGGTGATGAGAAGTCTGGCCCAATCCAGCCCTTGTTCATTTTGATAAGTGTCAGCTTGTCAGCATTGTCAGTTGACAGGTGAGTGCGCTTATCAGTTATAATTCCCCCAGCGGCACTTAAAACACGCTCCAATAACACGCTAGCGGCAGGGCAGGCCAGGACCTCCAAGGCGTACAGAGCGAGTTCATTCCAAG
Source organism: Phyllobates terribilis (assembly GCF_046119375.1). Taxonomy (NCBI): domain Eukaryota; kingdom Metazoa; phylum Chordata; class Amphibia; order Anura; family Dendrobatidae; genus Phyllobates; species Phyllobates terribilis. Next base: position 224,869,695 of record NW_027362767.1, read on the forward strand.
TGTCCAGCTTGGATACTCAATAATTAAAAGGCACAGAGGAATCACCCAGGATGCTGGTACGGTCGGCAAGGTACTCCCTCACCATCTTTTGAAACTTTCCACTCCTTGTAAGAGTACCCCGCGCCTCAGGGCCTGTTAACTGGGCGGGTCTCAGAAAACTGTCCCATAACGTTGACAGTGCTCCCCTGCCTCTGCTGGATTGGAGTTGCGTCTCTCTTGCCTGTACTCCTTGGTAGGGCAACAAACTGTGACCTCTGCCGCTAGCGTGTTCAGATGGGAATTTTTTTAACAGTTCTGCAGCAAGGGCCTTCTGGTACTGCCCCATTTTTGTAGACCTCTCCACTTCAGGAATAAGAGAGTGAAAGTTTCCTTGTAACGGGGGTCTAAAAGTGTCACCAACCAGTAATGACTGTCACCCAACATTTTGACAACGCGAGGGTCATGGTTAAGGCATCGTAACATAAAGTCAGCCATGTGTGTCAGACTGGTAACGGGCAAGACTTCTGTGTCCTCAACAAGATGATGACTGACCATGCTCTCCTCCTCCTACTCAGGCCACCCACGCTGAACCGTCGTATGACAGTTGTACAGGTACCACCATCTACAGCGCATTATACCAGCTCCTGTTCTTCATCCTCCTCCTCCTCTCCCTCATTGTCCCCCAATGCACTTTGGGATGAGATGAGGCTGGGCTGTGTGTAATCGACCACTATGGCTTCTTGATCCATCTCATCATACTCTGGCTGCAATGCCTCCTCTTTAATTCTTTGCAGAGAGCGTTGCAAAAGACAGACAAGTGGGATGCTGACACTAATGATGGCGTCATTGCCAGTCACCATCTTGGTGGACTCCTCAAAGTTTGTCAGGATGGTACATATGTCAGACATCCAGGACCACTCCTGAGGTCTTATGTGTGGAGTCTGACCTGAATATCGACGGCCTTGTTGCTGCTGATACTCCACAACTGCTCTCTTCTGCTCACAAATCCTTTGCAACATGTGGAGGGTAGAGCTCCAACGTATGGGGACATCACACACCAGTCGGTGTGTCGGAAGCTGCAAATGCTGCTGCAACACAGCAAGGGCGGCGGAAGCTGTAGCCGACTTCTGAAAATGAGCTGACAGGCGGCGTACTTTGACGAGCAGATCTGGCAACTCGGGGTATGATTTAAGAAACCGCTGAACCACGAGGTTAAGCACATGAGCCAGGCATGGTACGTGTGTGATCTCGCCTTGCCTCAGAGCCGCCACCAGGTTACGACCATTGTCACACACGACCATGCCTGGATGTAGGTTCAGTGTCTCAGCCAGAGATCTGCCTGCTCTTTCACAGCTGTCCACAACTCACAAGCAGTGTGAGGTTTCTCACCTAAGCTTATGAGTTTCAGCACAGCCTGTTGCCGCTTGGCTGAGGCACTACTGCAGTGATTCCAGCTTGTAACTGATGTGGTTATATCTGAGATGGAGGCTGAACATGAGGAGGAGGAGGAGGAGGATGATGCGCAGGAGCTGTACACTGTAGGGGCAACTCTGACTGACATAGGGCCCACAATCCTCCATGTGGGAAGGATGTGTTCCGTCCCAAGGTCCGACTGGGTCCCGGCTTCCACTATGTTTACCCAGTGTGCCATCAGGGAGATGTACCGTCCCTGGCCACAAGCACTTGTCCACGTGTCCGTTGTCAGGTGGACTCTCCCAGTAACTGCGATGTTGAGGGCATGGCAGATGTTTTGGGAGTCGTGCTTGTGTAGTGCGGGGATGGCACACCGGACAAAATAGTGTCGGTTGGGGACCGAGTACCGAGGGACGGCCATCGCCATAAGGTTGCGGAAGGATTCCGTCTCCACCAGCCTAAAAGGCAGCATTTCCAACGCAAGCAGTCGTGAAAGGTGCAAATTTAGGACTGTGGCCTGTGGGGCATTGGCTGTGAATTTGCGCTTTCATTCAAAGCTCTGGGATATGGACAATTGAACGCTGCGGTGGGACATTGACGTGGACGTTGATGCTGTTTCTTGAGAAACTGCCATAGCAAGTGAAGACTGAGAGGAGGGGGCATCTTTGCATGCAGTATGGACAGGGGATTGCCTTGCACGCATAACAGGGGTTCTCTTACATGCACAAAAGCGGAAGAAGCAGTGGTGACACCCGCTGACACTGGTGGTGGACCCTGGGGTTCGCCCCACAAAGTCGGGTGCTTTGCTGACATGTGCCTGATAGTGTTGATTGTTGAGCGAGCATGCTCGACACTGCTCGGTAGTTGCACGAGCATCTCACTACTCGGGATGTTCGGCGAGTACCGAGCATTTCCAGGATACTCGTGCGGGAGCTCGGTTCTCCGCCCTGCACGTTTGGCACTCTTTACAGAGCCAATGAACATGCAGGGATTGCCAGCCAGTCACTGTAATGCCGCAGCCATGTTGTTTGTGGGCATTACAGTGATCGACTGGCCGCACAGCGTCACCTCAAGTATTTAAAACCTGGCGCCGCCATCTTGGACACAGTCGCTCTGGATCAGCCAGTGTATGGTCAGTGCTGCTGAGCTAGGGAGAGATTTATACTCAGAAATAGTTAGTGTAGGGTCTCTAAAGCCTGCCAAATCAAACAAACAGTCCTTCTCAGGACTAATATTCATCCCAGATATCAGGCAGGCAGGCAGGCAGGCTGTATAGGAGACGCAGTGGTTATACCAACAAACGCTGCATAACAGTCCTGTGTGCTCCTGCTGGTCAAATTGCTAGGCTTATTCCTCGGTCTCAGGGGCCAGGAAAAATTCTTTTTTTTAAACTAAATCCTGTATTTTTTTTACCTCATTCAGACTGATCAAATATGTATCTTATTAACCTTTTGGTATTTCCCCCACCCCCCCCAAAAAAAAATTGAGTGTGTTTGTGACAGTTCAGACACCAATATATCTGTTTAAAAGAGTCTGGTGTAGGCCAGATAATTAGAACTGTGGTTTTGCAGTTCCATGGGTCAAATCTCTGTATTATCCTGCTTTTGGCATTTTTTCTGTAAAAAAACAGTAATAGTGTCTCCCTGACTGTTCAGACACAAATATATCTGTTTAAAAGAGTCTGGTGTAGGCCAGATAACTAGAACTGTGGTTTTGTAGTTCCATGGTTCAAATCTCTGTATTATCCTGCTTTTGGCATTTTTTTCCGTAAAAAAAACAATAATAGTGTCTCCCTGACTGTTCAGACACAAATATATCTGTTTAAAAGAGTCTGGTGTAGGCCAGAGAACTAGAACTGTGGTTTTGCAGTTGCACAGTTCAAATCTCTGTATTATCCTGCTTTTGGCATTTTTTCCGTAAAAAAAACAGAAATAGTGTCTCCCTGACAGTTCAGACACAAATATATCTGTTTAAAAGAGTCTGGTGTAGGCCAGTGAACTAGGACTGTGGTTTTGCAGTTGCACGGTTCAAATCTCTGTATTATCCTGCTTTTGGCATTTTTTCTGTAAAAAAAAACAGTAATAGTGTCTCCCTGACTGTTCAGACACAAATATATCTGTTTAAAAGAGTCTGGTGTAGGCCAGAGAAATAGAACTGTGGTTTTGCAGTTCCACAGTTCAAATCTCTGTATTATCCTGCTTTTGGCATTTTTTCCATAAAAAAAACAGTAATAGTGTCTCCCTTACTGCTCAGACACAAACATATCTGTTTAAAAGAGTCTTGTGTGGCCCAGAGAGCTAGAACTGTGGTTTTGCAGTTCCACAGTTCAAATCTCTGTATTATCCTGCTTTTGGCATTTTTTCCATAAAAAAAACAGTAATAGTGTCTCCCTGACTGTTCAGACACAAATATATCTGTTTAAAAGAGTCTGGTGTAGGCCAGAGAAATAGAACTGTGGTTTTGCAGTTCCACGGTTCAAATCTCTGTATTATCAATATTATCCTGCTTTTGGCATTTTTTCCGCAAAAAAAAACAGTAATGGTGTCTCCCTTACTGTTCAGACTCAAATATATCTGTTTAAAAGAGCCTGGTGTAGGCCAGAGAAATAGAACTGTGGTTTTGCAGTTCCACAGTTCAAATCTCTGTATTATCCTGCTTTTGGCATTTTTTCCGTAAAAAAAACAGTAATAGTGTCTCCCTGACTGTTCAGACACAAATATATCTGTTTAAAAGAGTCTGGTGTAGGCCAGAGAACTAGGACTGTGGTTTTGCAGTTGCACTGTTCAAATCTCTGTATTATCCTGCTTTTGGCATTTTTTCTGTAAAAAAAAAGTAGTAATAGTGTCTCCCTGACTGTTCAGACACAAATATATCTGTTTAAAAGAGTCTGGTGTAGGCCAGAGAAATAGAACTGTGGTTTTGCAGTTCCACGGTTCAAATCTCTGTATTATCAATATGATCCTGCTTTTTGCATTTTTTCCGTAAAAAAAACTCGTAATGGTGTCTCCGTGACTGTTCAGACACAAATATATCTGTTTAAAAGAGTCTGGTGTAGGCCAGAGAAATAGAACTGTGGTTTTGCAGTTCCACGGTTTAAATCTCTGTATTATCCTGCTTTTGGCATTTTTTCCATAAAAAAAAACAGTAATAGTGTCTCCCTGACTGTTCAGACACAAATATAACTGTTTAAAATAGTCTGGTGTAGCCCTGAGAACTAGAACTGTGGTTTTGCAGTTCCACGGTTCAAATCTCTGTATTATCCTGCTTTTGGCATTTTTTCCGTAAAAAAAACAATAATAGTGTCTCCCTGACTGTTCAGACACAAATATATCTGTTTAAAAGAGTCTGGTGTAGGCCAGAGAAATAGAACTGTGGTTTTGCAGTTCCACAGTTCAAATCTCTGTATTATCCTTCTTTTGGCATTTTTTCCATAAAAAAAAACAGTAATAGTGTCTTCCTGACTATTCAGACACAAATATATCTGTTTAAAAGAGTCTGGTGTAGGCCAGAGAACTAGAACTGTGGTTTTGCAGTTCCACGGTTCAATTCTCTGTATTTTTAACATCCCTTGCGGCGTGCTAGCATAGTGCACCACCTCCCACTATGCAAGACCGCAATCTTACCTGTCAGTCCAGCCTGCAAACCTTGCTCCAGTTCATGCTGTGTGCATGTCTATTGTCTGATTGCTTAGGACGGCGGCCCGGTTGCTTCCTGAGTCTTATAGCTGCTTTGGGTGCACTCCTAATGCGTCCCCAGCCTATTGCTGCGAGTCACTGGATATTTAAACCCCCTCCACCCACAAGGAGGTGCCTGAGCAACACTAACTTTCAGTGTGCTTCTTGCCTCTGAGTTGCCTGGTCTTGTCTTGCATCTTGTCTGTTCTGCCACCCTGGGGGCTGCATACCCAGGCCTGTTTTCTTGTCTGTTTCTGCCAACCTGGGGGCTGCACACCTAGGCCTGTTATCTATGACTTCTAGTCTGTTTCCGCCTCTCTGGGGGCTGTATACCCAGGCCTGTTATCTCTGACTTCTAGTCTGTTTCCACCACTCTGGGGGCTGTATACCCCGGCTCGTTCTTGTATCTCGTTGCAGTAGCAGTTCCTGTCTGAACTGTATCCTAGCCTGTTACCTGTTTGTCTCTATGTCCGTACCTTCCCTTTTCCTGCAGTATCTGAACCTGCACCTAACTCCAACTCGTTGTCTCTGTACTTCTGTTTGTGAGTTTTGTGTCTACTCACTATTTCATAGTAAGTACCTTGTGTCTATCTGGTTCTGCTTGTCCCTTTTCCCTTCCTCCGTATCTACTTCCTGTGTTCTAGCCATCTTCCTGCATTTTCCAGTCTGTTCCATGTGAAGAGAGCCCTGTCCTCTCTGCCTGCACCTTCAGTCCTGTTCTGCTCTGCCTTGTCCAACGCACCTGCGGTTTCGCTCCGCTCTGCTTGCTCACCGCGTCAGCGGTTTCCCTCTGCTCTGTCTTGCCCACCGCTCTGGCGGTTACTCTCTGCTCTGCCTTGTCCACCGCACCTGCAGTTTCGCTCCGCTGTGCTTGCTCACCGCGTCAGCGGTTTCCCTCTGCTCTGTCTTGCTCACCGCACCAGTGGTTCCTCTCGGCTCTGCCTTGTTCACCGCTCCGGCGGTTTCGCTCTGCTCTGCTTGCTCACCACACCGGCGGTTCCTCTCTGCTCTGCCTTGTGCACCACTCCGGCGGTTCTGCTCTGCTCTGCCTTGTCCTCCGCTCCGGCGGTTTCGCTTTACACTGCTTGTCTACTGCATCTGCGGCTCTGTTCCTGTCTCCCAGTCTGTACTGGACCCTATCCAGCCTACGCTCCTGACGCGCCCCCTGGGCCAGTGTTGTTTGGGGGATACCCGGAGCCGGATCAGATGGGGGTTGTAGTCTCCGAGTGGCGGTGACCCGGTCCGTGCCCAGGGTGTCAAGCTCAGTGTGTGGCAGTCCTACAGATGTTACTGGATGTTCTTTAGTGTCGACTACGCCACCCGTTGATTTGCGGTCACTACGGCCGCCGCTGCAGTAGGGTCCGCTGAGGCTGGTGGTGTGTGTGCAGCTCAGGTAGTATAACCCCCAACGGGAGGGGTATAGCCTCAGGGGGTCAGTTGTAGAGGGTGGTGGTTGTGGTGGTGCAGTGAGAGTGGTAATAAGACTCCGAGTCGGGCTGTGCAGTTCAGGGTTTTACTTACTGCTTTTGTGTTGGTCACTCCGGCCTTGAGTGACCACCCGAGCCGTGCTGCGTCCACCAGGTTCTGGACTCGGCCAACCCCCAGGTGATTCTGGAGCGTGGTCCTGAGCTCCCTTTCTGACTTGTCCTTCTCTCTGGCCTTCCCCACCAGGGATCCACCTAAGTCCGGCTCCCTCGGGCCTCTTGTTGGTAAAACCCTTGTCTCTGGGTTCCCTGACCCTATTCTTGGTTTGCCTTCCGGGTGGATTTAGTGGGTGGTCGTGGCAGATCCTGCCCACGACCTCCGGTCTCTGGCTAAGGATTAGGGCCCTCCACCAGCTTGGGATCCGGTACCCTTTTGCCAACTCTTCACCCTCTGGTCTAATTTTGGGTTCTTGGAGTTCCCTCTTCTCCCCCTCTGGGTCCTTCTTTCTCCTCTCTCTCTCTCTTGGCCTTGGAGCTGGCTGAGCTGCTCTGCTTCTCTGACTCAACTCTGACAGACTGACCCTGATCTAAGATGGTTCCCACCTTATATACTCCCTCTATGTGTGAGCTCAGGTGACCAGCACCCAATGAGCTCCTAGCATTACCCAGACTGCTCCCCCTATCTGCCCCTACACTACTGGGATGTTCCACCCCCCTCCCACTCCAGCCAGGGACAGACACTGTCGTACCTGCACATTTCTCTAGTGGGAGTACCTGTCAGGATGCCAGGTTTAATTTTACTTTGCCAGTAGTTTTTCCCTTAGCCAAGATGGCTTCCACTGCCTCACTGGGGTCATGTGATTCCTGCCTGTGGATCTACTTAAACTGCATGTGTTGCAATCATGCCTTGCCTGAGTATTGTGTGCCTGTAGCTTGCTACTCACCTGTGCTAGCCCTCTGAATAGAGTCTTGCTGACTTTGTGTTTACTTCTAGTCATCCGCTGAAAGGATTGCTGCCTGAATCCTCCGCTAAAGGGACTTCTGCTGAAAGGAACTGCTGGCTGTTGTTTCACTCTCTCTGGGATCTCAGAACTTTTGTCTCAGTCTCTTCCTTGGCCCACGCCATTGGACTTCAGGGTATCTACTAACATCGTAACAGGATACTCAGGCCTAAAGATGGAGTCCGCGGGGTCTGAAACTCTGGAGACACGTGTTAAGAGACTATGTACAGTTACTAATGCTTTACATACTGATGTGCAGAACCTGAAGACAAAGATGGAGGCTTTGGAGGCTCAGACAAATCATAACACGCAAGTGTGGGGGCAGTCTCTTCAGGAACTACGGGCACGGCTATCAAATCTAGAGACTCAAAACCTGGTTCAGCCCCCTTCTGCCGTCAGTCCAAAACTGCCACCGTTTAAATTCAATGGTGACCGTGACAAGTTTCGTGGGTTTATCAATCAATGTACCTTGCATTTTGATGTTCATGCAGCTCAGTTCCCGACTGATAGATCGAAGGTGTTGTGCATTATTATGCTGCTTACTCATCGAGCTCTGGCCTGGGCAAATCCAATGATTGAAACTCGTGATCCGCGTTTGAATAATTTCAACGATTTCGTGGCAATGATGGCGCAAATGTTTGATGATCCCAATCGTCGCGCCACAGCTGAGGCTGCCTTGTTATCACTACGCCAGGGTAAGAACTCTGTAATTGAGTATGCAACAGACTTTAGAAGACTGGCAGTGGACACGACTTGGGACAGTAATGCTCAACTGCCCATTTTTAGAAGAGGATTATCTAGTACCATCAAGGATGAGCTCGCCCGAACAGAGTCTCCCCTAGGGCTAGAAGCTTTTATTAATCACTGTGTACGCATAGATATTCGCCTCACAGAGCGTAAGCAGGAAAGATGGACTGCATTGAATCGTTCAAGTGTCTTCCTCTCTTCCTCCTCTAAGGAACCTGTCAGCAGAACTGTTCGAGATGCAGAACCGATCCCTATGCAAGTCGACGCATTACAGAGACGTGGGAGTGATGAGCGACGGGAATACCGACTCCGAGAGAGCCTGTGCTTTTACTGCGGTAAATCAGATCACTTCCTCATCAACTGCCCAAGTCGGCCCCGCAAGTCCATAGCTGCCATCGCTGAGTGTGATATTTCCGACTCGGAATCAGTTGCATCAGAATCCAGTCTGCCTCTTAATGCGGTGATCCGCTCGTTATCGGCAGCTGCTCCTTCTAGGGGGCGAAAAGAGAAGAACTCACACCTTTCTCTCCCCATCAAGATTTTGGTTGCAGGACAATGGATCACCAGTTCAGCAATGATTGATTCAGGTGCCGGTGGTAACTTTATGGACCTTGCATTCGCCACAAAACATGACATTAAAATACAAAAGAGGGCCACTCCAGTAACAATGGAGACAGTAGATGGTTCCCTTCTAGCCTCAGGGCCCGTGGATCAGGAGACGGTTCCCCTTGAGATATTCATGGAACCCAACCATCAGGAGTCGCTCACCTTTATGTTAATTTCTTCTCCTCATTTTCCCCTAATTCTAGGAATACCCTGGCTGCAGTCACAGAATCCCATTATAGACTGGGAGACCAAGGAGATTTCTTTTCCACTCAAGGGGAGCCCAACCGCAACACTACCGACTCAGGAGCCTCAGGAGCCGAGACATCTGATACAGGTATTATCTTTACCATCTATTTACAAGGAGTTCACTGATGTTTGTGATAAACGGAACGCAGATCAGCTTCCTCCACATAGACCTTACGATTGTCCTATAGAACTTCTTCCAGGTGCAGGGATACCTTTTGGTCACATCTATCCCCTGGCAGGACCAGAACTGCAAGCTTTAAAAGAATATATTGATGAAAACCTGGCCAAGGGCTTCATTCGACACTCTTCTTCGCCAGCAGGAGCTCCCATCTTCTTTGTGAAGAAAAAGGATAGGTCTCTCAGACCCTGTATAGACTATCGGGAACTCAATAAAATTACCATTCGAAACCGGTATCCGTTACCCCTGATACCCGAACTGCTTGAAAGAGTACGACACGCTAAAATCTTCTCTAAACTAGACCTCCGCGGGGCCTACAATTTACTTCGTATTCGACCAGGCGACGAATGGAAGACGGCGTTTAGGTGTCGCTATGGACATTTTGAATACCTGGTGATGCCTTTCGGGCTCTGCAATGCGCCTGCTTCGTTCCAGCATTTAGCTAACGACATTTTCAGGGATTTGTTGGACCATTTTGTTGTGATCTACTTGGATGATATTTTGATTTTTTCTGATTCTTTACAAGAGCATCAAGAACATGTCAAGACTGTGCTAAGGCGACTTAGGGAGAATCTCCTCTATATCAAACTTGAGAAATGTGAGTTCCACAAGACAGAGATTCAGTTTTTGGGCTATGTAATTTCCCCACAGGGAATAAATATGGACTCTAGCAAGATCCAGGCGATTCAGGACTGGCCCATCCCAAGGAGCGTCAAGGAGGTGCAGCGCTTCATCGGCTTTGCCAACTTCTACAGACGATTCATTCGTAACTTCTCGGAAGTCGCCCTACCCATTACACAACTTACAAAGAAGGGAAGAACCTTTTCATGGTCTCCGCAAGCCCAACAGGCTTTTGAAGGCCTCAAGGATCATTTCACCTCTGCACCAGTACTGATTCATCCAGATCCTGCATTTCCATTTGTCATTGAAGTGGATGCTTCTGATTGCGCTTTAGGGGCAATACTCTCTCAGAGAACCGGAGAGAAGAGTCTGCTACATCCCTGTGCTTTCTTTTCACGAAGACTTTCTTCAGCAGAGCAGAATTATGACATTGGGAATAAGGAGTTACTGGCGATTATCGCTGCCTTTAAAGAATGGAGGCACCATCTTCAAGGAGCTGCACAACAAATAACGGTACTCACAGATCACCGTAACCTGGAGTTTGTCAGATCAGCTAGATGTTTGTCTCCACGTCAAGCTCGATGGAGCTTATTCCTAAACCAATTTAATTTCATCATCTCCTACCGTCCAGGTTCCCGCAATGGTAAAGCAGACGCATTATCTCGAATGTACGCTACAGATGCTATATCTGATGCCCCGTCTAAGACAATTCTGTCCGATGCCAATTTTGTTGGAGTAATCCAGAACCAGGATTTATGGAAAGACATTAAGGAGGCCTACAGTTCAGATTCGTTTCTATCTCAGCCTACTGAAGACGTAAATCTGACCTTCAAAAATGGGATGTGGTCTCGAGATCTACAACTATACATTCCTGAAGCCATGAGGCTGCAGATCCTGAAGTTTGTGCATGACTCAAAGATTGCTGGCCACAAAGGAGTACAAAAGACACAGGAATTTCTGAGCCGTTTCTTCTGGTGGCCTAATTGCCTGAAGGATGTGAGGGATTATGTCCGTTCTTGTGAAGTCTGTGCCCGTTGTAAGACCCCTCGTTCACCACCAACTGGATTGTTACAGCCTCTACCGATCCCGTCTCGTCCCTGGGGGTCTATCTCAATGGACTTCATTGTGGAGTTGCCCACCTCCAAGGGAAAAAATTCGATCTTTGTAGTAGTAGATCGTCTAACTAAGGCAGCCCATTTCATTCCATGCACAGGCCTTCCATCGGCTAAGGACACGGTAGATCTGGTGATACAAGATATTTTCAGGCTACATGGGGTTCCGGATGAAGTTATCTCAGACCGGGGGGTACAATTCACTTCCAAATTCTGGAAGGGGTTTTGTTCTGCATTAAATATCAATGTCTGTTTATCCACAGCCTTCCATCCCCAGACGAATGGACAAACAGAGCGGACTAACCAGACGCTAGAGCTTTATCTTCGGTGCTACGTTGGCCATCTACAGGATGATTGGGTAGATCTGCTTCCCTTGGCAGAGTTCTCCTACAACAACTCCCAAAGTGCATCCACAAAGGTAACACCCTTTTTTGCCAATCTTGGTTATCATCCACATATTCTACCTAGATTCCCAGTTGAGGCTCCTGTACCAGCGGTCGCAGAGAGGTTAACCGCCCTGAAACGACATCTAGAACTCCTAAAGGAAACATTGACGTCAGCACAAGAGAGGTATAAAAGGACTGCTGATAAGTTCCGGAAGCCAGCACCTATTTTCAAGGTAGGAGACTCGGTTTGGCTGTCAACCAAGAATATGAAGTTAAATGTTCCCTCACAGAAATTGGGACCAAAATTCATTGGCCCTTTTAAGATCAGTGGTATCGTGAGTTCAGTTGCATGTCGCCTGAAGTTACCGAGGACCATGAGGATCCACCCTGTTTTCCATGTATCATTACTAAAGGCCACGATATCGAGTACTTTTCAGGGACGCACAGCACCTCCTCCTGATCCTGTGGTGGTTGATGGGCAAGAACAATTTGTGGTGGAAAAGATTCTGGACTCCAGGATTCACAGGAACCGGCTTCAGTATTTGATAAAATGGCAGGGCTATTCAGCAGAGGAGAACTCTTGGGAACCTGTGGAGAACATCAACGCCTCTCGACTGATAGCCGAATTTCATGAAAGATATCCTGAAAAGCCTGGTTTGGGGACATCCGGAGGCCACCCCTGAGGAGGGAGTAATGTCAGGATGCCAGGTTTAATTTTACTTTGCCAGTAGTTTTTCCCTTAGCCAAGATGGCTTCCACTGCCTCACTGGGGTCATGTGATTCCTGCCTGTGGATCTACTTAAACTGCATGTGTTGCAATCATGCCTTGCCTGAGTATTGTGTGCCTGTAGCTTGCTACTCACCTGTGCTAGCCCTCTGAATAGAGTCTTGCTGACTTTGTGTTTACTTCTAGTCATCCGCTGAAAGGATTGCTGCCTGAATCCTCCGCTAAAGGGACTTCTGCTGAAAGGAACTGCTGGCTGTTGTTTCACTCTCTCTGGGATCTCAGAACTTTTGTCTCAGTCTCTTCCTTGGCCCACGCCATTGGACTTCAGGGTATCTACTAACATCGTAACAGTACCATTGGTCTGTCCCCCGGAAATGGGATGTATGTAGTGCATGCAGCCTACTGAGCTCAGTTCCACACTCCATCCTTACCCGGGAGTGGAATACCACACCTCTGGCTTGAGGCGTAATACCCCTGTAGCAGCCGAATCCTCAGGGTGCTACATTCCCCCCTGGTAAATCACAGCACGTCCTCGGGCTGTAAGATATAAAAACATCCAAAACATACAATTTTTTTTTTTCATAAACATAAACATATAAAACATCACATAAAACTTTTCATAAAAACTCTTCATAAATAACGTCCTTGTAAACACTCTTGCTCCTCCGGCCACGGTGCAACTTGTGACCGGGAAAAGCGCGACAGTCTCTTTAAGAAAAACAACAGTTTACTATAAAACCGGTAGGGGGCGCCTTAGGAAGCGCAACTATATACAAGGGGAATATGGCCGCTCTCAGTCCTCGGCCAGGTAATGGGAATAGGGACACACGGGTTAACAGTTCACTGTACCCCGATGGGTAACTATTTACAGTCTCTTTACCGTACTTTAACGACGGCGTCCTCCTGCACCTTCTTTATCTTCAGACCCGTCCGGGTCCTCTTGCTCCTCCTCACACCGCAGCTCCTCCTCCGTCAGGCGATGCACATGGAGGGCGTAGGGTCCTTTGGCACACTTGTGCCGGGTGAAGGTGACCTCGTCCCCTACGTACAGGTCACGACCTCTGTGTCCCTCCGGCAGATGGCTTTCTACGTCTCTGCGTGTGACAAAGACGTCGCCGGGGGTATGATGGTCTTTTATGAAGCCCCACCCATGCTGCAGGTTGAATTTAATCACAGTCCCGGTGGTACGGGGACCATGAGCTGCACGGGGGTTCCTCCTGGTCCGGCTCTTCTGCTCCGCGCTCCTTATCTGTGCTTGCTGTTCCCGGACCCGCCTCTCTCTCCGCTCCTTCTCGAAGACCTCGAGCTGCTGGCGGCAGCACTCTGCACGCTCCGCTGCGGCCGCCCGAGTCTCCTGAGTGAACCCCATGAGGTCTCCTCCGGTGGGGTCCCACTCAAACTGTGCCTCCTCTAGCGGGGGCTGGGTCCTCCTGACAGGCTTCGGAACCGGAATCAGGGGTTCATCTAGGGGTCTTTCTTTCCGGAGTCGGGGATGGTGAAACTCCGGTGGCCATATGAAGGGCTGCCCATCCGGGCACGTATGCTGGGCGACCAGGTCCTCACCCAGGTGCGGTACTTTAGGTGTTATGGGCGCTGTGGTGGTAGCGGCGCCCGGGTTGACCAGGCCTTGCGACCAGGCTTGGGGCACGCTAAAGGAAAAGGGCACCGTAAGAACGGCGGCGCCCGTGGTTACTCGGCCCTGCGACCAGGCTGGTGGCTCCGCGGAGGTAGGGGGCGCTGTTGGAATGGCGGCGCCCGGGGGTACTAGGCCTTGCGACCAGGCCGATGGTATTTCCTGCTTTGCCGCGCTCAGGGTCGAAGCGCGTGACGTCACAGGGGTCGCGGCCGCGGTTTCCGGTTGAGGCCTAGTCTGCGGCGGTGACGATGCAGCGACGGGCACGGCAGGGGGAATTTCGGGCTCTGCGACGGGGAGCTGGGGCAGGTACACGGTTTCCCGGCTCGGGGTAGAGACGTCCCCTTTACCTGCCTCCGTCCATTCAGCTCCCTTCTCGGCGCCGTCTCCGGCCTTGAGTCCTCCTGCACCATCCTCAGAGGCGGTCTGTCTCCTCGTCTCGGGTGGCGTGCTCCGCTGACGGGTTCCTGTCTGCTGGGCCATCTCTCGGCTCCACTCCGCCAACGTCTCTCGCTGCACCCGGGCCATCCTCCGTGCGAGGCCCTCCAGCGCAGTCTGTGCACACTCCCGGTCTCGGGGGAGCTGTGCCAGGACCTCCACTAGGCCTAGTGGAGTTGTGGCTTGTAGCAGGCTCCTGACCACTGGGTCGGTGCTGCCTGACTCTCCCTCCATCTCCGGGTAGGCTTTCTCTGGACTCTTCTCCAGACTTCTTGTCTCCGGGTGCGCTCTCTCCAGACTGCTCCAGGCGACACCCATCTTTTCTCTCTTGTTCTGTCTCCGCCCACATTGAGGGTGGTCCCAGGGCAACTTTGTGATTGTCAGTTCCAGGGGCAGTTCTCTCACGCTGATGGACACTTCCAGCATCACAGTCTCTGTTGGTGGGCGCGGTTTCCGCTTTTGGCGCCATTCTTCGACCTGGCCCACGATGGGAGGTGGCCTCTTGCCACCCTCTGGCACGCCCATAATGGCGTCCGCTCTTCCAAGGCGGGAAATCTTTGGAAATGGCGGGAATCGTCTCCCAGTGGCGGGAAACTCCATGGATGGCGGGAAAAAGCTGCAAATGGCGGACAACCGGCGGGAAACGACCTGTGATGGGGTCCGTTGGCGGGGACCCTCCGGAACCGGCGGGAGACTTCTTTTTGAGGTAACGGTGAACTTTTCTTCAGGCACGCAGTACCCGGTTGTTGCGGGCACATAATCCTGCCGACTACGCCAAAGTTGACGCGCCCCCTGGGCCAGTGTTGTTTGGGGGATACCCGGAGCCGGATCAGATGGGGGTTGTAGTCTCCGAGTGGCGGTGACCCGGTCCGTGGCCAGGGTGTCAAGCTCAGTGTGTGGCAGTCCTACAGATGTTACTGGATGTTCTTTAGTGTCGACTACGCCACCCATTGATTTGCGGTCACTACGGCCGCCGCTGCAGCAGGGTCCGCTGAGGCTGGTGGTGTGTGTGCAGCTCAGGTAGTATAACCCCCAACGGGAGGGGTATAGCCTCAGGGGGTCAGTTGTAGAGGGTGGTGGTTGTGGTGGTGCAGTGAGAGTGGTAATAAGACTCCGAGTCGGGCTGTGCAGTTCAGGGTTTTACTTACTGCTTTTGTGTTGGTCACTCCGGCCTTGAGTGACCACCCGAGCCGTGCTGCGTCCACCAGGTCCTGGACTCGGCCAACCCCCAGGTGATTCTGGAGCGTGGTCCTGAGCTCCCTTTCTGACTTGTCCTTCTCTCTGGCCTTCCCCACCAGGGATCCACCTAAGTCCGGCTCCCTCGGGCCTCTTGTTGGTAAAACCCTTGTCTCTGGGTTCCCTGACCCTATTCTTGGTTTGCCTTCCGGGTGGATTTAGTGGGTGGTCGTGGCATATCCTGCCCACGACCTCCGGTCTCTGGCTAAGGATTAGGGCCCTCCACCAGCTTGGGATCCGGTACCCTTGTGCCAACTCTTCACCCTCTGGTCTAATTTTGGGTTCTTGGAGTTCCCTCTTCTCCCCCTCTGGGTCCTTCTTTCTCTCTCTCTCTCTCTCTTGGCCTTGGAGCTGGCTGAGCTGCTCTGCTTCTCTGACTCAACTCTGACAGACTGACCCTGATCTAAGATGGTTCCCACCTTATATACTCCCTCTATGTGTGAGCTCAGGTGACCAGCACCCAATGAGCTCCTAGCATTACCCAGACTGCTCCCCCTATCTGCCCCTACACTACTGGGATGTTCCACCCCCCTCCCACTCCAGCCAGGGACAGACACTGTCGTACCTGCACATTTCTCTAGTGGGAGTACCATTGGTCTGTCCCCCGGAAATGGGATGTATGTAGTGCATGCAGCCTACTGAGCTCAGTTCCACACTCCATCCTTACCCGGGAGTGGAATACCACACCTCTGGCTTGAGGCGTAATACCCCTGTAGCAGCCGAATCCTCAGGGTGCTACACTCCCACCTGCTAGTACCTCCCTGTCTGCTCCCCAGCCGTGCTTGCCAGTATCTCCCTGTCTGCACTCCAGCTGTGCTTGCCAGTACCCACCTGTCTGCATACCAGCCGTGCTTGCCAGTGCCCACCTGTCTGCATACCAGCCGTGCTTTCCAGTATCCAACTGTTTGCATACCAGCCATGCCTGCCAATACCCACCTGTCTGTATGCCAGTCTAACCTGCCTGTTCCTGCATTCCCCGGTGTGGGTCAACAGCTGTGACCAGGGTCTGAACTGGAGTAGCACCTGGTCCCTCTGCTCGGTTCCTCCTTGGTTCACGGAGTTGACTGAGCCACCGTGCAATCTTGGTCGGATCGGGTTGATACTTAGTTACGCCCCTCCAGGCACTCCTCGGTTCATGGTACAGTGGGATCACTAATCACGCTCACGACAGTCAGTCCGGGCGCGAGCGCAACAGTATTATCCTGCTTTTGGCATTTTTTCCGTAAAAAAACAGTAATAGTGTCTCCCTGACTGTTCAGACACAAATATATCTGTTTAAAAGAGTCTGGTGTAGGCCAGAGAGATAGAACTGTGGTTTTGCAGTTCCACGGTTCAAATCTCTGTATAATCCTGCTTTTGACATTTTTTCCGTAAAAAAAAATAGTAATAGTGTCTCCCTGACTGTTCAGACACAAATATATCTGTTTAAAAGAGTCTGGTGTAGGCCAGAGAAATAGAACTGTGGTTTTGCAGTTCCACAGTTCAAATCTCTGTATTATCCTGCTTTTGGCATTTTTTCCGTAAAAAGAACAGCAATAGTGTCTCCCTGTCTGTTCAGACACAAATATATCTGTTTAAAAGAGTCTGGTGTAAGCCAGAGAACTAGAACTGAGGTTTTCCTCTTCCATGGTCCTAATCTCCTTTTTATTACCCTTTTTCCATTGATAGTGCGAGTGTAAGCGATTTTAATTCATTTGCAATAGGCAAGGCGCGTGACAAGGGACGTGGAACTGGACGTTCTGGTGATGGTGCGTGTAGAGGACGGGGCCATGGCCAAGGTGAAAATGTGCCACAACCAACAGCCACATCTTCTCGCTCCCACTTCTTGACCGCATTACTAGGGAAGCACACTACAACACCAGTATTGCGAACTGATCAGTGTGAACAGGTTATTTAATTGGATAGCAGATAATACTTCCAGTTACCTGGGCACCACCACCTCCGGTCTGTCTTCCACACGGTCAAGTTTTAGTAGCCATGAGTCTCGACCGCATACTCCTCCTCACCCTGATGCTCCTTCCTCCCACCATGCCGAGTGTCGTCAGACAGCAACTGATCCCTCACTTGGACACTCTGAAGAGCTGTTCACTGGTCCATTTCAATATTTGTGCCCCTCGCCTGCTCCGCTTGAAGTGGTGGAAGAGGAGATCCCATGTAGCGATGCCCAAATATTTGAACAGCCACGGCCAGAGGAAGTCGACGCTGGCAATTTGTCACAAGAGGTGGATGATGACGAGAAGTGAGGAGGAGGACCGTGGTGCGCAAGAGGAAGAGGAGGAGGTGGTGGATGTTCTAGTAACTGACCCAACGTGGCAGGAAGACACGCAGAGCGAGGCCAGCAGCACACAGGGGGAGGGAGGCAGAGTACCCCAACAGGCAGGAAGAAGCAGTGTGGTGGCCGCACACAGAAGGCGGGCAACAGTTCCCCGTAACACTAACATGAGGGACGTTGCCAGTACAACCGGTAGGTCTTCCAGAGTCTGAAATTTTTTTAAAGACTCTGCAGATAACCCCAAAAAGGCCATTTGTACCACCTGCCATGCCAGCATCAGCAGGGGTGAAAAACTACCAGCCTGACCACCACCAGCATGATCAGGCACATGTCAGCAAAGCACTCGACTTTGTGGGGCGAACCCCAGGGTCCACGACCAGTGTCAGCGGGTGTCACCACTGCTTCTTCCGCTGTTGTGCGTGTAATAGAACCCCCTGTTGTGCGTGCAAGGCAATCCCCTGTCCATACTGCATGCAAAGATGCCTCCTCCTCTCAGTCTTCACTTGTTATGGCAGTTTCTCAAGAAACAGCATCAACGTCCACGTCTCACCACAGCGTTCAATTGTCCATATCCCAGAGTTTTGAATGAAAGCGCAAATTCGCAGCCAGCGCCCCACAGGCTACAGTCCTAAATTCACACATTTCACAACAGCTTGCGTTGGAAATGCTGTCTTTTAGGCTGGTGGAGACAGAATCCTTCCGCAACCTTATGGCGGTGGCCGTCCCTCGGTACTCCATCCCCAGCCGACACTATTTTGCCCGGTGTGCCATCCCCGCACTACACAAGCACGTGTCCCAAAACATCTGCCGTGCCCTCAACAACGCAGTTACTGGGAGAGTCCACTTGACAACGGACACGTGGACAAGTGCTTGTGGCCAGGGATGGTACATCTCCCTGACGGCACACTGGGTAAACATAGTGGAAGCCGGGACCCAGTCGGACCTTGGGACGGAACACATCCTCCCCACACCGAGGATTGTGGGCCCTATGTCAGAGAGTTGCCCCTACAGTGTACAACTCCTGCGCATCATCCTCCTCCTCATGTTCAGCCTCCATCTCAGATATCACCACATCAGTTACAAGCTGTAAGCACTGCAGTACTGCCTCAGCCAAGTGGCAACAGGCTGTGCTGAAACTCATAAGCTTAGGTGAGAAACCTCACACTGCTTGTGAGTTGTGGACAGCTGTGAAAGAGCAGGCAGATCTGTGGCTGAGACACTGAACCTACATCCAGGCATAGTCGTGTGTGGCAATGGCCGTAACCTGGTGGCGGCTCTGAGGCGAGGCGAGATCACACACGTACCATGCCTGGCTCATGTGCTTAACCTCGTGGTTCAGCAGATTCTTAAATCGTACCCCGAGTTGCCAGATCTGCTAGTCAAAGTACGCCGCCTGTCAGCTCATTTTTCATTTTCGGAAGTTGGCTACAGCAGTAGCGTTTGCAGCTTCCGGCACACCGACTGGTGTGTGATGTCCCCACACGTTGGAACTCTACCCTCCACATGTTGCAAAGGATTTGTGAGCAGAAGAGAGCAGTTGTGCAGTACCAGCTGCAACAAGGCCGTCGATATTCAGGTCAGACTCCACACATAAGACCTCAGGAGTGGACCTGGATGTCTGACATATGTACCATCTTGACAAACTTTGAGGAGTCCACCAAGATGGTGAGTGGCGATGACGCCATCATTAGCATCAGCATCCCACTTGTCTGTCTTTTGCAACGCTTTCTGCAGAGAATTAAAAAGGAGGCATTGCAGCCAGAGTATGATGAGATGGATCAAGAAGCCATTGCGGGCGATTACACACAGCCCAGCCTCATCTCATCCCAACGTGCATTTGGGGACAATGAGGGAGAGGAGGAGGGGGAAGAATAGGAGCTGGTATCATGCGCTATAGACGGTAGTACCTGTACAACTGTCATACCGTTGGCTCAGCGTGGGTGGCCTGAGGACAGGGGGGGTAGGAGGAGGAGGAGGAGGAGAACATGGTCAGTCGTCATCTTGGTGAGGACACTGAAGTATTTCCTGTTACCAGTCTGGTACGCATGGCTGACTTTATGTTACGCTGCCTTAACTGTGACCCTCGTGTTGTCAAAATGTTGGGTGACAGTCATTACTGGTTGGTGACACTTTTAGACCCCCGCTACAAGGAGAACTTTCACTCTCTTATTCCTGAGGTGGAGAGGTCTAAAAAAATGTGGCAGTACCAGAAGGCCCTTGCTGCAGAACTGTTAAAAAAATTCCCATCTGAACACGCTAGCGGCAGAGGTCACAGTTCGTTGACCAACCAAGGTGTACAGGCGAGAGAGACGCAACTCCAATCCAGCAGAGGCAGGGAACAGGCGCGGGGTACTCTCACAAGGAGTGGAAAGTTTCAAAAGATGGTGAGGGAGTACCTTTCAGACCGTACTAGCATCCTCCATGATTCCTCTGTGCCTTTTAATTATTGGGTATCCAAGCTGGACACTTGGAATGAACTCGCTCTGTACGCCTTGGAGGTCCTGGCCTGCCCTGCCGCTAGCGTATTATCGGAGTGTGTTTTTAGTACCGCTGGGGGAATTATAACTTATAAGCGCACTCGCCTGTCAACTGACAATGCTGACAAGCTGCCGCTTATCAAAATGAACAAAGGCTGGATTGGGCCAGACTTCTCATCACCACCAAATGACAGCAGAGTAACATAAAGTCAAATCCACTGTGTTATTTGGGGAGGTGTATTTCCATGCACCGCTTCATACCCACACATGGGTATATGCTTCCTCATTTCGGCTGTATTTTGCTCTTCTCCTTATCCTCAGCCTCCACCACCACTATACCACCAGGGTGACCGTGGTCCGTGTTGCCAGCATTGCAAGTTCCTCCATCCTAATTTTTGGCAGCTTTTGCTTGGAAGGCATAGGCAAAGACTATGGGAGACCCACTCCCCAATAATGGAAATAATGTTTTGAATATGCTGTACTGCATGGCTCTTGTTTGCCAGCATTGCAAGTTCCTCCATCCTAATTTTTGGCAGCTTTTGCTTGGAAGGCATAGGCAAAGACTATGGGAGACCCACTCCCCAATAATGGAAATAATGTTTTGAATATGCTGTACTGCATGGCTCTTGTATGCCAGCATTGCAAGTTTTTCCGTCCTAATTTTTGGCAGCTTTTGCTTGGAAGGCATAGGCAAAGACTATGGAAGACCCACTCCCCAATATTGGGAATAATGTTTTTAATATGCTGTACTGCATGGCTCTTGTAAGGGGCTTTAAAACCATCTTGTTAAGCTACTGTGACCTCCACCACTTTTCCAAGGGGCATTGATATTGTCTTTTTATTCCACTGCGACCTCCACCACTCTTCCAAGGGGCATTCATATTGTCTTTTTATTCCACTGCAACCTCCACCACTCTCCCAAGGGGCATTGAAACCATCTTGTTAAACCACTCTGACCTCCACGTCTCTTCCAAGGGGCATTAAAATCGTCTTGTTAAACCACTCTGAACTCCACGTCTCTTCAAAGGGGAATTAAAACCGTCTTGTTAAGCTACTGTGACCTCCACCACTCTTCCAAGGGGCATTGATATTGTCTTTTTATTCCACTTCGACCTCCACCACTCTTCCAAGGGGCATTAAAACCGTCTTGTTAAACCACTCTGAACTCCACAGCTCTTCCAAGAGGCATTAAAACCGTCTTGTTAAACCACTCTGAACTCTACGTCTCTTCGAAGGGACAATAAAACCGTCTTGTTAAACCACTCTGACCTCCATGTCTCTTCCAAGGGGCATTGAAACCGTCTTGTTAAACCACTCTGACCCCCACGTCTATTCCAAGGGGCATTGAAACCGTCTTGTTAAACCACTCTGACCACCACGTCTCTTCCAAGGGGCATTAAAACCGTCTTGTTAAACCACTCTTAACTCCACGTCTCTTCCAAGGGGCATTAAAACTGTCTTTTAAGCTACTGTGACCTCCACATCTCTTCCAAGGGACATTGATATTGTCTTTTTATTCCACTGCGACCTCCACCACTCTTCCAAGGGGCATTAAAACTGTCTTGTTAAACCACTCTGACCTCCACGTCTCTTCCAAGGGCATTAAAACCTTCTTGTTAAACCACTCTGAACTCCACGTCTCTTCGAAGGGGCATTAAAACCGTCTTGTTAAGCTACTGTGACCTCCACCACTCTTCCAAGGGGCATTGATATTGTCTTTTTATTCCACTGCGACCTCCACCACTCTTCCAAGGGGCACTAAAACAGTCTTGTTAAACCACTCTGAACTCCACAGCTCTTCCAACGAGCATTAAAACCGTCTTGTTAAACCACTCTGAACTCCACAGCTCTTCCAAGGGGCATTGAAATGTTGTTTTTAATTACCTCTAACCTCCACGACTCTTATAACGGGCATTGCATTTCCTCCTAATTTTAGTCAGCTTTTGCTTTTAAATGCATAGGCGAACACTAAGGGAGACCCACTCCCCAATAATGGGTAGAAGGTTTTTAGTACGCTGTAATCCACGTCTGTTTCAAGGGGCATTGCAGTTCCTCATAATTTTTGGAAAGCCTTCCATTCACTGCTCAGGCCAACTGTGTACAGGAGACCCAGTTGCTATAAATGGAAAAAACTGTTTAGTTAAGGCCCTCTGACCTCCATGTCACTTCCAGGAAAACATCCAGCAATCCTCGGAGGAGGTAGGAAATGCGCCAAAACGCTGACCACCTCAGGCCTAGCCGCCACTACAGACATGCGCTTGCATTCCAAGGAACAGAAAGCTAAGGAGATGGATGGCCTCATGATCATGAATAATTTTCTCGTTGTGTAGGAGGCCGACCACTGCTGCTGTCTACCTTCTGAACTTTATGTTGAAGCCTGATTGACCCAGGACCCGCAATCCTCTATGTCTGGAGGTCGTGCTGCATCCCAGTGTCCCACACTGTGTCCCGGCTTCCACAATATTAACTCAGTGTGAAGGCATCAGTCAGATGGACTTTCCCTGGCCACATTCACTTGTCCACATGTTTGTGGTTAGGCTGTCCTTCAAATAGGGGCGGCTGGGGACCGTTTATGGACACCCGGCCGCCCCCAGGCGGCAGGGGACCGTGTGTGGGCACCCGGCCGCGAGGCGACTGGGGACCGAGTATGGACACCCGTTCGCCCCCTGGCGGCTGGGGACCAAGCGTGGACACCCAGCCGCCGGGCCACCGCCGGGAGTATGGATACCAGGCCACCGACGCAGCCATGACCTGGGGGTGGGTGGTTGGCAGGCTGCATACTTGCGCTTGTGTGTCACCCAGGGGTAATATAGGGGACTCAGTACCCGGGCCTTTCACCTTGTTTAGGATGTCACGGCAGTCGGCTCCCGGGCCCGTACTCTGGGTCTCTCTTTAAAAAGGGGTTTTAGTATACAGTTTGTCTCGTGACGCCACCTGTGGTTTCCGGTAATGGTTACCGGCGCTGCTGCAGAATTCCGGGGGGTGATGGGATGGCAGCTGGGATGTTTCTGCTTCCCACAGGCGGAGCGGGCCCCCGGGGCAGTGTAGGTGCAAATGGTGGTGATGCTGGGGCTTGCAGTGCAGGAGAGATGGGGCAGCAGGAGTAACTGACAGAGACAGGAGATTCATTTCAGTACCTTTACTGGTGCGGATGTCAGGTACGGTCCAGGGTACTCGGTAGGAAGGGTGCACTTCAGGACTTCTCCCCAGTGAGTGGGTATAAGGCCTCCTGGTCTGTGTCTCCCTCTCTCTAAGCTCCTGGCCAGCCTGAAACTGGGCCTAGCTTCTGTGTCGTGCTGTTCCTTCACCTGTCGCTTGGTAGTAGGACCTTTTACTGGCAACCACTATCCCTGGATGCCGGGGCCTTCGTGGTTCCTAGTCCTGTCAAGGGTTTAGCTTCAGGTCGACCAGGGACTTGTAGTCCTCCTGGTATGCCTGTGATCCCTACTGGGTATAAAGGACCCTGTAGGCGTGGACCCGGTGTCCGGTTCGTGTCTTGGGGTTAGGCTATAATGCTCCTCTGCCCCTCAACTCCTTTCTCCTCTCCTCCTTGCCTCCGGCCACACTCGGGGCCTCAATACAGCAGCAGACGTGCTGCGTCTTCACTGCTCTCAGTGGCAGCACACACTCTGAACAACTCTCAGACTTTCTGACTACCTGGCTCCACCCTCCATATATATGTCCCTAACGGGCTCCCTCTGGTTGTATGAGGTGGAAGGGTGGAGGTGTTTGTTTGTAACAAGGGCTTCTTGTGGAGAAGTCCATCCATGCACCCTTTTGGGTCCTGTGATACCTGTGAACAGCAGGGTGCCACATTCCCCCCTAGTACAATTCAGTACTCCTGGACTGAAGCATTTTGTAACAGGTTACAGCAATAACAGCAATTATAATAACTATAATTAAGTTACAGTAAGTCCCGTAACCCGGTGTCCATTTCACCGAAGAAAGGTGTAAAAATGAGTAACATGAGGGACCCGCCTGAAAACCCTCAACGTAGGCCCTGGGCGTGGCTACAGGGCATAAGTGATCCAGGTATTGGACCACGTCTTCGGCCACGCCAAATGGGTTTTTGTTCAGTGGTCAAATAAGGGGGCACTTTTGATGAGTGCAACTATTTACAAAAACAGGTTTTTTTGCTTGCTCACAGTCCTCAGCCTGCAAGTCTTTGTACCCTTACGGGTAACTAAATGCACACATTATTTTCAGTTTACACAATAAATGTGGCGCCCTGCTGCGCATTGGTGCCACAGATCCCAGAGGGGTGCATGAACAGATTCCTCCACAAGAGGCCCTCATAGCATTCACACACCTCCACCTTCCACCTCAGACCAGCAGAGGGAGCCCGGATAGGGATATAAAAAGGGAAGGTGGAGCTAGGCAGCTTAGTCTGAAGTCTGGAGTCCACAGAGAGTGAAGTCTGAGTTTTAGTTTAAGTCAGTCTGCTGCAGCCAGAGAGGTTGTCAGGTCAGTACAGACTCAGAGAGCTCATTTAGTGAGCCTAGGGCGTGCCGACGCCAAAAGAGCGGTGAAGAGTAGCAAGGCCTACTGTCAGTGTGAACCCTAGCGAGGGCCCCGAGCGTGGCCGAAGGCAAGTGGAGTAAGCAAGCTACATAGGGGGCAGAGGAGCTCAGCCAGCTCACCCCAAGACCATTTACCGGACACCGGGTCCGCGTCTGCAGGGTTCTCTACGCCTAGCAGAAACAACCGGAACCCCTGGTGTCCCAGGAACACCAAAAGCTGACTGTTATACCAGGGTCAGGAGTCACGGAGGCACAAGAGACCAGGGAGAGTGATCTTCAACAGAAGGCCCTACCACCAGGTCAGCAGGTGCAAGACAGAGACCAAGTTAGGCCTAGCTCCAGGCAGGTCATAAACTTATCAGGAAAAGGCAAGAAACAGGAGGCCCCACACCCGCTCACTGGGGAGAGTCCTGATATGCACCCTTCACCCTACAGTGCCCTGGATCGTGCCTGAAACACCACCAGTAAAGGTACTAAAGTGAACTGTCGTGTGTGTGCTTATTCTTCCTCTGACCCGACTGGGTCCCCTCTGTCCTGCATCCCCTCTCTTACGCTGCCCTGAGGCCCCGCTCCACCTGTGGGGAGCCGAACCATCTATAGCTGCCTGAACATCGGCCTCAGAGGACTGTCGCAGCGCTGGTGAGCCTCACCAGACACCACGGGTGGCCTCACGAACATTTCCTATCCCATATAACTTTCCCCCTTCCTTTTTAAGAGTGACCCCAGGGTACGGGCCCGGGAGCCGGCCACCGCGGCATCCCCAAAACCAAGAACAAGGCCCGGTCGCCGAGTCGTCCCCATTCCCTGGGAGCGTCTTAAACAATAGACAATACCCAACTGGGTAACTATTTATACTTTAGGCATTTTGTATTTTAATCCCTAAACCTGGCAGGGATTTGGCCTTGTGTGCTGCGTGTGGACCTTCATAGCACTGGGGTGATACTGGTGTCTGTGCATGCACTCTCTGCTAACCTATCAGGTGTACGTGCTGGTAGATTATAAAACTGCCTCAATCTCTCTATGAGACTGGCAAGTGCACTGATTACTGGGCCTTCAGGCTCTGCTTCAACGAGTGATCCTCCTCTGACTGGGGACTTTTCCTGTTTCTGAGCAGGTTCTTCTAGAGCGCTCGCAGGTTCTTCTTGTGGTTGATAGAAGTGTATTACTGGTATAATAACTGCTCCATTAAGTTGAGACCAGTCCGCAGAGAAATCTCCTAGAACTGTGTGAAGCACATCTTCCTTGGGTTCTTCCGGTGCTATAGGAGGTACTTCTTCCTCAGTTGTCTTCAGTAGACCTGGGCACACTTTCAAGTGGTCTCTTGAGACTGTTGCGGTTGTTTTACCTCCATCTTCACTAATCAGGCAGGTTTTACTGTTGTCAAATCTGGAGTTTAGCACAGTGTAGGGCTCTCTTTCCCACTGGTCATCGAGCTTGTGACCTCTTCTTTTCCGCTTTAGCACTATCTCTCCAGGTGCCAAAGGTTCTGCTGGTGCATGTTTATTGTACTGCTCTTCCTGTCTTTCCCTTACCTTGTTTAGACTGTCTTCGACACAGGCCTGTACCTTCCTGTACTGCTCTTGCCAACTTGTGTCCCAATCTTCAGTGGACGTATCTGCAGCAGGTTCTACCACTCCGAGTTCCAGGTCCATGGGCAATTTTCCATGTCTTTCTCTCATGAGGTATGCTGGGGTACAATTTGTAGAACTCACGGGTATGTGGTTATACAGGTCCACTATGTCAGGTAGCTTTTCTGGC
Source organism: Phyllobates terribilis (assembly GCF_046119375.1). Classification (NCBI taxonomy): domain Eukaryota; kingdom Metazoa; phylum Chordata; class Amphibia; order Anura; family Dendrobatidae; genus Phyllobates; species Phyllobates terribilis. Next base: position 224,896,143 of record NW_027362767.1, read on the forward strand.
CACCGGTTCCTTTCTTCCAAGGGTAGGGTTTTCAACAGGTCTATAACGATGTTGTTCATTTTCTCGCACATACCTTTGGTTTGCGGATGATATGGCATAGTCCGGATCTTCTTGCATCCATACAGGTGGCAGAATTCCTTGAGTAGCTCAGCTTCGAAAGCAGGGCCTTGATCTGTGAGCACCTTTTCCGGGTATTCATGGGGTCTGCAGAAGTAGGCTTGGAACATTCTTGCTGCAGTTTCTGCTGTCAGGTCCTTGACAGGGGCTACCACCAGGAACCGGGAATAGTGATCCACCATGGTCAGGGCATAGGAGTAGCCTGATCTGCTGGGTGACAGTTTGACATGATCCAGAGCGACAATCTCCAGGGGTTGGGTTATTTTGATGGACTGCAAGGGTGCTTTCTGGCTGCCGCAGTCTTTTCTTCTAAGGCTACAGGGCCCACAATTCCAGCATCACCTTTCTATGGAGCTCCGCATTCCAACCCAGTAGAACCGGTCCTTCAGTAGGGTTTCCAGCTTCTTCCAGCCAAAGTGACCTGCTTGGTCGTGATAGGCCTCCAACACCATCTGGATATCCGTCCTGGGTACAACAATCTGCCACACCATTTCATGGGTCTTGGGGTTGACATACGTTCTGTACAGCTTCTCTCTGTAGATGAACAGCCGGGTTCTCTCATTCCACAGGTGTTTGGCTTGTGGAGGAGCATCCTTCTCCAGGTGAGAACCTTCTTGGGTTATCAGTCTTTTGATGAGGCTGATAACCGGGTCACTGTCCTGGGTCTCCTTCCAGCTGTGATGAGGTAGAGGGTTTGGCATCCTACCATGACATCTTCTGGAGGCGTTCTGCTCGTGGACCATTCCATTTCTGTGGAAAGCAGGTAGTTCAATTTCTTCGAGATCATCCACTTCATCCTCGGTGTCTGACTGGTGGGGCATCCTTGACAGGGCATCTGCATTGGTGTTCTTGTGACCTGCCTGGTACTTGATTGTGAACTGATAATTCGACAGTCTGGCCACCCAATGCTGTTCCATGGCTCCCAACCTGGCTGTCTCCAGGTGTGTCAAGGGATTATTGTCGGTAAAGGCTGTGAATTTAGTTGAGGTTAGGTAATGCTTGAATCTTTCAGTGATAGCCCAGACCAAGGCCAGGAACTCCAGCTTGAAGGAACTTTAATTCTCCGGGTTCCTCTCAGTAGGGCGAAGCTACCTACTGGCATAGGCAATTACCTTCTCTCTGCCGTTTTGCTTCTGGGACAACACTGCTCCCAGTCCCTCGTTGCTGGCATCGGTGTACAACAGGAAAGGCTGGCTGTAGTCAGGGTAAGCCAGGATTTCTTCACCAGTTAGGACTTCCTTCATTTCTGCAAAGGATTCAGGCTGTTCCTTACCCCACTGGAATGGGGGACTTTTACCTCTCTTGGACTGTCCTACCAGGAGATCTTGTAAAGGTGCTGCCTTTTTGGTGTAATCCTTTATGAACCTCCTGTAGTACCCGACCAGTCCCAGGAATTGCCGTACTTGTTTGATACTTCTCGGTTCAGGCCACTTCTGGATGGCAGTGACCTTCTCCGGGTCCGGTGCTACTCCCTCCGAGCTGACTACATGTCCCAGGTACTGAACCTTCTGCTTGAGCAGGTGGCACTTAGAAGGTTTTAGTTTCATGGCACTTAGAAGGTTTTAGTTTCATCCCATACCGGGACAATGCTTCAAATACCTCCACCAGGTGCTTCAGATGGTCTTCATACGTCCTCGAGTACACGATAACGTCATCCAGGTACAGCAGTGACCAGCCCAGGGGATGGGGATGACTTGGTACCCGGGCCTTTAGCCTGGCCTTGGGGATGTCGTGGTGGTCAGCTCCCGGGCCCGTACCCTGGGGTCTCTCTTTAAAAAGGGTGGATTATTTGTTAATTTTAAGAAAGTTCGTGACGCCACCTGTGGCTTCTGGTGAGAATCACCAGCGCTGCGCAGTCCACTGAGGCCGATGATAAGGCAGCTCAATGGTATAGCTCCCCACAGGTGGAGCTAGGCCTCAGGGCAGTGTACGGAAAGGGGATTGCAGGACAGGCGAGACCCAGCCGGGTCAGAGCAAGAACAGGGACAGACACGATAGTCACTTCAGTACCTTTTACTGATGGAAATTCAGGCACGTCCCGGAGCACTGTAGGGTGAAGGGTGCATGTCAGGATCCTCCCCAATGAGCGGGTGTAGGGCCTCCTGTTTCTTGCTTCTGCATAGTAAGTTTCTGACCTGCCTGGAGCTAGGCCTAACTTTGTCTCTGTCCTGCGCTGGCTGACCTTGTGGTAGGGCCTTTTCTTGGAGTACACGCTCCTCAGCTTGCGGGGCCTATATGTCTCCTGGCTCTGTTACGTATCAGCACTTTATCGATCTTGGTACTTGTAGTTCTCCAGGGATTCCGGTTATGTCTTACTGAGTCATAGAGATCCCGGTAAGCTTCGGACCCGGTGTCCGGTAAATGCTTCGGGGTGTGCAAGTTAAGCTCCTCTGCCCCCTATGTACTAACTCTCCACTCACCTTTGGCCTACTCGGACCCTCACTAGGGTACTCACACTAATGGCAGCTTGCCGCGCTTCACTGATCTTATGGCGACGGCACACCTAAAGCTCACTTCTCTGAGCTACACTGAGTCTTGATCTGGATAAGCTCCACTGCAGGATAGCAATTGCAGGAGCTGGAACAGGCTTTTGTCCTCTGAGGTAACTCTTCTCAGACTGTACTGGACTCACTGCTAAACCAGACTGAACTAGACTCTCAACTGACTGCTGCCTGGCTCAACCTTCCCTATTTATCTATCCCTAACGGGCTCCCTCTGGTGGTCTGAGGTGGAAGGTGAAGATGTGTGAATGGTTATGGGGGGCCTCTTGTGGAGGAATCCATCAATGCACTCTTCCATGATCTGTGATACCAAGCGCAGCTGGGTGTCACAGCAGCACTGTCTCAAAGTACCGGTGTCCTAAGCAACACTCCATCAGCCTCTGGAACGTTCTGGGGGCGTTGCAGAGCCCAAACGGCATACTGTTGAACTCGCATAATACCATCGGGGTGGTGAAGGCTGTCTTCTCCTGGTCTTCCTCAGCAACAGAGACTTGCCAGTACCCGCTAGTGAGATCCAATGTCCAGTAATGCAGGTGTTGCTATGCCGTCTAGCACGATGGACAGGAAAGGCCTTCCTCCTACAAACCGGTGGTACCAGCTTGATGGGCCCTCGGCCCCATGGTTTGTCCGTTTAAAGGACAGTTCCGCACGGTGTGGCCTGCCTTGTGGCAACGGCAGCAGATGAATTCTCCCGGAGGGCAACGTTGGTCGTTGGTCCTCCCACGGGGTGGCGTTGTCCTCCTACGGGGTGGCGTTGTCCTCCTATTCATCCAGGGGACATCCTCAGGACTGTCGGTGAGTAGGATCCTTCCCTCCGGCTCGGGCTCCGTCTGTAGCTGCAGGGTGCTTACGACAGTGGCCAGGGTTTTACTTAGCTGACGCACTTCAGAGCGCAGGCTGTCCAGCTCACTAGGGGGCACTGTTTGCATCTTTGTTTCAGCCGTTAATGAAGGTGCCATGGGTGCTGCGGGCACTGGGGTGGCCCCACTCTGGTAACGCTGGATAGCAGTATCTGATGGTTCCAGGGGCTGCAGACCCTTAATAGCCCTGTCTTTCAGGGCATCAAAGGTGGCATCTGGATGATCTAAGGCCCATCACCTTAACCCCCGGATGAACTGTTCTGTCAGCATTTTGTCCTCACCATGTATGCTGGCTGGACTAACCTGTTTCAGGGCCCACAGGGCTTCCTGTAAGCGCCAGGCATAATCCCGGATACTGTCCTCAGGTTTCTGGGCACAGTGGTAGAACCTCATCCGGAGATCTGTCTCAGTGCGGTTTTCAAAGACAGTTTGCAGTCTCTTAAAGATAATGGATACTGATTCCTGGTCTGTGGCTGGCCAGGTTTCAACTTCCCACTCTGCAGCACCAGTCAATTGTCCCAGCACAACAGCGGCTCTCTGTTTACCAGTCATTGAGTACATATCGAGTACACTGCATATTTTCCTTTTGAATCCAGACAGGATGTCTGGTTTGCTGTCATACTGGGGAAGCCATTTTGCTCCAGGGATATACGGCAGGGCCATGGGTATCAACGGAGTCGCGACCCCTGCTGGTAGGGCGGCCGCTAAGGCTTGAGCAGCGCCGGGCGCGAGTTGAGCATCAGGAGCATTAACCGGTGCTCCGGCATTTTGCTGGTCATCAGCCATGGTTGCGCCCCCCTAGTGAACCATAGCCTACCTCCTTTACTTTAATCAGGTAGGCTGCAGCTCCGCAGACGACGGTCTCCTTCCAGGACCTGACGCTTCCTGGTGCTGCGTCAGAGCGCGAGGCGGGGCTTGAGCTTTGTGCGCTTTCTACGGTCACGCCTCTCTGGTTCCCGTGGTTACGCCCCTCTTCTTCCCGCGTGGCGATGCGGTAATGGCGGCGATGTTCACCACAGTACAAATACAGTTCAATTACGGCACACAGTACCCGGTGGCAACGGGCATGAAATCCTGTTCGTGAGGCCAGGAAAGAGAGCTGTGTCACCCAGGAGGAATATAGGGGACTCGGTACCCGGGCCTTTTACCTTGTTTAGGATGTCACGGCAGTCGGCTCCCGGGCCCGTACTCTGGTCTCTCTTTAAAAAGGGGTTTTAGTATACAGTTTGTCTCGTGACATGACCTGTGGTTTCCGGTAATGGTTACCGGCGCTGCTGCAGACCTCCGGGGGGTGATGAGATGGCAGCTGGGATGTTTCTGCTCCCCACAGGCGGAGCGGGCCCCTGGGGCACTGTAGGTGCAAATGGTGGTGATGCTGGGGCTTGCAGTGCAGGAGAGATGGCGCAGCAGGAGTAACTGACAGAGACAGGAGATTCACTTCAGTACCTTTACTGGTGCGGATGTCAGGTACGGTCCAGGGTACTTGGTAGGAAGGGTGCACTTCAGGACTTCTCCCCAGTGAGCGGGTATAAGGTCTCCTGGTCCATGTCTCCCTCTCTCTAAGCTCCTGGCCAGCCTGCAACTGGGCCTAGCATCTGTGTCGTGCTGTTCCTTCACCTGTCGGTAGTAGGACCTTTTTCTGGCAACCACTATCCCTGGACGCTGGGGCCGTCGCGGTTCATAGTCCTGTCAAGGGTTTAGCTTCAGGTCGACCAGGGACTTGTAGTCCTCCTGGTATGCCGGTGATCCCTACTGGGTGTAAAGGACCCTGTAGGCACAGACACGGTGTCTGATTCGTGTCTTGGGGTGAGCCTATGATGCTCCTCTGCCCCCTCAACTCCTCTCTCCTCTCCTCCGGCCACACTCGGGGCCCTCAATACAGCAGTGGACGTGCTGCGTCTTCACTGCTCTCAGTGGCAGCACACTCTCTGAACAACTCTCAGACTTTTTGACTGCCTGGCTCCACCCTCCATATATATGTCCCTAACGGGCTCCCTCTGGTCGTATGAGGTGGAAGGGTGGAGGTGTTTGTTTGTAACGAGGGCCTCTTGTGGAGAAGTCCATCCATGCACCCTTTTGGGTCCTGTGGTACCTGTGAAAAGCAGGGTGCCACACTTGCATTGCAAGGAATGGGGGAGGTACAATTGAACACTGCCCTGGGACAAGGACTTGCACGGGGATAGTTGCAAGTCTGCATCTTCTGATGCGGCAAGGATCACTTCTGATGGGCACACTTTTAGGCCGTGACCTGGGTGTCAGAGATGCTTCCAGGGATCTTCCCCATGCTGTTCCCATGTCTTTTCAGCACTGTATGCATGTGTCACACAGCACATGGCCAGATAAGGTTGTAAAATGTTAAAATGACATTTCCCGGTGAAGGCATTTGTCACGGTTGAAAGCAATACAAAAGTGCAAAAACGCATAAAAAATGCTACTTGTGAACATAGCCGAAGGTGTGGAGGAGTATTTTTGTTTTTGGTTATTTATTTTACCTTATACACAAGTCTTTACCCTAGAAAGGAAGTTCCTCAACATATTTCACAGGAAAACCATTTCAGTTTCGTTTTTGAACGTTTTATTGTCAGCCCGTAAAAGTGGCTTAATACTTCTGACCACGTTATTGACAGCAGTGACCTGGGGGTCAGAAATGCTTCCTGGGGCGATCCCCATGCTGTCCCCATGTCATTTGAGCACTGTCACTATGGTTTTGGGCACTTTTTAGGCTTTCTACAAACTGCCGTTGGTGCCGCTGCAAAAATGCTCGGGTCTCCCATAGACTGACATTGGGCTCCTTGCTCGAGTCGAGCACCTGAGTATCACGGTGAGCTCGGCCCGAGCTTCGAGCACCCGAGAATTTTAGTGCTCGCTCAACCCTAGTGCCTGATCATGCTGGTGGTGGTCAGGCTGGTAGTTTTGTCACCCCTGCTCATGCTGTCCTGGCAGGTGGTACAAATGGCCTTTTTGGGGTTATCAGCAGAGTCTTTAAAAAAATTCCAGACTCTGGAAGACCTACTGGTTGTACTGGCAACGCCCCTCGTGTTGGTGTTACGGGGAACGGTTGCCCGCCTTCTGTCTGCGGCCACCACCCTGCTTCTTCCTGCCTGTTGGGGTACTCTGCCTCCCTCCCCCTGTGTGCTGCTGGCCTCGCTCTGCGTGTCCTCCTGCCACGTTGGGTCAGTTGCTAGATCATCCACCACCTCCTCCTCTTCCACTTCCGCACCACGGTCCGCCTCCTCACTTCGTGGCAATTGTATCTCGTCATCGTCCACCTCTTGTGACAAATTGCCAGCGTCGCCTTCCTGTGGCCGTGGCTGTTCAAATATTTGGCCATCGCTACATGGGATCTCCTCTTCCACCACTTCAAGCGGAGCAGACGAGGGTCCCAAATATGGAAATGGACCAGTGAACAGCTCTTCAGAGAGTCCAACTGTGGGATCAGTTGCTGTCTGACGACACTCGGCATGGTGGGAGGAAGGAGCATCAGGGTGAGGAGGAGTATGCAGTCGAGACTCACGGCTACTAACACTTGACCGTGTGGAAGACAGACCGGAGGTGGTGGTGCCCAGGTGAGTGGAAGTATTATCTGCTATCCAATTAATAACCTGTTCACACTGATCAGTTCGCAAATGTGGTGCTGTTGTGTGCTTCCCTAGTAATTCGGTCAAGAACTGGGAGCGAGAAGATGTGGCTGTTGGTTGTGGCACATTTTCACCTTGGCCACGGCCCGGTCCTTTGCAAACACCATCACCAGAACATCCAGTTCCATGTCTATTGTCACGCGCCTTGCCCATTGTAAATGAAGTAAAATAGCTTACTCTCGCACTATCAATGGCAAAAGGGTAATAAAAAGGAGATTTGAACCATGGAAGAGGAAAACCACAGTACTAGTTATTTAGCCTACACCAGACTCTTTTAAACAGATATATTTGAGTCTGAACAGCCAGCGAGACACTCAAAATGTTAATTTTTTATGCAAAAAGGTGGATAAAACCCAGATTGGAACCGTGGAAGAGGAAAATCACAGTTCTAGTTATCTGGCCTACACCAGAATCTTTTAAAGAGATATATTTGTGTCTGAACAGTCAGCGAGACACTCAAAATGTTTTTTTTATTGAAAAAAGGCAAAAAAGTGGATAACATAGAGATTTGAACTGTGGAAGGGGAAAACTACAGTTCTAGTTATGTGGCCTACACCAGACTCTTTTAAACAAATATATTTGTGTCTGAACAGTCAGCGAGACACTCAAAATGTTTTTTTTATGCAAAAAGGTGGATTACACCCATATTTGAACCGTGGAAGAGGAAAACCACAGTTCTAGTTATCTGGCCTACACCAGAATCTTTAAAACAGATATATTTGTGTCTGAACAGTCAGCGAGACACTCAAAATGTTTTTTTTTCATTGAAAAAAGGCAAAAAAGTGGATAACACAGAGATTTGAACCGTGGAAGGGGAAAACCACTGTTCTAGTTATGTGGCCTACACCAGACTCTTTTAAACAGATATATTTGTGTCTGAACAGTCAGCGAGACACTCAAAATGTTTTTTTTATTGAAAAAAGGCAAGAAAAGTGGATAATACAGAGATTTGAACCGTGGAAGAGGAAAACCACAGTTCTAGTTATCTGGCCTACACCAGATTCTTTTAAACAGATATATTTGTGTCTGAACAGTCAGCGAGACACTCAAAATGTTGTTTTTTTATTGCAAAAAGGTGGATTACACCCAGATTTGAACCGTGGAAGAGGAAAACCACAGTTCTAGTTACCTGGCCTACACCAGAATCTTTTAATCAGATATATTTGTGTCTGAACAGTCAGCGAGACACTCAAAATGATTTTTTATATTGAAAAAAGTCAATAAAGTGGATAATACAGGGATTTGAACCATGGAAGAGGAAAACCACAGTTCTAGTTATGTGGCCTTCACCAGATTCTTTTAAACAGATATATTTGTATCTGAACAGTCAGCAAGACAGTCAAAATGTTTTTTTTTATTGAAAAAAGGCAAAAAGTGGAAAATACAGAGATTTGAACCATGGAAAAGGAAAACCACAGTTCTGTTTCTCTGGCCTACACCAGACTCTTTTAAACAGATATATTTGTGTATGAACAGTCAGCGAGACACTCAAAATGTTTTTTTTTATGCAAAAAGGTGGATTACACCCAGATTTGAACCGTGGAAGAGGAGAACCACAGTTCTAGTTATCTGGCCTACACCAGAATCTTTTAAACAGATATATATGTGTCTGAACAGTCAGCGAGACACTCAAAATGTTTTTTTTAATGCAAAAAGGGGGATTAAACCCAGATTTGAACTGTGGAAGAGGAAAATTACAGTTCTAGTTATCTGGCCTACACCAGAATCTTTTAAACAGATATATTTGTGTCTGAACAGTCAGCGAGACATCCAAAGTGTTTTTTTTATTGAAAAAAGGCAAAAAAGTGGATAATACAGAGATTTGAACTGTGGAACTGCAAAACCACAGTTCTAGTTATCTGGCCTACACCAGACTCTTTTAAACAGATATATTTGTGTCTGAACAGTCAGCGAGACACTCAAAATATTTGTTTTTTATGCAAAAAGGTGGATTACACCCAGATTTGAACCGTGGAAGAGGAAAACCACAGTTCTAGTTATCTGGCCTACACCAGAATCTTTTAAATAGATATATTTGTGTCTGAACAGTCAGCAAGACACTCAAAATGTTTTTTTTATATTGAAGAAAGGCAAAAAAGTGGATAATACAGAGATTTGAACCATGGAAGAGGAAAACCACAGTTCTAGTTATCTGGCCTACACCAGACTCTTTTAAACAGATATATTTGTGTCTGAACAGTCAGCGAGACACTAAAAATGTTTTTTTTTTATGCAAAATGGTGGACCACACCCAGATTTGAACCGTGGAATAGGAAAACCACAGTTATAGTTATCTGGCCTACACCAGAATCTTTTAAACAGATATATTTGTGTCTGAACAGTTAGGGAGACACTCAAAATGTTTTTTTATATTGAAAAAAGGCAAAAAAGTAGATAATACAGAGATTTGAACCAAGGAAGAGGAAAACCACAGTTCTAGTTATCTGGCCTACACCAGAATCTTTTAAACAGATATATTTGTGTCTCAACAATCAGCGAGACACTCAAAATGTTTTTTTTTCATGCAAAAAGGTGGACTACACCCAGATTTGAACCGTGGAAGAGGAAAACCACAGTTCTAGTTATCTGGCCTACACCAGACTTTTTTAAATGGATATATTTGTGTCTGAACAGTCAGCGAGACACTCAAATTGTTTTTTTTTTTTACGCAAAAAGGTGGATTACACCCAGATTTGAACCGTAGAAGAGGAAAACCACAGTTCTAGTTATCTGGCCTACACCAGAATCTTTTAAACAGATATATTTGAGTCTGAACAGTCAGCGAGACACTCAAATGTTTTTTAATATTGAAAAAAGGCAAAAAAGGTGGATAATACAGAGATTTGAACCATGGAAGAGGAAAACCAAAGTTCTAGTTATCTGGCCTACACCAGATTCTTTTAAACAGATATATTTGTGTCTGAACAGTCAGCGAGACACTCAAAATGTTTTTCTTTCTTGAAAAAAGGCAAAAAGTGGATAATACAGGGATTTGAACCGTGGAAGAGGAGAACCACAGTTCTATTTCTCTGGCCTACACCAGACTCTTTTAAACAGATATATTTGTGTCTGAACAGTCAGCGAGACACTCAAACTGTTTGTTTTTTATGCAAAAAGGTGGATTACACCCACATTGGAACCGTGGAAGAGGGAAACCACTGTTCTAGTTATCTGGCCTACACCAGACTCTTTTAAACAGATATATTTGTGTCTGAACAGTCAGCGAGACACTCAAAATGTTTTTTTATGCAAAAAGGTGGATTACACTAGTGTTGAGCCACCCCCGTAGTGTTCGAGTTCGGTTCGGTTCGTCGAACACCCGTATGTTCGTCGAGCTGTTCGTCGAACACCTTCGAACACCGTTAAAACCAATGGCAGGCAAACAAAAACACATAGAAACACATAGAAAATACTTCAAAGGTGTCCAAAAGCTGACAAACTGCTCAGAAGACACAACTAACACATGGAAAAGTGACAAGTACATATAGTCATGCGAAAAGAAAAGAGGTGGAGGAGTAAAAGGAGGGGGAGACACAGATATAGGAATGTCATGTCCTTCTTAAACCAAAAAAGTGCGAAGCCGACACGGCCAGTCCGTTCCTGCCCGTGCGACCTCCGTGTCGCCGGGTTTGTGCCAGAGCTGCGGTGGACCCTGACGGCCAGCCCCCTTCTCCCAATATTGGTGCCTGTCCACTGGTGGGTCGAGCGAGCCCGCCTGCGGTGGAGGCAGGTCTAATCTTTTTAATTTAAATTATCTCTCTAATTTGAATGAGTACACTTTAAATCCTTTTACAAGGATCTATTGGAGGGCAAGTATCAAAAAGGAATAGTCGGCACTCCGTATAGCTACAGTGGTGCACGTGGAAAACAATGTCTGTAGGAAAAGAAAATCCCGGCACTCACGTGTTGATAATCAGTTGATTTATTCCACAACTCACACAAGACGTTTCAGCCTGTCCAAGGCTTTTTTCAATTGTGGTTAAATACATTCAGTCAAGATATTTATAAACAAATCCACGGAAATGACATAATTCTCATTAACATAAAAAAGAGTAGACCAATAAAAGAAATTATATATAACAGAATTTACAACAACATACAAAAATTAAGCAATAATAAACTCAAGTTACACAATGAAAAAAAAACAAGTGAATTCATATATTTAAATAATCCCCGACTACACATAAGACCATATACATCGCAGATTGTAAAATTTATTGCATGCATATACCACATTATATCTTTATTTCTCAATATTCTTTTAGCTAAAAATATGTAACATTTCATAGTTTTTCCAGAAAAAAATCTTAAAAACATTAAGGATTTTTTCTGGAAAAACTATGAAATTTTACATATTTTTAGCTAAAAGAATATGGAGAAATAAAGATATAATGTGGTATATGCATGCAATAAATTTTACAATCTGCGATGTATATGGTCTTATGTGTAGTCGGGGATTATTTAAATATATGAATTCACTTGTTTTTTTTTCATTGTGTAACTTGAGTTTATTATTGCTTAATTTTTGTATGTTGTTGTAAATTCTGTTATATATAATTTCTTTTATTGGTCTACTCTTTTTTATGTTAATGAGAATTATGTCATTTCCGTGGATTTGTTTATAAATATCTTGACTGAATGTATTTAACCACAATTGAAAAAAGCCTTGGACAGGCTGAAACGTCTTGTGTGAGTTGTGGAATAAATCAACTGATTATCAACACGTGAGTGCCGGGATTTTCTTTTCCTATTGGAGGGCAAGTCTCATGCCAGCAGCCGCGGTAATTCCAGCTCCAGTAGCGTCCACTAAAGCTGCTGCAGTTTAAAAGCTTTTATAAGGATCGAGCTTGGCGGTCCACCGCAAGGCGTCCTACCGCCAGTCCCAGCCCCTGTGACTTGGGGTGCCTCCCCGATGCTCTTCACTGAGTGTACCGGGGGCCCGAACCATTTCCTTTGAAAAAATTAAGTGTCCAAACTACAGGTGGTGTAGCTTGCTTAACAGCTGGGTTAATCCGCTGACTAGCAGACACTGCTACTAGGCCCAAAGTATTGCTTGGGCTAGAGGCAGTTAAAAATTTGTAATTAGATACTCTCGTTGAATGCTGAGAAAGCATTCCATAGAGTCTCCTGGCACGCCATATATTATTCTCTTAAAAAGCTTGGGGTAGGGGACCCTTTTATAGCCAAAATCATGGCCCTGTATCGCAATCCGTCAGCTAGGCTGAAGATAAATGGAACATTATGATCACCTTTCATAATCACCAATGGGACAAGGCAGGGATGTCCTCTGTCCCCTCTCTTATACATCCTAGTGATGGAGCACCTGCTCTCATCAATTCATGATAACCCCAATATTAGGGGGATTGAGGTGTGAGGCACCGAGTACAAGTGCTCTGCATTTGCTGATGTTGTCCTAGTATATATCACTCAACCACATATATCCATCACTGCTGTTATGGCTGAAATAGATCACTTTGTTACATGGTCAAATTTTAAAATCAATGCAGCGAAGTCTGAGGCCCTCGATGTCTCCCTCCCCAAATCCATACAGGATTCCATCCAGTCCAACTTTCCCTTTGCCTGCCCCTCACAGGGTATCAAATACTTAGGAATTCGTATTAATAGAGACCTCTCCCGTTTATTTTATCTTCATTTTGGGCCCTTTATTGAACAACTCCATAGAGATCTTACTTCTTGAACGGTGAAGGATTTTTCCTGGTTCGGCAGAATAAATATACTAAAAATGAACGTCCTACCTAAACTCTTATACCTCTTCCAAACCATTCCCGTGGTAATTCCCTCAAATTTTTGGAAAAGACTACGCAGTAGCTTTTGCAGATTTATCTGGGCAAGTGGGCATCCACGCATTCGGGGGGACGTTCTGATCAGACACAAACAAAAGGGGGGCCTTAGCCTTCCGGATTGTAGAAGGTATTACATGGCAGCAGTACACGCTAGAATCCTGGACTTCTTCCATCATTTGGAGGGGAAATTGTGGGTCAAAATAGCTCAATCCATTTGTCCTAAAGCTCTTACCACTCTCCCATGGTGCGCCCATTTAATTGTCCCCTCTCTCGGCCTCATGTCATATAGTACTTATGTCACTGCTTTGGCTATGAGATTCCAAAAAAAAAGCTTATCCTCAATCGACCCCCAGGGCCCCTTGCTCCCTATTTCAGATAATTCAGATTTCCCACCAGGACTATCTGCAAATAGATTTCTCGGTTCAAATAAATCCCATCCGATATTATTTTCTCATGTCATCTCCAATACTTCGCTGCTCCCCCTCAACGACTTGTTACAGGGAAGAGCCACTTCCCCGAAGGCTAATTTTGAATATAGCCAGTTACAACACTTCTATTCAACTGTGAAGAAGCGCACACATCTTCATAGAGATCTCACAAACTTTGAAAAATTGAGCCTATCATTGTCACCCCCTACACACTCCATCTCCCTACTGTATAATCTCCTTATTGCCCAGGTAACTGACAATAGGCCAGGATTCTGCGGTGCATGGGAAAGGGAACTGGGAAGTCCTTCTCTGACTCACAATGGGATAAATGTTTCTTCCTAACACATAAAACCTCAATAGGGTCCAAAGTTCAGGAAACCTCCTTCAAAATTAGCTCTAGATGGTACGGGGTACCAGCAGTCCTTCATAGATGGTATCCAGTGGTCTCAGATAGATGTTGGAGATGTGGGGAGGGGGAAGGGACAATGTCACACATATGGTGGGCATGCCCTCTAATAAATGCATTTTAGGCAAAGGTGGTTCCCATGATTGAGAAAATAACTGGTTTGACTATCCCTAATATGCCAGAAGCCCTCCTTTTATCAATGTTACCAATAAGTAAACGTAGCTATAAAAGGTCATCAATAGGCTACCTAATACAGGCGGCTAAGAATGTCATTCCATGACACTGGAAAACCAGAGACCCACCCACTGTGGAGGAATGGTTCGCGGAGATCTCCCTCCTTAATAGGATGGAGCATCTGATTGCCATCTCACCGGCTGATGTTGATAGATACTGTGTGATTTGGAGGGATTGGATTGATTTGCAAAACTCTGACGCCTACCATCTAGCCCCCAACTAAAGTTATCCATGATGTTGGCACAACAATGATCATAATCGCAATCTATTGATTTGTGGTCTGCCGTGGTCTGCTCCCTCTCTCTCTATCTTTCATATGGAAAAAAACATGCTTGATCTGGATATTGATGGAAAACCCTCCCTGTACCCCCCAATGTACTGTCGTTATGAATAGATTTATAGTTATACTACCCCTTTTACTATGTATATTATATTTTCTTGTACTTTTTCAACACAAAAATAAAAAAACTTGAATTTGAAAAAAATAATTGTAATTAGATCTACAGGCGGTGGCTACTCCGCTGACTAGCAGACACTGAAGCTTTGGAGCAGACCTCTGATTCCCAGGCTATAGTATGAGTAAACAGCTCTTCAGACTCAACCATCTGTGTTACCCCAAGCCATAGCCTATGTAGTTTCTTACGGTTAAAAGGGGGGGGGGACCCCGACCCACCTGGAATTGACGATGGCAACGTCATGTAAAACACAGCAAGGGGACTCCAAAAAGAGTCTCCATTTTTTCCAAAAATTGTGGCACAGACACCACTTAAGTGGCATCAATTGTCCCAGAGATGCTTAAAATGGTTGGTGAGGTGATTTTCCAAAATCCTCAAGCTTTTAGTCTCCCCAGAATGACACAGGTGGGGCAGATGGTGGTTGTCCCGGCCCACTAGGCTGCATTGTAGCACAGTGAGCTTCGCACTGCAACTTATGCTTCATATCCATGTGACGGTTCATGCATGAAGTACTCAAACTATGGATTTTTTGGCCTCTACTTAGCTTTTGGTGACAAATGTTACAGATAACACGATTTGGGTCATCCTTATCGATCTGAAAAAATGCACAGGCTATGCAAGGTTTAGAGCCCATGCGACTCTGCTACTAGCAATACTATCAAATGATTGGCTGGGTTAGATGCAGAGCGTCTGGGTTTGGTTGGGGGTCCCCACAGCCTGCCTAGGCTAGATGCAGTTAAAAATTATTATTAGATACACAGGCGGTGCAGCTTGCTTCGCAGCTAGGCTAATACGCCCCAAGTATTTGTAGACTCTATACTAAATAAGGAAGGATTCACTGACTGTGGTGGCCCCTCCGTGGGCCATGGCGATTGGTGGAGATTTGGTGGATGATTATAGGAGAAAGCTTCTTAATAGAGAAAGTTGGTCGATTTATACTTTAAATACACGTGTACCAGTGGGTTTAAACATCAGACATGATTTGATGTATCATTATGAATGATCATTTATAGATTATTATTATATACATGTTCCTTTTTTCTTCTTTTCTTTTGGATTATTTACATTTATATGCATTGTTTCTATGCTATACGATTTTAACATGGTATGTGTGTTTAAATTTCTGATTAACTCAGCCTTGAACAGGTGCGTAGCAGGACATGACATATAAATACCACTTCCTTGCTGTTTTTTTGCTATGCAATGATTAAGAACCTTTAGTTCGAAACGCGTTTGCTGTTCTTCTCCAAGGTGGACTTTTAAAATATTTTTTGTATGACCCAATAAAAAGTGGATTTTAGAAGATTTGTTCAGCTGGATCTTCCTGGTTCCTCGTGTTTGTCTGGTAGCACTCCTGGCTCCGTGCTGTTGATCTTCTAGGTGGGTGAGTTGATTTTTTCCTTTCTTTTTCTGCCATGTGGCGATTGGTCATCCACTTTCGCTGCCCCTTACTCAAAGAATTCACAAACATCTCCCGTCGGTTTGGAGTCCCATTATGCCCAACCAAAAACATAGGCCCCACAACTAAAAAAAATCGTTCTTAGGCATCGAAATCGACACCACAACAAGGTTGTTCCGCCTCCCATGGGAAAAAATACCAAAACATTACACCTGATCTAGGTTTTTTGCGCAGTGTGGAAAGTAACACTACAGAAGATGCAAGTATTACTAGGTCTCCTCGTGTTTGCGAGCCGGGTAATGCCAGTCGGAAGGGTTTTTGCTCTTCATTTATAGCCCGCAACAAAAGGGGCATCTAAACCGAGTCATACAATCAGAATCAGCAGGCAGCTATGGGCGGACTTAGAGGTGTGGAAAACCTTATTATAATCATTCAGCATTCACACGTTATTTATATCAACAGAACAGTCCAACATTCAACTAAGATTATTCACCGGGGCGGCAGAATCAGGCGGATATGCAGCGATACTAAATAACCAATGGTGCACAAGCTTATGGCCTCCGTATTGGGCAGAACAAGTGCTGCCAAAAAAACAGACAGTCCTGGAACTGTTTCCAATAGTGGTAGCAATAGAAATATGGGGCGCGCGCCTGGCTAACAAAAATAAACTCTTCATAACAAAAAAACACCAGCCTAGCGCACTTCATTAATAATATGGCATCATCGTCTCTCCCAGTGCTAGGCCTACTATGCCGGCTAGCATTCCTGTGCCTAAAACACAATGTATGGGTCTGCGCTAGCCACGATGCTGAGGGGTCTAACGCTGCTGCTAACGCTTTATCACAATTCAATTGGCAGATTTTCACAGAGCTCCTCCCCAACGCCCACCCATCGGGCAACAGTTGCCCAGCCTCCCTATGGGATCTAGTGGAGAATAGTTGATGCCATTAATCAGAGCGTCAGTTGCCCCGTCGATGTGGCAAGCATACGGTAAGGCATGGGAACAGTGGACACGACTAGTAGCAGGCAGATGGGTTGACCAATGTGAACAAGCCAGATTGCAAGTCACCATAGAATTTCTCCACCAGCTAATGATGAGGGGCATATCAGGGGTGTCAGCGCAGCGGTGGCTGACCGGAGTAGCATTTCACTTCCAACTACTGAATTGGGGACATGTGACAAAGAGATTCATCATCAGACAATCCATAAAAGGGTGGAAAAGGGGTCAGCCAAGTCAGGAGTGTAGACGAGAGATGAGCGTTGTTCTACTCGAACTGTTCGCCAATCTCAAATTCGAGCTGTTTTGGGCGGTGTTCGAGCCGTTCGGCGAACACGAACAATTTGAGAAAAATTCGGCTGTTCGAGGTTATGTTCGACAACTGTTCGTGCACCAAAATCATAACTGGATTTTTTCTCAGTAATGATGAAAATTAATGTTAATACGCAGTTTGAGTGTACAGCGGGGTGGGGGGAGGGGCAGGGGATGGATCTCTGCAGGAACAATGAAGATCTCCATTTTTTTTTTCTCTTTCCCGCATTTACAGTGGGGAGGTGCAATCTGTCAGCCTATCAGCAGCGCACACACGGAGCGAAGTGCTTTTTTCACACAAGCAAGGGCATGTGTCATTGGCAGTGTATGTCACATGTCCTTGCCCTATAAGACCAAGCCATTTTCCCCGTCGCCACCATTTTCTCACTGCTGCAGCTGCGTGTTAGATGGCACCGCTGTTGCTGTGTGCGCTATACCTTGTTAATTTCAAGCCAATTTTCGCACAAATCTACAGATAGCTTGGGAGTAGGGAATAGTTGTGATTGCAGTCCTTTTAAGGACTAGGTTACAGCATTTCCTACGACTTTTATCAGGCAGGTCTGTGCTCTTAAATAGATAGATTGTGGGAGTAAAGACTAATTGTAATTGGAGTCCTTTTCAGGACTAGGTTACATCAGTTCCTATCAGTTTTTGCCAGGCAGGTCTGTGCCAGTGCTGTGCAAGTTTTTTTCACAGCATTTGGCTGAATCTAGCAAAGCTAATCCTTTTTGGCCTATTGCAGAGTGTGTTAGTCAGTGGAGTAGCCTATCTGTGTTGCAAGATATACCACCTGTGTATAGAATACCAATTTTTTTACTGCACCTAGTGAAGTAAAATCTTTTGGGCATAGCATCATTCTATTAGTCCATCTATACTGACCTCCATCAGGTTGCAAATTGAATATAATTTTTTTCTGCATCTAGCTCTGAAAAAATATTGGGCTTCTAGCTGTGTGTGGGACTTGTTGTATTAGTCCATCTATACTGACCTCCATCAGGTTGCAAACTGAATATATTTTTTTCTGCATCTACCTCTGAAAAAATATTGGGCTTCTAGCTGTGTGTGGGACTTGTTCTATTAATCCATCTATACAGACCTCCATCAGGTTGCAAACTGAATATATTTTTTTCTGCATCTACCTCTGAAAAAATATTGGGCTTCTAGCTGTGTGTGGGACTTGTTGTATTAGTCCATCTATACTGACCTCCATCAGGTTGCAAATTAAAAATAATTTTTATCTGCATCTACAGTACCTCTGAAAAGATATTTGGGCTTCTAGCTGTGTGTGGGACTTGTTCTATTAGTCCATCTATACTGACCTCCATCAGGTTGCAAATTGAATATAATTTTTATCTGCATCTAGCTCTGAAAAAATATTTGGCCTTCTAGCAGTGTGTGGGACTTTCTCTATTAGTCCATCTATACTGACCTCCATCAGGTTGCAAATTAAAAATAATTTTTATCTGCATCTAGCTCTGAAAAAATATTTGGCCTTCTAGCAGTGTGTGGGACTTTCTCTATTAGTCCATCTATACTGACCTCCATCAGGTTGCAAATTCAAAATAATTTTTTGTCTGCATCTAGCTCTGAAAAAATATTTGGCCTTCTAGCAGTGTGTGGGACTTTCTCTATTAGTCCATCTATACTGACCTCCATCAGGTTGCAAATTAAAAATAATTTTTATCTGCTTCTACCTCTGAAAAAATATTTGGGCTTCTAGCTGTGTGTGGGACTTGTTCTATTACTCTATCTATACTGACCTCCATCAGGTTGCAAACTGAATATATTTTTTTCTGCATCTACCTCTGAAAAAATATTGGGCTTCTAGCTGTGTGTGGGACTTGTTGTATTAGTCCATCTATACTGACCTCCATCAGGTTGCAAATTAAAAATAATTTTTATCTGCATCTACAGTACCTCTGAAAAAATATTTGGGCTTCTAGCTGTGTGTGGGACTTGTTCTATTAGTCCATTTATACTGACCTCCATCAGGTTGCAAATTGAATATAATTTTTATCTGCATCTAGCTCTGAAAAAATATTTGGCCTTCTAGCAGTGTGTGGGACTTTCTCTATTAGTCCATCTATACTGACCTCCATCAGGTTGCAAACTGAATATATTTTTTTTCTGCATCTACCTCTGAAAAAATATTGGGCTTCTAGCTGTGTGTGGGACTTTCTCTATTAGTCCATCTATACTGACCTCCATCAGGTTGCAAATTAAAAATAATTTTTATCTGCATCTACCTCTGAAAAAATATTTGGGCTTCTAGCTGTGTGTGGGACTTGTTCTATTAGTCCATCTATACTGACCTCCATCAGGTTGCAAATTGAATATAATTTTTTTCTGCATCTAACCCAACCAATAGTTTTGGCCTAATACCACAGTTTGGCCACTCAGCTCTGCTCGGTTCCCATCCATTGTTTTTTTGTGCAAACAACTCCAGAGTTGTGAATTAGTTAACCACCAAAATGAGTGGAAAAAGGCCTGCTGCTGGTGGAAAGGGGAATAGGCGTGTTGGGAAGGGGAAAAAAGGTTGTGTCCGTGGGGTAGGTGTTAAAGCAACAGTAACATCTGCAGAAGAAAGACCATCTTCCAGCCAAACTAAAATGTCTACTTCTTTTAGCGGACAATGTGATAAGATCCCTTTCTTACGGCCACGCCAATCGCTACAAATTCCAGATGAGGCACAAAAACAGCAGGTGCTTCAACGGATATCAAGTGCTCCTTTAAGTGGGCTCTCCTCCACATCAACTTCAACATCACAAATACTCCAGTCCTCAAAGGTGTTACCCCAATCGCACTTGCTTCCTCACAGCTCCCAAATCTCCAGCTGCCCGTCTGAGTATGAGGTAGAACAGATGGTTGAGTCTGCAGAGCTGTTTACTCATACTATAGCCTGGGAATCAGAGGTCGACTCCAGCGCTTCTGTAAATCCAGACGAGGAAATGATCTGCACTGATGCCCAGAATCTTTATGAGTCGGATCCAGGACCAGACGCAGAAGGTTCTGACCATAATGTAGACCCTCATTCCCAAACTGTAACTCCTGTTGGTGGAGACAATGAGGAAGACGATGATAAGACTCAAATACCTGATTGGAGCGACAACTTTAGTTTTTTGTCAGGGCAGGAACAGGTTGGCTCTGAGGACGACGGGTGTGATAACGCACAGGGTGATGATGATGAGGTTGGAGATCCCACTTACTGTCAACCCACAGTCAGCCAAGAGATGAGGTCAGCAGAGGAGGTGGAGGAAGATGCTAGTGACGACGAGGTCAGGTTGCGCCTTCCTGGACAGAGACGTAGTACTGGAAGCACATCAACAACTGCATCCTCAAACACAACTCTGCCTCTCACCACAAGTCGTGGTGGCTCTTCAGGTCGCATGGGTGCTAAGCCTTGCATAGCCTGGGCATTTTTTCAGATCGATAAAGATGACCCAACTCGTGTTATCTGTAACATTTGTCAGCAAAAGCTAAGTAGAGGCCAAAAAATACATAGTTTGAGTACTTCATGCATGAACCGGCACATGGACATGAAGCATAAGTTGCAGTGGGAAGCTCAGTGTGCTACAATGCGGCCTAGCCGGCCGGGCCAACCACCGTCTGCCATATCTTGTGCATCCGCGGCCTCTTCATCCTCTGTGACTGGGGGGACAGCAGTCACACCTGTTTTGGGGCGCAGACCTGCCACCTCTTTACTCGCAACAGCCAGCGTGATTGGCAGGTCATCATTTTCTTTGGAGGTGGTAACACCAGCTGGTGTTGAGCGCTGTCCGACATCGATAGCACCACCTTTGGATCAAGGCAACCTAACATGTCCGCCTGCATCTTCCTCACAGACCGGCAGTTTGCCGGGGACACCCTTATCAACCCCGTCTAAGCACAATAGCCAGCCCTCGGTCCCTCAGATGTGGACAAGTAAAAGACCATTTCCTCCTAGCCATGAGAAAGCTAAGAGGTTGAATTTCACCATCTGCAAGCTCTTGGCTACAGAAATGCTGCCTTTCCGCCTGGTGGACACAGAGGATTTTCGAGACCTTATGTCCGTCGCAGTGCCCCAGTACCAGATGCCCAGTCGGCACTACTTCTCAAAGAAAGGTGTGCCTGCGCTCCACCAGCATGTCGCACACAACATCACCGCTTCTTTGAGAAACTCTGTGTGTGACAGGGTGCATTTCACCACAGACACTTGGACGAGTAGGCATGGACAGGGGCATTACATGTCGCTGACTGGGCACTGGGTAACTATGGTGACAGCAGGACAAGGGGCTGCTGTCCAAGTCTTGCCGTCCCCACGAGTTGTGCATCAATCCTCTTTATGTCAAAGTTCCTCCACTGCTTCTGCCTCCTCAACCTCCTCTCGGTCTTCCACCTGCACCCAAAGTCTGTCTGGTCATGCCACAAGCTTTCTAACTGCGCAGAAGGGATCCTGCACACCTCCTTACTATGCTGGCAGTAGGGCTCAACGTCATCAGGTGGTTTTTACATTGAAATGTCTAGGAAATGTGAGTCACACAGCTGAGGAGTTGTGGTCAGCTCTGGAGAACCAATTTCATGAATGGTTGTCTCCACTGGACCTGAAACCAGGGAAGGCCGTGTGCGACAATGCTGCAAACCTGGGTGCGGCCCTTCGCCGGGGCAATGTCACACACGTGCCTTGTATGGCTCACGTGTTGAACCTGGTTGTCCAGCAATTTTTAGCCCACTATCCCAGACTAGATGGCCTTCTGCAGAGGGCACGGTCGCTGTGTGCTCACTTCCGCCGTTCGCATCCCGCAGCTCAGCGACTTACATCTCTACAGAAGTCGTTGGGCCTGCCACTTCACCGGCTAAAATGCGATGTGCCTACCCGGTGGAATTCAACTCTGCACATGTTGCAGCGACTGTGGCAGCACCGACAAGCCCTGGTGCAATACGTTCTGACGTATAGCCTGGGCCAACGAGATCCAGAGGTGGGGCAAATCACGCTGGAGGAGTGGTCTCAGATCAGGGACCTATGCACCCTTCTGCACAGTTTTGAAATGGCGACGAAGATGTTTAGTGCTGACGATGCCATTATCAGCATGACTATTCCGGTGATTTACATGCTGGAGCACATGTTAAACAGAATTCGGAGTCAGGTGGTGGCACAAGAGGAGGTGGAGGAAGTAGAGGAGGAGGAGTTGTATGCGGAAGGGCTAACATCTGCAAGGTCCAGACGGTCGGCAGCACCAAGGCGGCAGGCATGTGAGGGTGGGGGAGATGGTTTTACCAGGGCGCATGGTAGCAGCCAAACTAGTGAGGAAGGTGCAGGAGCCCAGGAAGAAGTGGAGGACGAACTGATGGAAGACTCATCAGATGAGGGAGACCTTGATGACATTTCTGTTGTGCGAGGTTGGGGGGAGAGGACAGAGGAAGGAAGCATGATTGTTACCTCGCCACCAACACAACAGGGACTTGGTGCTCCTGGATGCGCAACACACATGAGTGCCTTCTTGCTGCACTACCTGCAACATGACCCTCGAATTGTGAGAATTAGAAATAATCCTGACTACTGGGTTGCCACACTGTTAGATCCCCGGTACAAAAGTAAATTTGCAGAAATTATTCCTGCCATAGAAAGGGATGCACGCATGCAGGAGTATCAGCAGAGACTGTTGCAGAATCTTACATGTGCTTTTCCACAAAATACCAGTGGTGCACGTAGTGAATCTCACAGTTCCAACTTGCCAACCGTGGGACCGTCAAGTGTTCAGCACTCAAACCGTAACAGAACCACAGTATCTGCTGGTAACATCAATTTTGCGGAATCATTTCACCACTTTTTTAGCCCATCCTTTGCAAGGCCACAGGAGACAAGAAGTCTGACACATAGTCAACGCCTAGAGACGATGGTACAGGAGTATCTCCAAGTAAACATTGAAGCCATGACTGTGTCACTGGACCCTTGCTCTTTTTGGGCTTCCAATCTGGATAAATGGCCGGAGCTAGCCACTTACGCCTTGGAGATCTTGTCATGCCCCGCAGCCAGCGTTCTGTCTGAACGTGTGTTCAGCGCTGCTGGTGGTGTGCTGACAGATAAGCGCACGCGGCTCTCCACTGATAATGTAGACAGACTCACGTTCATAAAGATGAACAAATCATGGATCCGAAACGACTTTTCTACCCCTGTGTCATCCTGGGGAGAGTAAAAGCTTGATGATTGGTTAAAATCACCCTACCAACCGTTTTAAGCTTTCAAATTACTAATCATGTTTATCTGTATCTTGGCTGGAAAATAATTTGGGCTTTGTAGCAGTGTGCAGCACTGATTCTATTAGGCCATCTATAATAAGCTCCACCAGATTTAAAATTACTAATCATGTTTATCTGTATCTTGACTGGAAAATAATTTGGGCTTTGTAGCAGTGTGCAGCACTGATCCTATTAGGCCATCTATACTAAAGCTTCACCAGATTTAAAATTAATAATAATTTTTAGCTGCATTTAGCCCGGAAAATAATTTTGGGGCTCCGAGATGCGCAAGACACATAAGTGCCTTCTTGCTGCACTACCTGCAGCATGACCCTCATATTGTCAGAATTCGAAGTAATCATGACTACTGGGTTGCCACACTCTTAGATCCCCCAAACTTTTCGATCAACCTTTTCATTTTAATAAAGACCAAAAAAATGGTCATTTTTGAAATTATAAGCATTAGCAGGTTGTTAGAAACTGAAATCAAACAGTTTTCAACTCAAAACTTTATTCTAGGTGATGTTACATTTTCACATAGGACCCCTTGTTCGAAAGGAGCTTCTGAACTCTCTTGTCCATTGAATTTGTCAGGTTTTGGATGGTTTCTGCTTCAATTGTTTTGCATGAGGACAGAATACCCTCCCAGAGCTGTTGCTTAGATGTGAACTGCCTCCCGCCATCATAGACACTCCTTTTAATGATGCTCCAAAGGTTCTGAATGGGGTAGAGGTCAGGGGAGCATGGGGGTCACACCATAAGTTTGTCCCCTTTTATGCCCATATCAGCCAGAGATGCATATGTTTTATGTGCAGCATGAGATGGTGCATTATCATGCAAAAAAATGATCTTGCTGTGAAATACACGGTTCTTCTTCTTGAACCATGGCAGGAAGTGCTGTTTGAGAAAATCCACATACATTATGGAGTTAATCTTTAGCGCCTTCAGGGATC
The DNA here is from genome assembly GCF_046119375.1 of Phyllobates terribilis. Taxonomy (NCBI): domain Eukaryota; kingdom Metazoa; phylum Chordata; class Amphibia; order Anura; family Dendrobatidae; genus Phyllobates; species Phyllobates terribilis. The sequence goes on from NW_027362767.1 coordinate 224,920,463, forward strand.
CTAAAGGGGCCGACAATCTCTCTCCCCATGATTCCAGCCCAAAACATTACTCCACCTCCTCCTTGTTGGCGCTGTAGCCGTGTTTGCGTGGGGTGTCCATCAACCAGCCATCCTCCACTCCATCCATCTGGACCATCGAGCGCTGCACGGCACTCATCCGTGAACAAAACAGTTTTGAAATCAGTCTTCATGTAATGTTTGGCCCACTGGAGCCGTTTCTGCTTGTGTGAAGTGGATAGAGGAGGTCGACAGGATGGCGTATGCACAGCTGCAAACCTCTGAAGGACCCTGCATCTTGTTGTTCGGGGGACGTTGGAGGCACCAGCAGCTTCAAAAACTTGTCTGCTGCTATGACAAGGCTTTTTTGCCGCTGCTCTTTCAACCTGACGTAATTGCCTGTAGGAAAGAGTCCTCAATTTGCCCTTATCAGCACGCACACGTGTGTACTGTGAATCAGCTACATACTTCTTGATTGCCAAGACACTTCATCCTGATCATCGCACAATGTTGATTGTAGTCATGCCTTGACCTAAACACTCCACAATTTGTTGCTTCTCAGCAGCCGACACATCCTTTTTCTTTCCCATTTTGGCAGAAAATGTAGGCTGCTTAATAATGTGAGACAGCCTTCTTAAGTAGTCTTGCCTTTCATTGGACACACCTGCCAAACTAATTAGCACAGGTGTCTGCAATTGCTTACAGTGATATAAAGAGCCCTGACACACATCACCATCAATGAGTTTAACTGACAAACAAACAAATTCTTCCCTTATCACTCCTAAACACTTTTTGCATAATAATTTGGAACACAGTGTACATGTGCTTTTCCACAAAACACCAGTGGTTCACGTAGTGAATCTTACAGTTCTAACTTGCCAACCGTGGTCTGTATGGAGTTGTTCAATAAAGGGCCCAAAATTAAGATAACATAGATGGGAGAGGTCTCTATGAATAGGAATTCCTAAGTATTTGATACCCTGTGAGGGCCAGGCAAAGGGAAAGTTGGACTGGATGGAATCCTATATGGATTTGGGGAGGGAGACATCGAGGGCCTCAGACTTCGCTGCATTGATTTTAAAATTTGACCATGTAACAAAGTGATCTACTTCAGCCATAACAGCATGGATGGATATATGTGATTGAGTGATATATACTAGGACATCATCAGCAAATAGAGAGCACTTGTACTCGGTGCCTCCCACCTCAATCCACCTAATATTGGGGTTATGGCGAATTGATGAGAGCAGGTGCTCCGTCACTAGGATGTATAAGAGAGGGGACAGAGAACATCCCTGCCTTGTCCCATTGGTGATTGTGAAAGGTGATGAAAATGTTCTGACGCGCCCCCTGGGCCTTGGGACACCCGGAGCCGGACCCTTTTTGGTGGATGCTGGTGGTTGTAGTCTCCGTGGCGGCGACCCGGTTCCGTGGCTCAGGGCGGTCAAACCAGTGGCGGAACTATTTATGTGGTTTTGATGTTTAAATGTCCGACTACGCCACCCGTGGATTGCGGTCAGAGTGAACCGCCGCTGCAGGGCAGACCGCTGAGGCTGGTGTTGTGGGTGCAGCAGAGCGTAGCATAACTCCCCACGGGAGGAGTATAGCCTCAAGGCAGTGTATGCGGAGGATGGGGGTGATGGTGCAGGGCAGCAGCAGTAACGACACGGAGTCAGTGATGCAGTCCAGGGCCTTTACTCACAGTTCTTATTATCCAGACCACGTCTGCAGGTAACGGCTGCCCACGTCATACTGTGCTCACCAGGTGAGGGGCTCAGACAACTCCCAGATAACTTTGGAGCGCTTCACAGGACCCCCTTTGTGTGTCCTTTGTCTGGCCTTTCTTACCAACCCTTCTGTCCGGCTGCCTCGGGCCTCCTCTTGGTAAACTTGGCGCCAGTTTCCCTGACCCTATGTGGTGCCTTCCTAGCGGGTGTAGCGAGGGGCTGCGCCACATAAAATGTCACAGCCTCCTGTTTCTAGCTGAGGGTCGTTTCCTGCCTCCACTAGTTTCGGGGACCGGTCTCCCCCTTTGGCCTGACCCCTCCACGCAGGTGGATTCGGGCGTGCGGTGGCGACTCGCCCGTCCGCACCCCTGGGATCCCTTCGTTCCTCGTTCCTGGAGCCTTCTCCGCTCCTCTTCCTTCCTTCTCCCTCTTCCAGGCCTGGGCCTCTGTTACTAGGCCCGCCTCCGGAGCAGAGCTCATGCAGAGCCCCTGCTCCCTGCCACTTCTGCTCAGACTTCTCTGCACTGAACTAAGATGGTGCCCACCTTTTATACTCCCTTCTCAATGCACCCAGGAACTGCTTCCTCCCTGCTCCTGCACTACAGGGTTCCCCTTCCTCAGTGTTCCCTCCCCCCACTCCAGCCAGGGACAGGGACTGTCGTGCCCATCTCAGGGGCATATTGGTCGCCCTGCCCCACGGCAATGTGGTGTAATGCATGCAGGTGTCGGGTCCTGATCCACACTACATCCTTACCTGAGAGTGAGATATCACACCTCTGGGTGAGGTGCAATACCTCTGTAGCAACCGAGCCCTCAGGGTGCTACAGTTCCATTTATCTTCAGCCTAGGTGACGTATTGCGATACAGGGCCGTGATTTTGGCTATAAAAAGGTCCCCTAGACCCCTACCCCAAGCTTTTTAAGAGAATCATATATGGCGTGCCAGGAGACTCTATGGAATGCTTTCTCAGCATCCAACGAGAGTATCTAATTACAAATTTTTAACTGCATCTAGCCCAGGAAATACTTTGTGCCTAGTAGCAGTGTCTGCTAGTCAGCGGATTATCCCGGCTGTTAAGCAAGCTACACCACCTGTAGTTTGGACACTTAATTTTTTCAAAGGAAATGCTTCGGGACCACGGGATACTCAGTGAAGAGCATCAGGAGGCACCCCAAGGCATAGGGGCTGGGACTGGTAGTAGGATGCCTTGCGGTGGACAGCCGAGCTCGATCCTTATAAAAGCTTTTTAACTGCAGCAGCTTTAGTGGACGCTACTGGAGCTGGAATTACGCGGCTGCTGGCATGAGACTTGCCCTCCAATAGATCCTTGTAAATGGATTTAAAGTGTATTCATTCAAATTAGAGAGACAATTTAAATTAAAAAGCTTAGACCTGCCTCCACCACAGGGGGGCTCGCTCGACCCACCAGCGGACAGGCACCAGTATTGGGAGAGGGGGGCTGGCCGTCAGGGTTCACCGCGGCTCTGGCACAAACCCGGCGACGCGGAGGTGGCACGGGCAGGAGCGGACTGAACGTGTCGGCTTCTCACTTTTTGGATTTTAGAAGGGCATGACATGCCTATATCTGTGTCTCCCCCTCCTTTTACTCCTCCACCTCTTTTATTTTCGCATGACTATATGTACTTGTCACTTTTCCATGTGTTAGTTGTGTCTTCTGAGCAGTTTGTCAGCTTTTGGACACCTTTGAAGGTGTTTTCTATGTGTTTCTATGTGTTTTTGTTTGCCTGCCATTGGTTTTAACGGTGTTCGAAGGTGTTCGACGAACAGTTCGACGAACAGTTCGGCGAACACACGGGTGTTCGACGAACCGAACCGAACTCGAACACTACGAGGGTGGCTCAACACTAGTGTAGACGTCCCGTCCCGTGTCACTAAAACTGATTTCTCACATCATATCCCTAACACCATTAACATGACACTCACAATTCGAAGCAACACTACTGTCTACTGTATTTGCGATCGCCTTCTTCGGGGCGCTATGCATAAGTGAATTAGTCCCTCAATCCAAAATTAACACCAGTGGAGGCTTATTACACCAGGACGTAGTCATAGCCAATAATGCAATACGTCTACGCATATGCAAATCGAAAACGGTTCCAGCGGGCAGGGGCACTTGGGTACTTCTACAGCCCACAAATGGTACGCTGAGTCGGGTAACAATAGTAAAAACATATATAACCATCAGATCACAAAGTAATTTCTTCCTATCACACATTGATGGAACGCCATTATCAAGATACCAGTTCCAAGCTATATTTAATAAATGCATAACATCGTCAGGGAACCACCCCAAAGATTATGGGACACACTCATTCCGCATAGGTGCGGCCACGGAAGCAGCAAGAGCAGGACTGTCACAAACGGAAGTTCAGAGGATAGGGAGATGGCGATCCACGTGTTTGGCGAGATACATAAGACCGGACTTGTTATCCTAACGTGGTTTGTTTCTTTTACAGGTGACGCTAAGCCAACAGTGTGGGTGATAGGCCACTCGTATATATATTGGGCAGAAAAAAGGGCAAAAGTTCGCCCAGGCGGGAGGAAATTAGAGTTTCATAACACATATTTGAACTGGAGAGGTATTAGAGGCCAGCAATGGCCACAGGTACTAATGGAGGTAAGCAAGGTAGGGAGAGAGGCAAGAGGTCCGGTCATCTTAGTTATACAGGCCGGGGGAAATGACCTAGGTTATCACAAGAGCGCATAACTAATGGCAATAATGAAACTGTTAGAACTCTCCTGTTATGTTTTTTCTAGTTTGCTGGTCACATGACCTTTTTTGCCTATTTAATCCTGCTCCGCCCTCCTGGCCTTGCTGGACTTCATTGTAATTTCTACTCTTGAACTAGCTTGGTGCTCTGTTGCCTTTCTCAGTCAGTTTTGCTGGGTCTTCGGACCTCTATGTTCTTTGTTGTTTGTGTGTCTTATTTCTGCTACAATTTCTGTTAGGAGGTGTCCATCTTTCTCCCAGTCCCTAGTTCTTGTAGGGATCCCTCCCTCACATCTATAGGTCTTCGTTCAGACTAGCCGAGGACTGTAGCGGGTCTGATCGCAGGATCAGGTTCCCCGTTACATCGTAGGGATCCAGCTTAGTTCTATTGTAGGGACAGATCTCCTGTCTTTCCTTAGTGCTTGTAGCAGATCATAACAGTAAGTCCAGCCCCCCCAAAAAAATTTCTCTAAGGAAAGACCTCCAGTTTCCATCATGGTCTCTCTTCAGGATTTGGCTCAACGCTTGCAGGGACTCTCTCTGGAGGTGGCCAAGCTCCAACAACACGTGAGTAGCTGTTCTGGAGCACATTTTGTAGAGCCAAAGGTATGTCTGCCTGATCTATTTTTTGGTGAACAACAAATTTTTTTTTTCTTTAAAAATGCTTGTTTATTGTATTTTCGTTTAAGACCCGGATCCTCTGGTGATGAATCACAGCGCGTAGAGTTCATAATGTCACTTTTGCGCAAAGAACCTCAGGGATGGGCCTTTTCTCTCCAACCTAGTGATCCGTGCTTTAGATCAGTGGATAGTTTTTTTTCTGCTTTGGGGTTGTTGTATGATGATCCTGATCGTGTCTCATCTGCTGAGTCTGAATTAAGACTTTTGAGGCAGGGATCAGGTAATGTGGAAAATTATTGTACTCACTTCCGTCGGTGGTCTGCACAGGTGGAGTGGAACGATTCAGCTTTGAAAAGTTTGTTTCTTGCGGGGCTAGGTGAAAGGGTTAAGGATCTGCTGATTGCTTATCCTTCACCTGGAAACTTGCAGGAGGCAATGCAATTAGCTATATGGGTGGACAGGAGACTGCGTGCAAGGGTTAATGAGAGTAAATCCTCTGCCATGTCAGCTCCGAGTCTTGAGAGGGTCTGTACTGACATTGGAGAGCCGATGGAGATTGGGGCGATGTCACCCCGCTCTCAGGAAAAAGGCTGCAGATTTTCTGAAGGTTTGTGCTTTTATTGCGGTGGATCTGACCATTTTATTAAGAACTGTGTGCTTCGTATGAACAAAGAAAAAAAAAAGGTCAGTTACGCCCGTATAGCCTGTTTAAATACTAAAGGTGTACTTCTTTCTGCTACTACCACTGCTCATGAGGAGTTAATTGAATTTCGTGTATTTGTGGATTGTGGTTCTACTCTGAATGTGATTGATGGGGGATTCTTGGAAAAACTTAAATTAAAACACAAACCTTTGTCATCCCCTATTGCCGTGGTTTCTGTCGATGGCTCTCCCTTAAAGAGTGTTACTCACAAGGTCTGTGAATTTCCCCTCACTATTAATGGTATTCACCAAGAGAATTTGGATTTGGTAGTATTAAATAATGTGCCTTCTCCTGTAGTGTTGGGGTTACCCTGGTTAAAATTGCACAATCCTGTACTGGATTGGTCTACCAATGAAATTAAGTCCTGGAGCACTAAGTGTTATGACAAGTGTTGTAACGGGCGCATTGCTGCTGTGGATAAAGGGGAATTACCTGTGCCTATTCAGGATTTTTGGAAAGTTTTTTCTGAGAAGGAATCACAAATTTTGCCTCCCCATAGAGACTATGATTGTACCATTGAATTTGTCTCTTCCTAAAAGTCGTTTATTTAATCTTACTATTCCTGAGAGAAAGGCTTTGGAGGAATACATACAGACAGGCTTGGCCGCCGGTCACATTAGGCCCTCCAAGTCTCCTGTGGCTGTTGGATTTTTTTTTGTTAAAAAAAAGGACGGCGGTTTACGTCCTTGTCTGGACTTTCGTGAGATTAATAAAATTACTGCACGCAATCCTTACCCTCTGCCATTGATTCCTGATTTGTTTAACCAGTTAGTGGGGGCCAAGTGGTTCTCTAAAATTGATCTCCGGGGGGCATACAATTTGTTGCGCATGAAGGAGGGTGATGAATGGAAGACTGCTTTTAACACTCCTGTGGGTCATTTTGAGAATCTGGTTATGCCTTTTGGTCTTACCAATGCTCCAGCATTTTTTCAGAATCTTATTAATGACATCCTTAGACCGTTGATCGGCAAAAATGTGGTTGTGTATTTGGATGACATTTTGATTTATTCGCCTGATCTGGAGTCTCATTGGCGGAGCGTACGTGAGGTACTACAGTTATTAATTGACAATTCGCTTTTTGCTAAGCTAGAGAAATGTGAGTTCGCTGTACAGAGGATTAGTTTTTTGGGCTACATTATCTCCAGTGAAGGTTTTGAGATGGATCCGGTTAAAGTTCAAGCTGTGCAGGAATGGCCTAGACCTATTGGTTTGAAATCGATACAGAGGTTTTTGGGTTTCGCCAATTATTACAGAAAATTCATAAAAAATTTTTCTATTATTGTCAAACCACTGACCGATCTCACCAGGAAAGGTGCTAATGCGGTTCAGTGGACTACTGAGGCCATTGAAGCTTTTGTGTTTCTAAAGGAGATGTTCACTTCTGCTCCCATCCTTATGCAGCCTGATGTGACTAAGCCGTTTTTGGTTGAGGTTGACGCTTCTTCTGTCGGGGTCGGTGCGGTGTTGTCTCAGGAAAACAAGGATGGAGTACATCCCTTTGCCTTTTTTTCAAAAAAATTTTCTGAGACTGAACTTAATTACGACATTGGTAATCGGGAATTGCTGGCTATTAAACTCGCATTTGAACACTGGCGTCATCTCTTGGAAGGTGCTGAATTTCCCATTCAGGTTTTCACTGATCATAAAAATCTGATCTATCTTGATGCTGCCAAGCGCTTGAATGCCCGTCAGGCTAGGTGGGCACTTTTTTTCTCGCGGTTTAATTTTTCCGTTACTTACATCCCGGGTACCAAGAATGTTAAAGCTGATGCTTTGTCTCGCAGCTTTTCTCCCATGGTCGGTGCTGAGGAGGAGGAGGAGAGAATTTTACAAGAAGGTGTTGTGATTGCTGCTTTGGACTCCGTTTTGGAGGATGAGATTCTTAAAGCTCAGGAGAATGCCCCATCTAACACTCCCCATGGGAGGTTGTTTGTGCCTAGGACCTTTAGGAGAGATTTGTTTGTTGAGTGTCATGAGTCTCGGTTGGCAGGTCATCCAGGAATTTCTGAGACCAAGAGACTTGTGGGTCGCAGTTTTTGGTGGCCTGGATGGCAGAAGGAAGTCATTAAGTGGGTGCGTCAATGTACTGTGTGTGCTAGATCTAAGTCTTCGCATGCTCCTGCTGTGGGGTTGCTTTGCCCTCTGGAGGTTCCTAGTGCACCTTGGACACATCTGGCTATGGACTTTATTACTGACCTTCCCCCCTCTGAGGGTTTCACGGTCATCTGGGTGGTCGTGGACCGTTTTAGTAAGATGTGTCACTTGGTTCCCTTCATCAAACTGCCCTGCGCTAAGACACTCGCTAAGGCCTTTGTCAAGGAAATTGTCAGACTACATGGCGTTCCTACTGACATTGTTTCTGATAGGGGACCTCAGTTCGTGGCTCTTTTTTGGCGTGCCTTTTGTGACAGGTTGGGAGTTCATTTGTTGTTTTCATCTGGATATCATCCTGAGTCTAATGGCCAGACAGAAAGAAAGAACCAGGATGTTGAGCAGTTCTTGCGTTGTTTTGTGGCAGACAATCAAGAGGAGTGGTCTGAGTTTCTGCCACTTGCTGAATTTGCTCTTAACAACCATACATCCTCTTATGCTGGGTGTTCGCCTTTTTTTTGTTGTTCTGGGAGACATCCGTCTTTTGGGTCATTCTCCAAATTGGTATCGGCTGTGCCTGAGGAGGACAGTTTTTCCGGTGATTTGGAGAGAGTTTGGACGGATGTGCATGGTAATCTTCAGGAGGCTAACAAAAAATCTAAGAGGTACTTTGATAGGAAACGGCAAGAGGTTTTGTTTGCTATTGGTGACATGGTTTGGTTGTCCTCTAAGAATCTGTGATTGAGGATTCCTTCTAAAAAATTGGGTCCCAAGTTTGTAGGGCCCTTTAAGGTGCTTCAGATAGTTAACCAATCTGCTGTTAGGTTGGAGGTTCCTACCTCCTGGAAGATTAATCCGGTGTTTCATGTTTCTATGTTGAAAAGAGCTGATGTGTCGGATGGTGACGCCTCTGCCACTGTTCCTCCGGTGGTGGAGGACGGGGAATATGAAATTTCCCGCATCCTAAATTCTAGACGGTATAGAGGGAGTTTGCAGTATCTCGTCGCTTGGAAGGGTTTTGGACCCGAGGATAACTCATGGGTGAGGGCGGATGATGTTTCTGCTTCCAGACTTGTCAGAGCGTTTCACAGGAGGTTTCCTGATAAGCCCGGGCCTAGGGGATCTGGAGGATCCTCTTAGAAGAGGGGGTACTGTTAGAACTCTCCTGTTATGTTTTTTCTAGTTTGCTGGTCACATGACCTTTTTTGCCTATTTAATCCTGCTCCACCCTCCTGGCCTTGCTGGACTTCATTGTAATTTCTACTCTTGAACTAGCTTGGTGCTCTGTTGCCTTTCTCAGTCAGTTTTGCTGGGTCTTCGGACCTCTATGTTCTTTGTTGTTTGTGTGTCTTATTTCTGCTACAATTTCTGCTAGGAGGTGTCCATCTTTCTCCCAGTCCCTAGTTCTTGTAGGGATCCCTCCCTCACATCTATAGGTCTTCGTTCAGACTAGCCGAGGACTGTAGCGGGTCTGATCGCAGGATCAGGTTCCCCGTTACATCGTAGGGATCCAGCTTAGTTCTATTGTAGGGACTGATCTCCTGTCTTTCCTTAGTGCTTGTAGCAGATCATAACAGAAACTAGACACTGAGCGCTTCAGAGAATTTTTCACAAAAATAGTCAGAGATTGTGCCGAGCGCGGTATGGCACGGTGCCCGAGACATCACGGCCATCGAACGGACAAGGCGGTTAATAAATATTTGGATGCCAAAATTTAGAAGAGACAGAGGCGGACAACTGGAAGGAGATAAAGCAGGCCTCATACAGCCCGACTGTGTTCACTTAATGGATATTGTACTGGACATATTCCTGTCAGGACTCCAGGACGGAGTGGAACAAGCGTTAAGAGTGATGGATGGGGGTCAGAGTCCTGCATACGAGTACGCAGGATCCTCCGTGGCCTGGAAATAGAAAGGACATGTTGGAGAGTTACACTTGTTGGCCAACTTGCCGTTGTGGAGACTGGAGACACAGGGCATGCTGCAACAAGCTGAATTATTTTAGAAATAAAATGCCTTTCTAATGTAATGAGTATAAACAGTTAATGAAGCTGTGACCGATCATCACCCATCCAGTTGTAAGAGTTACATGATTGTATTGTTAATGAAAGGGGGGCGGTAGGGGGCTGAGCGTCTGGGTTTGGTTGGGCGTCACCACAGTCTGCCTAGGCTAGATGAAGTTAAAAATCATTATTAGATACACAGGCGGTGCAGCTTGCTTTGCAGCTGGATTACTACACTGACTAGCAGATACTGAAGCTTTGGAGCAGACCTCTGAGTAAACAGCTCTTCAGACTCAACCATCTGTGTTACCCCAAGCCAAAGTGTATGTAGTTTCTTACGGTTAAAAGCTGTAATTGATGATGCCAACGTCACGTAAAACACAGCAAGGGGACTCCAAAAAGAGTCTCCATTTTTTCCAAAAATTTGGGGCACAGACACCACTTAAGTGGCATCAATTGCCCCAGAGTTGCTTAAAACGGTTGGTGAGGTGATTTTAACAAATCCTCAAGCTTTTACTCTCCCCAGGATGACACAGGGGTAGAAAAGTCCTTGCGGATCCATGATTTGTTCATCTTTATGAACGTGAGTCTGTCTACATTGTCAGTGGACAGCCGCGTGCGCTTATCTGTCAGCACACCACCAGCAGCGCTGAACACACGTTCAGAGAGAGCAAAAATTATTATTAATTTGAAAGCTGGTGGAGCTTAGTATAGATGGCCTAATAGAATGAGTACCACACACTGCTACTATGCCCAAAATTATTTTCCAGACAAGATGCAGCTAAAAATTATTATTAATTTGAAAGCTGGTGGAGCTTAGTATAGATGGCCTAATAGAATGAGTACCACACACTGCTACAGGCCCAAAATTATTTTCCAGGCAAGATGCAGCTAAAAATTATTAGTAATTTGAAAGCTGGTGGAGCTTAGTATAGATGGCCTAATAGAATGAGTACCACACACTGCTACTATGCCCAAAATTATTTTCCAGGCAAGATGCAGCTAAAAATTATTAGTAATTCGAAAGCTGGTGGAGCTTAGTATAGATGGCCTAATAAAATGAGTACCACACACTGCTACAGGCCCAAAATTATTTTCCAGGCAAGATGCAGCTGAAAATTATTAGTCATTTGAAAGCTGGTGGAGCTTAGTATAGATGGCCTAATAGAATGAGTACCACACACTGCTACAGGCCCAAAATAATTTTCCAGGCAAGATGCAGCTAAAAATTATTAGTAATTTGAAAGCTGGTGGAGCTTAGTATAGATGGCCTAATAGAATGAGTATCACACACTGCTAATATGCCCAAAAGGTTTTACTTAGCAAGGTGCAGTAAAAAAATTGTATTACATATACAGGTGGTATAGCTTGCAACACAGATAGGCTCCTCCACTGACTAACACACACTGCAAGAGGCCTAAAAGGATTTGCTTAGCTAGATTTGGCCAAATGCTGTGAAAAACACTTGCACAGTACTAAAACAGACCTGCCTGGCAAAGAGTGTTGGAACTGATGTAACCTAGCCCTCAAAAGGGCTGCAATTACAACTAGTCACTACTCCCAACATATCTGTCTATTTAAGAGCACAGACCTGCCTGCTAAAAGTCGTAGGAAATGCTGTAACCTAGCCCTCAAAAGGGCTGCAATTAGAACTAGTCCCTACTCCCAAGCTATCTGTTTATTTCAGATAAAATTCGCTTGCAATTCACACAGTTATACTATATAATGCGCACACAGCAGCAGCGGTGCCGTCTAACACTCAGCTGCAGCACTGAGAAAATGGTGGCGATGGGGAAAATGGCTGGGTCTTATAGGGCAAGGACATGTGACATACACAGCCAATGACACATGCCCTTGCTTGTGTGAAAAAAGCAGTTCGCTCCGTGTGTGCGCTGCTGATAGACTAACAGACTGCACCTCCCCACTGTAAATGCGGGAAAGAGAAAAAAAAATGGAGATCTTCATTATTTCTGCAGAGATCCATCTCATGCCCCTCCCCCCGCCCCGCTGTACACTCAAACTGTGTATTAACATTGATTATCAGCATTAATGTGAAAAAATCCAGTTACGATTTTGGTGTACGAACAGTTATCGAACATAACCTCGAACAGCCGGATATTTTTTAAATCGTTCGGGTTCGTCGAACGGCTCGAACACCGCCCAAAACAGCTCGAATTTGGGATTGGCGAACAGTTCGATTAGAACACTGCTCATCTCTAGATTACACCCAGATTTGAACCATGGAAGAGGAAAACCACAATTCTAGTTATCTGACCTACACCAGACTCTCTTAAACAGATATATTTGTGTCTGAACAGTCAGCGAGACACTCAAAATGTTTTTTTTTATGCAAAAAAGTGGATTACACCCAGATTTGAACCGTGGAAGAGGAAAACCACAGTTCTAGTTATCTGGCCTACACCAGACTCTTTTAAACAGATATATTTGTGTCTGAACAGTCAGCGAGACACTCAAAATGTTTATTTTATGCAAAAAGGTGGATTACACCCAGATTTGAACCGTGGAAGAGGAAAACCACAGTTCTAGTTATCTGGCCTACACCAGAATCTTTTAGGCTGCGTGCCCATGTTGCGTATTACAAGCGTATATGCTGCGGAATTTCCGCAGCATAAACGCTTGTAAAACGCATGTATATCCGCACCCCATGGTCCCCAATGGCATTCTGCAATGTCAATGCCCATGCTGCGGATTTTTCCGCAGCGTATATGCTGCGGTCAAAAATCCGCAGCATGTTCATTCATTTTGCATTTCCGCATGCGGATGGTACCCAAGTCTGGAGAAGAGGAGACTCTCATCCAGACCTGGGTACCAAAGAACCTGTAAAAAAAAGAATAAAATAAAGTTTATACTTATCTTCTGATGTCTTCCTGGTGTTTTCCCGCCGTCGCGAGGTGTGTGAAGGACCTGCCACGTCATTGAGTCATGTGACCCATCACATGACTCAATGACGTCAACGAAGGTCCTGCACACAACTGCGTGAGCCGCTCAAGACTCCGGACGGGGCACAGAATGCATCGGTAGGTGAGTATAAACTTTATTTTTTTATTTTTTACCATTCTGATTCTTTTTTTTTAACTATTACTTGGTCACACTATATAAATCCATGCCGGTTGCATGGATTTATATAGTGTGAACAAGTTGTTAAGCACTTTTCCAAGTGATGCTTGAATCACTTGGAGAAGTGCTTGATAACCCGCATGCGGAAATGCATGCAAAGACGCCTCACATACGCTTCTACCTGGCGGGAAAACCGCATGTAAAATCCGCATGCGATTTTCCCGCCAGGGAGAAGCGTAAAAAATATGCTTCATTTCCGCAACGTGGGCACATAGCCTAAAATAGATATATTTGTGTCTGAACAGTCAGCGAGACACTCAAAATGTTTTTTTTTAAGCAAAAAGGTAGATTACACCCAGATTTGAACCGTGGAAGAGCAAAACCACAGTTCTAGTTATCTGGCCTACACCAGACTCTTTTAAACAGATATATTTGTGTCTGAACAGTCAGTGAGACACTCAAAATGTTTTTTTTTTATTGAAAAAAGGCAAAAAAGAGGATAATACAGAGATTTGAACCGTGGAAATGCAAAACCACAGTACTAGTTATCTGGCTTGCACTAGACTCTTTTAAACAGATATATATGTGTCTGAACAGTCAGCGAGACACTCAAAATGTTTTTTTTAGCAAAAAGGTGGATTACACCAAGATTTTAACCGTGGAAGAGGAAAACCAAAGTACTATTTTTCTGGCTTACACCAGAATCTTTTAAATAGATGTATTTGTGTCTGAACAGTCAGCGAGACACTCAAAATGTTTGTTTTTTATGCAAAAAGGTGGATTACACACATATTTGAACCGTGGAAGAGTAAAACCACAGATCTAGTTATCTGGCCTACACCAGAATCTTTTAAACAGATATATTTGTGTCTGCACAGTCAGCGAGACACTCAAAATGTTTTTTTATATTGAAAAAAGTCAAAAAAGTGGAAAATACAGAGATTTGAACTGTGGAAGAGGAAAACCACAGTTCTAGTTATCTGGCCTACACCAGACTCTTTCAAACAAATATATTTGTGTCTGAACAGTCAGCGAGACACTCAAAATGTTTGTTTTTTATGCAAAAAGGTGGATTACACCCAGATTAGAATCGGGGAAGAGGACAACCACAGTTCTCGTTATCTGGCCTACACCAGACTTTTTTAAACAGATATATTTGTGTCTGAACAGTCGGCGAGACACTCAAAATGTTTTTTTTTATTGAAAAAAGGCAAAAAAGAGGATAATACAGAGATTTGAACCGTGCAACTGCAAAACCACAGTTCTAGTTATCTGGCTTGCACCAGACTCTTTTAAACAGTGTCTGAACAGTCAGCGAGACACTCAAAATGTTTTTTTTATGCAAAAAGGTGGATTACACCAAGATTTTAACCGTGGAAGAGGAAAACCAAAGTACTATTTTTCTGGCCTACACCAGAATCTTTTAAATAGATATATTTGTGTCTGAACAGTCAGCGAGACACTCAAAATGTTTGTTTTTTTATGCAAAAAGGTGGATTACACAAAGATTTGAACCGTGGAAGAGGAAAACCACAGTTCTAATTATCTAGCCTACACCAGACTCTTTTAAACAGATATATTTGTGTCTGAACAGTCAGCGAGACACTCAAAATGTTTTTTTTTATGCAAAAGGTGGATTACACCCAGATTTGAACCGTGGAAGAGAAAAACCACAGTTCTAGTTATCTGGCCTACACCAGACTCTTTTAAACAGATATATTTGTGTTTGAACAGTCAGCGAGACACTCAAAATGTTTTTTTTATTGAAAAAATGCAAAAAGTGGATAATACAGAGATTTGAACCAAGGAAGAGGAAAACCACAGTTCTAGTTATCTGGCCTACACCATACTCTTTTAAACAGATATATTTGTGTCTGAGCAGTCTGCGAGACACTCAAAATGTTTGTTTTTTATGCAAAAAGGTGGATTACACACAGATTTGAACCGTGGAAGAGGAAAACCACAGTTCTAGTTATCTGGCCTACACCAGACTCTTTTAAACAGATATATTTTTGTCTGAACAGTCAGCGAGACACTCAATATGTTTTTTTTTATTGAAAAAAGGCAAAAATGTGGATAAAACAGAGATTTGAACCATGGAACTGCAATACCACAGTTCTAGTTATCTGGCCTACACCAGACTCTTTTAAACAGATA
The DNA here is from genome assembly GCF_046119375.1 of Phyllobates terribilis. Classification (NCBI taxonomy): domain Eukaryota; kingdom Metazoa; phylum Chordata; class Amphibia; order Anura; family Dendrobatidae; genus Phyllobates; species Phyllobates terribilis. The sequence continues at coordinate 224,935,570 of NW_027362767.1, forward strand.
TACAGTTATATGAAAAAGTTTGGGCACCCCTATTAATCTTAAGCTTAATATTTTCTTAAAATTGGTGTTTTTGCAACAGCTATTTCAGTTTCATATATGTAATAACTGTTGAACACAGTAACTTTTCTGCCTTGAAATGAGGTTTATTGTACTAACTGAAAATGTGCAATCTGCATTCAAACAAAATTTGACAGGTGCATAAGTATGGGCACCCTTATCATTTTCTTGTTTTAAATACTCCTACCTACTTTTTACTGACTTACTAAAGCAATTTTTTGGGGTTTGTAACCTCATTGAGCTTTGAACTTCATAGCAAGGTGTATGCAGTCATGAGAAAAGCTACTTAAAGTGGCCACTTGCAAGTTGTTCTCCTGTTTGAATCTCCTCTGAAGAGTGGTATCATGGGCTCCTCAAAACAACTGTCAAATGATCTGAAAACAAAGATTATTCTACATAGTTGTTCAGTGGAAGGATACAAAAATCTGTCTCAGAGATTTAACCTGTCAGTTTCCACTGTGAGGAACATAGTAAGGAAATGGAAGAACACAGGGACAGTTCTTGTCAAGGCCAGAAGTGGCAGGCCAAGAAAAACATCAGAAAGGCAGAGAAGAAGAATGGTGAGATCAGTCAAGGACAATCCTCAGACCACCTCCAGAGAGCTGCAGCATCAACTTGCTGCAGATGGTGTCACTGTGCATCGGTCAACTATACAACGCACTTTGCAGAAGGAGAAGCTGTATGGGAGAGTGATGCGAAAGAAGCCGTTTCTGCAAGCACGTCACAAACAGAGTCGGCTGAGGTATGCAAAAGCACATTTGGAGAAGCCAATTTTTTTTTTTTGGAGTAAGGTCCTGTGGACTGATGAAACCAAGATTGAGTTGTTTGGTCATACAAAAAGGCGTTATGCATGGCGGCAAGAAAACACAGCATTCCAAGAAAAACACATGCTACCCACAGTAAAATTTGGTGGAGGTTCCATCATGCTTTGGGGCTGTGTGGCCAATGCCGGCACCGGGAATCTTGTTAAAGTTGAGGGACGCATGGATTCCACTCAGTATCAGCAGATTCTTGACAATAGCATTCAAGAATCAGTGATAAAGTTGAAGTTACGCAGGGGATGGATCTTTCAGCAAGACAATGATCCAAAACACCGCTCCAAATCTACTCAGGCTTTCATGCAGAGGAACAATTACAATGTTCTGGAATGGCCATCCCAGTCCCTAGACCTGAATATCATTGAACATCTGTGGGATCATTTGAAGAGGGCTGTCAATGCTCGGCGACCATCAAACTTAACTGAACTGGAATTGTTTTGTAAAGAGGAATGGTCAAAAATACCTTCATCCAGGATCCAGGAACTCATTTAAAGCTACAGGAAGCGACTAGAGGCTGTTATTTTTGCAAAAGGAGGATCTACTAAATAATAATGTCACTTTTCTGGTGAGGTGCCCATACTTATACAACTGTCAAATTTTGTTTGAATGCAGATTGCACATTTTCTGTTAATACAATAAACCTCATTTCAAGGCAGAAACATTACTGTGTCCAACAGTTATTACATATATTAAACAGAAATAGCTGTTGCAAAAACACCAATTTTAAGAAAACATTAAGCTTAAGATTAATAGGGGTGCCCAAACTTTTTCATATAACTGTATTTGTGTCTGAACAGTCAGCGAGACACTCAAAATGTTTTATTTTATTGAAAAAAGGCAAAAAAGTGGATAATACAGAGATTTGAATCATGGAAGAGGAAAACCACAGTTCTAGTTATCTGGCCTACACCAGACTCTTTTAAACAGATATATTTGTGTCTGAACAGTCAGCGAGACCCTCAAAATGTTTTTTTCATGCAAAAAGGTGGAACACACCCAGATTTGTACCGTGAAAGAGGAATACCACAGTTCTAGTTATCTGGCCTACACCAGAATCTTTTAAACAGATATATTTGTGTCTGAACAGTCAGCGAAACACTCAAAATGTTTTTTTTATTGAAAAAAGGCAAAAAAGTGGATAATACAGAGACTTGAATCATGGAAGAGGAAAACCAGAGTTCTAGTTATCTGGCCTACACAAGACTCTTTAAAACAGATATATTTGTGTCTGAACAGTCAGCGAGACACTCAAAATGTTGTTTTTTTTTTTGCAAAAAGGTGGATTACACCCAGATTTGAACCGTGGAAGAGGAAAACCACAGTTCTAGATCTCTGGCCTACACCAGAATCTTTTAAACAGATATATTTGTGTCTGAACAGTCAGCGAGACACTCAAAATGTTTTTTTATATTGGAAAAATGCAAAAAAGTGGATAATACAGAGATTTGAGCCATGTAAGAGGAAAACCACAGTTCTAGTTATCTGGCCTACACCACAATCTTTTAAACAGATATATTTGAATCTGAACAGTCAGCGAGACACTCAAAATGTGTTTTCTTTATGCAAAAAGATGGATTACACCCAGATTTGTACCGTGGAAGATGAAAAACACAGTTCCGTTATCTGGCCTACACCAGAATCTTTTAAACAGATATATTTGTGTCTGAACAGTCAGCGAGACACTCAAAATGCTTTTTTTATTGAAAAAATGCAATAAAGTGGATAAGACAGAGATTTGAGCCATGGAAGAGGAAAACCACAGTTCTAGTTATCTGGCCTTCTCCCGAACCTCTTAAACAGATATATTTGTGTCTGAACAGTCGGCAAGACACTCAAAATATTTTTTTTTATTGAAAAAAGGCAAAAAGTGGATAATACAGAGATTTGAACCGTGACACTGCGAAACCACAGTTCTAGTGATCTGGCTTGCACCAGACTCTTTTAAACAGATATTTTTGTGTCTAAACAGTCAGCAAGACAATCAAAATGTTTGTTTTTTATGCAAAAAGGTGGATTACACACAGATTTGAACCGTGGAAGAGGAAAACCACTGTTCTAGTTATCTGGCCTACACCAGACTCTTTTAAACAGGTATATTTGTGTCTGAACAGTCAGCGAGACACTCAAAATGTTTTTTTTATGCAAAAAGGTGGATTACACCCAGATTTGAACCGTGTAAGAGGAAAACCACAGTTCTAGTTATCTGGCCTACACCAGAATCTTTTAAACAGATATATTTGTGTCTGAACAGTCAGCGAGACACTCAAAAAGTTTTTTTTATGCAAAAAGGTGAATTACACCCAGATTTGTACAGTGGAATAGGAAAACCACAGTTCTAGCTATCTGGCCTATACCAGAATCTTTTAAACAGAAATATTTGTATCTGAACAGTCAGTGAGACACTCAAAATGTTTTTTCTTATGCAAAAAGGTGGATTACACCCAAATTTGAACCGTGGAAGAGGAAAACCACAGTTCTAGTTATCCGGCCTACACCAGACTCTTTTAAACAGATATATTTGTGTCTGAACAGTCAGCGAGACACAATATATATTTTTTTTATTGAAAAAAGGCAAAAAAGTGGATAATACAGAGATTTGAACCATGGAACTGCAATGCCACAGTTCTAGTTATCTGGCCTACACCAGACTCTTTTAAACAGATATATTTCTGTCTGAACAGTCAGCGAGACACTCAAAATGTTTTTTAATATTGAAAAAAGGCAAAAAAGTGGAAAATACAGAGATTTGAACCGTGGAAGAGGAAAACCACAGTTCTAGTCATGTGGCCTACACCAGACTTTTTTAAACAGATATATTTGTGTCTGAACAGTCAGCGAGACACTCAAAATGTTTTTTTATATAAAAAGGTGGATTACACCCAGTTTTGAACCGTGGAAGAGGAAAACCACAGTTCTAGTAATCTGGCCTACACCAGACTTTTTTAAACAGATATATTTGTGTCTGAACAGTCAGCAAGACACTCAAAATGTTTTTTTTTATTGAAAAAAGGCAAAAAAGGGGATAATACAGAGATGTGAACTGTGGAAGAGGAAAAGAACAGTTCTTGTTATCTGGCCTACACCAGACTCTTTTAAACAGATATATTTGTGTCTGAACAGTCAGCGAGACTCTCAAAATGTTGTTTTTTTATGCAAAAAGGTGGACTACACCCAGATTTGAACCGTGGAAGAGGAAAACCACAGTTCTAGTTATTTGGCCTACACCAGACTCTTTTAAACAGAAATATTTGTGTCTGAACAGTCAGCGAGACACTCAAAATGTTTTTTTATATTGAAAAAAAGCAAAAAAGTGGAAAATACAGAGATTTGATCCGTGGAAGAGGAAAACCACAGTTCTAGTTATCTGGCCTACACCAGAATCTTTTAAACAGAAATATTTGTGTCTGAACAGTTAGGGAGACACTCAAAATGATTTTTTTAATTGAAAAAAGGCAAACAAGTGGATAATACAGAGATTTGAACTGTGGAAGAGGAAAACCACAGTTCTTGTTATCTGGCCTACACCAGACTCTATTAAACAGATATATTTGTGTGTGAACAGTCAGCGAGATACTCAAAATGTTTTTTTCATGCAAAAAGGTGGATTACACCCAGATTTGAACCGTGGAAGAGGAAAACCACAGTTCTAGTTATCTGGCCTACACCAGACTCTTTTAAACAGATATATTTGTGTCTGAACAGTCAGTGAGACACTCAAAATGTTTTTTTTATATTGAAAAAAGGCAAAAAAGTAGAAACTACAGAGATTTGAACCGTGGAACTGCGAAACCACAGTTCTAGTGATCTGGCTTGCACCAGACATTTTTAAACAGATATATTTGTGTCTGAACAGTAAGCGAGACACTCAAAATGTTTTTTTTATGCAAAAAGGTGGATTACACCCAGATTTGAACCGTGTAAGAGGAAAACCACAGTTCTAGTTATCTCGCCTACACCATACTCTTTTAAACAGATATATTTGTGTCTGAACAGTAAGCAAGACACTCAAAATGTTTTTTTTTATGCAAAAAGGTGGATTACACCGAAATTTGAACCATGTAAGAGGAAAACCACAATTCTAGTTATCTGGCCTACACCAGAATCTTTTAAACAGAAATATTTGTGTCTGAACAGTCAGTGAGACATTCAAAATGTTTTTTTCTTATGCAAAAAGGTGGATTACACCCAAATTTGAACCGTGGAAGAGGAAAACCACAGTTCTAGTTATCTGGCCTACACCAGACTCTTTTAAACAGATACATTTTTGTCTGAACAGTCAGCGAGACACTCAAAATGGTTTTTTTATGCAAAAACGTGGATTACATCCAGATTTGAACCGTGGAAGAGGAAAACCATAGTTGTAGTAATCTGGCCTACAGCAGACTTTTTTAAACAGATATAGTTGTGTCTGAACAGTCAGCGAGACACTCAAATTGTTTTTTTTTTATTGAAAAAAGGCAAAAAAGTGCATAATACAGAGATTTGAACTGTGGAAGTGACGCGCCCCCTGGGACATATTCCTTTTTGAGGGGAATACCCGGCACCGGATCAGATGGGGTGTTGTAGTCTCCGAGCGGCTGTGACCCGGTCCCGTGCCCAGGGCGTCAAGCTATGTGTTATGTGGCAGTCCTTACTGATGTTATTAGAGTTCTTTTTGTGTCGACTACGCCACCCGTTGTAATGCGGTCACTGTGGCCGCCGCTGCAGCAGGGTCCGCTGAGGCTGATGGTGGATGTGCAGCTTGGTGGGATAACCCCCAACGGGAGGGGTATAGCCTCAGAGGGGACAGGCGCAGAGGATGGGGGTTGTGGTGGTGCAGCATAGATGATAAAGGAAGACAGAGTCGGGTTGTGCAGTTAAGGGTTTTACTCACTGCTGATGTTCCTGGTCACTCTAGCTCCAAGTGACCACCCGAGCCGTGCTGCATCCACCAGGTCCTGGATCCGGCCAACCCCCAAACAAGTCCGGAGCGTGGCCCTGAGCTCCCCCTCTGTCCTTTCTTCAGCCGTCCCCACCAGTGATTCACCTAAGTCCAGCTCCCTCGGGCCTTCTGTTGGGCAACCTTTGGCCTTAGGTTCCCTGACCCTTCCTGTGGTGTGCCTTCAGGGTGAATGTAGTGGGTGACCGTGACAGACACTGCCCACGGTCTCCGGTCTCTGGCTGGGGAATGTCTTTACCCCCACCAGCTTGGGTTCCGGTACCCTCTTGCTGACTCCTCACCCGGTGCTCTAATTTGGGTTCTTGGGTCCCTTCTTTGTCTCCCTCTGGGTCTTTCTTCACTCCACTCTCTCTCTTCAGGGCCTCTCTTTCTTTCAGCTGCTCCTCTGCGTCTGACCCTGATCCTAGTTGGTGCCCTCCTTATATATCCCTCTATGTGTGAGCTCAGGTGACCAGCACCCAATGAGCTCCTATCACTACCCAGACTGCTCCCCCTATCTGCCCCTACACTACATGGGATGTTCCTCCCCCCTCCCACTCCAGCCAGGAACAGGCTCGGTCGCACCTGCACATTTCTAAGTGGGAGTGCCGTCGGCCTGCTCCCCGGAAATGGGATGTATGTAGTGCATGCAGTCTATCTGAGGTCAGTTCCACACTCCATCCTTACCCGGGAGTGGAATATCACACCTCTGGCTGAGGTGCAATACCCCTGTAGCAGCCGAATCCTCAGGGTGCTACATTCCCCCCTGGTAAATCACAGCACGTCCTCGGGCTGTAAGACAAAACACCAAAACATACAAAAATTTTTTTTTCATATAAACTTATAAAACATATAAAACATTATATAAAACAGTAGATATATTTATATAAATAACATTCTCGTCGTCTCTTTCTTTCTTCCTCCTCTGGTCACCGTGCAACTCGTGACCAGGTAAAGTGCGACCGAAAAGCAGTTTCTCATAAAACCAGTAGGGGGCGCCTTAGAAAGCGCAACTATGTACAGGGGAGTTTGGCCGTTCTCAGTCCCCGGCCAAGTAAAGGGAAAGGGATGGCTGCTCACAGTCCTCAGCCTGGTTTGGGTAGGGGACACACGGGTTAAACTGTTCACTGGTCCCTACGGGGACTAAACTTTAAAGCAGCCACGGTTACTTGGGTACCCCGACAGGTAACTATATACAGTCCTTTGTACTATCTCAGTCATAGTACCTTCTAGCCTTGAACCCGTCCGGGTCTTCTGGCTCCTCCTCCCTACACCGCAACTCCTCCTCTGTCAGGCGATGCACGTGGAGGGCGTAAGGTCCCTTGGCACACTTGTGCCGGGTGAACGTTACCTCGTCACCGACGTAGAGGTCACGGCCTTTGTGACCCTCTGGCAGGTGGGACTCGACATCCCGTCGGGTAACGAAGACGTCACCCATGGTGTTCCGGTCCTTTATGAAGCCCCACCCATGCTGCGCATTAAACTTTATTACCGTCCCGATGGTACGGGGACGATCTGCTGCATAGGGGTCCCTTCTGGTCCGACTCTTTTGCTCCGCGCTGCGGGTCCGGGCCCATTGCTCTCAGACCCGCCTCTCCTCCCGTTCTCTCTTAAACTCGGCCAGCTGTTGACGGCAACACTCTGTGCGTTCAGCTGCAGCTGCCCGAGTCTCTCCGGTGAACCCCATCAAATCTTCTCCCGTGGGGTCCCACACGAATTGGGCTTCTTCTAGTGGAGGCGAGACCCGAGTCACGGGCTTTGGAGCCGGGATCAGGGGCTCACACAGGGGACCTAACTTCTTTTGTCGCTCCAGTTCCAAGAATTCTTCGGGCCAGATGAAGGGCCGCCCGTCCGGCCACGCTAGCTGGCTGAAGGGGTCCTCTCCCAGATTTGGCACCCTTGATGTTACGGGTGCGGGCGCGATGGTGGGGGCGCCCAGGTTGCCCAGGCCTTGCGGCCAGGCCGGGGGCATCTGGAAGGTAAATGGAACTGTTAACACGGCGGCACCCTGGGCCACCTGGCCTTGCGACCAGGCCGGAGGCTCCGCGGAGGTAGATGGCTCTGCTGGGGATGCGGCGCCCGGAAACGCTAGGCCTTGCGACCAGGCCGGAGGCTTCCCTTCCTTCGCCACGCTCCGGGTCATGACGCGTGACGTCACTGGGGTCGCGACGGCGGCTTCCGGTCGGGGCCTAGTCGGTGGCGGTGTCATGGCGGTCTCGGGTACGGCAGGGGGACTTTCGGGCTCTGCGACGGGGAGCTGGGGCAGGTAAGTGGTCTTCCGGTATGGGGTATAGGCATCCCCCTTACCTGCTGCCATGCGTCTCGCTCCCTCTTCTGCGCCGTCTCCGGCCTTGGGTCCTCCCGCGTCATCCGCAGAGGTAGTCGGTGTCTTCTTCCAAGGGAGCGGGTTCCGTGGACGGATTCCAGCTTGCTGGGCCATCTCCCGGCCCCACTCCGCCAGGATCTCCCTCTGCACTCGGGCCATCCTTCCCGCGAGGCCCTCCAGGGCACTCCGCGCGCACTCCCGATCTCGGGGAAGCTGCGCCAGGATCTCCGCTAAGCCTAGCGGGGTTGTTGACTCTAGCAGGCTCCTGACCATCGGGTCGGTGCTGCTCTGCTCTTCTTCCGGCAGGCTCCTGGCCAGCGGGCCGGTGCTGCTCTGCTCTCCTCTTTCTTCCTTTTGCAGGCTCCTGGCCAGCGGGCCGGTGCTGCACTGCTGCCGCTCCATTCCCGGGTCTACTCTTTCTCTCCTCGACTCCGGGTGCTCTTGCTCTGGACACCTCGCCTCCGGGTGCGCTCGTTCTAGACTGCTCCAAGCGACACCCATCTTTTCTCTTTTCTTTCGTCTCCTCCCACTTCGAGGGCGGTCCCGGGGCAACTCGGTGACTGTCAGCTCCAGGGGGAGTTCTTTCACGCTGACAGACACCTCCAGCATCACAGTCTCTGTTGGTGGGGGCGGTTTCCACTTTTGGCGCCATTTTCTGTCCCGGCCCACGATGGGATGTGGCCTCCTGCCCTCCTTTGGCACGCCCATAATGGCGTCCGCTGCTCTTCCAAGGCGGGAAATCTGCGGTTTTGGCGGGAAGCGTCGCCCAGTGGCGGGAAACTCTGCAGATGGCGGGAACAAGCTGGAAATGGCGGACAATCGGCGGGAAACGACTGGTGATGGAGTCCGATGACGTGGACCCTCCGGAACCGGCGGGAGACTTCTTTCTGAGGTAAACTTGCACTTTTCTTCAGGCACGCAGTACCCGGGTGTTGCGGGCACGTAATCCTGCCGACTACGCCAAAGTTGACGCGCCCCCTGGGACATATTCCTTTTTGAGGGGAATACCCGGCACCGGATCAGATGGGGTGTTGTAGTCTCCGAGCGGCTGTGACCCGGTCCCGTGCCCAGGGCGTCAAGCTATGTGTTATGTGGCAGTCCTTACTGATGTTATTAGAGTTCTTTTTGTGTCGACTACGCCACCCGTTGTAATGCGGTCACTGTGGCCGCCGCTGCAGCAGGGTCCGCTGAGGCTGATGGTGGATGTGCAGCTTGGTGGGATAACCCCCAACGGGAGGGGTATAGCCTCAGAGGGGACAGGCGCAGAGGATGGGGGTTGTGGTGGTGCAGCATAGATGATAAAGGAAGACAGAGTCGGGTTGTGCAGTTAAGGGTTTTACTCACTGCTGATGTTCCTGGTCACTCTAGCTCCAAGTGACCACCTGAGCCGTGCTGCATCCACCAGGTCCTGGATCCGGCCAACCCCCAAACAAGTCCGGAGCGTGGCCCTGAGCTCCCCCTCTGTCCTTTCTTCAGCCGTCCCCACCAGTGATTCACCTAAGTCCAGCTCCCTCGGGCCTTCTGTTGGGCAACCTTTGGCCTTAGGTTCCCTGACCCTTCCTGTGGTGTGCCTTCAGGGTGAATGTAGTGGGTGACCGTGACAGACACTGCCCACGGTCTCCGGTCTCTGGCTGGGGAATGTCTTTACCCCCACCAGCTTGGGTTCCGGTACCCTCTTGCTGACTCCTCACCCGGTGCTCTAATTTGGGTTCTTGGGTCCCTTCTTTGTCTCCCTCTGGGTCTTTCTTCACTCCACTCTCTCTCTTCAGGGCCTCTCTTTCTTTCAGCTGCTCCTCTGCGTCTGACCCTGATCCTAGTTGGTGCCCTCCTTATATATCCCTCTATGTGTGAGCTCAGGTGACCAGCACCCAATGAGCTCCTATCACTACCCAGACTGCTCCCCCTATCTGCCCCTACACTACATGGGATGTTCCTCCCCCCTCCCACTCCAGCCAGGAACAGGCTCGGTCGCACCTGCACATTTCTAAGTGGGAGTGCCGTCGGCCTGCTCCCCGGAAATGGGATGTATGTAGTGCATGCAGTCTATCTGAGGTCAGTTCCACACTCCATCCTTACCCGGGAGTGGAATATCACACCTCTGGCTGAGGTGCAATACCCCTGTAGCAGCCGAATCCTCAGGGTGCTACAGAAGCGGAAAACAACAGTTCTTGTTATTTGGCCTACACCATACTCTTTTAAACAGATATATTTGTGTCTGAACATTCAGCGAGACTCTCAAAATGTTTTTTTTTTATGCAAAAAGGTGGATTACACCCAGATGTGAACCGTGGAAGAGGAAAACCACAGTTCTAGTTGTCTGGCCTACACCAGAATCTTTTAAACAGATATATTTGTGTCTGAACCGTCAGCGAGACACTCAAAATGTTTTTTATATTGAAAAAATGCAAAAAAGTGGATAATACAGAGATTTGAGCCATGGAAGATGAAAACCACAGTTCTAGTTATCTGGCCTACACCAGACTCTTTTAAACAGATATATTTGTGTCTGAACAGTCAGTGAGACACTAACAATGTTTTTTTTATGCAAAAAGGTAGATTACACCCAGATTTGAACCATGTAAGAGGAAAACCACAGTTCTAGTTATCTGGCCTACACCAGAATCTTTTAAACAGATATATTTGTGTCTGAACAGTCAGCGAGACACTCAAAATGTTTTTCCTTATGCAAAAAGGTGGATTACACCCAGATTTGAACCGTGGAAGAGGAAAACCACAGTTCTAGTAATCTGGCCTACACCAGACTTTTTTAAACAGATATATTTGTGTCTGAACATTCAGCGAGACTCTCAAAATGTTTTTTTTTATGCAAAAAGGTGGATTACACCCAGATTTGAACCGTGGAAGAGGAAAACCACAGTTATAGTTGTCTGCCCTACACCAGAATCTTTTAAACAGATATATTTGTGTCTGAACCGTCAGCGAGACACTCAAAATGTTTTTTATATTGAAAAAATGCAAAAAAGTGGATAATACTGAGATTTGAGCCATGGAAGATGAAAACCACAGTTCTAGTTATCTGGCCTACACCAGACTCTTTTAAATAGACATATTTGTGTGTGAACAGTCAGTGAGACACTAACAATGTTTTTTTTATGCAAAAAGGTAGATTACACCCAGATTTGAACCGTGTAAGAGGAAAACCACAGTTCTAGTTGTCTGGCCTACACCACAATCTTTTAAACAGATATATTTGTGTCTGAACTGTCAGCGAAACACTCAAAATGTTTTTTACATTGAAAAAATGCAAAAAAGTGGATAATACAGAGATTTGAGCCATGGAAGATGAAAACCACAGTTCTAGTTATCTGGCCTACACCAGACTCTTTTAAACAGATATATTTGTGTCTGAACAGTCAGTGAGACACTAACAATGTTTTTTTCATGCAAAAAGGTAGATTACACCCAGATTTAAACCGTGTAAGAGGAAAACCACAGTTCTAGTTATCTGGCCTACACCAGAATCTTTTAAACAGATATATTTGTGTCTGAACAGTCAGCGAGACACTCAAAATGTTTTTTTTTATTGAAAAAATGCAAAAAAGTGGATAAGACAGACATTTGTGCCATGGAAGAGGAAAACCACAGTTCTAGTTATCTGGCCTACACCAGACTCTTTTAAACAGATATATTTGTGTCTGAACAGTCAGTGAGACACTCAAAATGTTTTTCCTTATGCAAAAAGGTGGATTACACTCAGATTTGAACCGTGGAAGAGGAAAACCACAGTTCTAGTAATCTGGCCTACACCAGACTTTTTTAAACAGATATATTTGTGTCTGAACATTCAGCGAGACTCTCAAAATGTTTTTTTTTATGCAAAAAGGTGAATTACACCCAGATTTGTACCGTGGAAGAGGAAAACCACAGTTCTAGTTATCTGGCCTACACCAGAATCTTTTAAACAGAAATATTTGTGTCTGAACAGTCAGTGAGACACTCAAACTGTTTTTTCTTATGCAAAAAGGTGAATTACACCCAGATTTGAACCGTGGAAGAGGAAAACCACAGTTGTAGTAATCTGGCCTATACCATACTTTTTTAAACAGATATATTTGTGTCTGAACAGTCAGCGAGACACTCAAAATGTTTTTTTCTTATTGAAAAAAGGCAAAAACTGGATAATACAGACATTTCAACTGTGGAAGAGGAAAACAACAGTTCTTGTCATCTGGCCTACCCCAGACTCTTTTAAACAGATATATTTGTGTCTGAACAGTCAGCGAAACTCTCAAAATGTTTTTTTTCTATGCAAAAAGGTGGATTACACCCATATTTGACCGTGGAAGAGGAAAACCACAGTTCTAGTTGTCTGGCCTACACCAGAATCTTTTAATCAGATATATTTGTGTCTAAACCGTCAGCGAGACACTCAAAATATTTTATCATATTGAAAAAATGCAAAAAAAGGGATAATACAGAGATTTGAGCCATGGAAGATGAAAACCACAGTTCTAGTTATCTGGCCTACACCAGACTCTTTTAAACAGATATATTTGTGTCTGAACAGTCAGTGAGACACTAACAATGTTTTTTTTATGCAAAAAGGTGGATTACACCCAGATTTGAACCGTGTAAGAGGAAAACCACAGTTCTAGTTATCTGGCCTACACCAAAATATTTTAAACAGATATATTTGTGTCTGAACAGTCAGCGAGACACTCAAAATGTTTTTTTATTGAAAAAATGCAAAAAAGTGGATAAGACAGAGACTTGTGCCATGGAAGAGGAAAACCACAGTTCTAGCTATCTGGCCTACACCAGACTCTTTTAAACAGATATATTTGTGTCTGAACAGTCAGCGAGACACTCAAAATGTTTGTTTTTTATGCAAAAAGGTGGATTACACCCAGATTTGTACCGTGGAAGAGGAAAACCACAGTTCTAGTTATCTGGCCTACACCAGAATCTTTTAAACAGATATATTTGTGTCTGAACAGTCAGCGAGACACTCAAAATGTTTTTTTTATTGAAAAAATGCAAAAAAGTGGATAAGACAGAGACTTGTGCCATGGAAGAGGAAAACCACAGTTCTAGTTATCTGGCCTACACCAGACTCTTTTAAACAGATATATTTTTGTCTGAACAGTCAGCGAGACACTCAAAATGTTTGTTTTTTACGCAAAAAGGTGGATTACACCCAGATTTGTACCGTGGAAGAGGAAAACCACAGTTCTAGTTATCTGGCCTACACCAGAATCTTTTAAACAGAAATATTTGTGTCTGAACAGTCAGTGAGACACTCAAACTGTTTTTTCTTATGCAAAAAGGTGGATTACACCCAGATTTGAACTGTGGAAGAGGAAAACCACAGTTGTAGTAATCTGGCCTACACCAGACTTTTTTAAACAGATATATTTGTGTCTGAACAGTCAGCTAGACACTCAAAATGTTTGTTTTTTATGCAAAAAGGTGGATTACACCCAGATTTGTACTGTGGAAGAGGAAAACCACAGTTCTAATAATCTGGCCTACACCAGACTTTTTTAAACAGATATATTTGTGTATGAACAGTCAGCGAGACACTCAAAATGTTTTTTTCTTATTGAAAAAAGGCAAAAAGTGGATAATACAGACATTTCAACTGTGGAAGAGGAAAACAACAGTTCTTGTCATCTGGCCTACACCAGACTCTTTTAAACAGATATATTTGTGTCTGAACAGTCAGCGAGACTCTCAAAATGTTTTTTTTTTATGCAAAAAGGTGGATTACACCCATATTTGAACCGTGGAAGAGGAAAACCACAGTTATAGTTGTCTGGCCTACACCAGAATCATTTAAACAGATATATTTGTGTCTAAACCGTCAGCGAGACATTCAAAATGTTTTTTCATATTGAAAAAATGCAAAAAAGGTGATAATACAGAGATTTGAGCCATGGAAGAGGAAAACCACAGTTCTAGTTATCTGGCCTACACCAGAATCTTTTAAACAGATATATTTGTGTCTGAACAGTCAGCGAGACACTCAAAATGTTTTTTTTCATGCAGAAAGGTGGATTACACCCAGATTTCAACCGTGGAAGAGGAAAACCACAGTTCTAGTTATCTGGCCTACACCAGACTCTTTTAAACAGATATATTTGTGTCTGAACAGTCACCGAGACTCTGAAAATGTTTTTTTTCATGCAGAAAGGTGGATTACACCCAGATTTCAACCGTGAAAGAAGAAAACCACAGTTCTAGTTATCTGGCCTACACCAGACTCTTTTAAACAGATATATTTGTGTCCGAACAGTCAGCGAGACACTCACAATGTTTTTTTTTCATGCAGAAAGGTGGAATACACCCAGATTTCAGCCGTGTAAGAGGAAAACCATAGTTCTAGTTATCTGGCCTACACCAGACTCTTTTAAACAGATATATTTGTGACTGAACAGTCAGCGAGACACTGAAAATGTTTTTTTTCATGCAGAAAGGTGGATTACACCCAGATTTCAACCGTGGAAGAGGAAAACCACAGTTCCAGTTATCTGGCCTACAGCAGACTCTTTTAAACAGATATATTTGTGTCTGAACAGTCAGCGAGACACTGAAAATGTTTTTTTACATTGAAAAAAGGCAAAAAAGTGGAAAATACTGAGATTTGAACCGTGGAAGAGGAAATCCACAGTTCTTGTTATCTGGCCTACACCAGACTCTTTTAAACAGATATATTTGTGTCTGAACAGTAAGCGAGACACTCAAAATGTTTTTTTTTTATGCAAAAAGGTGGATTACACCCAGATTTGATCAGTGGAAGAGGAAAACCACAGTTCTAGTTATCTGGCCTTCACCAGAATTTTTAAACAGAAATATTTGTGTCTGAACAGTCAGTGAGACACTCAAAATGTTTTTTCTTATGCAAAAAGGTGGATTACAACCAGATTTGAACCGTGGAAGAGTAAAACCTCAGTTCTAGTTTTCTGGCCTACACCAGACTCTTGTAAACAGATATATTTGTGTCTGAACAGTCAGCGAGACTCTCAATATGTTTTTTTTTTTATTGAAAAAAGGCAAAAAAAGTGGATAATACAGAGATTTGAGCCGTGGAAGAAAAAAACCACAGTTCTAGTTATCTGGCCTACACCAGACTCTTTTAAAAAGATATATTTGTGTCTGAACACAAAGCGAGACACTCAAAATGTTTTTTTTATGCAAAAAGGTGGATTACACCCAGATTTGAACCATGGAAGAGGAAAACCACAGTTCTAGTTATCTGGCCTACACCAGACTCTTGTAAACAGATATATTTGTGTGTGAACAGTCAGCGAGACACTCAAAATGTTTTTTTATATTGAAAAAGGCAAAAAAGTGGAAAATACAGAGATTTGAACCGTGGAAGAGGAATACCACAGTTCTAGTTATCTGGCCTACACCAGACTCTTTTAAACAGATATATTTGTGTCTGAACAGTAAGCGAGACACTCAAAATGTTTTTTTTATGCAAAAATGTGGATAACACCCAGATTTGAACTGTGGAAGAGGAAAACCACAGTTCTAGTTATCTGGCCTACACCAGACTCTTTTAAACAGATATATTTGTGTCTGAACAGTTAGTGAGACACTCGAAATGTTTTTTTTTTATTGAAAAAAGGCAAAAAAGTGGATAATACAGAGATTTGAACCATGGAAGAGGAAAAAAACAGTTCTAGTTATCGGGCCTACACCGGACTCTTTTAAACAGATATATTTGTGTCTGAACAGCCAGCGAGACACTCAAAATGTTTTCTTATATTGAAAAAAGGCAAAAAAGTGGAACATACAGAGATTTGATCCGTGGAAGAGGAAAACCACAGTTCTAGTTATCTGGCCTACACCAGACTCTTTTAAACAGATATATTTGTGTCTGAACAGTCAGCGAGACACTCAAAATGTTTTTTTATATTGAAAAAAGGCAAAAAAGTAGAAACTACAGAGATTTGAACTGTGGAACTGCGAAACCACAGTTCTAGTGATCTGGCTTGCACCAGACATTTTTAAACAGATATATTTGTGTCTGAACAGTCAGCGAGACACTCAAAATGTTTTTTTTATGCAAAAAGGTGGATTACACCCAGATTTGAACTGTGGAAGAGGAAAACCACCGTTCTAGTTATCTGGCCTACACCAGACTCTTTTAAACAGATATATTTGTTTCTGAACAGTCAGCGAGACACTCAAAATGTTTTTTTAATGCAAAAAGGTGGATTACACCGAGATTTGAACCATGTAAGAGGAAAACCACAGTTCTAGTTATCTGGCCTACACCAGAATCTTTTAAACAGAAATATTTGTGTCTGAACAGTCAGTGAGACACTCAAAATGTTTTTTCTTATGTAAAAAGGTGGATTACACCCAAGTTTGAACCGTGGAAGAGGAAAACCACAGTTATAGTTATCTGGCCTACATCAGAATATTTTAAACAGATATATTTGTGTCTGAACAGTCAGCGAGACAATCAAAATGGGTTTTTTTTATGCAAAAAGGTGGATTACATCCAGATTTGAACCGTGGAAGAGGAAAACCATAGTTCTAGTAATCTGGCCTACACCAGACTTTTTTAAACTGATATATTTGTGTCTGAACATTCAGCGAGACTCTCAAAATGTTTTTTTTCTATGCAAAAAGGTGGATTACACCCATATTTGAACCGTAGAAGCGGAAAACCACAGTTCTAGCTGTCTTGCCAACAACAGAATCTTTTAAACAGATATATTTGTGTCTAAACCGTCAGCGAGACACTCAAAATGTTTTATCACATTGAAAAAATGCAAAAAAGGGGATAATACAGAGATTTGAGCCATGGAAGATGAAAACCACAGTTCTAGTTATCTGGCCTACACCAGACTCTTGTAAACAGATATATTTGTGTGTGAACAGTCAGCGAGACACTCAAAATGTTTTTTTATATTGAAAAAGGCAAAAAAGTGGAAAATACAGAGATTTGAACCGTGGAAGAGGAATACCACAGTTCTAGTTATCTGGCCTACACCAGACTCTTTTAAACAGATATATTTGTGTCTGAACAGTAAGCGAGACACTCAAAATGTTTTTTTTATGCAAAAATGTGGATAACACCCAGATTTGAACTGTGGAAGAGGAAAACCACAGTTCTAGTTATCTGGCCTACACCAGACTCTTTTAAACAGATATATTTGTGTCTGAACAGTTAGTGAGACACTCGAAATGTTTTTTTTTTATTGAAAAAAGGCAAAAAAGTGGATAATACAGAGATTTGAACCATGGAAGAGGAAAAAAACAGTTCTAGTTATCGGGCCTACACCGGACTCTTTTAAACAGATATATTTGTGTCTGAACAGCCAGCGAGACACTCAAAATGTTTTTTTATATTGAAAAAAGGCAAAAAAGTGGAACATACAGAGATTTGATCCGTGGAAGAGGAAAACCACAGTTCTAGTTATCTGGCCTACACCAGACTCTTTTAAACAGATATATTTGTGTCTGAACAGTCAGCGAGACACTCAAAATGTTTTTTTATATTGAAAAAAGGCAAAAAAGTAGAAACTACAGAGATTTGAACTGTGGAACTGCGAAACCACAGTTCTAGTGATCTGGCTTGCACCAGACATTTTTAAACAGATATATTTGTGTCTGAACAGTCAGCGAGACACTCAAAATGTTTTTTTTATGCAAAAAGGTGGATTACACCCAGATTTGAACTGTGGAAGAGGAAAACCACCGTTCTAGTTATCTGGCCTACACCAGACTCTTTTAAACAGATATATTTGTTTCTGAACAGTCAGCGAGACACTCAAAATGTTTTTTTAATGCAAAAAGGTGGATTACACCGAGATTTGAACCATGTAAGAGGAAAACCACAGTTCTAGTTATCTGGCCTACACCAGAATCTTTTAAACAGAAATATTTGTGTCTGAACAGTCAGTGAGACACTCAAAATGTTTTTTCTTATGTAAAAAGGTGGATTACACCCAAGTTTGAACCGTGGAAGAGGAAAACCACAGTTATAGTTATCTGGCCTACATCAGAATATTTTAAACAGATATATTTGTGTCTGAACAGTCAGCGAGACAATCAAAATCGGTTTTTTTATGCAAAAAGGTGGATTACATCCAGATTTGAACCGTGGAAGAGGAAAACCATAGTTCTAGTAATCTGGCCTACACCAGACTTTTTTAAACTGATATATTTGTGTCTGAACATTCAGCGAGACTCTCAAAATGTTTTTTTTCTATGCAAAAAGGTGGATTACACCCATATTTGAACCGTAGAAGCGGAAAACCACAGTTCTAGCTGTCTTGCCAACACCAGAATCTTTTAAACAGATATATTTGTGTCTAAACCGTCAGCGAGACACTCAAAATGTTTTATCACATTGAAAAAATGCAAAAAAGGGGATAATACAGAGATTTGAGCCATGGAAGATGAAAACCACAGTTCTAGTTATCTGGCCTACACCAGACTCTTGTAAACAGATATATTTGTGTGTGAACAGTCAGCGAGACACTCAAAATGTTTTTTTATATTGAAAAAGGCAAAAAAGTGGAAAATACAGAGATTTGAACCGTGGAAGAGGAATACCACAGTTCTAGTTATCTGGCCTACACCAGACTCTTTTAAACAGATATATTTGTGTCTGAACAGTAAGCGAGACACTCAAAATGTTTTTTTTATGCAAAAATGTGGATAACACCCAGATTTGAACTGTGGAAGAGGAAAACCACAGTTCTAGTTATCTGGCCTACACCAGACTCTTTTAAACAGATATATTTGTGTCTGAACAGTTAGTGAGACACTCGAAATGTTTTTTTTTTATTGAAAAAAGGCAAAAAAGTGGATAATACAGAGATTTGAACCATGGAAGAGGAAAAAAACAGTTCTAGTTATCGGGCCTACACCGGACTCTTTTAAACAGATATATTTGTGTCTGAACAGCCAGCGAGACACTCAAAATGTTTTTTTATATTGAAAAAAGGCAAAAAAGTGGAACATACAGAGATTTGATCCGTGGAAGAGGAAAACCACAGTTCTAGTTATCTGGCCTACACCAGACTCTTTTAAACAGATATATTTTTGTCTGAACAGTCAGCGAGACACTCAAAATGTTTTTTTATATTGAAAAAAGGCAAAAAAGTAGAAACTACAGAGATTTGAACTGTGGAACTGCGAAACCACAGTTCTAGTGATCTGGCTTGCACCAGACATTTTTAAACAGATATATTTGTGTCTGAACAGTCAGCGAGACACTCAAAATGTTTTTTTTATGCAAAAAGGTGGATTACACCCAGATTTGAACTGTGGAAGAGGAAAACCACCGTTCTAGTTATCTGGCCTACACCAGACTCTTTTAAACAGATATATTTGTTTCTGAACAGTCAGCGAGACACTCAAAATGTTTTTTTAATGCAAAAAGGTGGATTACACCGAGATTTGAACCATGTAAGAGGAAAACCACAGTTCTAGTTATCTGGCCTACACCAGAATCTTTTAAACAGAAATATTTGTGTCTGAACAGTCAGTGAGACACTCAAAATGTTTTTTCTTATGTAAAAAGGTGGATTACACCCAAGTTTGAACCGTGGAAGAGGAAAACCACAGTTATAGTTATCTGGCCTACATCAGAATATTTTAAACAGATATATTTGTGTCTGAACAGTCAGCGAGACAATCAAAATGGGTTTTTTTATGCAAAAAGGTGGACTACATCCAGATTTGAACCGTGGAAGAGGAAAACCATAGTTCTAGTAATCTGGCCTACACCAGACTTTTTTAAACTGATATATTTGTGTCTGAACATTCAGCGAGACTCTCAAAATGTTTTTTTTCTATGCAAAAAGGTGGATTACACCCATATTTGAACCGTAGAAGCGGAAAACCACAGTTCTAGCTGTCTTGCCAACACCAGAATCTTTTAAACAGATATATTTGTGTCTAAACCGTCAGCGAGACACTCAAAATGTTTTATCACATTGAAAAAATGCAAAAAAGGGGATAATACAGAGATTTGAGCCATGGAAGATGAAAACCACAGTTCTAGTTATCTGGCCTACACCAGACACTTTTAAACAGATATATTTGTGTCTGAACAGTCAGTGAGACACTAACAATGTTTTTTTTATGCACAAAGGTGTATTACACCCAGATTTGAACCGTGTAAGAAGAAAACCACAGTTCTAGTTATCTGGCCTACACCAGAATCTTTTAAACAGATATATTTGTGTCTGAACAGTCAGCGAGACACTCAAAATGCTTTTTTTATTGAAAAAATGCAAAAAAGTGGATAAGACAGAGACTTGTGCCATGGAAGAGAAAAACCACAGTTCTAGTTATCTGGCCTACACCAGACTCTTTTAAACAGATATATTTATGTGTGAACAGTCAGCGAGACACTCAAAATGTTTTTTATGTAAAAAGGTGGATTACACCCAAATTTGTACCGTGGAAGAGGAAAACCACAGTTCTAGTTATCTGGCCTACACCAGAATCTTTTAAACAGAAATATTTGTGTCTGAACAGTCAGTGAGACACTCAAAATGTTTTTTCTTATGCAAAAAGGTGGATTACACCCAGATTTGAACCGTGGAAGAGGAAAACCACAGTTCTAGTAATCTGGCCTACACCAGACTTTTTTAAACAGATATATTTGTGTCTGAACACTCAGCGAGACACTCAAAATGTTTTTTTCTTATTGAAAAAAGGCAAAAAGTGGATAATACAGACATTTCAACTGTGGAAGAGGAAAACAACAGTTCTTGTCATCTGGCCTACACCAGACATTTTTAAAGAGATATATTTGTGTCTGAACAGTCAGCAAGACACTCAAAATGTTTTTTTTCTATGCAAAAAGGTGGATTACACCCATATTTGAACCGTGGAAGAGGAAAACCACAGTTCTAGTTATCTGGCCTACACCAGAATCTTTTATTGAAAAAAGGCAAAAAGTGGATAATACAGACATTTCAACTGTGGAAGAGGAAAACAACAGTTCTTGTCATCTGGCCTACACCAGACATTTTTAAACAGATATATTTGTGTCTGAACAGTCAGCGAGACACTCAAAATGTTTTTTTTCTATGCAAAAAGGTGGTTTACACCCATATTTGAACCGTGGAAGAGGAAAACCACAGTTCTAGTTATCTGGCCTACACCAGAATCTTTTAAACAGATATATTTGTGTCTAAACCATCAGCGAGACACTCAAAATGTTTTTTCATATTGAAAAAATGCAAAAAAGGGGATAATACAGAGATTTGAGCCATGGAAGATGAAAACCACAGTTCTAGTTATCTGGCCTACACCAGACTCTTTTAAACAGATATATTTGTGTCTGAACAGTCAGTGAGACACTCAAAATGTTTTTTCTTATGCAAAAAGGTGGATTACACCCAGATTTGAACCGTGGAAGAGGAAAACCACAGTTCTAGTTATCTGGCCTACACCAGACTCTTTTAAACAGATATATTTGTGTCTGAACAGTCAGCGAGACACTCAAAATGTTTTTTTATATTGAAAAAAGGCAAAAAAGTAGAAACTACAGAGATTTGAACCGTGGAACTGCGAAACCACAGTTCTAGTGATCTGGCTTGCACCAGACATTTTTAAACAGATATATTTGTGTCTGAACAGTCAGCGAGACACTCAAAATGTTTTTTTTATGCAAAAAGGTGGATTACACCCAGATTTGAACTGTGGAAGAGGAAAACCACCGTTCTAGTTATCTGGCCTACACCAGACTCTTTTAAACAGATATATTTGTTTCTGAACAGTCAGCGAGACACTCAAAATGTTTTTTTTATGCAAAAAGGTGGATTACACCGAGATTTGAACCATGTAAGAGGAAAACCACAGTTCTAGTTATCTGGCCTACACCAGAATCTTTTAAACAGAAATATTTGTGTCTGAACAGTCAGTGAGACACTCAAAATGTTTTTTCTTATGTAAAAAGGTGGATTACACCCAAGTTTGAACCGTGGAAGAGGAAAACCACAGTTATAGTTATCTGGCCTACATCAGAATATTTTAAACAGATACATTTGTGTCTGAACAGTCAGCGAGACAATCAAAATGGGTTTTTTTATGCAAAAAGGTGGATTACATCCAGATTTGAACCGTGGAAGAGGAAAACCATAGTTCTAGTAATCTGGCCTACACCAGACTTTTTTAAACTGATATATTTGTGTCTGAACATTCAGCGAGACTCTCAAAATGTTTTTTTTCTATGCAAAAAGGTGGATTACACCCATATTTGAACCGTAGAAGCGGAAAACCACAGTTCTAGCTGTCTTGCCAACACCAGAATCTTTTAAACAGATATATTTGTGTCTAAACCGTCAGCGAGACACTCAAAATGTTTTATCACATTGAAAAAATGCAAAAAAGGGGATAATACAGAGATTTGAGCCATGGAAGATGAAAACCACAGTTCTAGTTATCTGGCCTACACCAGACACTTTTAAACAGATATATTTGTGTCTGAACAGTCAGTGAGACACTAACAATGTTTTTTTTATGCACAAAGGCGTATTACACCCAGATTTGAACCGTGTAAGAAGAAAACCACAGTTCTAGTTATCTGGCCTACACCAGAATCTTTTAAACAGATATATTTGTGTCTGAACAGTCAGCAAGACACTCAAAATGCTTTTTTTATTGAAAAAATGCAAAAAAGTGGATAAGACAGAGACTTGTGCCATGGAAGAGGAAAACCACAGTTCTAGTTATCTGGCCTACACCAGACTCTTTTAAACAGATATATTTGTGTGTGAACAGTCAGCGAGACACTCAAAATGTTTGTTTTTTATGTAAAAAGGTGGATTACACCCAAATTTGTACCGTGGAAGAGGAAAACCACAGTTCTAGTTATCTGGCCTACACCAGAATCTTTTAAACAGAAATATTTGTGTCTGAACAGTCAGTGAGACACTCAAAATGTTTTTTCTTATGCAAAAAGGTGGATTACACCCAGATTTGAACCGTGGAAGACTAAAACCACAGTTCTAGTAATCTGGCCTACACCAGACTTTTTTAAACAGATATATTTGTGTCTGAACACTCAGCGAGACACTCAAAATGTTTTTTTCTTATTGAAAAAAGGCAAAAAGTGGATAGTACAGACATTTCAACTGTGGAAGAGGAAAACAACAGTTCTTGTCATCTGGCCTACACCAGACATTTTTAAAGAGATATATTTGTGTCTGAACAGTCAGCGAGACACTCAAAATGTTTTTTTTCTATGCAAAAAGGTGGATTACACCCATATTTGAACCGTGGAAGAGGAAAACCACAGTTCTAGTTATCTGGCCTACACCAGAATCTTTTAAACAGATATATTTGTGTCTAAACCATCAGCGAGACACTCAAAATGTTTTTTCATATTGAAAAAATGCAAAAAAGGGGATAATACAGAGATTTGAGCCATGGAAGATGAAAACCACAGTTCTAGTTATCTGGCCTACACCAGACTCTTTTAAACAGATATATTTGTGTCTGAACAGTCAGTGAGACACTCAAAATATTTTTTCTTATGCAAAAAGGTGGATTACACCCAGATTTGAACCGTGGAAGAGGAAAACCACAGTTCTAGTAATCTGGCCTACACCAGACTTTTTTAAACAGATATATTTGTGTCTGAACAGTCAGCGAGACACTCAAAATGTTTTTTTCTTATTGAAAAAAGGCAAAAAGTGGATAATACAGACATTTCAACTGTGGAAGAGGAAAACAACAGTTCTTGTCATCTAGCCTACACCAGACTCTTTTAAACAGATATATTTGTGTCTGAACAGTCAGCGAGACTCTCAAAATGTTTTTTTTTATGCAAAAAGGTGGATTACACCCATATTTGAACCGTGGAAGAGGAAAACCACAGTTCTAGTTGTCTGGCCTACACCAGAATCATTTAAACAGATATATTTGTGTCTAAACCGTCAGCGAGACACTCAAAATGTTTTTTCATTTTGAAAAAATGCAAAAAAGGGGATAATACAGAGATTTGAGCCATGGAAGAGGAAAACCCCAGTTCTAGTTATCTGGCCTACACCAGAATCTCTTAAGCAGATATATTTGTGTCTGAACAGTCAGCGAGACACTCAAAATGTATTTTTTCATGCAGAAAGGTGGATTACACCCAGATTTCAATCGTGGAAGAGTAAAACCTCAGTTCTAGTTATCTGGCCTACACCAGACTCTTTTAAACAGAAATATTTGTGTCTGAACAGTCAGCGAGACACTCAAAATGTTTTTTTATATTGAAAAAAGGCAAACAAGTGGATAATACAGAGATTTGATCCGTGGAAGAGGAAAACCACAGTTCTAGTTATCTGGCCTACACCAGACTCTTTTAAACAGAAATATTTGTGTCTGAACAGTAAGCGAGACACTCAAAATGTTTTTTTTATGCAAAAAGGTGGATTACACCCAGATTTGAACTGCGGAAGAGGAAAACCACAATTCTAGTTATCTGCCCTACACCAGACTCTTTTAACCAGATATATGTGTGTCTGAACAGTCAGCGAGACACTCAAAATGTTTTTTTATATTGAAAAAAGGTAAAAAAGTGGAAAATACAGAGATTTGAACCGTGGAAGAGGAAAACCACAGTTCTAGTTATCTGGCCTACACCAGACTCTTTTAAACAGATATATTTGTGTCTGAACAGTAAGCGAGACACTCAAAATGTTTTTTTTTATGCAAAAAGTTGGATTACACCCAGATTTGAACTGTGGAAGAGGAAAACCACAGTTTTAGTTATCTGGCCTACATCAGAATCTTTTAAACAGATATATTTGTGTCTGAACTGTCAGCGAACACTCAAAATGTTTTTTTTATTTAAAAAATCCAAAAAAGTGGATAAGACAGAGATTTGAGCCATGGATGAGGAAAACTACAGTTCTAGTTATCTGGCCTTCACCCGAACCTTTTAAACAGATATATTTTTGTCTGAACAGTTAGTGAGAGAATCAAAATGTTTTTTTTTTATTGAAAAAAGGCAAAAAAGTGGATAGTACAGAGATTTGAACCATGGAAGAGGAAAACCACAGTTCTAGTTATCTGGCCTACACCAGACTCTTTTAAATGGATATATTTGTGTCTGAACAGTCAGCGAGACACTCAAAATGTTTTTTTTATGCAAAAAGGTGGATTACACCCAGATTTGAAACGTGGAAGAGGAAAACCACAGTTCTAGTTATCTGGCCTACACCAGAAAATTTTAAACAGATATATTTGTGTCTGAACAGTCAGCGAGACGCTCAAAATGGTTTTTTTATTGAAAAAATGCAAAAAAGTGGATAAGACAGAGATTTGAGCCATGGAAGAGGAAAACCACAGTTCTAGTTATCTGGCCTACACCAGAGTCTTTTAAACAGGTATATTTGTGTCTGAACAGTCAGCGAGACACTCAAAATGTTTTTTTGTATTGAAAAAAGGCAAAAAAGTGGATAATACAGAGATTTAAACCGTGGAACTGCAAAACCACTGTTCTAGTTATCTGGCCTACACCAGACTCTTTTAAACAGATATATTTGTGTCTGAACAGTCAGCAAGACACTCAAAATGTTTCTTTTTATGCAAAAAGGTGGATTACACCCAGATTTGAACCGTGTAAGAGGAAAACCACAGTTCTAGTTATCTGGCCTACACCAGAATCTTTTAAACAGATATATTTGTGTCTGAACAGTCAGCGAGACACTCAAAATGTTTTTTCTATTGAAAAAATGCAAAAAAGTGGATAATACAGAGATTTGAGCCATTGAAGAGGAAAACCACAGTTCTAGTTATCTGGTCTACACCAGAATCTTTTAAACAGATATATTTGTGTCTGAACAGTCAGCGAGACACTGAAAATGTTTTTTTTATGCAAAAAGTGGATTACACCGAGATTTGAACCATGGAAGATGAAAACCACAGTTCTAGTTATCTGGCCTACACCAGACTCTTTTAAACAGATATATTTGTGTCTGAACAGTCAGTGAGACACTCAAAATGTTTTTTTTATGCAAAAAGCTGGATTACACAAGATTTGAACCATGTAAGAGGAAAACCACAGTTCTAGTTATCTGGCCTACACCAGAATCTTTTAAACAGAAATATTTGTGTCTGAACAGTCAGTGAGACACTCAAAATGTTTTTCCTTATGTAAAAAGGTGGATTACACCCAAATTTGAACCGTGGAAAAGGAAAACCACAGTTCTAGTTATCTGGCCTACACCAGACTCTTTTAAACAGATATATTTGTGTCTGAACAGTCAGAGAGACACTTAAAATGTTTTTTTTTCATGCAGAAAGGTGGATTACACCCAGATTTCAACCGTGGAAGAGGAAAAGCACAGTTCTAGTTATCTGGCCTACACCAGACTCTTTTAAACAGATATATTTGTGTCTGAACAGTCAGCGAGACACTGAAAATGATTTTTAATATTGAAAAAAGGCAAAAAAGTGGAAAATACAGAGATTTGAACCGTGGAAGAGGAAAACCACAGTTCTTGTTATCTGGCATACACCAGACTCTTGTAAACAGATATATTTGTGTCTGAACAGTCAGCGAGACACTCAATATGTTTTTTTTAATTGAAAAAAGGCAAAAAAGTGGATAATACAGAGATTTGAGCCGTGGAAGAGGAAAACCACAGTTCTAGTTATCTGGCCTACACCAGACTCTTTTAAACAGATATATTAGTGTCTGAACACAAAGCGAAACACTCAAAATGTTTTTTTTATGCAAAAAGGTAGATTACACCCAGATTTGTACCGTGGAAGAGGAAAACCACAGTTCTAGTTATCTGGCCTACACCAGACTCTTTTAAACAGAAATATTTGTGTCTGAACAGTCAGCGAGACACTCAAAATGTTTTTTTATATTGAAAAAAGGCAAACAAGTGGATAATACAGAGATTTGATCCGTGGAAGAGGAAAACCACAGTTCTAGTTATCTGGCCTACACCAGAATCTTTTAAACAGATATATTTGTGTCTGAACAGTCAGCGAGACACTCAAAATGTTTTTTATATTGAAAAAATGCAAAAAAGTGGATATTACAGAGATTTGAGCCATTGAAGAGGAAAACCACAGTTCTAGTTATCTGGTCTACACCAGAATCTTTTAAACAGATATATTTGTGTCTGAACAGTCAGCGAGACACTCAAAATGTTTTTTTTATGCAAAAAGGTGGATTACACCGAGATTTGAACCATGGAAGAGGAAAACCACAGTTCTAGTTATCTGGCCTACACCAGACTCTTTTAAACAGATATATTTGTGTCTGAACAGTCAGTGAGACACTCAAAATGTTTTTTTTATGCAAAAAGGTGGATTACACGAGATTTGAACCATGTAAGAGGAAAACCACAGTTCTAGTTATCTGGCCTACACCAGAATCTTTTAAACAGAAATATTTGTGTCTGAACAGTCAGTGAGACACTCAAAATGTTTTTCCTTATGTAAAAAGGTGGATTACACCCAAATTTGAACCGTGGAAAAGGAAAACCACAGTTCTAGTTATCTGGCCTACACCAGACTCTTTTAAACAGATATATTTGTGTCTGAACAGTAAGCGAGACACTCAAAATGTTTTTTTTATGCAAAAATGTGGATAACACCCAGATTTGAACTGTGGAAGAGGAAAACCACAGTTCTAGTTATCTGGCCTACACCAGACTCTTTTAAACAGATATATTTGTGTCTGAACAGTTAGTGAGACACTCAAAATGTTTTTTTTTTATTGAAAAAAGGCAAAAAAGTGGATAATACAGAGATTTGAACCATGGAAGAGGAAAAAAACAGTTCTAGTTATCGGGCCTACACCGGACTCTTTTAAACAGATATATTTGTGTCTGAACAGCCAGCGAGACACTCAAAATGTTTTTTTATATTGAAAAAAGGCAAAAAAGTGGAACATACAGAGATTTGATCCGTGGAAGAGGAAAACCACAGTTCTAGTTATCTGGCCTACACCAGACTCTTTTAAACAGATATATTTGTGTCTGAACAGTCAGCGAGACACTCAAAATGTTTTTTTATATTGAAAAAAGGCAAAAAAGTAGAAACTACAGAGATTTGAACCGTGGAACTGCGAAACCACAGTTCTAGTGATCTGGCTTGCACCAGACATTTTTAAACAGATATATTTGTGTCTGAACAGTCAGCGAGACACTCAAAATGTTTTTTTTATGCAAAAAGGTGGATTACACCCAGATTTGAACTGTGGAAGAGGAAAACCACCTTTCTAGTTATCTGGCCTACATTAGACTCTTTTAAACAGATATATTTGTTTCTGAACAGTCAGCGAGACACTCAAAATGTTTTTTTTATGCAAAAAGGTGGATTACACCGAGATTTGAACCTTGTAAGAGGAAAACCACAGTTCTAGTTATCTGGCCTACACCAGAATCTTTTAAACAGAAATATTTGTGTCTGAACAGTCAGTGAGACACTCAAAATGTTTTTTCTTATGTAAAAAGGTGGATTACACCCAAGTTTGAACCGTGGAAGAGGAAAACCACAGTTATAGTTATCTGGCCTACATCAGAATATTTTAAACAGATATATTTGTGTCTGAACAGTCAAAATGGGTTTTTTTATGCAAAAAGGTGGATTACATCCAGATTTGAACCGTGGAAGAGGAAAACCATAGTTCTAGTAATCTGGCCTACACCAGACTTTTTTAAACTGATATATTTGTGTCTGAACATTCAGCGAGACTCTCAAAATGTTTTTTTTCTATGCAAAAAGGTGGATTACACCCATATTTGAACCGTAGAAGAGGAAAACCACAGTTCTAGCTGTCTTGCCAACACCAGAATCTTTTAAACAGATATATTTGTGTCTAAACCGTCAGCGAGACACTCAAAATGTTTTATCACATTGAAAAAATGCAAAAAAGGGGATAATACAGAGATTTGAGCCATGGAAGATGAAAACCACAGTTCTAGTTATCTGGCCTACACCAGACACTTTTAAACAGATATATTTGTGTCTGAACAGTCAGTGAGACACTAACAATGTTTTTTTTATGCACAAAGGTGTATTACACCCAGATTTGAACCGTGTAAGAAGAAAACCACAGTTCTAGTTATCTGGCCTACACCAGACTCTTTTAAACAGATATATTTGTGTGTGAACAGTCAGCGAGACACTCAAAATGTTTTTTATGTAAAAAGGTGGATTACACCCAAATTTGTACCGTGGAAGAGGAAAACCACAGTTCTAGTTATCTGGCCTACACCAGAATCTTTTAAACAGAAATATTTGTGTCTGAACAGTCAGTGAGACACTCAAAATGTTTTTTCTTATGCAAAAAGGTGGATTACACCCAGATTTGAACCGTGGAAGAGGAAAACCACAGTTCTAGTAATCTGGCCTACACCAGACTTTTTTAAACAGATATATTTGTGTCTGAACACTCAGCGAGACACTCAAAATGTTTTTTTCTTATTGAAAAAAGGCAAAAAGTGGATAATACAGACATTTCAACTGTGGAAGAGGAAAACAACAGTTCTTGTCATCTGGCCTACACCAGACATTTTTAAAGAGATATATTTGTGTCTGAACAGTCAGCAAGACACTCAAAATGTTTTTTTTCTATGCAAAAAGGTGGATTACACCCATATTTGAACCGTGGAAGAGGAAAACCACAGTTCTAGTTATCTGGTCTACACCAGAATCTTTTATTGAAAAAAGGCAAAAAGTGGATAATACAGACATTTCAACTGTGGAAGAGGAAAACAACAGTTCTTGTCATCTGGCCTACACCAGACATTTTTAAACAGATATATTTGTGTCTGAACAGTCAGCGAGACACTCAAAATGTTTTTTTTCTATGCAAAAAGGTGGTTTACACCCATATTTGAACCGTGGAAGAGGAAAACCACAGTTCTAGTTATCTGGCCTACACCAGAATCTTTTAAACAGATATATTTGTGTCTAAACCATCAGCGAGACACTCAAAATGTTTTTTCATATTGAAAAAATGCAAAAAAGGGGATAATACAGAGATTTGAGCCATGGAAGATGGAAACCACAGTTCTAGTTATCTGGCCTACACCAGACTCTTTTAAACAGATATATTTGTGTCTGAACAGTCAGTGAGACACTCAAAATGTTTTTTCTTATGCAAAAAGGTGGATTACACCCAGATTTGAACCGTGGAAGAGGAAAACCACAGTTCTAGTTATCTGGCCTACACCAGACTCTTTTAAACAGATATATTTGTGTCTGAACAGTCAGCGAGACACTCAAAATGTTTTTTTATATTGAAAAAAGGCAAAAAAGTAGAAACTACAGAGATTTGAACCGTGGAACTGCGAAACCACAGTTCTAGTGATCTGGCTTGCACCAGACATTTTTAAACAGATATATTTGTGTCTGAACAGTCAGCGAGACACTCAAAATGTTTTTTTTATGCAAAAAGGTGGATTACACCCAGATTTGAACTGTGGAAGAGGAAAACCACCGTTCTAGTTATCTGGCCTACACCAGACTCTTTTAAACAGATATATTTGTTTCTGAACAGTCAGCGAGACACTCAAAATGTTTTTTTTATGCAAAAAGGTGGATTACACCGAGATTTGTACCATGTAAGAGGAAAACCACAGTTCTAGTTATCTGGCCTACACCAGAATCTTTTAAACAGAAATATTTGTGTCTGAACAGTCAGTGAGACACTCAAAATGTTTTTTCTTATGTAAAAAGGTGGATTACACCCAAGTTTGAACCGTGGAAGAGGAAAACCACAGTTATAGTTATCTGGCCTACATCAGAATATTTTAAACAGATATATTTGTGTCTGAACAGTCAGCGAGACAATCAAAATGGGTTTTTTTATGCAAAAAGGTGGATTACATCCAGATTTGAACCGTGGAAGAGGAAAACCATAGTTCTAGTAACCTGGCCTACACCAGACTTTTTTAAACTGATATATTTGTGTCTGAACATTCAGCGAGACTCTCAAAATGTTTTTTGTCTATGCAAAAAGGTGGATTACACCCATATTTGAACCGTAGAAGCGGAAAACCACAGTTCTAGCTGTCTTGCCAACACCAGAATCTTTTAAACAGATATATTTGTGTCTAAACCGTCAGCGAGACACTCAAAATGTTTTATCACATTGAAAAAATGCAAAAAAGGGGATAATACAGAGATTTGAGCCATGGAAGATGAAAACCACAGTTCTAGTTATCTGGCCTACACCAGACACTTTTAAACAGATATATTTGTGTCTGAACAGTCAGTGAGACACTAACAATGTTTTTTTTATGCACAAAGGTGTATTACACCCAGATTTGAACCGTGTAAGAAGAAAACCACAGTTCTAGTTATCTGGCCTACACCAGAATCTTTTAAACAGATATATTTGTGTCTGAACAGTCAGCGAGACACTCAAAATGCTTTTTTTATTGAAAAAATGCAAAAAAGTGGATAAGACAGAGACTTGTGCCATGGAAGAGAAAAACCACAGTTCTAGTTATCTGGCCTACACCAGACTCTTTTAAACAGATATATTTGTGTGTGAACAGTCAGCGAGACACTCAAAATGTTTTTTATGTAAAAAGGTGGATTACACCCAAATTTGTACCGTGGAAGAGGAAAACCACAGTTCTAGTTATCTGGCCTACACCAGAATCTTTTAAACAGAAATATTTGTGTCTGAACAGTCAGTGAGACACTCAAAATGTTTTTTCTTATGCAAAAAGGTGGATTACACCCAGATTTGAACCGTGGAAGAGGAAAACCACAGTTCTAGTAATCTGGCCTACACCAGACTTTTTTAAACAGATATATTTGTGTCTGAACACTCAGCGAGACACTCAAAATTTTTTTTTTCTTATTGAAAAAAGGCAAAAAGTGGATAATACAGACATTTCAACTGTGGAAGAGGAAAACAACAGTTCTTGTCATCTGGCCTACACCAGACATTTTTAAACAGATATATTTGTGTCTGAACAGTCAGCGAGACACTCAAAATGTTTTTTTTCTATGCAAAAAGGTGGATTACACCCATATTTGAACCGTGGAAGAGGAAAACCACAGTTCTAGTTATCTGGCCTACACCAGAATCTTTTAAACAGATATATTTGTGTCTAAACCATCAGCGAGACACTCAAAATGTTTTTTCATATTGAAAAAATGCAAAAAAGGGGATAATACAGAGATTTGAGCCATGGAAGATGAAAACCACAGTTCTAGTTATCTGGCCTACACCAGACTCTTTTAAACAGATATATTTGTGTCTGAACAGTCAGTGAGACACTCAAAATGTTTTTTCTTATGCAAAAAGGTGGATTACACCCAGATTTGAACCGTGGAAGAGGAAAACCACAGTTCTAGTAATCTGGCCTACACCAGACTTTTTTAAACAGATATATTTGTGTCTGAACAGTCAGCGAGACACTCAAAATGTTTTTTTCTTATTGAAAAAAGGCAAAAAGTGGATAATACAGACATTTCAACTGTGGAAGAGGAAAACAACAGTTCTTGTCATCTAGCCTACACCAGACTCTTTTAAACAGATATATTTGTGTCTGAACAGTCAGCGAGACTCTCAAAATGTTTTTTTTTATGCAAAAAGGTGGATTACACCCATATTTGAACCGTGGAAGAGGAAAACCACAGTTCTAGTTGTCTGGCCTACACCAGAATCATTTAAACAGATATATTTGTGTCTAAACCGTCAGCGAGACACTCAAAATGTATTTTTTCATGCAGAAAGGTGGATTACACCCAGATTTCAATCGTGGAAGAGTAAAACCTCAGTTCTAGTTATCTGGCCTACACCAGACTCTTTTAAACAGAAATATTTGTGTCTGAACAGTCAGCGAGACACTCAAAATGTTTTTTTATATTGAAAAAAGGCAAACAAGTGGATAATACAGAGATTTGATCCGTGGAAGAGGAAAACCACAGTTCTAGTTATCTGGCCTACACCAGACTCTTGTAAACAGATATATTTATATTTATATTTAGCGAGACACTCAAAATGTTTTTTTATATTGAAAAAGGCAAAAAAGTGGAAAATACAGAGATTTGAACCGTGGAAGAGGAAAACCACAGTTCTAGTTATCTGGCCTACACCAGACTCTTTTAAACAGATATATTTGTGTCTGAACAGTAAGCGAGACACTCAAAATGTTTTTTTTATGCAAAAAGGTGGATTACACCCAGATTTGAACTGTGGAAAAGGAAAACGACAATTCTAGTTATCTGGCCTACACCAGGCTCTTTTAACCAGATATATTTGTGTCTGAACAGTCAGTGAGACACTCAAAATGTTTTTTTATATTGAAAAAAGGTAAAAAAGTGGAAAATACAGAGATTTGAACCGTGGAAGAGGAAAACCACAGTTCTAGTTATCTGGCCTACACCAGACTCTTTTAAACAGATATATTTGTGTCTGAACAGTAAGCGAGACACTCAAAATGTTTTTTTTTATGCAAAAAGTTGGATTACACCCAGATTTGAACTGTGGAAGAGGAAAACCACAGTTTTAGTTATCTGGCCTACATCAGAATCTTTTAAACAGATATATTTGTGTCTGAACTGTCAGCGAACACTCAAAATGTTTTTTTTATTTAAAAAATCCAAAAAAGTGGATAAGACAGAGATTTGAGCCATGGATGAGGAAAACTACAGTTCTAGTTATCTGGCCTTCACCCGAACCTTTTAAACAGATATATTTTTGTCTGAACAGTTAGTAAGAGAATCAAAATGTTTTTTTTTTATTGAAAAAAGGCAAAAAAGTGGATAGTACAGAGATTTGAACCATGGAAGAGGAAAACCACAGTTCTAGCTATCTGGCCTACACCAGACTCTTTTAAATGGATATATTTGTGTCTGAACAGTCAGCGAGACACTCAAAATGTTTTTTTTATGCAAAAAGGTGGATTACACCCAGATTTGAAACGTGGAAGAGGAAAACCACAGTTCTAGTTATCTGGCCTACACCAGAGTCTTTTAAACAGGTATATTTGTGTCTGAACAGTCAGCGAGACACTCAAAATGGTTTTTTGTATTGAAAAAAGGCAAAAAAGTGGATAATACAGAGATTTAAACCGTGGAACTGCAAAACCACTGTTCTAGTTATCTGGCCTACACCAGACTCTTTTAAACAGATATATTTGTGTCTGAACAGTCAGCGAGACACTCAATATGTTTTTTTTAATTGAAAAAAGGCAAAAAAGTGGATAATACAGAGATTTGAGCCGTGGAAGAGGAAAACCACAGTTCTAGTTATCTGGCCTACACCAGACTCTTTTAAACAGATATATTAGTGTCTGAACACAAAGCGAAACACTCAAAATGTTTTTTTTATGCAAAAAGGTAGATTACACCCAGATTTGTACCGTGGAAGAGGAAAACCACAGTTCTAGTTATCTGGCCTACACCAGACTCTTTTAAACAGAAATATTTGTGTCTGAACAGTCAGCGAGACACTCAAAATGTTTTTTTATATTGAAAAAAGGCAAACAAGTGGATAATACAGAGATTTGATCCGTGGAAGAGGAAAACTACAGTTCTAGTGATCTGGCTTGCACCAGAATCTTTTAAACAGATATATTTGTGTCTGAACAGTCAGCGAGACACTCAAAATGTTTTTTATATTGAAAAAATGCAAAAAAGTGGATATTACAGAGATTTGAGCCATTGAAGAGGAAAACCACAGTTCTAGTTATCTGGTCTACACCAGAATCTTTTAAACAGATATATTTGTGTCTGAACAGTCAGCGAGACACTCAAAATGTTTTTTTTATGCAAAAAGGTGGATTACACCGAGATTTGAACCATGGAAGAGGAAAACCACAGTTCTAGTTATCTGGCCTACACCAGACTCTTTTAAACAGATATATTTGTGTCTGAACAGTCAGTGAGACACTCAAAATGTTTTTTTTATGCAAAAAGGTGGATTACACGAGATTTGAACCATGTAAGAGGAAAACCACAGTTCTAGTTATCTGGCCTACACCAGAATCTTTTAAACAGAAATATTTGTGTCTGAACAGTCAGCGAGACACTCAAAATGTTTTTTTTCTATGCAAAAAGGTGGATTACACCCATATTTGAACCGTGGAAGAGGAAAACCACAGTTCTAGTTATCTGGCCTACACCAGAATCTTTTATTGAAAAAACGCAAAAAGTGGATAATACAG
Source organism: Phyllobates terribilis (assembly GCF_046119375.1). Classification (NCBI taxonomy): domain Eukaryota; kingdom Metazoa; phylum Chordata; class Amphibia; order Anura; family Dendrobatidae; genus Phyllobates; species Phyllobates terribilis. The sequence continues at coordinate 224,970,784 of NW_027362767.1, forward strand.
ACATTTCAACTGTGGAAGAGGAAAACAACAGTTCTTGTCATCTGGCCTACACCAGACATTTTTAAACAGATATATTTGTGTCTGAACAGTCAGCGAGACACTCAAAATGTTTTTTTTCTATGCAAAAAGGTGGATTACACCCATATTTGAACCGTGGAAGAGGAAAACCACAGTTCTAGTTATCTGGCCTACACCAGAATCTTTTAAACAGATATATTTGTGTCTAAACCATCAGCGAGACACTCAAAATGTTTTTTCATATTGAAAAAATGCAAAAAAGGGGATAATACAGAGATTTGAGCCATGGAAGATGAAAACCACAGTTCTAGTTATCTGGCCTACACCAGACTCTTTTAAACAGATATATTTGTGTCTGAACAGTCAGTGAGACACTCAAAATGTTTTTTCTTATGCAAAAAGGTGGATTACACCCAGATTTGAACCGTGGAAGAGGAAAACCACAGTTCTAGTAATCTGGCCTACACCAGACTTTTTTAAACAGATATATTTGTGTCTGAACAGTCAGCGAGACACTCAAAATGTTTTTTTCTTATTGAAAAAAGGCAAAAAGTGGATAATACAGACATTTCAACTGTGGAAGAGGAAAACAACAGTTCTTGTCATCTAGCCTACACCAGACTCTTTTAAACAGATATATTTGTGTCTGAACAGTCAGCGAGACTCTCAAAATGTTTTTTTTTATGCAAAAAGGTGGATTACACCCATATTTGAACCGTGGAAGAGGAAAACCACAGTTCTAGTTATCTGGCCTACACCAGAATCATTTAAACAGATATATTTGTGTCTAAACCGTCAGCGAGACACTCAAAATGTATTTTTTCATGCAGAAAGGTGGATTACACCCAGATTTCAATCGTGGAAGAGTAAAACCTCAGTTCTAGTTATCTGGCCTACACCAGACTCTTTTAAACAGAAATATTTGTGTCTGAACAGTCAGCGAGACACTCAAAATGTTTTTTTATATTGAAAAAAGGCAAACAAGTGGATAATACAGAGATTTGATCCGTGGAAGAGGAAAACCACAGTTCTAGTTATCTTGCCTACACCAGACTCTTGAAAACAGATATATTTATATTTAGCGAGACACTCAAAATGTTTTTTTATATTGAAAAAAGGCAAACAAGTGGATAATACAGAGATTTGATCCGTGGAAGAGGAAAACCACAGTTCTAGTTATCTGGCCTACACCAGACTCTTTTAAACAGATATATTTGTGTCTGAACAGTAAGCGAGACACTCAAAATGTTTTTTTTATGCAAAAAGGTGGATTACACCCAGATTTGAACTGTAGAAAAGGAAAACGACAATTCTAGTTATCTGGCCTACACCAGGCTCTTTTAACCAGATATATTTGTGTCTGAACAGTCAGTGAGACACTCAAAATGTTTTTTTATATTGAAAAAAGGTAAAAAAGTGGAAAATACAGAGATTTGAACCGTGGAAGAGGAAAACCACAGTTCTAGTTATCTGGCCTACACCAGACTCTTTTAAACAGATATATTTGTGTCTGAACAGTAAGCGAGACACTCAAAATGTTTTTTTTTATGCAAAAAGTTGGATTACACCCAGATTTGAACTGTGGAAGAGGAAAACCACAGTTTTAGTTATCTGGCCTACATCAGAATCTTTTAAACAGATATATTTGTGTCTGAACTGTCAGCGAACACTCAAAATGTTTTTTTTATTTAAAAAATCCAAAAAAGTGGATAACACAGAGATTTGAGCCATGGATGAGGAAAACTACAGTTCTAGTTATCTGGCCTTCACCCGAACCTTTTAAACAGATATATTTTTGTCTGAACAGTTAGTGAGAGAATCAAAATGTTTTTTTTTTATTGAAAAAAGGCAAAAAAGTGGATAGTACAGAGATTTGAACCATGGAAGAGGAAAACCACAGTTCTAGTTATCTGGCCTACACCAGACTCTTTTAAATGGATATATTTGTGTCTGAACAGTCAGCGAGACACTCAAAATGTTTTTTTTATGCAAAAAGGTGGATTACACCCAGATTTGAAACGTGGAAGAGGAAAACCACAGTTCTAGTTATCTGGCCTACACCAGAGTCTTTTAAACAGGTATATTTGTGTCTGAACAGTCAGCGAGACACTCAAAATGTTTTTTTGTAATGAAAAAAGGCAAAAAAGTGGATAATACAGAGATTTAAACCGTGGAACTGCAAAACCACTGTTCTAGTTATCTGGCCTACACCAGACTCTTTTAAACAGATATATTTGTGTCTGAACAGTCAGCGAGACACTCAATATGTTTTTTTTAATTGAAAAAAGGCAAAAAAGTGGATAATACAGAGATTTGAGCCGTGGAAGAGGAAAACCACAGTTCTAGTTATCTGGCCTACACCAGACTCTTTTAAACAGATATATTAGTGTCTGAACACAAAGCGAAACACTCAAAATGTTTTTTTTATGCAAAAAGGTAGATTACACCCAGATTTGTACCGTGGAAGAGGAAAACCACAGTTCTAGTTATCTGGCCTACACCAGACTCTTTTAAACAGAAATATTTGTGTCTGAACAGTCAGCGAGACACTCAAAATGTTTTTTTATATTGAAAAAAGGCAAACAAGTGGATAATACAGAGATTTGATCCGTGGAAGAGGAAAACCACAGTTCTAGTGATCTGGCTTGCACCAGAATCTTTTAAACAGATATATTTGTGTCTGAACAGTCAGCGAGACACTCAAAATGTTTTTTATATTGAAAAAATGCAAAAAAGTGGATATTACAGAGATTTGAGCCATTGAAGAGGAAAACCACAGTTCTAGTTATCTGGTCTACACCAGAATCTTTTAAACAGATATATTTGTGTCTGAACAGTCAGCGAGACACTCAAAATGTTTTTTTTATGCAAAAAGGTGGATTACACCGAGATTTGAACCATGGAAGAGGAAAACCACAGTTCTAGTTATCTGGCCTACACCAGACTCTTTTAAACAGATATATTTGTGTCTGAACAGTCAGTGAGACACTCAAAATGTTTTTTTTATGCAAAAAGGTGGATTACACGAGATTTGAACCATGTAAGAGGAAAACCACAGTTCTAGTTATCTGGCCTACACCAGAATCTTTTAAACAGAAATATTTGTCTCTGAACAGTCAGTGAGACACTCAAAATGTTTTTCCTTATGTAAAAAGGTGGATTACACCCAAATTTGAACCGTGGAAAAGGAAAACCACAGTTCTAGTTATCTGGCCTACACCAGACTCTTTTAAACAGATATATTTGAGTCTGAACAGTCAGCGAGACACTTAAAATGTTTTTTTTCATGCAGAAAGGTGGATTACACCCAGATTTCAACCGTGGAAGAGGAAAACACAGTTCTAGTTATCTGGCCTACACCAGACTCTTTTAAACAGATATATTTGTGTCTGAACCGTCAGCGAGACACTGAAAATGATTTTTAATATTGAAAAAAGGCAAAAAAGTGGAAAATACAGAGATTTGAACCGTGGAAGAGGAAAACCACACTTCTTGTTATCTGGCATACACCAGACTCTTGTAAACAGATATATTTGTGTCTGAACAGTCAGCGAGACACTGAGTATGTTTTTTTTAATTGAAAAAAGGCAAAAAAGTGGATAATACAGAGATTTGAGCCGTGGAAGAGGAAAACCACAGTTCTAGTTATCTGGCCTACACCAGACTCTTTTAAACAGATATATTAGTGTCTGAACACAAAGCGAAACACTCAAAATGTTTTTTTTATGCAAAAAGGTAGATTACACCCAGATTTGTACCGTGGAAGAGGAAAACCACAGTTCTAGTTATCTGGCCTACACCAGACTCTTTTAAACAGAAATATTTGTGTCTGAACAGTCAGCGAGACACTCAAAATGTTTTTTTGTATTGAAAAAAGGCAAACAAGTGGATAATACAGAGATTTGATCCGTGGAAGAGGAAAACCACAGTTCTAGTTATCTGGCCTACACCAGACTCTTGTAAACAGATATATTTGTGTCTGAACAGTCAGCGAGACACTCAAAATGTTTTTTTATATTGAAAAAGGCAAAAAAGTGGAAAATACAGAGATTTGAACCGTGGAAGAGGAAAACCACAGTTCTAGTTATCTGGCCTACACCAGACTCTTTTAAACAGAAATATTTGTGTCTGAACAGTAAGCGAGACACTCAAAATGTTTTTTTTATGCAAAAAGGTGGATTACACCCAGATTTGAACTGTGGAAGAGGAAAACCACAATTCTAGTTATCTGCCCTACACCAGACTCTTTTAACCAGATATATGTGTGTCTGAACAGTCAGCGAGACACTCAAAATGTTTTTTTATATTGAAAAAAGGTAAAAAAGTGGAAAATACAGAGATTTGAACCGTGGAAGAGGAAAACCACAGTTCTAGTTATCTGGCCTACACCAGACTCTTTTAAACAGATATATTTGTGTCTGAACAGTAAGCGAGACACTCAAAATGTTTTTTTTTATGCAAAAAGTTGGATTACACCCAGATTTGAACTGTGGAAGAGGAAAACCACAGTTTTAGTTATCTGGCCTACATCAGAATCTTTTAAACAGATATATTTGTGTCTGAACAGTCAGCGAACACTCAAAATGTTTTTTTTATTTAAAAAATGCAAAAAAGTGGGTAAGACAGAGATTTGAGCCATGGATGAGGAAAACTACAGTTCTAGTTATCTGGCCTTCACCCGAACCTTTTAAACACATATATTTGTGTCTGAACAGTTAGTGAGAGAATCAAAATGTTTTTTTTTTTATTGAAAAAAGGCAAAAAAGTGGATAGTACAGAGATTTGAACCATGGAAGAGGAAAACCACAGTTCTAGTTATCTGGCCTACAACAGACTCTTTTAAACGGATATATTTGTGTCTGAACAGTCAGCGAGACACTCAAAATGTTTTTTTTATTCAAAAAGGTGGATTACGCCCAGATTTGAAACGTGGAAGAGGAAAACCACAGTTCTAGTTATCTGGCCTACACCAGACTCTTGTAAACAGATATATTTGTGTCTGAACAGTCATCGAGACACTCAAAATGTTTTTTTATATTGAAAAAGGCAAAAAAGTGGAAAATACAGAGATTTGAACCGTGGAAGAGGAAAACCACAGTTCTAGTTATCTGGCCTACACCAGACTCTTTTAAACAGATATATTTGTGTCTGAACAGTAAGCGAGACACTCAAAATGTTTTTTTTTATGCAAAAAGGTGGATTACACCCAGATTTGAACTGTGGAAGAGGAAAACCACAGTTCTAGTTATCTGGCCTACACCAGACTCTTTTAAACAGATATATTTGTGTCTGAACAGTCAGCGAGACACTCAAAATTTTTTTTTATATTGAAAAAAGGTAAAAAAGTGGAAAATACAGAGATTTGAACCATGGAAGAGGAAAACCACTGTTCTAGTTATCTGGCCTACACCAGACTCTTTTAAACAGATATATTTGTTTCTGAACAGTAAGCGAGACACTCAAAATGTTTTTTTTTATGCAGAAAGTTGGATTACACCCAGATTTGAACTGTGGAAGAGGAAAACCACAGTTTTAGTTATCTGGCCTACACCAGAATCTTTTAAACAGATATATTTGTGTCTGAACTGTCAGCGAACACTCAAAATGTTTTTTTTATTTAAAAAATGCAAAAAAGTGGGTAAGACAGAGATTTGAGCCATGGATGAGGAAAACTACAGTTCTAGTTATCTGGCCTTCACCCGAACCTTTTAAACAGATATATTTGTGTCTGAACAGTTAGTGAGAGAATCAAAATGTTTCTTTTTTATTGAAAAAAGGCAAAAAAGTGTATAGTACAGAGATTTGAACAATGGAAGAGGAAAACCACAGTTCTACTTATCTCGCCTACACCAGACTCTTTTAAACAGATATATTTGTGTCTGAACAGTCAGCGAGACACTCAAAATGTTTTTTATGCAAAAAGGTGGATTACACCCAGATTTGTACCTTGGAAGGGGAAAACCACATTTCTAGTTATCTGGCCTACACCAGACTCTTTTGAACAGTTATATTTGTGTCTGAACAGTCAGCGAGACACTCAAAATGTTTTATTTTATTGAAAAAAGACAAAAAAGTGGATAATACAAAGATTTGAACCATTGAAGAGGAAAACCACAGTTCTAGTTATCTGGCCTACACCAGACTCTTTTAAACGGATATATTTGTGTCTGAACAGTCAGCGAGACACTCAAAATGTTTTTTTTATGCAAAAAGGTGGATTACACCCAGATTTGAAACATGGAAGAGGAAAACCACAGTTCTAGTTATCTGGCCTACACCAGAAAATTTTAAACAGATATATTTGTGTCTGAACAGTCAGCGAGACGCTCAAAATGGTTTTTTTATTGAAAAAATGCAAAAAAGTGGATAAGACAGAGATTTGAGCCATGGAAGAGGAAAACCACAGTTCTAGTTATCTGGCCTACACCAGACTCTTTTAAACAGGTATATTTGTGTCTGAACAGTCAGCGAGACACTCAAAATGTTTTTTTTTATTGAAAAAAGGCAAAAAAGTGGATAATACAGAGATTTAAACCGTGGAACTGCAAAACCACTGTTCTAGTTATCTGGCCTACACCAGACTCTTTTAAACAGATATATTTGTGTATGAACAGTCAGCGAGACACTCAAAATGTTTCTTTTTATGCAAAAAGTTGGATTACACCCAGATTTGAACCGTGTAAGAGGAAAACCACAGTTCTAGTTATCTGGCCTACACCAGAATCTTTTAAACAGGTATATTTGTGTCTGAACAGTCAGCGAGACACTCAAAATGTTTTTTATATTGAAAAAATGCAAAAAAGTGGATAATACAGAGATTTGAGCCATAGAAGAGGAAAACCACAGTTCTATTTATCTGGCCTACACCAGAATCTTTTAAACAGATATATTTGTGTCTGAACAGTCAGCGAGACACTCAAAATGTTTTTTTTATGCAAAAAGGTGGATTACACCCAGATTTGAACCATGGAACAGGAAAGCCACAGTTATAGTTATCTGGCCTACACCAGAATCTTTTAAACAGATATATTTGTGTCTGAACAGTCAGCGAGACACTCAAAATGTTTTTTTATATTGAAAAAATGCAAAAAAGTGGATAATACAGAGATTTGAGCCATGGAAGAGGAAAACCACAGTTCTAGTTATCTGGCCTACACCAGAATCTTTTAAACAGATATATTTGTGTCTTAACAGTCAGCGAGACGCTCAAAATGTTTTTTTTAATGCAAAAATGTGGATTACACCCAGATATGAACCGTGGGAGAGGAAATCCACAGTTCTAGTTATCTGGCTTACACAAGAATCTTTTGAACATATATATTTGTGTCTGAGCAGTCAGCGAGACACTCAAAATGTTTTTTTTACTGAAAAAAGGCAAAAAAGTGAATATTACAGAGATTTGAACCATGGAACTGCAAAACCACTGTTCTAGTTATCTGGCCTACACCAGACTCTTTTAAACTGATATATTTGTGTCTGAACAGTCAGTGAGACACTCAAAATGTTTTATTTTATTGAAAAAAGGCAATAAAGTGGATAATACAGAGATTTGAACTGTGGAAGAGGAAAACTACATTTCTAGATATCTGGCCTACACCAGACTCTTTTAAACAAATATATTTGTGTCTGAACAGTCAGCGAGACACTCAAAATGTTTTTTTTTTATGCAAAAAGGTGGATTACACCCAGATTTGAACCGTGGAAGAGGACAATCACAGTTCTAGTTATCTGGCCTACACCAGAATCTTTTAAACTGATATATTTGTGTCTGAGCTATCAGCGAGACACTCAAAATGTTTTTTTTCATTGAAAAAAGGCAAAAACGTGGATATTACAGTGATTTGAACCATGGAAGAGGAAAACCACAGTTCTAGTTATCTGGCCTACACCAGACTCTTTTAAACAGATATGTTTGTGTCTGAACAGTCAGCGAGACACTCAAAATGTTTGTTTTTTATGCAAAGAGGTGGATTACACCCAGATTTGAACCGTGGAAGAGGAAAACCACAGTTCTAGTTATCTGGCCTACACCAGAATCTTTTAAACCGATATTTTTGTGTCTGAACAGACAGCGAGACACTCAAAATGTTTTTTTATATTGAAAAAATGCAAAAAAGTGAATAATACAGAGATTTGAGCCATGGAAGAGGAAAACCACAGTTGTAGTTATCTGGCCTACACCCGAATCTTTTAAACAGGTATATTTGTGTCTGAACAGTCAGCGAGACACTCAAAATGTTTTTTTTTTATTGAAATAAGGCAAAAAAGTGGATAATACAGAGATTTGAACCGTGGAATTGCAAAACCACTATTCTAATTATCTGGCCTACACCAGACTCTTTTAAACAGATGTATTTGTGTCTGAACAGTCAGCGAGACACTCAAAATATTTTTTTTTTTGAAAAAAGGCAATAAAGTGGATAATACAGAGATTTGAACCATGGAACTGCAAAAGCACAGTTCTAGTTATCTGGCCTTCACCAGACTCTTTTAAACAGATATACTTGTGTCTGAACAGTAAGGGAGACACCATTACTGTTTTTTTTACGGAAAAAATGCCAAAAGCAGGATTATATTGATAAAACAGAGATTTGAACGATGGAACTGCAAAACCACAGCTCTATTTCTCTGGCCTACACCAGACTCTTTTAAACTGATATATTTGTGTCTGAACAGTCAGGGAGACACTATTACTGTTTTTTTACGGAAAAAATGCCAAGAGCAGGATAATGCAGAGATTTGAACTGTGGCACTCCAAAACCACAGTTCTAGTTCTCTGGGCCACACCAGACTCTTTTAAACAGATATATTTGTGTCTGAACAGTCAGGGAGACACTATTACTGTTTTTTTATTACGGAAAAAAATGCCAAAAGCAGAATAATACAGAGATTTGAAGCGTGCAACTGCAAAACCACAGTACTTGTTCTCTGGCCTACACCAGACTCTTTTAAACAGATATATTTGTGTCTGAACAGTCAGCGAGACACTCAAAATGTTTTTTTTATGCAAAAAGGTGGATTACACCCAGATTTGAACCATGGAAGAGGAAAACCACAGTTCTAGTTATCTGGCCTACACCAGAATCTTTTAAACAGATATATTTGTGTCTGAACAGTCAGCGAGACGCTCAAAATGTTTTTTTTTATGCAAAAATGTGGATTACACCCAGATTTGAACCGTGGGAGAGGAAATCCTCAGTTCTAGTTATCTGGCTTACACAAGAATCTTTTAAACATATATATTTGTGTCTGAGCAGTCAGCGAGACACTCAAAATGTTTTTTTACTGAAAAAAGGCAAAAAAGTGAATATTACAGAGATTTGAACCATGGAACTGCAAAACCACTGTTCTAGTTATCTGGCCTACACCAGACTCTTGTAAACAGATATATTTGTGTCTGAACAGTCAGCGAGACACTCAAAATGTTTTTTTATATTGAAAAAGGCAAAAAAGTGGAAAATACAGAGATTTGAACCATGGAAGAGGAAAACCACAGTTCTAGTTATCTGGCCTACACCAGACTCTTTTAAACAGAAATATTTGTGTCTGAACAGTAAGCGAGACACTCAAAATGTTTTTTTTATGCAAAAAGGTGGATTACACCCAGATTTGAACTGTGGAAGAGGAAAACCACAATTCTAGTTATCTGCCCTACACCAGACTCTTTTAACCAGATATATGTGTGTCTGAACAGTCAGCGAGACACTCAAAATGTTTTTTTATATTGAAAAAAGGTAAAAAAGTGGAAAATACAGAGATTTGAACCGTGGAAGAGGAAAACCACAGTTCTAGTTATCTGGCCTACACCAGACTCTTTTAAACAGATATATTTGTGTCTGAACAGTAAGCGAGACACTCAAAATGTTTTTTTTTATGCAAAAAGTTGGATTACACCCAGATTTGAACTGTGGAAGAGGAAAACCACAGTTTTAGTTATCTGGCCTACATCAGAATCTTTTAAACAGATATATTTGTGTCTGAACAGTCAGCGAACACTCAAAATGTTTTTTTTATTTAAAAAATGCAAAAAAGTGGGTAAGACAGAGATTTGAGCCATGGATGAGGAAAACTACAGTTCTAGTTATCTGGCCTTCACCCGAACCTTTTAAACACATATATTTGTGTCTGAACAGTTAGTGAGAGAATCAAAATGTTTTTTTTTTTATTGAAAAAAGGCAAAAAAGTGGATAGTACAGAGATTTGAACCATGGAAGAGGAAAACCACAGTTCTAGTTATCTGGCCTACAACAGACTCTTTTAAACGGATATATTTGTGTCTGAACAGTCAGCGAGACACTCAAAATGTTTTTTTTATTCAAAAAGGTGGATTACGCCCAGATTTGAAACGTGGAAGAGGAAAACCACAGTTCTAGTTATCTGGCCTACACCAGACTCTTGTAAACAGATATATTTGTGTCTGAACAGTCATCGAGACACTCAAAATGTTTTTTTATATTGAAAAAGGCAAAAAAGTGGAAAATACAGAGATTTGAACCGTGGAAGAGGAAAACCACAGTTCTAGTTATCTGGCCTACACCAGACTCTTTTAAACAGATATATTTGTGTCTGAACAGTAAGCGAGACACTCAAAATGTTTTTTTTTATGCAAAAAGGTGGATTACACCCAGATTTGAACTGTGGAAGAGGAAAACCACAGTTCTAGTTATCTGGCCTACACCAGACTCTTTTAAACAGATATATTTGTGTCTGAACAGTCAGCGAGACACTCAAAATTTTTTTTTATATTGAAAAAAGGTAAAAAAGTGGAAAATACAGAGATTTGAACCATGGAAGAGGAAAACCACTGTTCTAGTTATCTGGCCTACACCAGACTCTTTTAAACAGATATATTTGTTTCTGAACAGTAAGCGAGACACTCAAAATGTTTTTTTTTATGCAGAAAGTTGGATTACACCCAGATTTGAACTGTGGAAGAGGAAAACCACAGTTTTAGTTATCTGGCCTACACCAGAATCTTTTAAACAGATATATTTGTGTCTGAACTGTCAGCGAACACTCAAAATGTTTTTTTTATTTAAAAAATGCAAAAAAGTGGGTAAGACAGAGATTTGAGCCATGGATGAGGAAAACTACAGTTCTAGTTATCTGGCCTTCACCCGAACCTTTTAAACAGATATATTTGTGTCTGAACAGTTAGTGAGAGAATCAAAATGTTTCTTTTTTATTGAAAAAAGGCAAAAAAGTGTATAGTACAGAGATTTGAACAATGGAAGAGGAAAACCACAGTTCTACTTATCTCGCCTACACCAGACTCTTTTAAACAGATATATTTGTGTCTGAACAGTCAGCGAGACACTCAAAATGTTTTTTATGCAAAAAGGTGGATTACACCCAGATTTGTACCTTGGAAGGGGAAAACCACATTTCTAGTTATCTGGCCTACACCAGACTCTTTTGAACAGTTATATTTGTGTCTGAACAGTCAGCGAGACACTCAAAATGTTTTATTTTATTGAAAAAAGACAAAAAAGTGGATAATACAAAGATTTGAACCATTGAAGAGGAAAACCACAGTTCTAGTTATCTGGCCTACACCAGACTCTTTTAAACGGATATATTTGTGTCTGAACAGTCAGCGAGACACTCAAAATGTTTTTTTTATGCAAAAAGGTGGATTACACCCAGATTTGAAACATGGAAGAGGAAAACCACAGTTCTAGTTATCTGGCCTACACCAGAAAATTTTAAACAGATATATTTGTGTCTGAACAGTCAGCGAGACGCTCAAAATGGTTTTTTTATTGAAAAAATGCAAAAAAGTGGATAAGACAGAGATTTGAGCCATGGAAGAGGAAAACCACAGTTCTAGTTATCTGGCCTACACCAGACTCTTTTAAACAGGTATATTTGTGTCTGAACAGTCAGCGAGACACTCAAAATGTTTTTTTTTATTGAAAAAAGGCAAAAAAGTGGATAATACAGAGATTTAAACCGTGGAACTGCAAAACCACTGTTCTAGTTATCTGGCCTACACCAGACTCTTTTAAACAGATATATTTGTGTATGAACAGTCAGCGAGACACTCAAAATGTTTCTTTTTATGCAAAAAGTTGGATTACACCCAGATTTGAACCGTGTAAGAGGAAAACCACAGTTCTAGTTATCTGGCCTACACCAGAATCTTTTAAACAGGTATATTTGTGTCTGAACAGTCAGCGAGACACTCAAAATGTTTTTTATATTGAAAAAATGCAAAAAAGTGGATAATACAGAGATTTGAGCCATAGAAGAGGAAAACCACAGTTCTATTTATCTGGCCTACACCAGAATCTTTTAAACAGATATATTTGTGTCTGAACAGTCAGCGAGACACTCAAAATGTTTTTTTTATGCAAAAAGGTGGATTACACCCAGATTTGAACCATGGAACAGGAAAGCCACAGTTATAGTTATCTGGCCTACACCAGAATCTTTTAAACAGATATATTTGTGTCTGAACAGTCAGCGAGACACTCAAAATGTTTTTTTATATTGAAAAAATGCAAAAAAGTGGATAATACAGAGATTTGAGCCATGGAAGAGGAAAACCACAGTTCTAGTTATCTGGCCTACACCAGAATCTTTTAAACAGATATATTTGTGTCTTAACAGTCAGCGAGACGCTCAAAATGTTTTTTTTAATGCAAAAATGTGGATTACACCCAGATATGAACCGTGGGAGAGGAAATCCACAGTTCTAGTTATCTGGCTTACACAAGAATCTTTTGAACATATATATTTGTGTCTGAGCAGTCAGCGAGACACTCAAAATGTTTTTTTTACTGAAAAAAGGCAAAAAAGTGAATATTACAGAGATTTGAACCATGGAACTGCAAAACCACTGTTCTAGTTATCTGGCCTACACCAGACTCTTTTAAACTGATATATTTGTGTCTGAACAGTCAGTGAGACACTCAAAATGTTTTATTTTATTGAAAAAAGGCAATAAAGTGGATAATACAGAGATTTGAACTGTGGAAGAGGAAAACTACATTTCTAGATATCTGGCCTACACCAGACTCTTTTAAACAAATATATTTGTGTCTGAACAGTCAGCGAGACACTCAAAATGTTTTTTTTTTATGCAAAAAGGTGGATTACACCCAGATTTGAACCGTGGAAGAGGACAATCACAGTTCTAGTTATCTGGCCTACACCAGAATCTTTTAAACTGATATATTTGTGTCTGAGCTATCAGCGAGACACTCAAAATGTTTTTTTTCATTGAAAAAAGGCAAAAACGTGGATATTACAGTGATTTGAACCATGGAAGAGGAAAACCACAGTTCTAGTTATCTGGCCTACACCAGACTCTTTTAAACAGATATGTTTGTGTCTGAACAGTCAGCGAGACACTCAAAATGTTTGTTTTTTATGCAAAGAGGTGGATTACACCCAGATTTGAACCGTGGAAGAGGAAAACCACAGTTCTAGTTATCTGGCCTACACCAGAATCTTTTAAACCGATATTTTTGTGTCTGAACAGACAGCGAGACACTCAAAATGTTTTTTTATATTGAAAAAATGCAAAAAAGTGAATAATACAGAGATTTGAGCCATGGAAGAGGAAAACCACAGTTGTAGTTATCTGGCCTACACCCGAATCTTTTAAACAGGTATATTTGTGTCTGAACAGTCAGCGAGACACTCAAAATGTTTTTTTTTTATTGAAATAAGGCAAAAAAGTGGATAATACAGAGATTTGAACCGTGGAATTGCAAAACCACTATTCTAATTATCTGGCCTACACCAGACTCTTTTAAACAGATGTATTTGTGTCTGAACAGTCAGCGAGACACTCAAAATATTTTTTTTTTTGAAAAAAGGCAATAAAGTGGATAATACAGAGATTTGAACCATGGAACTGCAAAAGCACAGTTCTAGTTATCTGGCCTTCACCAGACTCTTTTAAACAGATATACTTGTGTCTGAACAGTAAGGGAGACACCATTACTGTTTTTTTTACGGAAAAAATGCCAAAAGCAGGATTATATTGATAAAACAGAGATTTGAACGATGGAACTGCAAAACCACAGCTCTATTTCTCTGGCCTACACCAGACTCTTTTAAACTGATATATTTGTGTCTGAACAGTCAGGGAGACACTATTACTGTTTTTTTACGGAAAAAATGCCAAGAGCAGGATAATGCAGAGATTTGAACTGTGGCACTCCAAAACCACAGTTCTAGTTCTCTGGGCCACACCAGACTCTTTTAAACAGATATATTTGTGTCTGAACAGTCAGGGAGACACTATTACTGTTTTTTTATTACGGAAAAAAATGCCAAAAGCAGAATAATACAGAGATTTGAAGCGTGCAACTGCAAAACCACAGTACTTGTTCTCTGGCCTACACCAGACTCTTTTAAACAGATATATTTGTGTCTGAACAGTCAGCGAGACACTCAAAATGTTTTTTTTATGCAAAAAGGTGGATTACACCCAGATTTGAACCATGGAAGAGGAAAACCACAGTTCTAGTTATCTGGCCTACACCAGAATCTTTTAAACAGATATATTTGTGTCTGAACAGTCAGCGAGACGCTCAAAATGTTTTTTTTTATGCAAAAATGTGGATTACACCCAGATTTGAACCGTGGGAGAGGAAATCCTCAGTTCTAGTTATCTGGCTTACACAAGAATCTTTTAAACATATATATTTGTGTCTGAGCAGTCAGCGAGACACTCAAAATGTTTTTTTACTGAAAAAAGGCAAAAAAGTGAATATTACAGAGATTTGAACCATGGAACTGCAAAACCACTGTTCTAGTTATCTGGCCTACACCAGACTCTTTTAAACTGATATATTTGTGTCTGAACAGTCAGCGAGACACTCAAAATGTTTTATTTTATTGAAAAAAGGCAATAAAGTGGATAATACAGAGATTTGAACTGTGGAAGAGGAAAACTACATTTCTAGATATCTGGCCTACACCAGACTCTTTTAAACAGATATATTTGTGTCTGAACAGTCAGCGAGACACTCAAAATGTTTGTTTTTTATGCAAAGAGGTGGATTACACCCAGATTTGAACCGTGGAAGAGGAAAACCACAGTTCTAGTTATCTGGCCTACACCAGAATCTTTTAAACAGATATATTTGTGTCTGAACAGACAGCGAGACACTCAAAATGTTTTTTTATATTGAAAAAATGCAAAAAAGTGCATAATACAGAGATTTGAGCCATGGAAGAGGAAAACCACAGTTGTAGTTATCTGGCCTACACCAGAATCTTTTAAACAGGTATATTTGTGTCTGAACAGTCAGCGAGACACTCAAAATGTTTTTTTTTTATTGAAATAAGGCAAAAAAGTGGACAATACAGAGATTTGAACCGTGGAATTGCAAAACCACTATTCTAATTATCTGGCCTACACCAGACTCTTTTAAACAGATATATTTGTGTCTGAACAGTCAGCAAGACACTCAAAATATTTTTTTTTTTTGAAAAAAGGCAAAAAAGTGGATAATACAGAGATTTGAACCATGGAACTGCAAAAGCACAGTTCTAGTTATCTGTCCTACACCAGAATCTTTTAAACAGATATATTTGTGTCTGAACAGTCAGCGAGACACTCAAAATGTTTTTTTTATGCAAAAAGGTGGATTACACCCAGATTTGAACCATGGAAGAGGAAAAGCACAGTTATAATTATCTGGCCTACACCAGAATCTTTTAAACAGATATATTTGTGTCTGAACAGTCAGCGAGACACTCAAAATGTTTTTTTATATTGAAAAAATGCAAAAAAGTGGATAATACAGAGATTTGAGCCATGGAAGAGGAAAACCACAGTTCTAGTTATCTGGCCTACACCAGAATCTTTTAAACAGATATATTTGTGTCTGAACAGTCAGCGAGACGCTCAAAATGTTTTTTTTTTATGCAAAAATGTGGATTACACCCAGATTTGAACCGTGGAAGAGGAAATCCACAGTTCTAGTTATCTGGCTTACACAAGAATCTTTTAAACATATATATTTGTGTCTGAGCAGTCAGCGAGACACTCAAAATGTTTTTTTTACTGAAAAAAGGCAAAAAAGTGAATATTACAGAGATTTGAACCATGGAACTGCAAAACCACTGTTCTAGTTATATAGCCTACACCAGACTCTTTTAAACTGATATATTTGTGTCTGAACAGTCAGCGAGACACTCAAAATGTTTTATTTTATTGAAAAAAGGCAATAAAGTGGATAATACAGAGATTTGAACTGTGGAAGAGGAAAACTACATTTCTAGATATCTGGCCTACACCAGACTCTTTTAAACAAATATATTTGTGTCTGAACAGTCAGCGAGACACTCAAAATGTTTTTTTCTATGCAAAAAGGTGGATTACACCCAGATTTGAACCGTGGAAGAGGAAAATCACAGTTCTAGTTATCTGGCCTACACCAGAATCTTTTAAACTGATATATTTGTGTCTGAGCTATCAGCGAGACACTCAAAATGTTTTTTTTCATTGAAAAAAGGCAAAAACGTGGATATTACAGTGATTTGAACCATGGAAGAGGAAAACCACAGTTCTAGTTATCTGGCCTACACCAGACTCTTTTAAACAGATATATTTGTGTCTGAACAGTCAGCGAGACACTCAAAATGTTTGTTTTTTATGCAAAGAGGTGGATTACACCCAGATTTGAACCGTGGTAGAGGAAAACCACAGTTCTAGTTATCTGGCCTACACCAGAATCTTTTAAACAGATATATTTGTTTCTGAACAGACAGCGAGACACTCAAAATGTTTTTTTATATTGAAAAAATGCAAAAAAGTGCATAAAACAGAGATTTGAGCCATGGAAGAGGAAAACCACAGTTGTAGTTATCTGGCCTACACCAGAATCTTTTACACAGGTATATTTGTGTCTGAACAGTCAGCGAGACACTCAAAATGTTTTTTTTTATTGAAATAAGGCAAAAAAGTGGATAATACAGAGATTTGAACCATGGAACTGCAAAAGCACAGTTCTAGTTATCTGGCCTTCACCAGACTCTTTTAAACAGATATATTTGTGTCTGAACAGTAAGGGAGACACCATTACTGTTTTTTTTACGGAAAAAATGCCAAAAGCAATATTATATTGATAATTCAGAGATTTGAACCATGGAACTGCAAAACCACGGCTCTATTTCTCTGGCCTACACCAGACTCTTTTAAACTGATATATTTGTGTCTGAACAGTCAGGGAGACACTATTACTGTTTTTTTTACGGAAAAAATGCCAAAAGCAGGATAATGCAGAGATTTGAACTGTGGCACTTCAAAACCACAGTTCTAGTTCTCTGGGCCACACCAGACTCTTTTAAACAGATATATTTGTGTCTGAACAGTCAGGGAGACACTATTACTGTTTTTTTTTACGGAAAAAATGCCAAAAGCAGTATAATACAGTGATTTGAACTGTGGAACTGCAAAACCACAGTTCTATTTCTCTGGCCTACACCAGACTCTTTTAAACAGATATATTTGTGTCTGAACAGTCAGGGAAACACTATTACTGTTTTTTTTTACGGAAAAAATGCCAAAAGCAGGATAATACAGAGATTTGAAGCGTGCAACAGCAAAACCACAGTCCTAGTTCTCAGGCCTACACCAGACTCTTTTAAACAGATATATTTGTGTCTGAACAGTCAGGGAGACACTATTACTGATTTTTTTTAAGGAAAAAATGCCAAAAGTAGGATAATACAGAGATTTGAAGCGTGGAACTACAAAACCACAGTTCTATTTCTCTGGCCTATACCAGACTCTTTTAAACAGATATATTTGTGTCTGAACAGTCAGGGAGACAATATTACTGTTTTTTTTTACAGAAACAATGCCGAAAGCAGGATAATACAGAGATTTGAACCTTTGAAGGGGAAAACCACAGTTCTAGTTATCTGGCCTACACCAGACTCTTTTAAACAGATATATTTGTTCCTGAACAGTAAGTGAGACACTCAAAATGTTTTTTTTTATGCAAAAAGTCGGATTACTCCCAGATTTGAACTGTGGAAGAGGAAAACCACAGTTCTAGTTATCTGGCCTACGCCAGAACCTTTTAAACTGATATATTTGTGTCTGAACAGTCAGGGAGACACTATTACTGTTTTTTTTACGGAAAAAATGCCAAAAGCAGGATAATGCAGAGATTTGAACTGTGGCACTTCAAAACCACAGTTCTAGTTCTCTGGGCCACACCAGACTCTTTTAAACAGATATATTTGTGTCTGAACAGTCAGGGAGACACTATTACTGTTTTTTTTTACGGAAAAAATGCCAAAAGTAGTATAATACAGTGATTTGAACTGTGGAACTGCAAAACCACAGTTCTATTTCTCTGGCCTACACCAGACTCCTTTAAACAGATATATTTGTGTCTGAACAGTCAGGGAAACACTATTACTGTTTTTTTTTACAGAAAAAATGCCAAAAGCAGGATAATACAGAGATTTGAAGCGTGCAACAGCAAAACCACAGTCCTAGTTCTCAGGCCTACACCAGACTCTTTTAAACAGATATATTTGTGTCTGAACAGTCAGGGAGACACTATTACTGATTTTTTTTAAGGAAAAAATGCCAAAAGTAGGATAATACAGAGATTTGAAGCGTGGAACTACAAAACCACAGTTCTATTTCTCTGGCCTATACCAGACTCTTTTAAACAGATATATTTGTGTCTGAACAGTCAGGGAGACACTATTACTGTTTTTTTTACGGAAACAATGCCGAAAGCAGGATAATACAGAGATTTGAACCTTTGAAGAGGAAAACCACAGTTCTAGTTATCTGGCCTACACCAGACTCTTTTAAACAGATATATTTGTTCCTGAACAGTAAGCGAGACACTCAAAATGTTTTTTTTTATGCAAAAAGTCGGATTACACCCATATTTGAACTGTGGAAGAGGAAAACCACAGTTCTAGTTATCTGGCCTATGCCAGAATCTTTTAAACAGATATATTTGTGTCTGAACTGTCAGTGAACACTCAAAATGTTTTTTTTATTTAAAAAATGCAAAAAAGTGGGTAAGACAGAGATTTGAGCCATGGATGAGGAAAACCACAGTTCTAGTTATCTGGCCTTCACCCAAACCTTTTAAACAGATATATTTGTGTCTGAACAGTTAGTGAGAGAATCAAAATGTTTTTTTTTTATTGAAAAAAGGCCAAAAAGTGGATAGTACAGAGATTTGAACCATGGAAGAGGGAAACCACAGTTCTAGTTATCTGGCCTACACCAGACTCTTTTAAACAGATATATTTGTGTCTGAACAGTCAGCGAGACACTCAAAATGTTTTTTTTATGCAAAATGGTGGATTACACCCAGATTTGAAACGTGTAAGAGGAAAACCACAGTTCTAGTTATCTGGCCTACACCAGAATCTTTTAAACAGATATATTTGTGTCTGAACAGTCAGCGAGACACTCAAAATGTTTTTTTTATTGAAAAAATGCCAAAAAGTGGAAAAGACAGAGATTTGTGCCATGGAAGAGGAAAACCACAGTTCTAGTTATCTGGCATACACCAGACTCTTTTAAAGAGATATATTTGTGTCTGAACAGTCAGCGAGACACTCAAAATGTTTTTTTTATGCAAAAAGGTGGATTACACCCAGATTTGAACCGTGGAAGAGGAAAACCACAGTTCTAGTTATCTGGCCTACACCAGAATCTTTTAAACAGATATGATTGTGTCTGAACAGTCAGCGAGACACTCAAAATGTTTTTTTATATTGAACAAATGCAAAAAAGTGGATAATACAGAGATTTGAGCCATGGAAGAGGAAAACCACAGTTCTAGTTATCTGGCCTACACCAGAATCTTTTAAACAGATATATTTGTGTCTGAACAGTCAGCGAGACGCTCAAAATGTTTTTTTTTTTATGCAAAAATGTGGATTACACCCAGATTTGAACCGTGGAAGAGGAAATCCACAGTTCTAGTTATCTGGCTTACAAAAGAATCTTTTAAACATATATATTTGTGTCTGAGCAGTCAGCGAGACACTCAAAATGTTTTTTTTATTGAAAAAATGCAAAAAAGTGGATAAGATAGAGATTTGAGCCATGGAAGAGGAAAACCACAGTTCTAGTTATCTGGCCTACCCCAGACTCATTTAAACAGGTATATTTGTGTCTGAACAGTCAGAGAGACACTCATAATGTTTTTTTTTATTGAAAAAAGGCAAAAAAGTGGATATTACAGAGATTTGAACCATGGAACTGCAAAACCACTGGTCTAGTTATCTGGCCTACACCAGACTCTTTTAAACTGATATATCTGTGTCTGAACAGTCAGCGAGACACTCAAAATGTTTTATTTTATTGAAAAAAGGCAATAAAGTGAATAATACAGAGATTTGAACTGTGGAAGAGGAAAACTACATTTCTAGATATCTGGCCTACACCAGACTCTTTTAAACATATATATTTGTGTCTGAACAGTCAGCGAGACACTCAAAATGTTTTTTTTTTATGCAAAAAGGTGGATTACACCCAGATTTGAACCGTGGAAGAGGAAAATCACAGTTCTAGTTATCTGGCCTACACCAGAATCTTTTAAACATATATATTTGTGCCTGAGCTATCATCGAGACACTCAAAATGTTTTTTTTTATTGAAAAAAGGCAAAAACGTGGATATTACAGTGATTTGAACCATGGAAGAGGAAAACCACAGTTCTAGTTATCTGGCCTACACCAGACTCTTTTAAACAGATATATTTGTGTCTGAACAGTCAGCGAGACTCTCAAAATGTTTGTTTTTTATGCAAAGAGGTGGATTACACCCAGATTTGAACTGTGGAAGAGGAAAACCACAGTTCTAGTTATCTGGCCTACACCAGAATCTTTTAAACAGATATATTTGTGTCTGAACAGACAGCGAGACACTCAAAATGTTTTTTTATATTGAAAAAATGCAAAAAAGTGCATAATACAGAGATTTGAGCCATGGAAGAGGAAAACCACAGTTGTAGTTATCTGGCCTGCACCATAATCTTTTAAGCAGGTATATTTGTGTCCGAACAGTCAGCGAGACACTAAAAATGTTTTTTTTAATGAAATAAGGCAAAAAAGTGGATAATACAGAGATTTGAACCGTGGAACTGCAAAACCACTATTCTAATTATCTGGCCTACACCAGACTCTTTTAAACAGATATATTTGTGTCTGAACAGTCAGCGAGACACTCAAAATATATATATATTTTTTTTAAAAATTGAAAAAAAGTGGACAATGCAGAGATTTGAATCATGGAACTGCAAAACCACAGTTCTATTTCTCTGGCCTACACCAGACTCTTTTAAACAGATATATTTGTGTCTGAACAGTCAGGGAGACACTATTACTGTTTTTTTTTACGGAAAAATTGCCAAAAGCAGGATAATGCAGAGATTTGAACTGTGGCACTTCAAAACCACAGTTCTAGTTCTCTGGGCCACAACAGACTCTTTTAAACAGATATGTTTGTGTCTGAACAGTCAGGGAGACACTACTACTGTTTTTTTATGGAAAATATGCCAAAAGCAGGATAAAACAGTGATTTGAACTGTGGAACTGCAAAACCACAGTTCTATTTCTCTGGCCTACACCAGACTCTTTTAAACAGATATATTTGTGTCTGAACAGTCAGGGAGACACTATTACTGTTTTTTTTTACGGAAAAAATGCCAAAAGCGGGATAATACAGAGATTTGAAGCGTGCAACTGCACGGAAAACCACAGTTCTAGTTATCTGGCCTACACCAGAATCTTTTAAACTGATATACTTATGTCTGAACAGTCAGCGAGGCACTCAAAATGTATTTTTTATTGAAAAAATGCAAAAAAGTGGATAATACAGAGATTTGAACCATGGAAGAGGAAAACCACAGTTCTAGTTATCTGGCCTACACTAGAATCTTTTAAAGAGATATATTTGTGTCTGAACAGTCAGCGAGACGCTCAAAATGTTTTTTTTTTATGCAAAAATGTGGATTACACCCAGATTTGAACCGTGGAAGAGGAAATCCACAGTTCTAATTATCTGGCTTACACAAGAATCTTTTAAACATATATATTTGTGTCTGAGCAGTCAGCGAGACACTCAAAATGTTTTTTTTATTGAAAAAATGCAAAAAGGTGGTTAATACAGAGATTTTAACCGTGGAAGAGGAAAACCACAGTTCTAGTTATCTGGTCTACACCAGACTCTTTTAAACAGATATATTTGTGTCTGAACAGTAAGGGAGACACCATTACTGTTTTTTTTACGGAAAAAATGCCAAAAGCAGGATAATATTGATAATACAGAGATTTGAACCATGGAACTGCAAAACCACAGCTCTATTTCTCTGGCCTACACCAGACTCATTTAAACAGATATATTTGTGTCTGAACAGTCAGGGAGACACTATTACTGTTCTTTTACGGAAAAAATGCCAAAAGCAGGATAATGCAGAGATTTGAACTGTGGCACTGCAAAACCACAGTTCTAGTTCTCTGGGCCACACCAGACTCTTTTAAACAGATATGATTGTGTCTGAACAGTCAGGGAGACACTACTCCTGTTTTTTTTATGGAAAAAATGCCAAAAGCAGGATAATACAGTGATTTGAACTGTGGAACTGCAAAACCACAGTTCTATTTCTCTGGCCTACACCAGACTCTTTTAAACAGATATATTAGTGTCTGAACAGTCAGGGAGACACTATTACTGTTTTTTTTTACGGAAAAAATACCAAAAGCAGGATAACACAGAGATTTGAAGCGTGGAACTACAAAACCACAGTTCTATTTCTCTGGCCTATACCAGACTCTTTTAAACAGATATATTTGTGTCTGAACAGTCAGGGAGACACTATTACTGTTTTTTTTACTGAAACAATGCCAAAAGCAGGATAATACAGAGATTTGAACCTTGGAAGAGGAAAACCACAGTTCTAGTTATCTGGCCTACACCAGAATCTTTTAAACAGATATATTTGTGTCTGAACAGTCAGCGAGACACTCAAAATGTTTTTTTTTCATGCAAAAAGGTGGATTACACCCAGATTTGAACAGTGGAAGAGGAAAACCACAGTTCTAGTTATCTGGCCTACACCAGAATCTTTTAAACAGATATATTTGCGTCTGAACAGTCAGCGAGACACTCAAAATGTTTTTTTTATTGAAAAAAAGGCAAAAAAGTGGATAATACAGAGATTTGAACCTTAGAAGAGGAAAACCACAGTTTTAGTTATCTGGCCTACACCAGAATCTTTTAAACAGATATATTTGTGTTTGAACAGTCAGCGAGACACTCAAAATGTCTTTTTATATTGAAAAAATGCAAAAAAGTGGATAATACAGAGATTTGAGCACTGGAAGAGGAAAACCACAGTTCTAGTTATCTGGCCTACACCAGAATCTTCTAAACAGATATATTTGTGTCTGAACAGTCAGCGAGACGCTCAAAATGTTTTTTTTATGCAAAAAGGTGGATTACACCCAGATTTGTAACGTGAAAGAGGAAAACCACAGTTCTAGTTATCTGGCCTACACCAGAATCTTTTAAACTGATATATTTGTGTCTGAACAGTCAGCGAGGCACTCAAAATGTTTTTTTTTATTGAAGAAAGGCAAAAAAATGGATAATACAGAGATTTGAACTGTGGAACTGCACAAACACAGTTCTAGTTATCTGGCCTACACCAGACTCTTTTAAACAGATATATTTGTGTCTGAACAGTCAGCGAAACGCTCAAAATGTTTTTTTTTACGCAAAAAGGTGGATTACACCCAGATTTGAACCATGGAAGAGGAAAACCATAGTTCTAGTTATCTGGCCTACACTAGAATCTTTTAAACAGATATATCTGTGTCTGAACAGTCAGCGAGACACTCAAAATGTATTTTTTATTGAAAAAATGCAAAAAAGTGGATAATACAGAGATTTGAACCATGGAAGAGGAAAACCACAGTTCTAGTTATCTGGCCTACACCAGAATCTTTTAAACAGATATATTTGTGTCTGAACAGACAGCGAGACACTCAAAATGTTTTTTTATATTGAAAAAATGCAAAAAAGTGCATAATACAGAGATTTGAGCCATGGAAGAGGAAAACCACAGTTGTAGTTATCTGGCCTGCACCATAATCTTTTAAACAGGTATATTTGTGTCCGAACAGTCAGCGAGACACTAAAAATGTTTTTTTTTTAATGAAATAAGGCAAAAAAGTGGATAATACAGAGATTTGAACCGTGGAACTGCAAAACCACTATTCTAATTATCTGGCCTACACCAGACTCTTTTAAACAGATATATTTGTGTCTGAACAGTCAGCGAGACACTCAAAATATTTTTTTTTTTTTAAAAAAAGGGAAAAAAAGTGGACAATACAGATATTTGAATCATGGAACTGCAAAACCACAGTTCTATTTCTCTGGCCTACACCAGACTCTTTTAAACAGATATATTTGTGTCTGAACAGTCAGGGAGACACTATTACTGTTTTTTTTTACGGAAAAATTGCCAAAAGCAGGATAATGCAGAGATTTGAACTGTGGCACTTCAAAACCACAGTTCTAGTTCTCTGGGCCACAACAGACTCTTTTATACAGATATGTTTGTGTCTGAACAGTCAGGGAGACACTATTACTGTTTTTTTTTACAGAAAAAATGCCAAAAGCAGGATAATACAGAGATTTGAAGCGTGCAACAGCAAAACCACAGTCCTAGTTCTCTGGCCTACACCAGACTCTTTTAAACAGATATATTTGTGTCTGAACAGTCAGTGAGACACTATTACTGATTTTTTTTAAGGAAAAATGTCAAAAGTAGGATAATACAGAGATTTGAAGCGTGGAACTACAAAACCACAGTTCAATTTCTTCGGCCTACACCAGACTCTTTTAAACAGATATATTTGTGTCTGAAAAGTCAGCGAGACACTCAAAATGTTTTTTTTATTGAAAAAAAGGCAAAAAAGTGGATAATACAGAGATTTGAACCGTGGAAGAGGAAAACCACAGTTCTAGTTATCTGGCCTACACCAGACTCTTTTAAACAGATATATCTGTGTCTGAAGAGTCAGTGAGACAGTCAAAATGTTTTTTTTATGCAAAAAGGTGGATTACCCCCAGATTTGAACCGGGAAAAGAGGAAAACCACAGTTTTAGTTATCTGGCCTACACCAGAATCTTTTAAACAGATATATTTGTGTTTGAACAGTCAGCGAGACACTCAAAATGTCTTTTTATATTGAAAAAATGCAAAAAAGTGGATAATACAGAGATTTGAACCATGGAAGAGGAAAACCACAGTTCTAGTTATATGGCATAAACCAGACTATTTTAAACAGATATATTTTTGTCTGAACAGTCAGCGAGACACTGAAAATGTTTTTTTTATTGAAAAAAGGCAAAAAAGTGGTTAATACAGAGATTTTAACCGTGGAAGAGGAAAACCACAGTTCTAGTTATCTGGCCTACACCAGACTCTTTTAAACAGATATATTTGTGTCTGAACAGTAAGGGAGACACCATTACTGTTTTTTTTACGGAAAAAATGCCAAAAGCAGGATAATATTGATAATACAGAGATTTGAACCATGGAACTGCAAAACCACAGCTTTATTTCTCTGGCCTACACCACACTCTTTTAAACAGATATATTTGTGTCTGAACAGTCAGGGAGACACTATCACTGTTTTTTTTACGGAAAACATGCCAAAAGCAGGATAATGCAGAGATTTGAACTGTGGCACTGCAAAACCACAGTTCTAGTTCTCTGGGCCACATCAGACTCTTTTAAACAGATATGGTTGTGTCTGAACAGTCAGGGAGACACTACTACTGTTTTTTTTTATGGAAAAAATGCCAAAAGCAGGATAATACAGTGATTTGAACTGTGGAACTGCAAAACCACAGTTCTATTTCTCTGGCCTACACCAAACTCTTTTAAACAGATATATTTGTGTCTGAACAGTCAGGGAGACACTATTACTGTTTTTTTTTACAGAAAAAATGCCAAAAGCAGGATAATACAGAGATTTGAAGCGTGCAACAGCAAAACCACAGTCCTAGTTCTCTGGCCTACACCAGACTCTTTTAAACAGATATATTTGTGTCTGAACAGTCAGTGAGACACTATTACTGATTTTTTTTAAGGAAAAATGTCAAAAGTAGGATAATACAGAGATTTGAAGCGTGGAACTACAAAACCACAGTTCAATTTCTCCGGCCTACACCAGACTCTTTTAAACAGATATATTTGTGTCTGAACAGTCAGCGAGACACTCCAAATGTTTTTTTTATTGAAAAAAAGGCAAAAAAGTCGATAATACAGAGATTTGAACCGTGGAAGAGGAAAACCACAGTTCTAGTTATCTGGCCTACACCAGACTCTTTTAAACAGATATATCTGTGTCTGAAGAGTCAGTGAGACACTCAAAATGTTTTTTTTTTATGCAAAAAGGTGGATTACCCCCAGATTTGAACCGTGGAAGAGGAAAACCACAGTTTTAGTTATCTGGCCTACACCAGAATCTTTTAAACAGATATATTTGTGTTTGAACAGTCAGCGAGAAACTCAACATGTTTTTTATATTGAAAAAATGCAAAAATGTGGATAATACAGAGATTTGAGCCCTGGAAGAGGAAAACTACAGTTCTAGTTATCTGGCCTACACCAGACTCTTTTAAACAGATATATTTGTGTCTGAACAGTCAGCGAGACACTCAAAATGTATTTTTTATTGAAAAAATGCAAAAAAGTGGATAATACAGAGATTTGAACCATGGAAGAGGAAAACCACAGTTCTAGTTATATGGCATAAACCAGACTATTTTAAACAGATATATTTGTGTCTGAACAGTCAGCAAGACACTAAAAATGTTTTTTTTATTGAAAAAAGGGAAAAAAAGGGGTTAATACGGAAATTTTAACAGTGGAAGAGGAAAACCACAGTTCTAGTTATCTGGCCTACACCAGACGCTTTTAAACAGATATATCTGTGTCTGAACAGTCAGCGAAACACTCAAAATGTTTTTTTTATGCAAAAAGGTGGATTACACCCAGATTTGAGCCATGGAAGAGGAAAACCACAGTTCTAGTTATCTGGCCTACACTAGAATCTTTTAAACAGATATATTTGTGTCTGAACAGTCAGCGAGACACTCAAAATGTATTTTTTATTGAAAAAATGCAAAAAAGTGGATAATACAGAGATTTGAACTATGGAAGAGAAAAACCACAGTTCTAGTTATATGGCATAAACCAGACTATTTTAAACAGATATATTTGTGTCTGAACAGTCAGCGAGACACTCTCAAAATGTTTTTCTTTATTGAAAAAAGGCAAAAAAGTGGATAATACAGAGATTTGAACCGTGGAACTGCAAAACCACAGTTCTAGTTATCTGGCCTACACCAGACTTTTTTAAACAGATATATTTGTGTCTGAACAGTCAGTGAGACACTCAAAATGTTTTTTTTTATACAAAAAGGTGGATTACACCCAGATTTGAACCGTGGAAGAGGAAAACCACAGTTCTAGTTATCTTGCCTACACCAGAGTATTTTAAACAGATATATTTGTGTCTGAACAGTCAGCGAGACACTCAAAATGTTTTTTTTTATGGAAAAAAGGCAAAAAAGTGGATAATACAGAGATTTGAACCGTGGAAGTGCACAACCACAATTCTAGTTATCTGGCCTACACCAGACTCTTTTAAACAGATATATTTGTGTCTGAACAGTCAGCGAGACACTCAAAATGTATTTTTTATTGAAAAAATGCAAAAAAGTGGATAATACAGAGATTTGAACCTTGGAAGAGGAAAACCACAGTTCTAGTTGTATGGCATAAACCAGACTATTTTAAACAGATATATTTTTGTCTGAACAGTCAGCGAGACACTGAAAATGTTTTTTTTATTGAAAAAAGCAAAAAAGTGGTTAATAAAGAGATTTTAACCGTGGAAGAGGAAAACCACAGTTCTAGTTATCTGGCCTACACCAGACTCTTTTAAACAGATATATTTGTGTCTGAACAGTAAGGGAGACACCATTACTGTTTTTTTTACGGAAAAAATGCCAAAAGCAGGATAATATTGATAATACAGAGATTTGAACCATGGAACTGCAAAACCACAGCTTTATTTCTCTGGCCTACACCACACTCTTTTAAACAGATATATTTGTGTCTGAACAGTCAGGGAGACACTATTACTGTTTTTTTTACGGAAAACATGCCAAAAGCAGGATAATGCAGAGATTTGAACTGTGGCACTGCAAAACCACAGTTCTAGTTCTCTGGGCCACATCAGACTCTTTTAAACAGATATGGTTGTGTCTGAACAGTCAGGGAGACACTACTACTGTTTTTTTTATGGAAAAAATGCCAAAAGCAGGATAATACAGTGATTTGAACTGTGGAACTGCAAAACCACAGTTCTATTTCTCTGGCCTACACCAAACTCTTTTAAACAGATATATTTGTGTCTGAACAGTCAGGGAGACACTATTACTGTTTTTTTTTACAGAAAAAATGCCAAAAGCAGGATAATACAGAGATTTGAAGCGTGCAACAGCAAAACCACAGTCCTAGTTCTCTGGCCTACACCAGACTCTTTTAAACAGATATATTTGTGTCTGAACAGTCAGTGAGACACTATTACTGATTTTTTTTAAGGAAAAATGTCAAAAGTAGGATAATACAGAGATTTGAAGCGTGGAACTACAAAACCACAGTTCAATTTCTCCGGCCTACACCAGACTCTTTTAAACAGATATATTTGTGTCTGAACAGTCAGCGAGACACTCCAAATGTTTTTTTTATTGAAAAAAAGGCAAAAAAGTCGATAATACAGAGATTTGAACCGTGGAAGAGGAAAACCACAGTTCTAGTTATCTGGCCTACACCAGACTCTTTTAAACAGATATATCTGTGTCTGAAGAGTCAGTGAGACACTCAAAATGTTTTTTTTTTATGCAAAAAGGTGGATTACCCCCAGATTTGAACCGTGGAAGAGGAAAACCACAGTTTTAGTTATCTGGCCTACACCAGAATCTTTTAAACAGATATATTTGTGTTTGAACAGTCAGCGAGAAACTCAACATGTTTTTTATATTGAAAAAATGCAAAAATGTGGATAATACAGAGATTTGAGCCCTGGAAGAGGAAAACTACAGTTCTAGTTACCTGGCCTACACCAGACTCTTTTAAACAGATATATTTGTGTCTGAACAGTCAGCGAGACACTCAAAATGTATTTTTTATTGAAAAAATGCAAAAAAGTGGATAATACAGAGATTTGAACCATGGAAGAGGAAAACCACAGTTCTAGTTATATGGCATAAACCAGACTATTTTAAACAGATATATTTGTGTCTGAACAGTCAGCAAGACACTAAAAATGTTTTTTTTATTGAAAAAAGGGAAAAAAAGGGGTTAATACGGAAATTTTAACAGTGGAAGAGGAAAACCACAGTTCTAGTTATCTGGCCTACACCAGACGCTTTTAAACAGATATATCTGTGTATGAACAGTCAGCGAAACACTCAAAATGTTTTTTTTATGCAAAAAGGTGGATTACACCCAGATTTGAGCCATGGAAGAGGAAAACCACAGTTCTAGTTATCTGGCCTACACTAGAATCTTTTAAACAGATATATTTGTGTCTGAACAGTCAGCGAGACACTCAAAATGTATTTTTTATTGAAAAAATGCAAAAAAGTGGATAATACAGAGATTTGAACTATGGAAGAGGAAAACCACAGTTCTAGTTATATGGCATAAACCAGACTATTTTAAACAGATATATTTGTGTCTGAACAGTCAGCGAGACACTCTCAAAATGTTTTTCTTTATTGAAAAAAGGCAAAAAAGTGGATAATACAGAGATTTGAACCGTGGAACTGCAAAACCACAGTTCTAGTTATCTGGCCTACACCAGACTTTTTTAAACAGATATATTTGTGTCTGAACAGTCAGTGAGACACTCAAAATGTTTTTTTTTATGCAAAAAGGTGGATTACACCCAGATTTGAACCGTGGAAGATTAAAACCACAGTTCTAGTTATCTTGCCTACACCAGAGTATTTTAAACAGATATATTTGTGTCTGAACAGTTAGCGAGACACTCAAAATGTTTTTTTTTATGGAAAAAAGGCAAAAAAGTGGATAATACAGAGATTTGAACCGTGGAAGTGCACAACCACAATTCTAGTTATCTGGCCTACACCAGACTCTTTTAAACAGATATATTTGTGTCTGAACAGTCAGCGAGACACTCAAAATGTATTTTTTATTGAAAAAATGCAAAAAAGTGGATAATACAGAGATTTGAACCTTGGAAGAGGAAAACCACAGTTCTAGTTGTATGGCATAAACCAGACTATTTTAAACAGATATATTTTTGTCTGAACAGTCAGCGAGACACTGAAAATGTATTTTTTATTGAAAAAATGCAAAAAAGTGGTTAATACAGAGATTTTAACCGTGGAAGAGGAAAACCACAGTTCTAGTTATCTGGCCTACACCAGACTCTTTTAAACAGATATATTTGTGTCTGAACAGTAAGGGAGACACCATTACTGTTTTTTTTACGGAAAAAATGCCAAAAGCAGGATAATATTGATAATACAGAGATTTGAACCATGGAACTGCAAAACCACAGCTCTATTTCTCTGGCCTACACCAGACCCTTTTAAACAGATATATTTGTGTCTGAACAGTCAGGGAGACACTATTACTGTTTTTTTTACGGAAAAAATGCCAAAAGCAGGATAATGCAGAGATTTGAACTGTGGCACTGCAAAACCACAGTTCTAGTTCTCTGGGCCACACCAGACTCTTTTAAACAGATATGGTTGTGTCTGAACAGTCAGGGAGACACTACTACTGTTTTTTTTATGGAAAAAATGCCAAAAGCAGGATAATAAAGTGATTTGAACTGTGGAACTGCAAAACCCCAGTTCTATTTCTTTGGCCTACACCAGACTCTTTTAAACAGATATATTTGTGTCTGAACAGTCAGGGAGACACTATTACTGTTTTTTTTACGGAAAAAAATGCCAAAAGCAGGATAATACAGAGATTTGAAGCGTGCAACAGTAAAACCACAGTCCTAGTTCTCTGGCCTACACCAGACTCTTTTAAACAGATATATTTGTGTCTGAACAGTCAGGGATACACTATCACTGATTTTTTTTTAAGGAAAAAATGCCAAAAGTAGGATAATACAGAGATTTGAAGCATGGAACTACAAAACCACAGTTCTATTTCTCTGGCCTACACCAGACTCTTTTAAACAGATATATTTGTGTCTGAACAGTCAGCGAGACACTCAAAATGTTTTTTTTATTGAAAAAAAGGCAAAAAAGTGGATAATACCGAGATTTGAACCGTGGAAGAGGAAAACCACAGTTCTAGTTATCTGGCCTACACCAGACTCTTTTAAACAGATATATCTGTGTCTGAAGAGTCAGTGAGACACTCAAAATGTTTTTTTTTATGCAAAAAGGTGGATTACACCCAGATTTGAACCGTGGAAGAGGAAAACCACAGTTTTAGTTATCTGGCCTTCACCAGAATCTTTTAAATAAATATATTTGTGTTTGAACAGTCAGCGAGAAACTCAACATGTTTTTTTATATTGAAAAAATGCAAAAAAGTGGATAATACAGAGATTTGAGCCCTGGAAGAGGAAACCACAGTTCTAGTTATCTGGCCTACACCAGAATCTTTTAAACAGATATATTTGTGTCTGAACAGTCAGCGAGACGCTCAAAATGTTTTTTTTATGCAAAAAGGTGGATTACACCCAGATTTGTACCGT
The DNA here is from genome assembly GCF_046119375.1 of Phyllobates terribilis. Taxonomy (NCBI): domain Eukaryota; kingdom Metazoa; phylum Chordata; class Amphibia; order Anura; family Dendrobatidae; genus Phyllobates; species Phyllobates terribilis. The sequence continues at coordinate 225,002,596 of NW_027362767.1, forward strand.
GGAAGAGGAAAACCACAGTTCTAGTTATCTGGCCCACACCAGAATCTTTGAATCTGATATATTTGTGTCTGAACAGTCAGCGAGACACTCAAAATGTATTTTTTTATTGAAAAAAGGCAAAAAAGAGGATAATACAGAGATTTGAACCATGGAACTGCAAAACCACAGTTCTAGTTATCTGGCCTACACCAGACGCTTTTAAACAGATATATCTGTGTCTGAACAGTCAGCGAAACACTCAAAATGGTTTTTTTTATGCAAAAAGGTGGATTACACCCAGATTTGAGCCATGGAAGAGGAAAACCACAGTTCTAGTTATCTGGCCTACACTAGAATCTTTTAAACAGATATATTTGTGTCTGAACAGTCAGCGAGACACTCAAAATGTATTTTTTATTGAAAAAAGGCAAAAAAGTGGTTAATACAGAGATTTTAACCATGGAACAGGAAAACCACAATTCTAGTTATCTGGCCTACACCAGACTCTTTTAAACAGATATATTTGTGTCTGAACAGTCAGCGAGACACTCAAAATTTTTTTTTTGTGCAAAAAGGTGGATTACACCCAGATTTGAACCGTGGAAGAGGAAAACCACAGTTCTAGCTATCTGGCCTACACCAGACTTTTTTAAACAGATATATTTGTGTCTGAACAGTAAGCGACACTCTCAAAATGTTTTTTTTATTGAAAAAAGGCAAAAAAGTGGATAATACAGAGATTTGAAGCGTGCAACAGCAAAACCACAGTCCTAGTTCTCTGGCCTACACCAGACTCTTTTAAACAGATATATTTGTGTCTGAACAGTCAGTGAGACACTATTACTGATTTTTTTTAAGGAAAAATGTCAAAAGTAGGATAATACAGAGATTTGAAGCGTGGAACTACAAAACCACAGTTCAATTTCTCCGGCCTACACCAGACTCTTTTAAACAGATATATTTGTGTCTGAACAGTCAGCGAGACACTCCAAATGTTTTTTTTATTGAAAAAAAGGCAAAAAAGTCGATAATACAGAGATTTGAACCGTGGAAGAGGAAAACCACAGTTCTAGTTATCTGGCCTACACCAGACTCTTTTAAACAGATATATCTGTGTCTGAAGAGTCAGTGAGACACTCAAAATGTTTTTTTTTATGCAAAAAGGTGGATTACCCCCAGATTTGAACCGTGGAAGAGGAAAACCACAGTTTTAGTTATCTGGCCTACACCAGAATCTTTTAAACAGATATATTTGTGTTTGAACAGTCAGCGAGAAACTCAACATGTTTTTTATATTGAAAAAATGCAAAAATGTGGATAATACAGAGATTTGAGCCCTGGAAGAGGAAAACTACAGTTCTAGTTATCTGGCCTACACCAGACTCTTTTAAACAGATATATTTGTGTCTGAACAGTCAGCGAGACACTCAAAATGTATTTTTTATTGAAAAAATGCAAAAAAGTGGATAATACAGAGATTTGAACCATGGAAGAGGAAAACCACAGTTCTAGTTATATGGCATAAACCAGACTATTTTAAACAGATATATTTGTGTCTGAACAGTCAGCAAGACACTAAAAATGTTTTTTTTATTGAAAAAAGGGAAAAAAAGGGGTTAATACGGAAATTTTAACAGTGGAAGAGGAAAACCACAGTTCTAGTTATCTGGCCTACACCAGACGCTTTTAAACAGATATATCTGTGTCTGAACAGTCAGCGAAACACTCAAAATGTTTTTTTTATGCAAAAAGGTGGATTACACCCAGATTTGAGCCATGGAAGAGGAAAACCACAGTTCTAGTTATCTGGCCTACACTAGAATCTTTTAAACAGATATATTTGTGTCTGAACAGTCAGCGAGACACTCAAAATGTATTTTTTATTGAAAAAATGCAAAAAAGTGGATAATACAGAGATTTGAACTATGGAAGAGAAAAACCACAGTTCTAGTTATATGGCATAAACCAGACTATTTTAAACAGATATATTTGTGTCTGAACAGTCAGCGAGACACTCTCAAAATGTTTTTCTTTATTGAAAAAAGGCAAAAAAGTGGATAATACAGAGATTTGAACCGTGGAACTGCAAAACCACAGTTCTAGTTATCTGGCCTACACCAGACTTTTTTAAACAGATATATTTGTGTCTGAACAGTCAGTGAGACACTCAAAATGTTTTTTTTTATACAAAAAGGTGGATTACACCCAGATTTGAACCGTGGAAGAGGAAAACCACAGTTCTAGTTATCTTGCCTACACCAGAGTATTTTAAACAGATATATTTGTGTCTGAACAGTCAGCGAGACACTCAAAATGTTTTTTTTTATGGAAAAAAGGCAAAAAAGTGGATAATACAGAGATTTGAACCGTGGAAGTGCACAACCACAATTCTAGTTATCTGGCCTACACCAGACTCTTTTAAACATATATATTTGTGTCTGAACAGTCAGCGAGACACTCAAAATGTATTTTTTATTGAAAAAATGCAAAAAAGTGGATAATACAGAGATTTGAACCTTGGAAGAGGAAAACCACAGTTCTAGTTGTATGGCATAAACCAGACTATTTTAAACAGATATATTTTTGTCTGAACAGTCAGCGAGACACTGAAAATGTTTTTTTTATTGAAAAAAGGCAAAAAAGTGGTTAATACAGAGATTTTAACCGTGGAAGAGGAAAACCACAGTTCTAGTTATCTGGCCTACACCAGACTCTTTTAAACAGATATATTTGTGTCTGAACAGTAAGGGAGACACCATTACTGTTTTTTTTACGGAAAAAATGCCAAAAGCAGGATAATATTGATAATACAGAGATTTGAACCATGGAACTGCAAAACCACAGCTTTATTTCTCTGGCCTACACCACACTCTTTTAAACAGATATATTTGTGTCTGAACAGTCAGGGAGACACTATTACTGTTTTTTTTACGGAAAACATGCCAAAAGCAGGATAATGCAGAGATTTGAACTGTGGCACTGCAAAACCACAGTTCCAGTTCTCTGGGCCACATCAGACTCTTTTAAACAGATATGGTTGTGTCTGAACAGTCAGGGAGACACTACTACTGTTTTTTTTATGGAAAAAATGCCAAAAGCAGGATAATACAGTGATTTGAACTGTGGAACTGCAAAACCACAGTTCTATTTCTCTGGCCTACACCAAACTCTTTTAAACAGATATATTTGTGTCTGAACAGTCAGGGAGACACTATTACTGTTTTTTTTTACAGAAAAAATGCCAAAAGCAGGATAATACAGAGATTTGAAGCGTGCAACAGCAAAACCACAGTCCTAGTTCTCTGGCCTACACCAGACTCTTTTAAACAGATATATTTGTGTCTGAACAGTCAGTGAGACACTATTACTGATTTTTTTTAAGGAAAAATGTCAAAAGTAGGATAATACAGAGATTTGAAGCGTGGAACTACAAAACCACAGTTCAATTTCTCCGGCCTACACCAGACTCTTTTAAACAGATATATTTGTGTCTGAACAGTCAGCGAGACACTCCAAATGTTTTTTTTATTGAAAAAAAGGCAAAAAAGTCGATAATACAGAGATTTGAACCGTGGAAGAGGAAAACCACAGTTCTAGTTATCTGGCCTACACCAGACTCTTTTAAACAGATATATCTGTGTCTGAAGAGTCAGTGAGACACTCAAAATGTTTTTTTTTTATGCAAAAAGGTGGATTACCCCCAGATTTGAACCGTGGAAGAGGAAAACCACAGTTTTAGTTATCTGGCCTACACCAGAATCTTTTAAACAGATATATTTGTGTTTGAACAGTCAGCGAGAAACTCAACATGTTTTTTATATTGAAAAAATGCAAAAATGTGGATAATACAGAGATTTGAGCCCTGGAAGAGGAAAACTACAGTTCTAGTTATCTGGCCTACACCAGACTCTTTTAAACAGATATATTTGTGTCTGAACAGTCAGCGAGACACTCAAAATGTATTTTTTATTGAAAAAATGCAAAAAAGTGGATAATACAGAGATTTGAACCATGGAAGAGGAAAACCACAGTTCTAGTTATATGGCATAAACCAGACTATTTTAAACAGATATATTTGTGTCTGAACAGTCAGCAAGACACTAAAAATGTTTTTTTTATTGAAAAAAGGGAAAAAAAGGGGTTAATACGGAAATTTTAACAGTGGAAGAGGAAAACCACAGTTCTAGTTATCTGGCCTACACCAGACGCTTTTAAACAGATATATCTGTGTATGAACAGTCAGCGAAACACTCAAAATGTTTTTTTTATGCAAAAAGGTGGATTACACCCAGATTTGAGCCATGGAAGAGGAAAACCACAGTTCTAGTTATCTGGCCTACACTAGAATCTTTTAAACAGATATATTTGTGTCTGAACAGTCAGCGAGACACTCAAAATGTATTTTTTATTGAAAAAATGCAAAAAAGTGGATAATACAGAGATTTGAACTATGGAAGAGGAAAACCACAGTTCTAGTTATATGGCATAAACCAGACTATTTTAAACAGATATATTTGTGTCTGAACAGTCAGCGAGACACTCTCAAAATGTTTTTCTTTATTGAAAAAAGGCAAAAAAGTGGATAATACAGAGATTTGAACCGTGGAACTGCAAAACCACAGTTCTAGTTATCTGGCCTACACCAGACTTTTTTAAACAGATATATTTGTGTCTGAACAGTCAGTGAGACACTCAAAATGTTTTTTTTTATGCAAAAAGGTGGATTACACCCAGATTTGAACCGTGGAAGATTAAAACCACAGTTCTAGTTATCTTGCCTACACCAGAGTATTTTAAACAGATATATTTGTGTCTGAACAGTTAGCGAGACACTCAAAATGTTTTTTTTTATGGAAAAAAGGCAAAAAAGTGGATAATACAGAGATTTGAACCGTGGAAGTGCACAACCACAATTCTAGTTATCTGGCCTACACCAGACTCTTTTAAACAGATATATTTGTGTCTGAACAGTCAGCGAGACACTCAAAATGTATTTTTTATTGAAAAAATGCAAAAAAGTGGATAATACAGAGATTTGAACCTTGGAAGAGGAAAACCACAGTTCTAGTTGTATGGCATAAACCAGACTATTTTAAACAGATATATTTTTGTCTGAACAGTCAGCGAGACACTGAAAATGTATTTTTTATTGAAAAAATGCAAAAAAGTGGTTAATACAGAGATTTTAACCGTGGAAGAGGAAAACCACAGTTCTAGTTATCTGGCCTACACCAGACTCTTTTAAACAGATATATTTGTGTCTGAACAGTAAGGGAGACACCATTACTGTTTTTTTTACGGAAAAAATGCCAAAAGCAGGATAATATTGATAATACAGAGATTTGAACCATGGAACTGCAAAACCACAGCTCTATTTCTCTGGCCTACACCAGACCCTTTTAAACAGATATATTTGTGTCTGAACAGTCAGGGAGACACTATTACTGTTTTTTTTACGGAAAAAATGCCAAAAGCAGGATAATGCAGAGATTTGAACTGTGGCACTGCAAAACCACAGTTCTAGTTCTCTGGGCCACACCAGACTCTTTTAAACAGATATGGTTGTGTCTGAACAGTCAGGGAGACACTACTACTGTTTTTTTTATGGAAAAAATGCCAAAAGCAGGATAATAAAGTGATTTGAACTGTGGAACTGCAAAACCCCAGTTCTATTTCTTTGGCCTACACCAGACTCTTTTAAACAGATATATTTGTGTCTGAACAGTCAGGGAGACACTATTACTGTTTTTTTTACGGAAAAAAATGCCAAAAGCAGGATAATACAGAGATTTGAAGCGTGCAACAGTAAAACCACAGTCCTAGTTCTCTGGCCTACACCAGACTCTTTTAAACAGATATATTTGTGTCTGAACAGTCAGGGATACACTATCACTGATTTTTTTTTAAGGAAAAAATGCCAAAAGTAGGATAATACAGAGATTTGAAGCATGGAACTACAAAACCACAGTTCTATTTCTCTGGCCTACACCAGACTCTTTTAAACAGATATATTTGTGTCTGAACAGTCAGCGAGACACTCAAAATGTTTTTTTTATTGAAAAAAAGGCAAAAAAGTGGATAATACCGAGATTTGAACCGTGGAAGAGGAAAACCACAGTTCTAGTTATCTGGCCTACACCAGACTCTTTTAAACAGATATATCTGTGTCTGAAGAGTCAGTGAGACACTCAAAATGTTTTTTTTTATGCAAAAAGGTGGATTACACCCAGATTTGAACCGTGGAAGAGGAAAACCACAGTTTTAGTTATCTGGCCTACACCAGAATCTTTTAAATAAATATATTTGTGTTTGAACAGTCAGCGAGAAACTCAACATGTTTTTTTATATTGAAAAAATGCAAAAAAGTGGATAATACAGAGATTTGAGCCCTGGAAGAGGAAACCACAGTTCTAGTTATCTGGCCTACACCAGAATCTTTTAAACAGATATATTTGTGTCTGAACAGTCAGCGAGACGCTCAAAATGTTTTTTTTATGCAAAAAGGTGGATTACACCCAGATTTGTACCGTGGAAGAGGAAAACCACAGTTCTAGTTATCTGGCCCACACCAGAATCTTTGAATCTGATATATTTGTGTCTGAACAGTCAGCGAGACACTCAAAATGTATTTTTTTATTGAAAAAAGGCAAAAAAGAGGATAATACAGAGATTTGAACCATGGAACTGCAAAACCACAGTTCTAGTTATCTGGCCTACACCAGACGCTTTTAAACAGATATATCTGTGTCTGAACAGTCAGCGAAACACTCAAAATGGTTTTTTTTATGCAAAAAGGTGGATTACACCCAGATTTGAGCCATGGAAGAGGAAAACCACAGTTCTAGTTATCTGGCCTACACTAGAATCTTTTAAACAGATATATTTGTGTCTGAACAGTCAGCGAGACACTCAAAATGTATTTTTTATTGAAAAAAGGCAAAAAAGTGGTTAATACAGAGATTTTAACCATGGAAGAGGAAAACCACAATTCTAGTTATCTGGCCTACACCAGACTCTTTTAAACAGATATATTTGTGTCTGAACAGTCAGCGAGACACTCAAAATTTTTTTTTTGTGCAAAAAGGTGGATTACACCCAGATTTGAACCGTGGAAGAGGAAAACCACAGTTCTAGCTATCTGGCCTACACCAGACTTTTTTAAACAGATATATTTGTGTCTGAACAGTAAGCGACACTCTCAAAATGTTTTTTTTATTGAAAAAAGGCAAAAAAGTGGATAATACAGAGATTTGAAGCGTGCAACAGCAAAACCACAGTCCTAGTTCTCTGGCCTACACCAGACTCTTTTAAACAGATATATTTGTGTCTGAACAGTCAGTGAGACACTATTACTGATTTTTTTTAAGGAAAAATGTCAAAAGTAGGATAATACAGAGATTTGAAGCGTGGAACTACAAAACCACAGTTCAATTTCTCCGGCCTACACCAGACTCTTTTAAACAGATATATTTGTGTCTGAACAGTCAGCGAGACACTCCAAATGTTTTTTTTATTGAAAAAAAGGCAAAAAAGTCGATAATACAGAGATTTGAACCGTGGAAGAGGAAAACCACAGTTCTAGTTATCTGGCCTACACCAGACTCTTTTAAACAGATATATCTGTGTCTGAAGAGTCAGTGAGACACTCAAAATGTTTTTTTTTTATGCAAAAAGGTGGATTACCCCCAGATTTGAACCGTGGAAGAGGAAAACCACAGTTTTAGTTATCTGGCCTACACCAGAATCTTTTAAACAGATATATTTGTGTTTGAACAGTCAGCGAGAAACTCAACATGTTTTTTATATTGAAAAAATGCAAAAATGTGGATAATACAGAGATTTGAGCCCTGGAAGAGGAAAACTACAGTTCTAGTTATCTGGCCTACACCAGACTCTTTTAAACAGATATATTTGTGTCTGAACAGTCAGCGAGACACTCAAAATGTATTTTTTATTGAAAAAATGCAAAAAAGTGGATAATACAGAGATTTGAACCATGGAAGAGGAAAACCACAGTTCTAGTTATATGGCATAAACCAGACTATTTTAAACAGATATATTTGTGTCTGAACAGTCAGCAAGACACTAAAAATGTTTTTTTTATTGAAAAAAGGGAAAAAAAGGGGTTAATACGGAAATTTTAACAGTGGAAGAGGAAAACCACAGATCTAGTTATCTGGCCTACACCAGACGCTTTTAAACAGATATATCTGTGTATGAACAGTCAGCGAAACACTCAAAATGTTTTTTTTATGCAAAAAGGTGGATTACACCCAGATTTGAGCCATGGAAGAGGAAAACCACAGTTCTAGTTATCTGGCCTACACTAGAATCTTTTAAACAGATATATTTGTGTCTGAACAGTCAGCGAGACACTCAAAATGTATTTTTTATTGAAAAAATGCAAAAAAGTGGATAATACAGAGATTTGAACTATGGAAGAGGAAAACCACAGTTCTAGTTATATGGCATAAACCAGACTATTTTAAACAGATATATTTGTGTCTGAACAGTCAGCGAGACACTCTCAAAATGTTTTTCTTTATTGAAAAAAGGCAAAAAAGTGGATAATACAGAGATTTGAACCGTGGAACTGCAAAACCACAGTTCTAGTTATCTGGCCTACACCAGACTTTTTTAAACAGATATATTTGTGTCTGAACAGTCAGTGAGACACTCAAAATGTTTTTTTTTATGCAAAAAGGTGGATTACACCCAGATTTGAACCGTGGAAGATTAAAACCACAGTTCTAGTTATCTTGCCTACACCAGAGTATTTTAAACAGATACATTTGTGTCTGAACAGTCAGCGAGACACTCAAAATGTTTTTTTTTATGGAAAAAAGGCAAAAAAGTGGATAATACAGAGATTTGAACCGTGGAAGTGCACAACCACAATTCTAGTTATCTGGCCTACACCAGACTCTTTTAAACAGATATATTTGTGTCTGAACAGTCAGCGAGACACTCAAAATGTATTTTTTATTGAAAAAATGCAAAAAAGTGGATAATACAGAGATTTGAACCTTGGAAGAGGAAAACCACAGTTCTAGTTGTATGGCATAAACCAGACTATTTTAAACAGATATATTTTTGTCTGAACAGTCAGCGAGACACTGAAAATGTATTTTTTATTGAAAAAATGCAAAAAAGTGGTTAATACAGAGATTTTAACCGTGGAAGAGGAAAACCACAGTTCTAGTTATCTGGCCTACACCAGACTCTTTTAAACAGATATATTTGTGTCTGAACAGTAAGGGAGACACCATTACTGTTTTTTTTACGGAAAAAATGCCAAAAGCAGGATAATATTGATAATACAGAGATTTGAACCATGGAACTGCAAAACCACAGCTCTATTTCTCTGGCCTACACCAGACCCTTTTAAACAGATATATTTGTGTCTGAACAGTCAGGGAGACACTATTACTGTTTTTTTTACGGAAAAAATGCCAAAAGCAGGATAATGCAGAGATTTGAACTGTGGCACTGCAAAACCACAGTTCTAGTTCTCTGGGCCACACCAGACTCTTTTAAACAGATATGGTTGTGTCTGAACAGTCAGGGAGACACTACTACTGTTTTTTTTATGGAAAAAATGCCAAAAGCAGGATAATAAAGTGATTTGAACTGTGGAACTGCAAAACCCCAGTTCTATTTCTTTGGCCTACACCAGACTCTTTTAAACAGATATATTTGTGTCTGAACAGTCAGGGAGACACTATTACTGTTTTTTTTACGGAAAAAAATGCCAAAAGCAGGATAATACAGAGATTTGAAGCGTGCAACAGTAAAACCACAGTCCTAGTTCTCTGGCCTACACCAGACTCTTTTAAACAGATATATTTGTGTCTGAACAGTCAGGGATACACTATCACTGATTTTTTTTTAAGGAAAAAATGCCAAAAGTAGGATAATACAGAGATTTGAAGCATGGAACTACAAAACCACAGTTCTATTTCTCTGGCCTACACCAGACTCTTTTAAACAGATATATTTGTGTCTGAACAGTCAGCGAGACACTCAAAATGTTTTTTTTATTGAAAAAAAGGCAAAAAAGTGGATAATACCGAGATTTGAACCGTGGAAGAGGAAAACCACAGTTCTAGTTATCTGGCCTACACCAGACTCTTTTAAACAGATATATCTGTGTCTGAAGAGTCAGTGAGACACTCAAAATGTTTTTTTTTATGCAAAAAGGTGGATTACACCCAGATTTGAACCGTGAAAGAGGAAAACCACAGTTTTAGTTATCTGGCCTACACCAGAATCTTTTAAATAAATATATTTGTGTTTGAACAGTCAGCGAGAAACTCAACATGTTTTTTTATATTGAAAAAATGCAAAAAAGTGGATAATACAGAGATTTGAGCCCTGGAAGAGGAAACCACAGTTCTAGTTATCTGGCCTACACCAGAATCTTTTAAACAGATATATTTGTGTCTGAACAGTCAGCGAGACGCTCAAAATGTTTTTTTTATGCAAAAAGGTGGATTACACCCAGATTTGTACCGTGGAAGAGGAAAACCACAGTTCTAGTTATCTGGCCCACACCAGAATCTTTGAATCTGATATATTTGTGTCTGAACAGTCAGCGAGACACTCAAAATGTATTTTTTTATTGAAAAAAGGCAAAAAAGAGGATAATACAGAGATTTGAACCATGGAACTGCAAAACCACAGTTCTAGTTATCTGGCCTACACCAGACGCTTTTAAACAGATATATCTGTGTCTGAACAGTCAGCGAAACACTCAAAATGGTTTTTTTTATGCAAAAAGGTGGATTACACCCAGATTTGAGCCATGGAAGAGGAAAACCACAGTTCTAGTTATCTGGCCTACACTAGAATCTTTTAAACAGATATATTTGTGTCTGAACAGTCAGCGAGACACTCAAAATGTATTTTTTATTGAAAAAAGGCAAAAAAGTGGTTAATACAGAGATTTTAACCATGGAAGAGGAAAACCACAATTCTAGTTATCTGGCCTACACCAGACTCTTTTAAACAGATATATTTGTGTCTGAACAGTCAGCGAGACACTCAAAATTTTTTTTTTGTGCAAAAAGGTGGATTACACCCAGATTTGAACCGTGGAAGAGGAAAACCACAGTTCTAGCTATCTGGCCTACACCAGACTTTTTTAAACAGATATATTTGTGTCTGAACAGTAAGCGACACTCTCAAAATGTTTTTTTTATTGAAAAAAGGCAAAAAAGTGGATAATACAGAGATTTGAACCGTGGAACTGCAAAACCACAGTTCTAGTTCTCTGGCCTACACAAGACTTTTTTAAACAGATATATTTGTGTCTCAACAGTCAGCGAGACACTCAAAATGTTTTATTTTATTGAAAAAAGGCAAAAAAGTGGATAATAGAGAGATTTGAACTGTGGAAGAGGAAAACTACAGTTCTAGTTATCTGGCCTACAGCAGACGCTTTTAAGCAGATATATTTGTGTCTGAACAGTCAGCGAGACACTGAAAATGTTTTTTTTTTATGCAAAAAGGTGGATTACACCCAGATTTGAACCGTGGAAGAGGAAAACCACAGTTCTAGTTATCTGGCCTACACCAGAGTATTTTAAACAGATATATTTGTGTCTAAACAGTCAGCGAGACACTCAAAATGTTTTTTTTTTATGGAAAAAAGGCAAAAAAGTGGATAATACAGAGATTTGAACTGTGGAAGAGGAAAACCACAGTACTAGTTATCTGGCCTACACCAGACTCTTTTAAACAGATATATTTGTGTCTGAACAGTCAGCGAGACACTGAAAATGTTTTTTTTTTATGCAAAAATGTGGATTACACACAGATTTGAACCGTGGAAGAGGAAAACAACAGTTCTAGTTCTCTGGCCTACCCCAGAATCTTTTAAACAGAAATATTTGTGTCTGAACAGTCAGTGAGACACTCAAAACGTTTTTTCTTATGCAAAAAGGTGGACTACACCCAGATTTGATCCGTGGAAGAGGAAAACCACAGTTCTAGTTATCTGGCCTACTCCAGACTGTTTTAAACAGATATATTTGTGTCTGAACAGTCAGCGAGACGCTCAAAATGTTTTTTTTATGTAAAAAGGTGGATTACACCCAGATTTGTACCGTGAAAGAGGAAAACCACAGTTCTAATTATCTGGCCTACATCAGAATCTTTTAAACTGATATATTTGTGTCTGAACAGTCAGCGAAATACTCAAAATGTTTTTTTTTATGCAAAAAGGTGGATTACACCCAGATTTGAACCGTGGAAGAGGAAAACCACAGTTCTAGTTATCTGGCCTACACCAGACTCTTTTAAACAGATATATTTGTGTCTGAACAGTCAGCGAGACACTCAAAATGTATTTTTTATTGAAAAAATGCAAAAAAGTGGATAATACAGAGATTTTAACCGTGGAAGAGGAAAACCACAGTTCTAGTTGTATGGCATAAACCAGACTATTTTAAACAGATATATTTTTGTCTGAACAGTCAGCGAGACACTGAAAATGTTTTTTTTATTGAAAAAAGGCAAAAAAGTGGTTAATACAGAGATTTTAACCGTGGAAGAGGAAAACCACAATTCTAGTTATCTGGCCTACACCAGACTCTTTTAAACGAATATATTTGTGTCTGAACAGTTAGCGAGACACTCAAAATTTTTTTTTTGTGCAAAAAGGTGGATTGCACCCAGATTTGAACCGTGAAAGAGGAAAACCACAGTTCTAGCTATCTGGCCTACACCAGACTTTTTTAAACAGATATATTTGTGTCTGAACAGTAAGCGACACTCTCAAAATGTTTTTTTTTATTGAAAAAAGGCAAAAAAGTGGATAATACAGAGATTTGAACCGTGGAACTGCAAAACCACAGTTCTAGTTATCTGGCCTACACCAGACTTTTTTAAACAGATATATTTGTGTCTCAACAGTCAGCGAGACACTCAAAATGTTTTATTTTATTGAAAAAAGGCAAAAAAGTGGATAATAGAGAGATTTGAACTGTGGAAGAGGAAAACTACAGTTCTAGTTATCTGGCCTACAGCAGACTCTTTTAAACAGATATATTTGTGTCTGAACAGTCAGCAAGACACTGAAAATGTTTTTTTTTTATGCAAAAAGGTGGATTACACCCAGATTTGAACCGTGGAAGAGGAAAACCACAGTTCTAATTATCTGGCCTACATCAGAATCTTTTAAACTGATATATTTGTGTCTGAACAGTCAGCGAGACACTCAAAATGTTTTTTTTTATTGAAAAAAGGCAAAAAAGTGGATAATGCAGAAATTTGAACCGTGGTACTGCACAACCACAGTTCTAGTTATCTCGCCTACACCAGACTCTTTTAAACAGATATATTTGTGTCTGAACAGTCAGCGAAACACTCAAAATGTTTTTTTTTATGCAAAAAGGTGGATTACACCCTGATTTGAACCATGGAAGAGGAAAACCACAGTTCTAGTTATCTGGCCTACACTAGAATCTTTTAAAAAGATATATTTGTGTCTGAACAGTCAGCGAGACACTCAAAATGTATTTTTTATTGAAAAAATGCAAAAAAGTGGATAATACAGAGATTTGAACCATGGAAGAGGAAAACCACAGTTCTAGTTATATGGCATAAACCAGACTATTTTAAACAGATATATTTGTGTCTGAACAGTCAGCGAGACACTCTCAAAATGTTTTTCTTTATTGAAAAAAGGAAAAAAAGTGGATAATACAGAGATTTGAACCGTGGAACTGCAAAACCACAGTTCTAGTTATCTGGCCTACACCGGACTTTTTTAAACAGATATATTTGTGTCTGAACAGTCAGTGAGACACTCAAAATGTTTTTTTTTATGCAAAAAGGTGGATTACACCCAGATTTGAACCGTGGAAGAGGAAAACCACAGTTCTAGTTATCTGGCCTACATCAGACTCTTTTAAACAGATATATTTGTGTCTGAACAGTCAGCGAGACACTCAAAATGTATTTTTTATTGAAAAAATGCAAAAAAGTGGATAATACAGAGATTTTAACCGTGGAAGAGGAAAACCACAGTTCTAGTTGTATGGCATAAACCAGACTATTTTAAACAGATATATTTTTGTCTGAACAGTCAGCGAGACACTGAAAATGTTTTTTTTATTGAAAAAAGGCAAAAAAGTGGTTAATACAGAGATTTTAACCGTGGAAGAGGAAAACCACAATTCTAGTTATCTGGCCTACACCAGACTCTTTTAAACGGATATATTTGTGTCTGAACAGTCAGCGAGACACTCAAAATTTTTTTTTTGTGCAAAAAGGTGGATTACACCCAGATTTGAACCGTGGAAGAGGAAAACCACAGTTCTAGCTATCTGGCCTACACCAGACTTTTTTAAACAGATATATTTGTGTCTGAACAGTAAGCGACACTCTCAAAATGTTTTATTTTATTGAAAAAAGGCAAAAAAGTGGATAATAGAGAGATTTGAACCGTGGAAGAGGAAAACCACAGTTCTAGTTATCTGGCCTACACCAGAGTATTTTAAACAGATATATTTGTGTCTGAACAGTCAGCGAGACACTCAAAATGTTTTTTTTTTATGGAAAAAAGGCAAAAAAGTGGATAATACAGAGATTTGAACTGTGGAAGAGGAAAACCACAGTACTAGTTATCTGGCCTACACCAGACTCTTTTAAACAGATATATTTGTGTCTGAACAGTCAGCGAGACACTGAAAATGTTTTTTTTTTATGCAAAAATGTGGATTACACGCAGATTTGAACCATGGAAGAGGAAAACAACAGTTCTAGTTCTCTGGCCTACACCAGAATCTTTTAAACAGATATATTTGTGTCTGAACAGTCAGCGAGACGCTCAAAATGTTTTTTTTATGCAAAAAGGTGGATTACACCCAGATTTGTACCGTGAAAGAGGAAAACCACAATTCTAATTATCTGGCCTACATCAGTATCTTTTAAACTGATATATTTGTGTCTGAACAGTCAGAGAGACACTCAAAATGTTTTTTTTTATTGAAAAAAGGCAAAAAAGTGGATCATACAGACATTTGAACCGTGGAACTGCACAACCACAGTTCTAGTTATCTGGCCTACACCAGACTCTTTTAAACAGATATATTTGTGTCTGAACAGTCAGCGAAACACTTAAAATGTTTTTTTTTATGCAAAAAGGTGGATTACACCCTGATTTGTACCATGGAAGAGGAAAACCACAGTTCTAGTTATCTGGCCTACACTAGAATCTTTTAAAAAGATATATTTGTGTCTGAACAGTCAGCGAGACACTCAAAATGTATTTTTTATTGAAAAAATGCAAAAAAGTGGATAATACAGAGATTTGAACCATGGAAGAGGAAAACCACAGTTCTAGTTATATGGCATAAACCAGACTATTTTAAACAGATATATTTGTGTCTGAACAGTCAGCGAGACACTCTCAAAATGTTTTTCTTTATTGAAAAAAGGCAAAAAAGTGGATAATACAGAGATTTGAACCGTGGAACTGCAAAACCACAGTTCTAGTTATCTGGCCTACACCAGACTTTTTAAACAGATATATATGTGTCTGAACAGTCAGTGAGACACTCAAAATGTTTTTTTTTATGCAAAAAGGTGGATTACACCCAGATTTGAACCGTGGAAGAGGAAAACCACAGTTCTAGTTATCTGGCCTACACCAGACTCTTTTAAACAGATATATTTGTGTCTGAACAGTCAGCGAGACACTCAAAATGTATTTTTTATTGAAAAAATGCAAAAAAGTGGATAATACAGAGATTTAAACCATGGAAGAGGAAAACCACATTTCTATTTCTATGGCACAAACCAGACTATTTTAAACAGATATATTTTTGTCTGAACAGTCAGCGAGACACTGAAAATGTTTTTTTTATTGAAAAAAGGCAAAAAAGTGGTTAATACAGATATTTTAACCGTGGAAGAGGAAAACCACAGTTCTAGTTATCTGGCCTACACCAGACTCTTTTAAACAGATATATTTGTGTCTGAACAGTAAGAGAGACACCATTACTGTTTTTTTTATGGAAAAAATGCGAAAAGCAGGATAATATTGATAATACAGAGATTTGAACCATGGAACTGCAAAACCACAGCTCTATTTCTCTGGCCTACACCAGACCCTTTTAAACAGATATATTTGTGTCTGAACAGTCAGGGAGACACTATTACTGTTTTTTTTACGGAAAAAATGCCAAAAGCAGGATAATGCAGAGATTTGAACTGTGGCACTGCAAAACCACAGTTCTAGTTCTCTGGGCCACACCAGACTCTTTTAAACAGATATGGTTGTGTCTGAACAGTCAGGGAGACACTACTACTGTTTTTTTTATGGAAAAAATACCAAAAGCAGGATAATACAGAGATTTGAAGCGTGCAACAGCAAAACCACAGTCCTAGTTCTCTGGCCTACACCAGACACTTTTAAACAGATATATTTGTGTCTGAACAGTCAGGGAGACACTATCACTGATTTTTTTTTAAGGAAAAAATGCCAAAAGTAGGATAATACAGAGATTTGAAGCATGGAACTACAAAACCACAGTTCTATTTCTCTGGCCTACACCAGACTCTTTTAAACAGATATATTTGTGTCTGAACAGTCAGCGAGACACTCAAAATGTTTTTTTTATTGAAAAAAAGGCAAAAAAGTGGATAACACCGAGATTTGAACCGTGGAAGAGGAAAACCACAGTTCTAGTTATCTGGCCTACACCAGACTCTTTTAAACAGATATATCTGTGTCTGAAGAGTCAGTGAGACACTCAAAATGTTTTTTTTTATGCAAAAAGGTGGATTACACCCAGATTTGAACCGTGGAAGAGTAAAACCACAGTTTTAGTTATCTGGCCTACACCAGAATCTTTTAAACAAATATATTTGTGTTTGAACAGTCAGCGAGAAACTCAACATGTTTTTTTATATTGAAAAAATGCAAAAAAGTGGATAATACAGAGATTTGAGCCCTGGAAGAGGAAAACCACAGTTCTAGTTATCTGGCCTACACCAGAATCTTTTAAACAGATATATTTGTGTCTGAACAGTCAGCGAGACGCTCAAAATGTTATTTTTTATTGAAAAAAGGCAAAAAAGTGGATAATACAGAGATTTGAACCGTGGAAGTGCACAACCACAGTTCTAGTTATCTGGCCTACACCAGACTCTTTTAAACAGATATATTTGTGTCTGAACAGTCAGCGAAACACTCAAAATGGGTTTTTTTATGCAAAAAGGTGGATTACAACCAGATTTGAACCATGGAAGAGGAAAACCACAGTTCTAGTTATCTGGCCTACACTAGAATCTTTTAAACAGATATATTTGTGTCTGAACAGTCAGCGAGACACTCAAAATGTTTTTTTTTTATTGAAAAAAGGCAAAAAAGTGGATAATACAGAGATTTGAACCATGGAACTGCAAAACCACAGTTCTAGTTATCTGGCCTACACCAGACGCTTTTAAACAGATATATCTGTGTCTGAACAGTCAGCGAAACACTCAAAATGTTTTTTTTTTATTGAAAAAAGGCAAAAAAGTGGATAATACAGAGATTTGAACCATGGAAGTGCACAACCACAGTTATAGTTATCTGGCCTACACCAGACGCTTTTAAACAGATATATTTGTGTCTGAACAGTCAGCGAGACACTCAAAATGTATTTTTTATTGAAAAAATGCAAAAAAGTGGATAATACAGAGATTTGAACCATGGAAGAGGAAAACCACAGTTCTAGTTATGTGGCATAAACCAGACTATTTTAAACAGATATATTTGTGTCTGAACAGTCAGCGAGACACTGAAAATGTTTTTTTTATTGAAAAAAGGCAAAAAAGTGGTTAATACAGATATTTTAACTGTGGAAGAGAAAAACCACAGTTCTAGTTATCTGGCCTACACCAGACGCTTTTAAACAGATATATCTGTGTCTGAACAGTCAGCGAAACACTCAAAATGTTTTTTTTTATGCAAAAAGGTGGATTACAACCAGATTTGAGCCATGGAAGAGGAAAACCACAGTTCTAGTTATCTGGCCTACACTAGAATCTTTTAAACAGATATATTTGTGTCTGAACAGTCAGCGAGACACTCAAAATGTATTTTCTATTGAAAAAATGCAAAAAAGTGGATAATACAGAGATTTGAACCATGGAAGAGGAAAACCACAGTTCTAGTTATATGGCATAAACCAGACTATTTTAAACAGATATATTTGTGTCTGAACAGTCAGCGAGACACTGAAAATGTTTTTTTTATTGAAAAAAGGCAAAAAAGTGGTTAATACAGAGATTTTAACTGTGGAAGAGGAAAACCACAGTTCTAGTTATCTGGCCTACACCAGACTCTTTTAAACAGATATATTTGTGTCTGAACAGTCAGCGAGACAATCAAAATTTTTTTTTTTTTTGTGCAAAAAGGTGGATTACACCCAGATTTGAACCGTGGAAGAGGAAAACCACAGTTCTAGTTATCTGGCCTACACTAGAATCTTTTAAACAGATATATTTGTGTCTGAACAGTCGGCGAGACACTCAAAATGTATTTTTTATTGAAAAAATGCAAAAAAGTGGATAATACAGAGATTTGAACCATGGAAGAGGAAAACCACAGTTCTAGTTATATGGCATAAACCAGACTATTTTAAACAGATATATTTTTGTCTGAACAGTCAGCGAGACACTGAAAATGTTTTTTTTATTGAAAAAAGGCAAAAAAGTGGTTAATACAGAGATTTTAACCGTGGAAGAGGAAAACCACAGTTCTAGTTATCTGGCCTACACCAGACTCTTTTAAACAGATATATTTGTGTCTGAACAGTAAGGGAGACACCATTACTGTTTTTTTTACGGAAAAAATGCCAAAAGCAGGATAATATTGATAATACAGAGATTTGAACCATGGAACTGCAAAACCACAGCTCTATTTCTCTGGCCTACACCACACTCTTTTAAACAGATATATTTGTGTCTGAACAGTCAGGGAGACACTATTACTGTTTTTTTTTACGGAAAACATGCCAAAAGCAGGATAATGCAGAGATTTGAACTATGGCACTGCAAAACCACAGTTCTAGTTCTCTGGGCCACACCAGACTCTTTTAAACAGATATGGTTGTGTCTGAACAGTCAGGGAGACACTACTACTGTTTTTTTTTATGGAATAAATGCCAAAAGCAGGATAATACAGTGATTTGAACTGTGGAACTGCAAAACCACAGTTCTATTTCTCTGGCCTACACCAAACTCTTTTAAACAGATATATTTGTGTCTGAACAGTCAGGGAGGCACTATTACTGTTTTTTTTTACAGAAAAAATGCCAAAAGCACGATAATACAGAGATTTGAAGCGTGCAACAGCAAAACCACAGTCCTAGTTCTCTGGCCTACACCAGACTCTTTTAAACAGATATATTTGTGTCTGAACAGTCAGTGAGACACTATTACTGATTTTTTTTAAGGAAAAATGTCAAAAGTAGGATAATACAGAGATTTGAAGCGTGGAACTACAAAACCACAGTTCAATTTCTCCGGCCTACACCAGAATCTTTTAAACAGATATATTTGTGTCTGAACAGTCAGCGAAACACTCAAAATGTTTTTTTTATGCAAAAAGGTGGATTACACCCTGATTTGAACCATGGAAAAGGAAAACCACAGTTCTAGTTATCTGGCCTACACTAGAATCTTTTAAAAAGATATATTTGTGTCTGAACAGTCAGCGAGACACTCAAAATGTATTTTTTTATTGAAAAAATGCAAAAAAGTGGATAATACAGAGATTTGAACCATGGAAGAGGAAAACCACAGTTCTAGTTATATGGCATAAACCAGACTATTTTAAACAGATATATTTGTGTCTGAACAGTCAGCGAGACACTCTCAAAATGTTTTTCTTTATTGAAAAAAGGAAAAAAAGTGGATAATACAGAGATTTGTACCGTGGAAGAGGAAAACCACAGTTCTAGTTATCTGGCCTACACCAGACTCTTTTAAACAGATATATTTGTGTCTGAACAGTCAGCGAGACACTGAAAATGTATTTTTTATTGAAAAAATGCAAAAAAGTGGATAATACAGAGATTTGAACCATGGAAGAGGAAAACCACAGTTCTAGTTGTATAGCATAAACCAGACTATTTTAAACAGATATATTTTTGTCTGAACAGTCAGCGAGACACTGCAAATGTTTTTTTTATTGAAAAAAGGCAAAAAAGTGGTTAATACAGAGATTTTAACCGTGGAAGAGGAAAACCACAATTCTAGTTATCTGGCCTACACCAGACTCTTTTAAACAGATATATTTGTGTCTGAACAGTCAGCGAGACACTCAAAATTTTTTTTTTGTGCAAAAAGGTGGATTACACCCAGATTTGAACCGTGGAAGAGGAAAACCACAGTTCTAGCTATCTGGCCTACACCAGACTTTTTTAAACAGATATATTTGTGTCTGAACAGTAAGCGACACTCTCAAAATGTTTTTTTTTATTGAAAAAAGGCAAAAAAGTGGATAATACAGAGATTTGAACCGTGGAACTGCAAAACCACAGTTCTAGTTATCTGGCCTACACCAGACTTTTTTAAACAGATATATTTGTGTCTCAACAGTCAGCGAGACACTCAAAATGTTTTATTTTATTGAAAAAAGGCAAAAAAGTGGATAATAGAGAGATTTGAACTGTGGAAGAGGAAAACTACAGTTCTAGTTATCTGGCCTACAGCAGACTCTTTTAAGCAGATATATTTGTGTCTAAACAGTCAGCGAGACACTGAAAATTTTTTTTTTTATGCAAAAAGGTGGATTACACAAAGATTTGAACCGTGGAAGAGGCAAACCACAGTTCTAGTTATCTGGCCTACACCAGAGTATTTTAAACAGATATATTTGTGTCTGAACAGTCAGCGAGACACTCAAAATGTTTTTTTTTTATGGAAAAAAGGCAAAAAAGTGGATAATACAGAGATTTGAACTGTGGAAGAGGAAAACCACAGTACTAGTTATCTGGCCTACACCAGACTCTTTTAAACAGATATATTTGTGTCTGAACAGTCAGCGAGACACTGAAAATGTTTTTTATTTATGCAAAAATGTGGATTACACGCAGATTTGAACCGTGGAAGAGGAAAACAACAGTTCTAGTTCTCTGGCCTACACCAGAATCTTTTAAACAGATATATTTGTGTCTGAACAGTCAGTGAGACACTCAAAACGTTTTTTCTTATGCAAAAAGGTGGACTACACCCAGATTTCATCCGTGGAAGAGGAAAACCACAGTTCTAGTTATCTGGCCTACTCCAGACTGTTTTAAACAGATATATTTGTGTCTGAACAGTCAGCGAGACGCTCAAAATGTTTTTTTTATGCAAAAAGGTGGATTACACCCAGATTTGTACCGTGAAAGAGGAAAACCACAGTTCTAATTATCTGGCCTACATCAGAATCTTTTAAACTGATATATTTGTGTCTGAACAGTCAGCGAGACACTCAAAATGGTTTTTTTTTAATTGAAAAAAGGCAAAAAAGTGGATAATGCAGAAATTTGAACCGTGGAACTGCACAACCACAGTTCTAGTTATCTGGCCTACACCAGACTCTTTTAAACAGATATATTTGTGTCTGAACAGTCAGCGAAACACTCAAAATGTTTTTTTTTATGCAAAAAGGTGGATTACACCCTGATTTGAACCATGGAAGAGGAAAACCACAGTTCTAGTTATATGGCATAAACCAGACTATTTTAAACAGATATATTTGTGTCTGAACAGTCAGCGAGACACTCTCAAAATGTTTTTCTTTATTGAAAAAAGGAAAAAAAGTGGATAATACAGAGATTTGTACCGTGGAAGAGGAAAACCACAGTTCTAGTTATCTGGCCTACACCAGACTCTTTTAAACAGATATATTTGTGTCTGAACAGTCAGCGAGACACTCAATATTTATTTTTTATTGAAAAAATGCAAAAAAGTGGATAATACAGAGATTTGAACCATGGAAGAGGAAAACCACAGTTCTAGTTGTATGGCATAAACCAGACTATTTTAAACAGATATATTTTTGTCTGAACAGTCAGCGAGACACTGAAAATGTTTTTTTTATTGAAAAAAGGCAAAAAAGTGGTTAATACAGAGATTTTAACCGTGGAAGAGGAAAACCACAATTCTAGTTATCTGGCCTACACCAGACTCTTTTAAACAGATATATTTGTGTCTGAACAGTCAGCGAGACACTCAAAATTTTTTTTTTGTGCAAAAAGGTGGATGACACCCAGATTTGAACCGTGGAAGAGGAAAACCACAGTTATAGCTATCTGGCCTACACCAGACTTTTTTAAACAGATATATTTGTGTCTGAACAGTAAGCGACACTCTCAAAATGTTTTTTTTATTGAAAAAAGGCAAAAAAGTGGATAATACAGAGATTTGAACCGTGGAACTGCAAAACCACAGTTCTAGTTATCTGGCCTACACCAGACTTTTTTAAACAGATATATTTGTGTCTGAACAGTCAGCGAGACACTCAAAATGTTTTATTTTATTGAAAAAAGGCAAAAAAGTGGATAATAGAGAGATTTGAACTGTGGAAGAGGAAAACTACAGTTCTAGTTATCTGGCCTACAGCAGACTCTTTTAAACAGATATATTTGTGTCTGAACAGTCAGCGAGACACTGAAAATGTTTTTTTCTTATGCAAAAAGGTGGACTACACCCAGATTTGATCCGTGGAAGAGGAAAACCACAGTTCTAGTTATCTGGCCTACTCCAGACTGTTTTAAACAGATATATTTGTGTCTGAACAGTCAGCGAGACGCTCAAAATGTTTTTTTTATGCAAAAAGGTGGATTACACCCAGATTTGTACCGTGAAAGAGGAAAACCACAATTCTAATTATCTGGCCTACATCAGAATCTTTTAAACTGATATATTTGTGTCTGAACAGTCAGAGAGACACTCAAAATTTTTATTTTATTGAAAAAAGGCAAAAAAGTGGATAATACAGAAATTTGAACCGTGGAACTGCACAACCACAGTTCTAGTTATCTGGCCTACACCAGACTCTTTTAAACAGATATATTTGTGTCTGAACAGTCAGCGAGACACTGAAAATGTTTTTTATTTATGCAAAAATGTGGATTACACGCAGATTTGAACCGTGGAAGAGGAAAACAACAGTTCTAGTTCTCTGGCCTACACCAGAATCTTTTAAACAGATATATTTGTGTCTGAACAGTCAGTGAGACACTCAAAACGTTTTTTCTTATGCAAAAAGGTGGACTACACCCAGATTTCATCCGTGGAAGAGGAAAACCACAGTTCTAGTTATCTGGCCTACTCCAGACTGTTTTAAACAGATATATTTGTGTCTGAACAGTCAGCGAGACGCTCAAAATGTTTTTTTTATGCAAAAAGGTGGATTACACCCAGATTTGTACCGTGAAAGAGGAAAACCACAGTTCTAATTATCTGGCCTACATCAGAATCTTTTAAACTGATATATTTGTGTCTGAACAGTCAGCGAGACACTCAAAATGTATTTTTTATTGAAAAAATGCAAAAAAGTGGATAATACAGAGATTTGAACCATGGAAGAGGAAAACCACAGTTCTAGTTATATGGCATAAACCAGACTATTTTAAACAGATATATTTGTGTCTGAACAGTCAGCGAGACACTCTCAAAATGTTTTTCTTTATTGAAAAAAGGCAAAAAAGTGGATAATACAGAGATTTGAACCGTGGAACTGCAAAACCACAGTTCTAGTTATCTGGCCTACAGCAGACTTTTTTAAACAGATATATATGTGTCTGAACAGTCAGTGAGACACTCAAAATGTTTTTTTTTATGCAAAAAGGTGGATTACACCCAGATTTGAACCGTGGAAGAGGAAAACCACAGTTCTAGTTATCTGGCCTACACCAGACTCTTTTAAACAGATATATTTGTGTCTGAACAGTCAGCGAGACACTCAAAATGTATTTTTTATTGAAAAAATGCAAAAAAGTGGATAATACAGAGATTTGAACCATGGAAGAGGAAAACCACAGTTCTAGTTGTATGGCATAAACCAGACTATTTTAAACAGATATATTTTTGTCTGAACAGTCAGCGAGACACTGAAAATGTTTTTTTTATTGAAAAAAGGCAAAAAAGTGGTTAATACAGAGATTTTAACCGTGGAAGAGGAAAACCACAGTTCTAGTTATATGGCCTACACCAGACTCTTTTAAACAGATATATTTGTGTCTGAACAGTAAGGGAGACACCATTACTGTTTTTTTTATGGAAAAAATGCCAAAAGCAGGATAATATTGATAATACAGAGATTTGAACCATGGAACTGCAAAACCACAGCTCTATTTCTCTGGCCTACACCAGACCCTTTTAAACAGATATATTTGTGTCTGAACAGTCAGGGAGACACTATTACTGTTTTTTTTACGGAAAAAATGCCAAAAGCAGGATAATGCAGAGATTTGAACTGTGGCACTGCAAAACCACAGTTCTAGTTCTCTGGGCCACACCAGACTCTTTTAAACAGATATGGTTGTGTCTGAACAGTCAGGGAGACACTACTACTGTTTTTTTTATGGAAAAAATGCCAAAAGCAGGATAATACAGTGATTTGAACTGGGGAACTGCAAAACCCCAGTTCTATTTCTCTGGCCTACACCAGACTCTTTTAAACAGATATATTTGTGTCTGAACAGTCAGGGAGACACTATTACTGTTTTTTTTACGGAAAAAATGCCAAAAGCAGGATAATACAGAGATTTGAAGCGTGCAACAGCAAAACCACAGTCCTAGTTCTCTGGCCTACACCAGACTCTTTTAAACAGATATATTTGTGTCTGAACAGTCAGGGAGACACTATCACTGATTTTTTTTTAAGGAAAAAATGCCAAAAGTAGGATAATACAGAGATTTGAAGCATGGAACTACAAAACCACAGTTCTATTTCTCTGGCCTACACCAGACTCTTTTAAACAGATATATTTGTGTCTGAACAGTCAGCGAGACACTCAAAATGTTTTTTTTATTGAAAAAAAGGCAAAAAAGTGGATAATACCGAGATTTGAACCGTGGAAGAGGAAAACCACAGTTCTAGTTATCTGGCCTACACCAGACTCTTTTAAACAGATATATCTGTGTCTGAAGAGTCAGTGAGACACTCAAAATGTTTTTTTTTATGCAAAAAGGTGGATTACACCCAGATTTGAACCGTGGAAGAGGAAAACCACAGTTTTAGTTATCTGGCCTACACCAGAATCTTTTAAACAAATATATTTGTGTTTGAGCAGTCAGCGAGAAACTCAACATGTTTTTTTATATTGAAAAAATGCAAAAAAGTGGATAATACAGAGATTTGAGCCCTGGAAGAGGAAAACCACAGTTCTAGTTATCTGGCCTACACCAGAATCTTTTAAACAGATATATTTGTGTCTGAACAGTCAGCGAGACGCTCAAAATGTTTTTTTTTATGCAAAAAGGTGGATTACACCCAGATTTGTACCGCGGAAGAGGAAAACCACAGTTCTAGTTATATGGCCCACACCAGAATCTTTGAATCTGATATATTTGTGTCTGAACAGTAAGCGACACTCTCAAAATGTTTTTTTTTATTGAAAAAAGGCAAAAAAGTGGATAATACAGAGATATGAACCGAGGAACTGCAAAACCACAGTTCTAGTTATCTGGCCTACACCAGACTTTTTTAAACAGATATATTTGTGTCTCAACAGTCAGCGAGACACTCAAAATGTTTTATTTTATTGAGAAAGGCAAAAAAGTGGATAATAGAGAGATTTGAACTGTGGAAGAGGAAAACTACAGTTCTAGTTATCTGGCCTACAGCAGACTCTTTTAAACAGATATATTTGTGTCTGAACAGTCAGCGAGACACTGAAAATGTTTTTTTTTTATGCAAAAAGGTGGATTACACCCAGATTTGAACCGTGGAAGAGGAAAACAACAGTTCTAGTTATCTGGCCTACACCAGAGTATTTTAAACAGATATATTTGTGTCTGAACAGTCAGCGAGACACTCAAAATGTTTTTTTTTATGCAAAAAGGTGGATTACACCCAGATTTGTACCGTGAAAGAGGAAAACCACAGTTCTAATTATCTGGCCTACATCAGAATCTTTTAAATTGATATATTTTTGTCTGAACAGTCAGCGAGACACTCAAAATGTTTTTTTTTATTGAAAAAATGCAAAAAAGTGGATAATACAGAAATTTGAACCGTGGAACTGCACAACCACAGTTCTAGTTATCTGGCCTACACCAGACTCTTTTAAACAGATATATTTGTGTCTGAACAGTCAACTAAACACTCAAAATGTTTTTTTTTTATGCAAAAAGGTGGATTACACCCTGATTTGAACCATGGAAGAGGAAAACCACAGTTCTAGTTATCTGGCCTACACTAGAATCTTTTAAATAGATATATTTGTGTCTGAACAGTCAGCGAGACACTCAAAATGTATTTTTTATTGAAAAAATGCAAAAAAGTGGATAATACAGAGATTTGAACCATGGAAGATGAAAACCACAGTTCTAGTTATATGGCATAAACCAGACTATTTTAAACAGATATATTTTTGTCTGAACAGTCAGCGAGACACTGAAAATGTTTTTTTTATTGAAAAAAGGCAAAAAAGTGGTTAATACAGAGATTTTAACCGTGGAAGAGGAAAACCACAGTTCTAGTTATCTGGCCTACACCAGACTCTTTTAAATAGATATATTTGTGTCTGAACAGTAAGGGAGACACCATTACTGTTTTTTTTACGGAAAAAATGCCAAAAGCAGGATAATATTGATAATACAGAGATTTGAACCATGGAACTGCAAAACCACAGCTCTATTTCTCTGGCCTACACCAGACCATTTAAACAGATATATTTGTGTCTGAACAGTCAGGGAGACACTATTACTGTTTTTTTACAGAAAAAATGCCAAAAGCAGGATAATGCAGAGATTTGAACTGTGGCACTGCAAAACCACAGTTCTAGTTCTCTGGGCCACACCAGACTCTTTTAAACAGATATGGTTGTGTCTGAACAGTCAGGGAGACACTACTACTGTTTTTTTTATGGAAAAAATGCCAAAAGCAGGATAATACAGTGATTTGAACTGTGGAACTGCAAAACCACAGTTCTATTTCTCTGGCCTACACCAGACTCTTTTAAACAGATATATTTGTGTCTGAACAGTCAGGGAGACACTATTACTGTTTTTTTTTACGGAAAAAATGCCAAAAGCAGAATAATACAGAGATTTGAAGCGTGCAACAGCAAAACCACAGTCCTAGTTCTCTGGCCTACACCAGACTCTTTTAAACAGATATATTTGTGTCTGAACAGTCAGGGACACACTATTACTGATTTTTTTTAAGGAATAAATGCCCAAAGTAGGATAATACAGAGATTTGAAGCATGGAACTACAAAACCACAGTTCTATTTCTCTGGCCTACACCAGACTCTTTTAAACAGATATATTTGTGTCTGAACAGTCAGCGAGACACTCAAAATGTTTTTTTTATTGAAAAAAAGGCAAAAAGTGGATAATACAGAGATTTGAACCATGGAAGAGGAAAACCACAGTTCTAGTTATCTGGCCTACACCAGACTCTTTTAAACAGATATATCTGTGTCTGAAGAGTCAGTGAGACACTCAAAATGTTTTTTTTTTTATGCAAAAAGGTGGATTACACCCAGATTTGAACCGTGGAAGAGGAAAACCACAGTTTTAGTTATCTGGCCTACACCAGAATCTTTTAAACAGATATATTTGTGTTTGAACATTCAGCGAGAAACTCAACATGTTTTTTTATATTGAAAAAATACAAACAAGTGGATAATACAGAGATTTGAGCCCTGGAAGAGGAAAACCACAGTTCTAGTTATCTGGCCTACACCAGAATCTTTTAAACAGATATATTTGTGTCTGAACAGTCAGCGAGACGCTCAAAATGTTTTTTTTTATTGAAAAAAGGCAAAAAAGTGGATAATACAGAGATTTAAACCGTGGAAGTGCACAACAACAGTTCTAGTTATCTGGCTTACACCAGACTCTTTTAAACAGATATATTTGTGTCTGAACAGTCAGAGAAACACTCAAAATGAGTTTTTTTTATGCAAAAAGGTGGATTACACCCAGATTTGAACTATGGCAGAAGAAAACCACAGTTCTAGTTATCTGGCCTACACTAGAATCTTTTAAACAGATATATTTGTGTCTGAACAGTCAGCGAGACACTCAAAATCTTTTTTTTTATTGAAAAAAGGCAAAAAAGAGGATAATACAGAGATTTGAACCATGGAACTGCAAAACCACAGTTCTAGTTATCTGGCCTACACCAGACGCTTTTAAACAGATATATCTGTGTCTGAACAGTCAGCGAAACACTCAAAATGTTTTTTTTTATGCAAAAAGGTGGATTACACCCAGATTTGAGCCATGGAAGAGGAAAATCACAGTTCTAGTTATCTGGCCTACACTACAATCTTTTAAACAGATATATTTGTGTCTGAACAGTCAGCAAGACACTCAAAATGTATTTTTTATTAAAAAAATGCAAAAAGTGGATAATACAGAGATTTGAACCATGGAAGAGGAAAACCACAGTTCTAGTTATATGGCATAAACCAGACTATTTTAAACAGATATATTTGTGTCTGAACAGTCAGCGAGACACTGAAAATGTTTTTTTATTGAAAAAAGGCAAAAAAGTGGTTAATACAGAGATTTTAACCGTGGAAGAGGAAAACCACAGTTCTAGTTATCTGGCCTACACCAGACTCTTTTAAACAGATATATTTGTGTCTGAACAGTAAGGGAGACACCATTACTGTTTTTTTTATGGAAAAAATGCCAAAAGCAGGATAATATTGATAATACAGAGATTTGAACCATGGAACTGCAAAACCACAGCTCTATTTCTCTGGCCTACACCAGACCCTTTTAAACAGATATATTTGTGTCTGAACAGTCAGGGAGACACTATTACTGTTTTTTTTACGGAAAAAATGCCAAAAGCAGGATAATGCAGAGATTTGAACTGTGGCACTGCAAAACCACAGTTCTAGTTCTCTGGGCCACACCAGACTCTTTTAAACAGATATGGTTGTGTCTGAACAGTCAGGGAGACACTACTACTGTTTTTTTTATGGAAAAAATGCCAAAAGCAGGATAATACAGTGATTTGAACTGGGGAACTGCAAAACCCCAGTTCTATTTCTCTGGCCTACACCAGACTCTTTTAAACAGATATATTTGTGTCTGAACAGTCAGGGAGACACTATTACTGTTTTTTTTACGGAAAAAATGCCAAAAGCAGGATAATACAGAGATTTGAAGCGTGCAACAGCAAAACCACAGTCCTAGTTCTCTGGCCTACACCAGACTCTTTTAAACAGATATATTTGTGTCTGAACAGTCAGGGAGACACTATCACTGATTTTTTTTTAAGGAAAAAATGCCAAAAGTAGGATAATACAGAGATTTGAAGCATGGAACTACAAAACCACAGTTCTATTTCTCTGGCCTACACCAGACTCTTTTAAACAGATATATTTGTGTCTGAACAGTCAGCGAGACACTCAAAATGTTTTTTTTATTGAAAAAAAGGCAAAAAGTGGATAATACAGAGATTTGAACCATGGAAGAGGAAAACCACAGTTCTAGTTATCTGGCCTACACCAGACTCTTTTAAACAGATATATCTGTGTCTGAAGAGTCAGTGAGACACTCAAAATGTTTTTTTTTTATGCAAAAAGGTGGATTACACCCAGATTTGAACCGTGGAAGAGGAAAACCACAGTTTTAGTTATCTGGCCTACACCAGAATCTTTTAAACAGATATATTTGTGTTTGAACAGTCAGCGAGAAACTCAACATGTTTTTTTATATTGAAAAAATGCAAACAAGTGGATAATACAGAGATTTGAGCCCTGGAAGAGGAAAACCACAGTTCTAGTTATCTGGCCTACACCAGAATCTTTTAAACAGATATATTTGTGTCTGAACAGTCAGCGAGACGCTCAAAATGTTTTTTTTTATGCAAAAAGATGGATTACACCCAGATTTGTACCGTGGAAGAGGAAAACCACAGTTCTAGTTATCTGGCCCACATCAGAATCTTTGAGTCTGATATATTTGTGTCTGAACAGTCAGCGAGACACTCAAAATGTTTTTTTTTATTGAAAAAAGGCAAAAAAGTGGATAATACAAAGATTTAAACCGTGGAAGTGCAAAACAACAGTTTTAGTTATCTGGCTTACACCAGACTCTTTTAAACAGATATATTTGTGTCTGAACAGTCAGAGAAACACTCAAAATGAGTTTTTTTTATGCAAAAAGGTGGATTACACCCAGATTTGAACCATGGCAGAAGAAAACCACAGTTCTAGTTATCTGGCCTACACTAGAATCTTTTAAACAGATATATTTGTGTCTGAACAGTCAGCGAGACACTCAAAATCTTTTTTTTTATTGAAAAAAGGCAAAAAAGAGGATAATACAGAGATTTGAACCATGGAACTGCAAAACCACAGTTCTAGTTATCTGGCCTACACCAGACGCTTTTAAACAGATATATCTGTGTCTGAACAGTCAGCGAAACACTCAAAATGTTTTTTTTTATGCAAAAAGGTGGATTACACCCAGATTTGAGCCATGGAAGAGGAAAATCACAGTTCTAGTTATCTGGCCTACACTACAATCTTTTAAACAGATATATTTGTGTCTGAACAGTCAGCAAGACACTCAAAATGTATTTTTTATTAAAAAAATGCAAAAAAGTGGATAATACAGAGATTTGAACCATGGAAGAGGAAAACCACAGTTCTAGTTATATGGCATAAACCAGACTATTTTAAACAGATATATTTGTGTCTGAACAGTCAGCGAGACACTGAAAATGTTTTTTTTATTGAAAAAAGGCAAAAAAGTGGTTAATACAGAGATTTTAACCGTGGAAGAGGAAAACCACAGTTCTAGTTATCTGGCCTACACCAGACTCTTTTAAACAGATATATTTGTGTCTGAACAGTAAGGGAGACACCATTACTGTTTTTTTTATGGAAAAAATGCCAAAAGCAGGATAATATTGATAATACAGAGATTTGAACCATGGAACTGCAAAACCACAGCTCTATTTCTCTGGCCTACACCAGACCCTTTTAAACAGATATATTTGTGTCTGAACAGTCAGGGAGACACTATTACTGTTTTTTTTACGGAAAAAATGCCAAAAGCAGGATAATGCAGAGATTTGAACTGTGGCACTGCAAAACCACAGTTCTAGTTCTCTGGGCCACACCAGACTCTTTTAAACAGATATGGTTGTGTCTGAACAGTCAGGGAGACACTACTACTGTTTTTTTTATGGAAAAAATGCCAAAAGCAGGATAATACAGTGATTTGAACTGGGGAACTGCAAAACCCCAGTTCTATTTCTCTGGCCTACACCAGACTCTTTTAAACAGATATATTTGTGTCTGAACAGTCAGGGAGACACTATTACTGTTTTTTTTACGGAAAAAATGCCAAAAGCAGGATAATACAGAGATTTGAAGCGTGCAACAGCAAAACCACAGTCCTAGTTCTCTGGCCTACACCAGACTCTTTTAAACAGATATATTTGTGTCTGAACAGTCAGGGAGACACTATCACTGATTTTTTTTTAAGGAAAAAATGCCAAAAGTAGGATAATACAGAGATTTGAAGCATGGAACTACAAAACCACTGTTCTATTTCTCTGGCCTACACCAGACTCTTTTAAACAGATATATTTGTGTCTGAACAGTCAGCGAGACACTCAAAATGTTTTTTTTATTGAAAAAAAGGCAAAAAGTGGATAATACAGAGATTTGAACCATGGAAGAGGAAAACCACAGTTCTAGTTATCTGGCCTACACCAGACTCTTTTAAACAGATATATCTGTGTCTGAAGAGTCAGTGAGACACTCAAAATGTTTTTTTTTTATGCAAAAAGGTGGATTACACCCAGATTTGAACCGTGGAAGAGGAAAACCACAGTTTTAGTTATCTGGCCTACACCAGAATCTTTTAAACAGATATATTTGTGTTTGAACAGTCAGCGAGAAACTCAACATGTTTTTTTATATTGAAAAAATGCAAACAAGTGGATAATACAGAGATTTGAGCCCTGGAAGAGGAAAACCACAGTTCTAGTTATCTGGCCTACACCAGAATCTTTTAAACAGATATATTTGTGTCTGAACAGTCAGCGAGACGCTCAAAATGTTTTTTTTTATGCAAAAAGATGGATTACACCCAGATTTGTACCGTGGAAGAGGAAAACCACAGTTCTAGTTATCTGGCCCACATCAGAATCTTTGAGTCTGATATATTTGTGTCTGAACAGTCAGCGAGACACTCAAAATGTTTTTTTTTATTGAAAAAAGGCAAAAAAGTGGATAATACAAAGATTTAAACCGTGGAAGTGCACAACAACAGTTCTAGTTATTTGGCTTACACCAGACTCTTTTAAACAGATATATTTGTGTCTGAACAGTCAGATAAACACTCAAAATGAGTTTTTTTTATGCAAAAAGGTGGATTACACCCAGATTTGAACCATGGCAGAAGAAAACCACAGTTCTAGTTATCTGGCCTACACTAGAATCTTTTAAACAGATATATTTGTGTCTGAACAGTCAGCGAGACACTCAAAATCTTTTTTTTTATTGAAAAAAGGCAAAAAAGAGGATAATACAGAGATTTGAACCATGGAACTGCAAAACCACAGTTCTAGTTATCTGGCCTACACCAGACGCTTTTAAACAGATATATCTGTGTCTGAACAGTCAGCGAAACACTCAAAATGTTTTTTTTTATGCAAAAAGGTGGATTACACCCAGATTTGAGCCATGGAAGAGGAAAATCACAGTTCTAGTTATCTGGCCTACACTACAATCTTTTAAACAGATATATTTGTGTCTGAACAGTCAGCAAGACACTCAAAATGTATTTTTTATTGAAAAAATGCAAAAAAGTGGATAATACAGAGATTTGAACCATGGAAGAGGAAAACCACAGTTCTAGTTATATGGCATAAACCAGACTATTTTAAACAGATATATTTGTGTCTGAACAGTCAGCGAGACACTGAAAATGTTTTTTTTATTGAAAAAAGGCAAAAAAGTGGTTAATACAGAGATTTTAACCGTGGAAGAGGAAAACCACAGTTCTAGTTATCTGGCCTACACCAGACTCTTTTAAACAGATATATTTGTGTCTGAACAGTAAGGGAGACACCATTACTGTTTTTTTTATGGAAAAAATGCCAAAAGCAGGATAATATTGATAATACAGAGATTTGAACCATGGAACTGCAAAACCACAGCTCTATTTCTCTGGCCTACACCAGACCCTTTTAAACAGATATATTTGTGTCTGAACAGTCAGGGAGACACTATTACTGTTTTTTTTACGGAAAAAATGCCAAAAGCAGGATAATGCAGAGATTTGAACTGTGGCACTGCAAAACCACAGTTCTAGTTCTCTGGGCCACACCAGACTCTTTTAAACAGATATGGTTGTGTCTGAACAGTCAGGGAGACACTACTACTGTTTTTTTTATGGAAAAAATGCCAAAAGCAGGATAATACAGTGATTTGAACTGGGGAACTGCAAAACCCCAGTTCTATTTCTCTGGCCTACACCAGACTCTTTTAAACAGATATATTTGTGTCTGAACAGTCAGGGAGACACTATTACTGTTTTTTTTACGGAAAAAATGCCAAAAGCAGGATAATACAGAGATTTGAAGCGTGCAACAGCAAAACCACAGTCCTAGTTCTCTGGCCTACACCAGACTCTTTTAAACAGATATATTTGTGTCTGAACAGTCAGGGAGACACTATCACTGATTTTTTTTTAAGGAAAAAATGCCAAAAGTAGGATAATACAGAGATTTGAAGCATGGAACTACAAAACCACAGTTCTATTTCTCTGGCCTACACCAGACTCTTTTAAACAGATATATTTGTGTCTGAACAGTCAGCGAGACACTCAAAATGTTTTTTTTATTGAAAAAAAGGCAAAAAAGTGGATAATACTGAGATTTGAACCGTGGAAGAGGAAAACCACAGTTCTAGTTATCTGGCCTACACCAGACTCTTTTAAACAGATATATCTGTGTCTGAAGAGTCAGTGAGACACTCAAAATGTTTTTTTTTATGCAAAAAGGTGGATTACATCCATATTTGAACCGTGGAAGAGGAAAACCACAGTTTTAGTTATCTGGCCTACACCAGAATCTTTTAAACAAATATATTTGTGTTTGAACAGTCAGCGAGAAACTCAACATGTTTTTTTATATTGAAAAAATGCAAAAAAGTGGATAATACAGAGATTTGAGCCCTGGAAGAGGAAAACCACAGTTCTAGTTATCTGGCCTACACCAGAATCTTTTAAACAGATATATTTGTATCTGAACAGTCAGCGAGACGCTCAAAATGTTTTTTTTATGCAAAAAGGTGGATTACACCCAGATTTGTACCGTGGAAGAGGAAAACCACAGTTCTAGTTATCTGGCCCACACCAGAATCTTTGAATCTGATATATTTGTGTCTGATCAGTCAGCGAGACACTCAAAATGTTTTTTTATTGAAAAAAGGCAAAAAAGTGGATAATACAGAGATTTAAACCGTGGAAGTCCTCAACAACAGTTCTAGTTATCTGGCCTACACCAGACTCTTTTAAACAGATATATTTGTGTCTGAACAGTCAGCGAAACACTCAAAATGGGTTTTTTTTATGCAAAAAGGTGGATTACACCCAGATTTGAACCATGGAAGAGGAAAACCACAGTTCTAATTATCTGGCCTACACTAGAATCTTTTAAACAGATATATTTGTGTCTGAACAGTCAGCGAGACACTCAAAATGTTTTTTTTTTATTGAAAAAAGGCAAAAAAGTGGATAATACAGAGATTTGAACCATGGAACTGCAAAACCACAGTTCTAGTTATCTGGCCTACACCAGACTCTTTTAAACAGATATATCTCTGTCTGAACAGTCAGCGAAACACTCAAAATGGTATTTTTTATGCAAAAAGGTGGATTACACCCAGATTTGAGCCATGGAAGAGGAAACCACAGTTCTAGTTATCTGGCCTACACTAGAATCTTTTAAACAGATATATTTGTGTCTGAACAGTCAGCGAGACACTCAAAATGTATTTTTTATTGAAAAAATGCAAAAAAGTGGATAATACAGAGATTTGAACCATGGAAGAGGAAAACCACAGTTCTAGTTATATGGCATAAACCAGACTATTTTAAACAGATATATTTGTGTCTGAACAGTCAGCGAGACACTGAAAATGTTTTTTTTATTGAAAAAAGGCAAAAAAGTGGTTAATACAGAGATTTTAACCGTGGAAGAGGAAAACCACAATTCTAGTTATGTGGCCTACACCAGACTCTTTTAAACAGATATATTTGTGTCTGAACAGTCAGCGAGACACTCAAAAAATTTTTTTTGTGCAAAAAGGTGGACTACTCCCAGATTTGAACCGTGGAAGAGGAAAACCACAGTTCTAGCTATATGGCCTACACCAGACTTTTTTAAACAGATATATTTGTGTCTGAACAGTAAGCGACACTCTCAAAATGTTTTTTTTTATTGAAAAAAGGCAAAAAAGTGGATAATACAGAGATTTGAACCGTGGAACTGCAAAACCACAGTTCTAGTTATCTGGCCTACACCAGACTTTTTTAAACAGATATATTTGTGTCTCAACAGTCAGCGAGACACTCAAAATGTTTTATTTTATTGAGAAAGGCAAAAAAGTGGATAATAGAGAGATTTGAACTGTGGAAGAGGAAAACTACAGTTCTAGTTATCTGGCCTACAGCAGACTCTTTTAAACAGATATATTTGTGTCTGAACAGTCAGCGAGACACTGAAAATGTTTTTTTTTATGCAAAAAGGTGGATTACACCCAGATTTGAACCGTGGAAGAGGAAAACCACAGTTCTAGTTATCTGGCCTACACCAGAGTATTTTAAACAGATATATTTGTGTCTGAACAGTCAGCGAGACACTCAAAATGTTTTTTTTATGCAAAAAGGTGGATTACACCCAGATTTGTACCGTGAAAGAGGAAAACCACAGTTTTAATTATCTGGCCTACATCAGAATCTTTTAAATTGATATATTTGTGTCTGAACAGTCAGCGAGACACTCAAAATGTTTTTTTTTATTGAAAAAAGGCAAAAAAGTGGATATTACAGAAATTTGAACCGTGGAACTGCACAACCACAGTTCTAGTTATCTGGCCTACACCAGACTCTTTTAAACAGATATATTTGTGTCTGAACAGTCAGCGAGACACTCCAAATTTTTTTTTTTTTATGCAAAAATGTGGATTACACGCAGATTTGAACCGTGGAAGAGGAAAACAACAGTACTAGGTCTCTGGCCAACACCAGAATCTTTTAAACAGAAATATTTGTGTCTGAACAGTCAGTTACCCACTCAAAATGTTTTTTCTTATGCAAAATGGTGGACTACACCCAGATTTGATCCGTGGAAGAGGAAAACCACAGTTCTAGTTATCTGGCCTACACCAGACTCTTTTAAACAGATATATTTGTGTCTTAAGAGTCAGCGAGACACTCAAAATGTGTTTTTTTTTATGCAAAAAGGTGGATTACAACCAGATTTGAACCGCGGAAGAGGAAAACCACAGTTCTAGTTATCTGGCCTACACCAGAATATTTTAAACAGATGTATTTGTGTTTGAACAGTCAGCGAGATACTCAAAATGTCTTTTTATATTGAAAAAATACAAAAAAGTGGATAATACAGAGATTTGAGCCATGGAAGAGGAAAACCACAGTTCTAGTTATCTGGCCTACACCAGAATCTTTTAAACAGATATATTTGTGTCTGAACAGTCAGAAAGACGCTCAAAATGTTTTTTTTATGCAAAAAGGTGGATTACACCCAGATTTGAACCATGGAAGAGGAAAACCACAGTTCTAGTTATCTGGCATAGACAAGACTTTTTTAAACAGATATATTTGTGTCTGAACAGTCAGCGAGACACTCAAAATGTTTTTTTTTATTGAAAAAAGGCAAAAAAGTGGATAATGCAGAGATTTGAACCGTGAAACTGCAAAACCACAGTTCTAGTTATCTGGCCTACACCAGACTCTTTTAAACAGGTATATTTGTGTCTGAACAGTCAGCGAGACACTCAAAATGTTTTTTTTATGCAAAAAGGTGGATTACACCCAGATTTGAACCATGGAAGAGGAAAACCACGTTCTAGTTATCTGGCCTACACAAGACTTTTTTAAACAGATATATGTGTGTCTGAACAGTCAGCGAGACGCTCAAAATGTTTTTTTTTATTGAAAAAGGCAAAAAAGTGGATAACACAGAGATTTGAAGTGTGGAAGAGGAAAACCACTGTTCTAGTTATCTGGCCTACACCAGAATCTTTTAAACAGATATATTTGTGTCTGAACAGACAGCGAGACGCTCAAAATGATTTTTTTATTGAATAAATGCAAAAAAGTGGACAAGACAGATATTTGTGCCATGGAAGAGGAAAACCACAGTTCTAGTTATCTGGCGTACACCAGAGTCTTTTAAACAGATATATGTGTGTCTGAACAGTCAGCAAGACACTAAAAATGTTTTTTTATATTGAAAAAATGCAAAAAAGTGGATAATACAGAGATTTGAGCCATGGAAGAGGAAAACCACAGTTCTAGCTATCTGGCCTACACCAGAATCTTTTAAAAAGATATATTTGTGTCTGTACAGTCAGCGAGACGCTCAAAATGTTTTTTTTTTATGCAAAAAGGTGGATAATACAGAGATTTGAACCGAGGAAGAGGAAAACCACAGTTCTAGTTATCTGGCCTACACCAGAATCTTTTAAACAGATATATTTGTGTCTGAACAGTCAGCGAGACACTCAAAATGTTTTTTTTATTGAAAAAATGCAAAAAAGTGGATAAGACAGAGATTTGAGCCATGGAAGAGGAAAACCACAGTTCTATGATCTGGCCTACACCAGACTCTTTTATACCGGTACATTTGTGTCTGAACAGTCAGCGAGACACTCAAAATGTTTTTTTTTATTGAAAAACCGCAAAAAAGTGGATAATACAGAGATTTAAACCGTGGAACTGCAAAACCACTGTTCTAGTTATCTGGCCTACACCAGACTCTTTTAAACAGATATATTTGTGTCTGAACAGTCAGTGAGACACTGAAAAAAAATTTTTTATTGAAAAAAGGCAAAAAAGTGGATAATACAGAGATTTGAACCGCGGCAGAGGAAACCACAGTTCTAGTTATCTGGCCTACACCAGACTCTTTAAAACAGATATATTTGTGTCTGATCCGTCAGCCAGACACTCAAAATGTTGTTTTTTTTATGCAAAAAGGTGGATTATACCCAGATTTGAACGATGGAAGAGGAAAACCACAGTTCTAGTTATCTGGTCTACGCTAGAATCTTTTAAACAGATATATTTGTGTCTGAACAGTCAGCGAGACACTCAAAATGTTTTTTTTGTTGAAAAAATGCAAAAAAGTGGATAATACAGAGATTTGAACCATGAAAGAGAAAACCACAGTTATAGTTATGTGGCATACACCAGACTATTTTAAACAGATATATTTGTGTCTGAACAGTCAGCGAGACACTCAAAATGTTTTTTTTTTTTAAAAAAGGCAAAAAAGTGGATAATACAGATATTTTAACCGTGGAAGAGGAAAACCACAGTTCTAGTTATCTGGCCTACACCATACTCTTTTAAACAGAAATATTTGTGTCTGAACAGTCAGCGAGACACTCAAAATGTTTTGTTTTTATGCAAAAATGTGGATTACACCCAGATTTGAACCATGGAAGAGGAAAACCACAGTTCTAGTTATCTGGCCTACACTAGAATCTTTTAAACAGATATATTTGTGTCTGAACAGCCATCGAGACACTCAAAATGTTTTTTTTATTGAAAAAAGGCAAAAAAGTGGATAATACAGAGATTTGAACCATGGAAGAGGAAAACCACAGCTCTAGTTATATGGCATACACCAGACTATTTTAAACACATATATTTGTGTCTGAACAGTCAGCGAGACACTCAAAATGTTTTTTTTATTGAAAAAAGGCAAAAAAGTGGCTAATACAGAGATTTTAACCGTGGAAGAGGAAAACCACAGTTCCAGTTATCTGGCCTACACCAGACTCTTTTAAACAGATATATTTGTGTCTGAACAGTCAATGAGACACTCAAAATGTTTTTTTTATGCAAAAATGTGGATTACAGCCAGATTTGAACCGTGGAAGAGGAAAACCACAGTTCTAGTTATCTGGCCTACACCAGAATCTTTTAAACAGATATATTTGTGTCTGAACAGTCAGCGAGACACTCAAAATGTTTTTATTTGTTGAAAAAATGCAAAAAAGTGGATAATACAGAGATTTGAACCATGGAAGAGGAAAACCACAGTTCTAGTTATATGGCATACACCAGACTATTTTAAACAGATATATTTGTGTCTGAACAGTCAGCGAGACACTCAAAATTTATCTTTTTTGAAAAAAGGCAAAAAAGTGGATAATACAGAGATTTTAACCGTGGAAGAGGAAAACCTCAGTTCTAGTTACCTGGTCTACACCAGACTCTTTTAAACAGATATATTTGTGTCTGAAGAGTCAGCCAGGCACTGAAAATGTTTTTTTATTGAAAAAAGGCAAAAAAGTGGTTAATACAGAGATTTTAACCGTGGAAGAGGAAAACCACAGTTCTAGTTATCCGGCCTACACCAGACTCTTTTAAACAGATATATTTGTGTCTGAACAGTCAGCGAAACACTCAAAATGGTATTTTTTATGCAAAAAGGTGGATTACACCCAGATTTGAGCCATGGAAGAGGAAAACCACAGTTCTAGTTATCTGGCCTACACTAGAATCTTTTAAACAGATATATTTGTGTCTGAACAGTCAGCGAGACACTCAAAATGTATTTTTTATTGAAAAAATGCAAAAAAGTGGATAATACAGAGATTTGAACCATGGAAGAGGAAAACCACAGTTCTAGTTATATGGCATAAACCAGACTATTTTAAACAGATATATTTGTGTCTGAACAGTCAGCGAGACACTGAAAATGTTTTTTTTATTGAAAAAAGGCAAAAAAGTGGTTAATACAGAGATTTTAACCGTGGAAGAGGAAAACCACAATTCTAGTTATGTGGCCTACACCAGACTCTTTTAAACAGATATATTTGTGTCTGAACAGTCAGCGAGACACTCAAAAAATTTTTTTTGTGCAAAAAGGTGGACTACTCCCAGATTTGAACCGTGGAAGAGGAAAACCACAGTTCTAGCTATATGGCCTACACCAGACTTTTTTAAACAGATATATTTGTGTCTGAACAGTAAGCGACACTCTCAAAATGTTTTTTTTTATTGAAAAAAGGCAAAAAAGTGGATAATACAGAGATTTGAACCGTGGAACTGCAAAACCACAGTTCTAGTTATCTGGCCTACACCAGACTTTTTTAAACAGATATATTTGTGTCTCAACAGTCAGCGAGACACTCAAAATGTTTTATTTTATTGAGAAAGGCAAAAAAGTGGATAATAGAGAGATTTGAACTGTGGAAGAGGAAAACTACAGTTCTAGTTATCTGGCCTACAGCAGACTCTTTTAAACAGATATATTTGTGTCTGAACAGTCAGCGAGACACTGAAAATGTTTTTTTTTATGCAAAAAGGTGGATTACACCCAGATTTGAACCGTGGAAGAGGAAAACCACAGTTCTAGTTATCTGGCCTACACCAGAGTATTTTAAACAGATATATTTGTGTCTGAACAGTCAGCGAGACACTCAAAATGTTTTTTTTTATGCAAAAAGGTGGATTACACCCAGATTTGTACCGTGAAAGAGGAAAACCACAGTTTTAATTATCTGGCCTACATCAGAATCTTTTAAATTGATATATTTGTGTCTGAACAGTCAGCGAGACACTCAAAATGTTTCTTTTTATTGAAAAAAGGCAAAAAAGTGGATATTACAGAAATTTGAACCGTGGAACTGCACAACCACAGTTCTAGTTATCTGGCCTACACCAGACTCTTTTAAACAGATATATTTGTGTCTGAACAGTCAGCGAGACACTCCAAATTTTTTTTTTTTTATGCAAAAATGTGGATTACACGCAGATTTGAACCGTGGAAGAGGAAAACAACAGTACTAGGTCTCTGGCCAACACCAGAATCTTTTAAACAGAAATATTTGTGTCTGAACAGTCAGTTACCCACTCAAAATGTTTTTTCTTATGCAAAATGGTGGACTACACCCAGATTTGATCCGTGGAAGAGGAAAACCACAGTTCTAGTTATCTGGCCTACACCAGACTCTTTTAAACAGATATATTTGTGTCTGAAGAGTCAGCGAGACACTCAAAATGTTTTTTTTTTATGCAAAAAGGTGGATTACAACCAGATTTGAACCGCGGAAGAGGAAAACCACAGTTCTAGTTATCTGGCCTACACCAGAATATTTTAAACAGATGTATTTGTGTTTGAACAGTCAGCGAGATACTCAAAATGTCTTTTTATATTGAAAAAATACAAAAAAGTGGATAATACAGAGATTTGAGCCATGGAAGAGGAAAACCACAGTTCTAGTTATCTGGCCTACACCAGAATCTTTTAAACAGATATATTTGTGTCTGAACAGTCAGAAAGACGCTCAAAATGTTTTTTTTATGCAAAAAGGTGGATTACACCCAGATTTGAACCATGGAAGAGGAAAACCACAGTTCTAGTTATCTGGCATAGACAAGACTTTTTTAAACAGATATATTTGTGTCTGAACAGTCAGCGAGACACTCAAAATGTTTTTTTTTATTGAAAAAAGGCAAAAAAGTGGATAATGCAGAGATTTGAACCGTGAAACTGCAAAACCACAGTTCTAGTTATCTGGCCTACACCAGACTCTTTTAAACAGGTATATTTGTGTCTGAACAGTCAGCGAGACACTCAAAATGTTTTTTTTATGCAAAAAGGTGGATTACACCCAGATTTGAACCATGGAAGAGGAAAACCACGTTCTAGTTATCTGGCCTACACAAGACTTTTTTAAACAGATATATGTGTGTCTGAACAGTCAGCGAGACGCTCAAAATGTTTTTTTTTATTGAAAAAGGCAAAAAAGTGGATAACACAGAGATTTGAAGTGTGGAAGAGGAAAACCACTGTTCTAGTTATCTGGCCTACACCAGAATCTTTTAAACAGATATATTTGTGTCTGAACAGTCAGCGAGACGCTCAAAATGATTTTTTTATTGAATAAATGCAAAAAAGTGGACAAGACAGATATTTGTGCCATGGAAGAGGAAAACCACAGTTCTAGTTATCTGGTGTACACCAGAGTCTTTTAAACAGATATATGTGTGTCTGAACAGTCAGCAAGACACTAAAAATGTTTTTTTATATTGAAAAAATGCAAAAAAGTGGATAATACAGAGATTTGAGCCATGGAAGAGGAAAACCACAGTTCTAGTTATCTGGCCTACACCAGAATCTTTTAAAAAGATATATTTGTGTCTGTACAGTCAGCGAGACGCTCAAAATGTTTTTTTTTTATGCAAAAAGGTGGATAATACAGAGATTTGAACCGAGGAAGAGGAAAACCACAGTTCTAGTTATCTGGCCTACACCAGAATCTTTTAAACAGATATATTTGTGTCTGAACAGTCAGCGAGACACTCAAAATGTTTTTTTTATTGAAAAAATGCAAAAAAGTGGATAAGACAGAGATTTGAGCCATGGAAGAGGAAAACCACAGTTCTATGATCTGGCCTACACCAGACTCTTTTATACCGGTACATTTGTGTCTGAACAGTCAGCGAGACACTCAAAATGTTTTTTTTTATTGAAAAACCGCAAAAAAGTGGATAATACAGAGATTTAAACCGTGGAACTGCAAAACCACTGTTCTAGTTATCTGGCCTACACCAGACTCTTTTAAACAGATATATTTGTGTCTGAACAGTCAGTGAGACACTGAAAAAAATTTTTTTATTGAAAAAAGGCAAAAAAGTGGATAATACAGAGATTTGAACCGCGGCAGAGGAAACCACAGTTCTAGTTATCTGGCCTACACCAGACTCTTTAAAACAGATATATTTGTGTCTGATCCGTCAGCCAGACACTCAAAATGTTGTTTTTTTTATGCAAAAAGGTGGATTATACCCAGATTTGAACGATAGAAGAGGAAAACCACAGTTCTAGTTATCTGGTCTACGCTAGAATCTTTTAAACAGATATATTTGTGTCTGAACAGTCAGCGAGACACTCAAAATGTTTTTTTTGTTGAAAAAATGCAAAAAAGTGGATAATACAGAGATTTGAACCATGAAAGAGAAAACCACAGTTATAGTTATGTGGCATACACCAGACTATTTTAAACAGATATATTTGTGTCTGAACAGTCAGCGAGACACTCAAAATGTTTTTTTTTTTTAAAAAAGGCAAAAAAGTGGATAATACAGATATTTTAACCGTGGAAGAGGAAAACCACAGTTCTAGTTATCTGGCCTACACCATACTCTTTTAAACAGAAATATTTGTGTCTGAACAGTCAGCGAGACACTCAAAATGTTTTGTTTTTATGCAAAAATGTGGATTACACCCAGATTTGAACCATGGAAGAGGAAAACCACAGTTCTAGTTATCTGGCCTACACTAGAATCTTTTAAACAGATATATTTGTGTCTGAACAGTCATCGAGACACTCAAAATGTTTTTTTTATTGAAAAAAGGCAAAAAAGTGGATAATACAGAGATTTGAACCATGGAAGAGGAAAACCACAGCTCTAGTTATATGGCATACACCAGACTATTTTAAACACATATATTTGTGTCTGAACAGTCAGCGAGACACTCAAAATGTTTTTTTTATTGAAAAAAGGCAAAAAAGTGGCTAATACAGAGATTTTAACCGTGGAAGAGGAAAACCACAGTTCCAGTTATCTGGCCTACACTAGACTCTTTTAAACAGATATATTTGTGTCTGAACAGTCAATGAGACACTCAAAATGTTTTTTTTATGCAAAAAGGTGGATTACAGCCAGATTTGAACCGTGGAAGAGGAAAACCACAGTTCTAGTTATCTGGCCTACACCAGAATCTTTTAAACAGATATATTTGTGTCTGAACAGTCAGCGAGACACTCAAAATGTTTTTATTTGTTGAAAAAATGCAAAAAAGTGGATAATACAGAGATTTGAACCATGGAAGAGGAAAACCACAGTTCTAGTTATATGGCATACACCA
Organism: Phyllobates terribilis; assembly: GCF_046119375.1. NCBI lineage: Eukaryota > Metazoa > Chordata > Amphibia > Anura > Dendrobatidae > Phyllobates > Phyllobates terribilis. The sequence goes on from NW_027362767.1 coordinate 225,046,917, forward strand.
GACTATTTTAAACAGATATATTTGTGTCTGAACAGTCAGCGAGACACTCAAAATTTATCTTTTTTGAAAAAAGGCAAAAAAGTGGATAATACAGAGATTTTAACCGTGGAAGAGGAAAACCTCAGTTCTAGTTACCTGGTCTACACCAGACTCTTTTAAACAGATATATTTGTGTCTGAAGAGTCAGCCAGGCACTGAAAATGTTTTTTTATTGAAAAAAGGCAAAAAAGTGGTTAATACAGAGATTTTAACCGTGGAAGAGGAAAACCACAGTTCTAGTTATCTGGCCTACACCAGACTCTTTTAAACAGATATATTTGTGTCTGAACAGTCAGCGAGACACTCAAAATGTTGTTTTTTTATGCAAAAAACTTGGAATACACCCAGATTTGAACCATGGAAGTGGAAAACCACAGTTCTAGTTATCTGGCCTACACTAGAATCTTTTAAACAGATATATTTGTGTCTGAACAGTCAGCGAGACACTCAAAATGTTTTTATTTGTTGAAAAAATGCAAAAAAGTGGATAATACAGAGATTTGAACCATGGAAGAGGAAAACCACAGTTCTAGTTATATGGCATACACCAGACTATTTTAAACAGATATATTTGTGTCTGAACAGTCAGCGAGACACTCAAAATTTATTTTTTTTTAAAAAAGGCAAAAAAGTGGATAATACAGAGATTTTAACCGTGGAAGAGGAAAACCACAGTTCTAGTTATCTGGCCTATACCATACGCTTTTAAACAGATATATTTGTGTCTGAACAGTCAGCGAGACACTCAAAATGTTTTTTTTATTGAAAAAAGGCAAAAAAGTGGATAATACAGAGATTTGTACCGTGGAAGAGGAAAACCTCAGTTCTAGTTATCTGGTCTACACCAGACTCTTTTAAACAGATATATTTGTGTCTGAAGAGTCAGCCAGGCACTCAAAATGATTTTTTTTATAAAAAAAATGCAAAAAAGTGGATAATACAGAGATTTGAGCCATGGAAGAGGAAAACCACAGTTCTATTTATCTGGCCTACACCAGAATGTTTTAAACAGATATATTTGTGTCTGAACAGTCGGCGAGACGGTCAAAATGTTTTTTTTTTATGCAAAAAGGTGGATTACACCCAGATTTGAACCTTGGAAGAGGAAAACCACAGTTCTAGTTATCTGGCCTACACCAGACGTTTTTAAACATCTATATTTGTGTCTGAACAGTCAGCGAGACACTCAAAATGTTTTTTCTCATGCAAAAAGGTAGACTACACCCAGATTTGATCCGTGGAAGAGGAAAACCACAGTTCTAGCTATCTGGCCTACACCAGACTCTTTTAAACAGATATATTTGTGCCTGTAGAGTCAACGAAACACTCAAAATGTTTTTTTTTATGTAAAAAGGTAGATTACTCCGAGATTAGAACCGTGGAAGAGGAAAACCACCGTTCTAGTTATCTGGCCTACACCAGAATCTTTTCAGCAGATATATTTGTGATTGATCAGTCAGCGAGACACTCAAAATGTGTTTTTATATTGAAAAAATGGAAAAAAGTGGATAATACAGAGATTTGAGCCATGGAAGGGGAAAACCACAGTCCTAGTTATCTGGCCAACACCAGAATCTTTTAAACAGATATATTTGTGTCTGAACAGTCAGCGAGACGCTCAAAATGTCTTTTTTATGCAAAAAGGTTGATTACACCCAGATTCGAACCGTGGAAGAGGAAAACCACAGTTCTAGTTATCTGGCCTACACCAGACTTTTTTAAACAGATATATTTGTGTCTGAACAGTCAGCGAGACACTCAAAATGTTTTTTTTAATTGAAAAAAGGCAAGAAAGTGGATAATACAGAGATTTGAACCGTGGAATTGCAAAACCACAGCTCTAGCTATCTGGCCTACACCAGACTCTTTTAAACAGATAAATTTGTGCCTGTAGTGTCAGCGAGACACGCAAAATGTTTTTTTTTATGCAAAAAGGTGGATTACACCCAGATTTGAACCGTGGAAGAGGAAAACCACAGTTCTAGTTATCTGGCCTACACCAGAATCTTTTAAACAGATATATTTGTGTTTGAACAGTCAGCGAGACACTAAAAATGTTTTTTTATAGTGAAAAATTGCAAAAAAGTGGATAATACAGAGATTTGAGCCATGGAAGAGGAAAACCACAGTTCTAGTTATATGGCCTACACCAGACTCTTTTAAACAGATATATTTGTATCTGAACATTGAGTGAGACTCTCAAAATGTTTTTTTTTATTGAAAAAATGCAAAAAAGTGGATAATACAGAGATTTGAGCCATGGAAGAGGAAAAGCACAGTTCTAGTTTTCTGGCCTACACCAGAATCTTTTAAACAGATATATTTGTGTCTGAACAGTCAGCGAGACACTCAAAATGTTTTTTTTATGCAAAAAGGTGGATTACACCGAGATTTGAACCGTGAAAGAGGAAAACCACAGTTATAGTTATCTGGCCTACACCACACTTTTTTAAACAGATATATTTGTGTCTGAACAGTCAGTGAGACACTCAAAATGTTTTTTTTATGCAAAAAGGTGTATTACATCCCGATTTAAACCGTGGAAGAGGAAAACCACATTCTAGTTATCTGGCCTACACAAGCCTTTTTTAAACTGATATATTTGTGTCTGAACAGTCAGCGACACACTCAAAATGTTTTTTTTTATTGAAAAAAGGCAAAAAAGTGGATAATACAGAGATTTGAACCGTGGAACTGCAAAACCACATTTCTAGTTATCTGGCCTACACCAGACTCTTTTAAACAGATATATTTGTGTCTGAACAGTCAGCGAGACACTCAAAATGTTTTTTTTTTATGCAAAAAGGTGGATTACACCCAGATTTGATCCATGGCAGAAGAAAACCACAGTTCTAGTTATCTGGCCTACACTAGAATCTTTTAAACAGATATATTTGTGTCTGAACAGTCAGCGAGACACTCAAAATGTTTATTTTATTGAAAAAAGGGAAAAAAGTGGATAATACAGAAATTTGAGCCATGGAAGAGGAAAACCACAGTTCTAGTTATCTGGCCTACACCAGAATGTTTTAAACAGATATATTTGTGTCTGAACAGTCAGCGAGACACTCTAAATGTTTTTTTTATGCAAAAAGGTGGATTACACCCAGATTTGAACCGTGGAAGAGGAAAACCACAGTTCTAGTCATCTGGCCTACACCATACTCTTTTAAACAGATATATTTGTGTCTGAACAGTCAGCGAGACACTCAAAATGTTTTTTTTTTTATGAAAAAAGGTGGATTACACCGAGATTTGAACCGTGGAAGAGGAATACCACAGTTCTATTTATCTGGCCTACACCAGAATCTTTTAAACAGATATATTTGTGTCTGTACAGTCAGCGAGACGCTCAAAATGTTTTTTTTTATGCAAAAAGGTGGATTACACCCAGATTTGAACCGAGGAAGAGGAAAACCACAGTCCTAGTTATCTGGCCTACACCAGAATCTTTTAAACAGATATATTTGTGTCTGAACAGTCAGCGAGACACTCAAAATGTTTTTTTTATTGAAAAAAGGCAAAAAAGTGGATAATACAGAGATTTGAACCGTGGAACTGCAAAACCACTGTTCTAGTTATCTGGCCTACACCAGACTCTTTTAAACAGATATATTTGTGTCTGAACAGTCAGTGAAACACTCAAAATGTTTATTTTATTGAAAAAGGGGAAAAAAGTGGATAATACAGAGATTTGAGCCATGGAAGAGGAAAACCACAGTTCTAGTTATCTGGCCTACACCAGAATGTTTTAAATAGATATATTTGTGTCTGAACAGTCAGCGAGACGCTCTAAATGTTTTTTTTTATGCAAAAAGGTGGATTACACCCAGATTTGAACCGTGGAAGAGGAAAACCACAGTTCTAGTTATCTGGCCCACACCATACTCTTTTAAACAGATATATTTGTGTCTGAACAGTCAGCGAGACGCTCTAAATGTTTTTTTTATGCAAAAAGGTGGATTACACCCAGATTTGAACCGTGGAAGAGGAAAACCACAGTTCTAGTTATCTGGCCCACACCATACTCTTTTAAACAGATATATTTGTGTCTGAACAGTCAGCGAGACACTCAAAATGTTTTTTTTTTATACAAAAATGTGGATTACACCGAGATTTGAACCGTGGAAGAGGAAAACCACAGTTCTATTTATCTGGCCTACACCAGAATCTTTCAAACAGAAATATTTGTGTCTGAGCAGTCAGTGAGACACTCAAAATGTTTTTTCTTATGCAAAAAGGTGGACTACACCCAGATTTGATCCGTGGAAGAGGAAAACCACAGTTCTAGTTATCTGGCCTACACCAGACTCTTTTAAACAGATATATTTCTGCCTGTAGAGTCAGCGAGACACTCAAAATGTTTTTTTTATTGAAAAAAGGCAAAAAAGTGTATTATACAGAGATTTTAACCTTGGAAGAGGAAAACCACAGTTCTAGTTATCTGGCCTACACCAGACTCTTTTAAACAGATATATTTGTGTCTGAACAGTCAGCGACACACTTAAAATGTTTTTTTTTTTATGCAAAAAGGTTTTTTACACCCAGATTTGAACTTTGGATGAGGAAAACCACAGTTCTAGTTATCTGGCCTACCCAAGAATCTTTTAAACAGATGTATTTGTGTCTGAACAGTCAGCAAGACACTCAAAATGTTTTTTTTTATTGAAAAAAGGCAAAAAAGTGGATAATACAGAGATTTGAACCGTGGAAGAGGAAAATCATAGTTCTAGTTATCTGGCCTACACCAGACTCTTTTAAACAGATATATTTGTATCTGAACATTGAGTGAGACTCTCAAAATGTTTTTTTTTATTGAAAAAATGCAAAAAAGTGGATAATACAGAGATTTGAGCCATGGAAGAGGAAAAGCACAGTTCTAGTTTTCTGGCCTACACCAGAATCTTTTAAACAGATATATTTGTGTCTGAACAGTCAGCGAGACACTCAAAATGTTTTTTTTTTATGCAAAAAGGTGGATTACACCCAGATTTGATCCATGGCAGAAGAAAACCACAGTTCTAGTTATCTGGCCTACACTAGAATCTTTTAAACAGATATATTTGTGTCTGAACAGTCAGCGAGACACTCAAAATGTTTATTTTATTGAAAAAAGGGAAAAAAGTGGATAATACAGAAATTTGAGCCATGGAAGAGGAAAACCACAGTTCTAGTTATCTGGCCTACACCAGAATGTTTTAAACAGATATATTTGTGTCTGAACAGTCAGCGAGACACTCTAAATGTTTTTTTTATGCAAAAAGGTGGATTACACCCAGATTTGAACCGTGGAAGAGGAAAACCACAGTTCTAGTTATCTGGCCTACACCATACTCTTTTAAACAGATATATTTGTGTCTGAACAGTCAGCGAGACACTCAAAATGTTTTTTTTTTTATGCAAAAAGGTGGATTACACCGAGATTTGAACCGTGGAAGAGGAATACCACAGTTCTATTTATCTGGCCTACACCAGAATCTTTTAAACAGATATATTTGTGTCTGTACAGTCAGCGAGACGCTCAAAATGTTTTTTTTTATGCAAAAAGGTGGATTACACCCAGATTTGAACCGAGGAAGAGGAAAACCACAGTCCTAGTTATCTGGCCTACACCAGAATCTTTTAAACAGATATATTTGTGTCTGAACAGTCAGCGAGACACTCAAAATGTTTTTTTTATTGAAAAAAGGCAAAAAAGTGGATAATACAGAGATTTGAACCGTGGAACTGCAAAACCACTGTTCTAGTTATCTGGCCTACACCAGACTCTTTTAAACAGATATATTTGTGTCTGAACAGTCAGTGAAACACTCAAAATGTTTATTTTATTGAAAAAAGGGAAAAAAGTGGATAATACAGAGATTTGAGCCATGGAAGAGGAAAACCACAGTTCTAGTTATCTGGCCTACACCAGAATGTTTTAAATAGATATATTTGTGTCTGAACAGTCAGCGAGACGCTCTAAATGTTTTTATTTATGCAAAAAGGTGGATTACACCCAGATTTGAACCGTGGAAGAGGAAAACCACAGTTCTAGTTATCTGGCCCACACCATACTCTTTTAAACAGATATATTTGTGTCTGAACAGTCAGCGAGACGCTCTAAATGTTTTTTTTTATGCAAAAAGGTGGATTACACCCAGATTTGAACCGTGGAAGAGGAAAACCACAGTTCTAGTTATCTGGCCCACACCATACTCTTTTAAACAGATATATTTGTGTCTGAACAGTCAGCGAGACACTCAAAATGTTTTTTTTTTATACAAAAATGTGGATTACACCGAGATTTGAACCGTGGAAGAGGAAACCACAGTTCTATTTATCTGGCCTACACCAGAATCTTTCAAACAGAAATATTTGTGTCTGAGCAGTCAGTGAGACACTCAAAATGTTTTTTCTTATGCAAAAAGGTGGACTACACCCAGATTTGATCCGTGGAAGAGGAAAACCACAGTTCTAGTTATCTGGCCTACACCAGACTCTTTTAAACAGATATATTTCTGCCTGTAGAGTCAGCGAGACACTCAAAATGTTTTTTTTATTGAAAAAAGGCAAAAAAGTGTATTATACAGAGATTTTAACCTTGGAAGAGGAAAACCACAGTTCTAGTTATCTGGCCTACACCAGACTCTTTTAAACAGATATATTTGTGTCTGAACAGTCAGCGACACACTTAAAATGTTTTTTTTTTTATGCAAAAAGGTGGATTACACCCAGATTTGAACTTTGGATGAGGAAAACCACAGTTCTAGTTATCTGGCCTACCCAAGAATCTTTTAAACAGATGTATTTGTGTCTGAACAGTCAGCAAGACACTCAAAATGTTTTTTTTTATTGAAAAAAGGCAAAAAAGTGGATAATACAGAGATTTGAACCGTGGAAGAGGAAAATCATAGTTCTAGTTATCTGGCCTACACCAGACTCTTTTAAACAGATATATTTGTATCTGAACATTGAGTGAGACTCTCAAAATGTTTCTTTTTATTGAAAAAATGCAAAAAAGTGGATAATACAGAGATTTGAGCCATGGAAGAGGAAAAGCACAGTTCTAGTTTTCTGGCCTACACCAGAATCTTTTAAACAGATATATTTGTGTCTGAACAGTCAGCGAGACACTCAAAATGTTTTTTTTATGCAAAAAGGTGGATTACACCGAGATTTGAACCGTGAAAGAGGAAAACCACAGTTATAGTTATCTGGCCTACACCACACTTTTTTAAACAGATATATTTGTGTCTGAACAGTCAGTGAGACACTCAAAATGTTTTTTTTATGCAAAAAGGTGTATTACATCCCGATTTGAACCGTGGAAGAGGAAAACCACATTCTAGTTATCTGGCCTACACAAGCCTTTTTTAAACTGATATATTTGTGTCTGAACAGTCAGCGACACACTCAAAATGTTTTTTTTTATTGAAAAAAGGCAAAAAAGTGGATAATACAGAGATTTGAACCGTGGAACTGCAAAACCACATTTCTAGTTATCTGGCCTACACCAGACTCTTTTAAACAGATATATTTGTGTCTGAACAGTCAGCGAGACACTCAAAATGTTTTTTTTTTATGCAAAAAGGTGGATTACACCCAGATTTGATCCATGGCAGAAGAAAACCACAGTTCTAGTTATCTGGCCTACACTAGAATCTTTTAAACAGATATATTTGTGTCTGAACAGTCAGCGAGACACTCAAAATGTTTATTTTATTGAAAAAAGGGAAAAAAGTGGATAATACAGAAATTTGAGCCATGGAAGAGGAAAACCACAGTTCTATTTATCTGGCCTACACCAGAATGTTTTAAACAGATATATTTGTGTCTGAACAGTCAGCGAGACACTCTAAATGTTTTTTTTATGCAAAAAGGTGGATTACACCCAGATTTGAACCGTGGAAGAGGAAAACCACAGTTCTAGTCATCTGGCCTACACCATACTCTTTTAAACAGATATATTTGTGTCTGAACAGTCAGCGAGACACTCAAAATGTTTTTTTTTTATGCAAAAAGGTGGATTACACCGAGATTTGAACCGTGGAAGAGGAATACCACAGTTCTATTTATCTGGCCTACACCAGAATCTTTTAAACAGATATATTTGTGTCTGTACAGTCAGCGAGACGCTCAAAATGTTTTTTTTTATGCAAAAAGGTGGATTACACCCAGATTTGAACCGAGGAAGAGGAAAACCACAGTCCTAGTTATCTGGCCTACACCAGAATCTTTTAAACAGATATATTTGTGTCTGAACAGTCAGCGAGACACTCAAAATGTTTTTTTTATTGAAAAAAGGCAAAAAAGTGGATAATACAGAGATTTGAACCGTGGAACTGCAAAACCACTGTTCTAGTTATCTGGCCTACACCAGACTCTTTTAAACAGATATATTTGTGTCTGAACAGTCAGTGAAACACTCAAAATGTTTATTTTATTGAAAAAAGGGAAAAAAGTGGATAATACAGAGATTTGAGCCATGGAAGAGGAAAACCACAGTTCTAGTTATCTGGCCTACACCAGAATGTTTTAAATAGATATATTTGTGTCTGAACAGTCAGCGAGACGCTCTAAATGTTTTTATTTATGCAAAAAGGTGGATTACACCCAGATTTGAACCGTGGAAGAGGAAAACCACAGTTCTAGTTATCTGGCCCACACCATACTCTTTTAAACAGATATATTTGTGTCTGAACAGTCAGCGAGACGCTCTAAATGTTTTTTTTTATGCAAAAAGGTGGATTACACCCAGATTTGAACCGTGGAAGAGGAAAACCACAGTTCTAGTTATCTGGCCCACACCATACTCTTTTAAACAGATATATTTGTGTCTGAACAGTCAGCGAGACACTCAAAATGTTTTTTTTTTATACAAAAATGTGGATTACACCGAGATTTGAACCGTGGAAGAGGAAACCACAGTTCTATTTATCTGGCCTACACCAGAATCTTTCAAACAGAAATATTTGTGTCTGAGCAGTCAGTGAGACACTCAAAATGTTTTTTCTTATGCAAAAAGGTGGACTACACCCAGATTTGATCCGTGGAAGAGGAAAACCACAGTTCTAGTTATCTGGCCTACACCAGACTCTTTTAAACAGATATATTTCTGCCTGTAGAGTCAGCGAGACACTCAAAATGTTTTTTTTATTGAAAAAAGGCAAAAAAGTGTATTATACAGAGATTTTAACCTTGGAAGAGGAAAACCACAGTTCTAGTTATCTGGCCTACACCAGACTCTTTTAAACAGATATATTTGTGTCTGAACAGTCAGCGACACACTTAAAATGTTTTTTTTTTTATGCAAAAAGGTGGATTACACCCAGATTTGAACTTTGGATGAGGAAAACCACAGTTCTAGTTATCTGGCCTACCCAAGAATCTTTTAAACAGATGTATTTGTGTCTGAACAGTCAGCAAGACACTCAAAATGTTTTTTTTTATTGAAAAAAGGCAAAAAAGTGGATAATACAGAGATTTGAACCGTGGAAGAGGAAAATCATAGTTCTAGTTATCTGGCCTACACCAGACTCTTTTAAACAGATATATTTGTATCTGAACATTGAGTGAGACTCTCAAAATGTTTCTTTTTATTGAAAAAATGCAAAAAAGTGGATAATACAGAGATTTGAGCCATGGAAGAGGAAAAGCACAGTTCTAGTTTTCTGGCCTACACCAGAATCTTTTAAACAGATATATTTGTGTCTGAACAGTCAGCGAGACACTCAAAATGTTTTTTTTATGCAAAAAGGTGGATTACACCGAGATTTGAACCGTGAAAGAGGAAAACCACAGTTATAGTTATCTGGCCTACACCACACTTTTTTAAACAGATATATTTGTGTCTGAACAGTCAGTGAGACACTCAAAATGTTTTTTTTATGCAAAAAGGTGTATTACATCCCGATTTGAACCGTGGAAGAGGAAAACCACATTCTAGTTATCTGGCCTACACAAGCCTTTTTTAAACTGATATATTTGTGTCTGAACAGTCAGCGACACACTCAAAATGTTTTTTTTTATTGAAAAAAGGCAAAAAAGTGGATAATACAGAGATTTGAACCGTGGAACTGCAAAACCACATTTCTAGTTATCTGGCCTACACCAGACTCTTTTAAACAGATATATTTGTGTCTGAACAGTCAGCGAGACACTCAAAATGTTTTTTTTTTATGCAAAAAGGTGGATTACACCCAGATTTGATCCATGGCAGAAGAAAACCACAGTTCTAGTTATCTGGCCTACACTAGAATCTTTTAAACAGATATATTTGTGTCTGAACAGTCAGCGAGACACTCAAAATGTTTATTTTATTGAAAAAAGGGAAAAAAGTGGATAATACAGAAATTTGAGCCATGGAAGAGGAAAACCACAGTTCTATTTATCTGGCCTACACCAGAATGTTTTAAACAGATATATTTGTGTCTGAACAGTCAGCGAGACACTCTAAATGTTTTTTTTATGCAAAAAGGTGGATTACACCCAGATTTGAACCGTGGAAGAGGAAAACCACAGTTCTAGTCATCTGGCCTACACCATACTCTTTTAAACAGATATATTTGTGTCTGAACAGTCAGTGAGACACTCAAAATGTTTTTTTTTTATGCAAAAAGGTGGATTACACCGAGATTTGAACCGTGGAAGAGGAATACCACAGTTCTATTTATCTGGCCTACACCAGAATCTTTTAAACAGATATATTTGTGTCTGTACAGTCAGCGAGACGCTCAAAATGTTTTTTTTTATGCAAAAAGGTGGATTACACCCAGATTTGAACCGAGGAAGAGGAAAACCACAGTCCTAGTTATCTGGCCTACACCAGAATCTTTTAAACAGATATATTTGTGTCTGAACAGTCAGCGAGACACTCAAAATGTTTTTTTTATTGAAAAAAGGCAAAAAAGTGGATAATACAGAGATTTGAACCGTGGAACTGCAAAACCACTGTTCTAGTTATCTGGCCTACACCAGACTCTTTTAAACAGATATATTTGTGTCTGAACAGTCAGTGAAACACTCAAAATGTTTATTTTATTGAAAAAGGGGAAAAAAGTGGATAATACAGAGATTTGAGCCATGGAAGAGGAAAACCACAGTTCTAGTTATCTGGCCTACACCAGAATGTTTTAAATAGATATATTTGTGTCTGAACAGTCAGCGAGACGCTCTAAATGTTTTTTTTTATGCAAAAAGGTGGATTACACCCAGATTTGAACCGTGGAAGAGGAAAACCACAGTTCTAGTTATCTGGCCCACACCATACTCTTTTAAACAGATATATTTGTGTCTGAACAGTCAGCGAGACGCTCTAAATGTTTTTTTTTATGCAAAAAGGTGGATTACACCCAGATTTGAACCGTGGAAGAGGAAAACCACAGTTCTAGTTATCTGGCCCACACCATACTCTTTTAAACAGATATATTTGTGTCTGAACAGTCAGCGAGACACTCAAAATGTTTTTTTTTTATACAAAAATGTGGATTACACCGAGATTTGAACCGTGGAAGAGGAAAACCACAGTTCTATTTATCTGGCCTACACCAGAATCTTTCAAACAGAAATATTTGTGTCTGAGCAGTCAGCGAGACACTCAAAATGTTTTTTCTTATGCAAAAAGGTGGACTACACCGAGATTTGAACCGTGAAAGAGGAAAACCACAGTTCTAGTTATCTGGCCTACACCAGACTCTTTTAAACAGATATATTTCTGCCTGTAGAGTCAGCGAGACACTCAAAATGTTTTTTTTATTGAAAAAAGGCAAAAAAGTGTATTATACAGAGATTTTAACCTTGGAAGAGGAAAACCACAGTTCTAGTTATCTGGCCTACACCAGACTCTTTTAAACAGATATATTTGTGTCTGAACAGTCAGCGACACACTTAAAATGTTTTTTTTTTTATGCAAAAAGGTTTTTTACACCCAGATTTGAACTTTGGATGAGGAAAACCACAGTTCTAGTTATCTGGCCTACCCAAGAATCTTTTAAACAGATGTATTTGTGTCTGAACAGTCAGCAAGACACTCAAAATGTTTTTTTTTATTGAAAAAAGGCAAAAAAGTGGATAATACAGAGATTTGAACCGTGGAAGAGGAAAATCATAGTTCTAGTTATCTGGCCTACACCAGACTCTTTTAAACAGATATATTTGTATCTGAACATTGAGTGAGACTCTCAAAATGTTTCTTTTTATTGAAAAAATGCAAAAAAGTGGATAATACAGAGATTTGAGCCATGGAAGAGGAAAAGCACAGTTCTAGTTTTCTGGCCTACACCAGAATCTTTTAAACAGATATATTTGTGTCTGAACAGTCAGCGAGACACTCAAAATGTTTTTTTTATGCAAAAAGGTGGATTACACCGAGATTTGAACCGTGAAAGAGGAAAACCACAGTTATAGTTATCTGGCCTACACCACACTTTTTTAAACAGATATATTTGTGTCTGAACAGTCAGTGAGACACTCAAAATGTTTTTTTTATGCAAAAAGGTGTATTACATCCCGATTTGAACCGTGGAAGAGGAAAACCACATTCTAGTTATCTGGCCTACACAAGCCTTTTTTAAACTGATATATTTGTGTCTGAACAGTCAGCGACACACTCAAAATGTTTTTTTTTATTGAAAAAAGGCAAAAAAGTGGATAATACAGAGATTTGAACCGTGGAACTGCAAAACCACATTTCTAGTTATCTGGCCTACACCAGACTCTTTTAAACAGATATATTTGTGTCTGAACAGTCAGCGAGACACTCAAAATGTTTTTTTTTTATGCAAAAAGGTGGATTACACCCAGATTTGATCCATGGCAGAAGAAAACCACAGTTCTAGTTATCTGGCCTACACTAGAATCTTTTAAACAGATATATTTGTGTCTGAACAGTCAGCGAGACACTCAAAATGTTTATTTTATTGAAAAAAGGGAAAAAAGTGGATAATACAGAAATTTGAGCCATGGAAGAGGAAAACCACAGTTCTATTTATCTGGCCTACACCAGAATGTTTTAAACAGATATATTTGTGTCTGAACAGTCAGCGAGACACTCTAAATGTTTTTTTTATGCAAAAAGGTGGATTACACCCAGATTTGAACCGTGGAAGAGGAAAACCACAGTTCTAGTCATCTGGCCTACACCATACTCTTTTAAACAGATATATTTGTGTCTGAACAGTCAGCGAGACACTCAAAATGTTTTTTTTTTATGCAAAAAGGTGGATTACACCGAGATTTGAACCGTGGAAGAGGAATACCACAGTTCTATTTATCTGGCCTACACCAGAATCTTTTAAACAGATATATTTGTGTCTGTACAGTCAGCGAGACGCTCAAAATGTTTTTTTTTATGCAAAAAGGTGGATTACACCCAGATTTGAACCGAGGAAGAGGAAAACCACAGTCCTAGTTATCTGGCCTACACCAGAATCTTTTAAACAGATATATTTGTGTCTGAACAGTCAGCGAGACACTCAAAATGTTTTTTTTATTGAAAAAAGGCAAAAAAGTGGATAATACAGAGATTTGAACCGTGGAACTGCAAAACCACTGTTCTAGTTATCTGGCCTACACCAGACTCTTTTAAACAGATATATTTGTGTCTGAACAGTCAGTGAAACACTCAAAATGTTTATTTTATTGAAAAAGGGGAAAAAAGTGGATAATACAGAGATTTGAGCCATGGAAGAGGAAAACCACAGTTCTAGTTATCTGGCCTACACCAGAATGTTTTAAATAGATATATTTGTGTCTGAACAGTCAGCGAGACGCTCTAAATGTTTTTTTTTATGCAAAAAGGTGGATTACACCCAGATTTGAACCGTGGAAGAGGAAAACCACAGTTCTAGTTATCTGGCCCACACCATACTCTTTTAAACAGATATATTTGTGTCTGAACAGTCAGCGAGACGCTCTAAATGTTTTTTTTTATGCAAAAAGGTGGATTACACCCAGATTTGAACCGTGGAAGAGGAAAACCACAGTTCTAGTTATCTGGCCCACACCATACTCTTTTAAACAGATATATTTGTGTCTGAACAGTCAGCGAGACACTCAAAATGTTTTTTTTTTATACAAAAATGTGGATTACACCGAGATTTGAACCGTGGAAGAGGAAAACCACAGTTCTATTTATCTGGCCTACACCAGAATCTTTCAAACAGAAATATTTGTGTCTGAGCAGTCAGCGAGACACTCAAAATGTTTTTTCTTATGCAAAAAGGTGGACTACACCGAGATTTGAACCGTGAAAGAGGAAAACCACAGTTCTAGTTATCTGGCCTACACCAGACTCTTTTAAACAGATATATTTCTGCCTGTAGAGTCAGCGAGACACTCAAAATGTTTTTTTTATTGAAAAAAGGCAAAAAAGTGTATTATACAGAGATTTTAACCTTGGAAGAGGAAAACCACAGTTCTAGTTATCTGGCCTACACCAGACTCTTTTAAACAGATATATTTGTGTCTGAACAGTCAGCGACACACTTAAAATGTTTTTTTTTTTATGCAAAAAGGTTTTTTACACCCAGATTTGAACTTTGGATGAGGAAAACCACAGTTCTAGTTATCTGGCCTACCCAAGAATCTTTTAAACAGATGTATTTGTGTCTGAACAGTCAGCAAGACACTCAAAATGTTTTTTTTTATTGAAAAAAGGCAAAAAAGTGGATAATACAGAGATTTGAACCGTGGAAGAGGAAAATCATAGTTCTAGTTATCTGGCCTACACCAGACTCTTTTAAACAGATATATTTGTATCTGAACATTGAGTGAGACTCTCAAAATGTTTTTTTTTATTGAAAAAATGCAAAAAAGTGGATAATACAGAGATTTGAGCCATGGAAGAGGAAAAGCACAGTTCTAGTTTTCTGGCCTACACCAGAATCTTTTAAACAGATATATTTGTGTCTGAACAGTCAGCGAGACACTCAAAATGTTTTTTTTATGCAAAAAGGTGGATTACACCGAGATTTGAACCGTGAAAGAGGAAAACCACAGTTATAGTTATCTGGCCTACACCACACTTTTTTAAACAGACATATTTGTGTCTGAACAGTCAGTGAGACACTCAAAATGTTTTTTTTTATGCAAAAAGGTGTATTACATCCCGATTTGAACCGTGGAAGAGGAAAACCACATTCTAGTTATCTGGCCTACACAAGCCTTTTTTAAACTGATATATTTGTGTCTGAACAGTCAGCGACACACTCAAAATGTTTTTTTTTATTGAAAAAAGGCAAAAAAGTGGATAATACAGAGATTTGAGCCATGGAAGAGGAAAACCACAGTTCTAGTTATCTGGCCTACACCAGAATCTTTTAAACAGATATATTTGTGTCTGTACAGTCAGCGAGACGCTCAAAATGTTTTTTTTTATGCAAAAAGGTGGATTACACCCAGATTTGAACCGAGGAAGAGGAAAACCACAGTTCTAGTTATCTGGCCTACACCAGAATCTTTTAAACAGATATATTTGTGTCTGAACAGTCAGCGAGACACTCAAAATGTTTTTTTTTATTGAAAAAAGGCAAAAAAGTGGATAATACAGAGATTTGAACCGTGGAACTGCAAAACCACTGTTCTAGTTATCTGGCCTACACCAGACTCTTTTAAACAGATATATTTGTGTCTGAACAGTCAGCGAGACACTCAAAATGTTTTTTTTATGCAAAAAGGTGGATTACATCCCAATTTGAACCGTGGAAGAGGAAAACCACATTCTAGTTATCTGGCCTACACAAGCCTTTTTTAAACTGATATATTTGTGTCTGAACAGTCAGCGAGACACTCAAAATGTTTTTTTTATTGAAAAAAGGCAAAAAAGTGGATAATACAGAGATTTGAGCCATGGAAGAGGAAAACCACAGTTCTAGTTATCTGGCCTACACCAGAATCTTTTAAACAGATATATTTGTGTCTGAACAGTCAGCGAGACGCTCAAAATGATTTTTTTATTGAATAAATGCAAAAAAGTGGACAAGACAGATATTTGTGCCATGGAAGAGGAAAACCACAGTTCTAGTTATCTGGCGTACACCAGAATCTTTTAAACAGATATATGTGTGTCTGAACAGTCAGCGAGACGCTCAAAATGTTTTTTTTTATGCAAAAAGGTGGATTACACCCAGATTTGAACCGAGGAAGAGGAAAACCACAGATCTAGTTATCTGGCCTACACCAGAATCTTTTAAACAGATATATTTGTGTCTGAACAGTCAGCGAGACACTCAAAATGTTTTTTTTATTGAAAAAATGCAAAAAAGTGGATAAGACAGAGATTTGAGCAATGGAAGAGGAAAACCACAGTTCTATGATCTGGCCTACAGCAGACTCTTTTATACAGGTACATTTGTGTCTGAACAGTCAGCGAGACACTCAAAATGTTTTTTTTTATTGAAAAAAGGCAAAAAAGTGGATAATACAGAGATTTCAACTGTGGAACTGCAAAACCACTGTTCTAGTTATCTGGCCTACACCAGACTCTTTTAAACAGATATATTTGTGTCTGAACAGTCAGCGAGACACTCAAAATGTTTTTTTTGTTGAAAAAATGCAAAAAAGTGGATAATACAGATATTTTAACCGTGGAAGAGGAAAACCACAGTTCTAGTTATCTGGCCTACACCACACTCTTTTAAACAGACATATTTGTGTCTGAACAGTCAGCGAGACACTCAAAATGTTTTTTTTTATGCAAAAAGGTGGATTACACCCAGATTTGAACCGTGGAAGAGGAAAACCACAGTTCTAGTCATCTGGCCTACACCATACTCTTTTAAACAGATATATTTGTGTCTGAACAGTCAGCGAGACACTCAAAATGTTTTTTTTTTATGCAAAAAGGTGGATTACACCGAGATTTGAACCGTGGAAGAGGAATACCACAGTTCTATTTATCTGGCCTACACCAGAATCTTTTAAACAGATATATTTGTGTCTGTACAGTCAGCGAGACGCTCAAAATGTTTTTTTTTATGCAAAAAGGTGGATTACACCCAGATTTGAACCGAGGAAGAGGAAAACCACAGTCCTAGTTATCTGGCCTACACCAGAATCTTTTAAACAGATATATTTGTGTCTGAACAGTCAGCGAGACACTCAAAATGTTTTTTTTATTGAAAAAAGGCAAAAAAGTGGATAATACAGAGATTTGAACCGTGGAACTGCAAAACCACTGTTCTAGTTATCTGGCCTACACCAGACTCTTTTAAACAGATATATTTGTGTCTGAACAGTCAGTGAAACACTCAAAATGTTTATTTTATTGAAAAAGGGGAAAAAAGTGGATAATACAGAGATTTGAGCCATGGAAGAGGAAAACCACAGTTCTAGTTATCTGGCCTACACCAGAATGTTTTAAATAGATATATTTGTGTCTGAACAGTCAGCGAGACGCTCTAAATGTTTTTTTTTATGCAAAAAGGTGGATTACACCCAGATTTGAACCGTGGAAGAGGAAAACCACAGTTCTAGTTATCTGGCCCACACCATACTCTTTTAAACAGATATATTTGTGTCTGAACAGTCAGCGAGACGCTCTAAATGTTTTTTTTTATGCAAAAAGGTGGATTACACCCAGATTTGAACCGTGGAAGAGGAAAACCACAGTTCTAGTTATCTGGTCCACACCATACTCTTTTAAACAGATATATTTGTGTCTGAACAGTCAGCGAGACACTCAAAATGTTTTTTTTTTATACAAAAATGTGGATTACACCGAGATTTGAACCGTGGAAGAGGAAAACCACAGTTCTATTTATCTGGCCTACACCAGAATCTTTCAAACAGAAATATTTGTGTCTGAGCAGTCAGTGAGACACTCAAAATGTTTTTTCTTATGCAAAAAGGTGGACTACACCCAGATTTGATCCGTGGAAGAGGAAAACCACAGTTCTAGTTATCTGGCCTACACCAGACTCTTTTAAACAGATATATTTCTGCCTGTAGAGTCAGCGAGACACTCAAAATGTTTTTTTTATTGAAAAAAGGCAAAAAAGTGTATTATACAGAGATTTTAACCTTGGAAGAGGAAAACCACAGTTCTAGTTATCTGGCCTACACCAGACTCTTTTAAACAGATATATTTGTGTCTGAACAGTCAGCGACACACTTAAAATGTTTTTTTTTTTATGCAAAAAGGTGGATTACACCCAGATTTGAACTTTGGATGAGGAAAACCACAGTTCTAGTTATCTGGCCTACCCAAGAATCTTTTAAACAGATGTATTTGTGTCTGAACAGTCAGCAAGACACTCAAAATGTTTTTTTTTATTGAAAAAAGGCAAAAAAGTGGATAATACAGAGATTTGAACCGTGGAAGAGGAAAATCATAGTTCTAGTTATCTGGCCTACACCAGACTCTTTTAAACAGATATATTTGTATCTGAACATTGAGTGAGACTCTCAAAATGTTTTTTTTTATTGAAAAAATGCAAAAAAGTGGATAATACAGAGATTTGAGCCATGGAAGAGGAAAAGCACAGTTCTAGTTTTCTGGCCTACACCAGAATCTTTTAAACAGATATTTTTGTGTCTGAACAGTCAGCGAGACACTCAAAATGTTTTTTTTATGCAAAAAGGTGGATTACACCGAGATTTGAACCGTGAAAGAGGAAAACCACAGTTATAGTTATCTGGCCTACACCACACTTTTTTAAACAGATATATTTGTGTCTGAACAGTCAGTGAGACACTCAAAATGTTTTTTTTATGCAAAAAGGTGTATTACATCCCGATTTGAACCGTGGAAGAGGAAAACCACATTCTAGTTATCTGGCCTACACAAGCCTTTTTTAAACTGATATATTTGTGTCTGAACAGTCAGGGACACACTCAAAATGTTTTTTTTTATTGAAAAAAGGCAAAAAAGTGGATAATACAGAGATTTGAGCCATGGAAGAGGAAAACCACAGTTCTAGTTATCTGGCCTACACCAGAATCTTTTAAACAGATATATTTGTGTCTGTACAGTCAGCGAGACGCTCAAAATGTTTTTTTTTATGCAAAAAGGTGGATTACACCCAGATTTGAACCGAGGAAGAGGAAAACCACAGTTCTAGTTATCTGGCCTACACCAGAATCTTTTAAACAGATATATTTGTGTCTGAACAGTCAGCGAGACACTCAAAATGTTTTTTTTTATTGAAAAAAGGCAAAAAAGTGGATAATACAGAGATTTGAACCGTGGAACTGCAAAACCACTGTTCTAGTTATCTGGCCTACACCAGACTCTTTTAAACAGATATATTTGTGTCTGAACAGTCAGTGAGACACTCAAAATGTTTATTTTATTGAAAAAAGGCAAAAAAGTGGATAATACAGAGATTTGATCCGCGGCAGAGGAAACCACAGTTCTAGTTATCTGGCCTACACCAGACTCTTTTAAACAGATATATTTGTGTCTGAACAGTCAGCGAGACACTCAAAATGTTTTTTTTTTGCAAAAAGGTGGATTACACCGAGATTTGAACCTTGGAAGAGGAAAACCACAGTTATAGTTATCTGGCCTACACCACACTTTTTTAAACAGATATATTTGTGTCTGAACAGTCAGCGAGACACTCAAAATGTTTTTTTTATGCAAAAAGGTGGATTACATCCCAATTTGAACCGTGGAAGAGGAAAACCACATTCTAGTTATCTGGCCTACACAAGCCTTTTTTAAACTGATATATTTGTGTCTGAACAGTCAGCGAGACACTCAAAATGTTTTTTTTATTGAAAAAAGGCAAAAAAGTGGATAATACAGAGATTTGAGCCATGGAAGAGGAAAACCACAGTTCTAGTTATCTGGCCTACACCAGAATCTTTTAAACAGTTATATTTGTGTCTGAACAGTCAGCGAGACGCTCAAAATGATTTTTTTATTGAATAAATGCAAAAAAGTGGACAAGACAGATATTTGTGCCATGGAAGAGGAAAACCACAGTTCTAGTTATCTGGCGTACACCAGAATCTTTTAAACAGATATATGTGTGTCTGAACAGTCAGCGAGACGCTCAAAATGTTTTTTTTTATGCAAAAAGGTGGATTACACCCAGATTTGAACCGAGGAAGAGGAAAACCACAGATCTAGTTATCTGGCCTACACCAGAATCTTTTAAACAGATATATTTGTGTCTGAACAGTCAGCGAGACACTCAAAATGTTTTTTTTATTGAAAAAATGCAAAAAAGTGGATAAGACAGAGATTTGAGCAATGGAAGAGGAAAACCACAGTTCTATGATCTGGCCTACAGCAGACTCTTTTATACAGGTACATTTGTGTCTGAACAGTCAGCGAGACACTCAAAATGTTTTTTTTTATTGAAAAAAGGCAAAAAAGTGGATAATACAGAGATTTCAACTGTGGAACTGCAAAACCACTGTTCTAGTTATCTGGCCTACACCAGACTCTTTTAAACAGATATATTTGTGTCTGAACAGTCAGCGAGACACTCAAAATGTTTTTTTTGTTGAAAAAATGCAAAAAAGTGGATAATACAGATATTTTAACCGTGGAAGAGGAAAACCACAGTTCTAGTTATCTGGCCTACACCACACTCTTTTAAACAGACATATTTGTGTCTGAACAGTCAGCGAGACACTCAAAATGTTTTTTTTTCATGCAAAAAGGTGGATTACACCCAGATTTGAACCTTGGAAGAGGAAAACCACAGTTCTAGTTATTTGGCCTACACCAGAATCTTTTAAACAGACATATTTGTGACTGAACAGTCAGCTAGACACTCAAAATGTTTTGTTTTTATGCAAAAATGTGGATTACACCCAGATTTGAACCATGGAAGAGGAAAACCACAGTTCTAGTTATCTGGCCTACACTAGAATCTTTTAAACAGATATATTTGTGTCTGAACAGTCAGCGAGACACTCAAAATGTTTTTTTTATTGAAAAAATGCAAAAAAGTGGATAATACAGAGATTTGAACCATGGAAGAGGAAAACCACAGCTCTAGTTATATGGCATACACCAGACTATTTTAAACACATATATTTATGTCTGAACAGTCAGCGAGACACTCAAAATGTTGTTTTTATTGAAAAAAAGGCAAAAAAGTGGCTAATACAGAGATTTTAACCGTGGAAGAGGAAAACCACAGTTCCAGTTATCTGGCCTACACCAGACTCTTTTAAACAGATATATTTGTGTCTGAACAGTCAGCGAGACACTCAAAATGTTTTTTTATTGAAAAAAGGCAAAAAAGTGGATAATATAGAGATTTGAACCGTGCAACTGCAAAACCACTGTTCTAGTTATCTGGCCTACACCAGACTCTTTTAAACAGATATATTTGTGTCTAAACAGTCAGCGAGACACTCAAAATGTTTGTTTTTTATGCAAAAAGGTGGATTTCACCCAGATTTGAACAGTGGAAGAGGAAAACCACAGTTCTAGTTATCTGGCCTTCACCAGACTCTTTTAAACAGAAATATTTGTGTCTGAACAGTCAATGAGACACTCAAAATGTTTTTTTTATGCAAAAAGGTGGATTACACCCAGATTTGAACCGTGGAAGAGGAAAACCACGTTCTAGTTATCTGGCCTATACAAGCCTTTTTTAAACTGATATATTTGTGTCTGAACAGTCAGCGAGACACTCAAAATGTTTTTTTTTATTGAAAAAAGGCAAAAAAGTGGATAATACAGAGATTTGAGCCATGGAAGAGGAAAACCACAGTTCTAGTTATATGGCATACACCAGACTATTTTAAACAGATTTATTTGTGTCTGAACAGTCAGCGAGACACTCAAAATTTTTTTTTTTTTATGCAAAATGGTGGATTACACCCAGATTTGAACCTTGGAAGAGGAAAACCACAGTTCTAGTTATTTGGCCTACACCAGAATCTTTTGAACAGATATATTTGTGTCTGAACAGTCAGCGAGACACTCAAAATGTTTTTTTTATTGAAAAAAGGCAAAAAAGTGGATAATACAGAGATTTGTACCGTGGAAGAGGAAAACCTCAGTTCTAGTTATCTGGTCTACACCAGACTCTTTTAACCAGATATATTTGTGTCTGAAGAGTCAGCCAGACACTCAAAATGAATTTTTATATAAAAAAAATGCAAAAAAGTGGATAATACAGAGATTTGAGCCATGGAAGAGGAAAACCACAGATCTAATTATCTGGCCTACACCAGACTCTTTTAAACAGAAATATTTGTGTCTGAACAGTCAGTGAGACACTCAAAATGATTTTTTTATTGAAAAAATGCAAAAAAGTGGATAATACAGAGATTTGAGCCATGGAAGAGGAAAACCACAGTTCTAGTTATCTGGCCTACACCAGAATGTTTTAAACAGATATATTTGTGTCTGAACAGTCGGCGAGACGGTCAAAATGTTTTTTTTATGCAAAAAGGTGGATTACATCCCGATTTGAACCGTGGAAGAGGAAAACCACGTTCTAGTTATCTGGCCTATACAAGCCTTTTTTAAACTGATATATTTGTGTCTGAACAGTCAGCGAGACACTCAAAATGTATTTTTTATTGAAAAAAGGCAAAAAAGTGGATAATACGGAGATTTGAACCGTGGAACTGCAAAACCACTGTTCTAGTTATCTGGCCTACACCAGACTCTTTTAAACAGATATATTTGTGTCTGAACAGTCAGCGAGACACTCAAAATGTTTTTTTTATGCAAAAAGGTGGATTACACCCAGATTTGAACCATGGAAGAGGAAAACCACGTTCTAGTTATCTGGCCTACACAAGACTTTTTTAAACAGATATATTTGTGTCTGAACAGTCAGCGAGACATTCAAAATGTTTTTTTCATTGAAAAAAGGCAAAAAAGTGGATAATACAGAGATTTGAAGTGTGGAAGAGGAAAACCACAGTTCTAGTTATCTGGCCTACACCAGAATCTTTTAAACAGATATATTTGTGTCTGAACAGTCAGCGAGACGCTCAAAATGATTGTTTTATTGAATAAATGCAAAAAAGTGGACAAGACAGATATTTGTGCCATGGAAGAGGAAAATCACAGTTCTAGTTATCTGGCGGACACCAGAATCTTTTAAACAGATATATGTGTGTCTGAACAGTCAGAGAGACACTAAAAATGTTTATTTATATTGAAAAAATGCAAAAAAGTGGATAATACAGAGATTTGAGCCATGGAAGAGGAAAACCACAGTTCTAGTTATCTGGCCTACACCAGAATCTTTTAAACCGATATATTTGTGTCTGTACAGTCAGCGAGACGCTCAAAATGTTTTTTTTTTATGCAAAAAGGTGGATTACACCCAGATTTGAACCGAGGAAGAGGAAAACCACAGTTCTAGTTATCTGGCCTACACCAGAATCTTTTAAACAGATATATTTGTGTCTGAACAGTCAGCGAGACACTCAAAATGTTTTTTTTATTGAAAAAATGCAAAAAAGTGGATAAGACAGAGATTTGAGCAATGGAAGAGGAAAACCACAGTTCTATGTTCTGGCCTACACCAGACTCTTTTATACAGGTACATTTGTGTCTGAACAGTCAGTGAGACACTCAAAATGTTTTTTTTCATTGAAAAAATGCAAAAAAGTGGATAATACAGAGATTTGAACCGTGGAACTGCAAAACCACTGTTCTAGTTATCTGGCCTACACCAGACTCTTTTAAACAGATATATTTGTGTCTGAACAGTCAGTGAGACACTTAAAATGTTTTTTTTATTGAAAAAAGGCAAAAAAGTGGATAATACAGAGATTTGAACCGCGGCAGAGGAAACCACAGTTCTAGTTATCTGGCCTACACCAGACTCTTTTAAACAGATATATTTGTGTCTGATCAGTCAGCGAGACACTCAAAATGTTGTTTTTTTTATGCAAAAAGTTGGATTATACCCAGATTTGAACCATGGAAGAGGAAATCCACAGTTCTAGTTATCCGGCCTACACTAGAATCTTTTAAACAGATATATTTGTGTCTGAACAGTCAGCGAGACACTCAAAATGTTTTTTTTGCTGATAATATGCAAAAAAGTGGATAATACTGAGATTTGAACCATGAAAGAGGAAAACCACAGTTCTAGTTATGTGGCATACACCAGACTATTTTAAACAGATATATTTGTGTTTGAACAGTCAGCGAGACACTCAAAATGTTTTTTTTTTAAAAAAGGCAAAAAAGTGGATAATACAGATATTTTAACCGTGGAAGAGGAAAACCACAGTTCTAGTTATCTGGCCTACACCAGACTCTTTTAAACAGACATATTTGTGTCTGAGCAGTCAGCGAGACACTCAAAATGTTTTTTTTTTATGCAAAAAGGTGGATTACACCCAGATTTGAACCTTGGAAGAGGAAAACCACTGTTCTAGTTATTTGGCCTACACCAGAATCTTTTAAACAGACATATTTGTGTCTGAACAGTCAGCTAGACACTCAAAATGTTTTGTTTTTATGCAAAAATGTGGATTACACCCAGATTTGAACCATGGAAGAGGAAAACCACAGTTCTAGTTATCTGGCCTACACTAGAATCTTTTAAACAGATATATTTGTGTCTGAACAGTCAGCGAGACACTCAAAATGTTTTTTTTATTGAAAAAATGCAAAAAAGTGGATAATACAGAGATTTGATCCATGGAAGAGGAAAACCACAGCTCTAGTTATATGGCATACACCAGACTATTGTAAACACATATATTTGTGTCTGAACAGTCAGCGAGACACTCAAAATGTTGTTTTTATTGAAAAAAGGCAAAAAAGTGGCTAATACAGAGATTTTAACCATGGAAGAGGAAAACCACAGTTCCAGTTATCTGGCCTACACCAGACTTTTTTAAACAGATATATTTGTGTCTGAACAGTCAGCGAGACACTCAAAATGTTTTTTTTATTGAAAAAAGGCAAAAAAGTGGATAATATAGAGATTTGAACCGTGCAACTGCAAAACCACTGTTCTAGTTATCTGGCCTACACCAGACTCTTTTAAACAGATATATTTGTGTCTAAACAGTCAGCGAGACACTCAAAATGTTTGTTTTTTATGCAAAAAGGTGGATTACACCCAGATTTGAACAGTGGAAGAGGAAAACCACAGTTCTAATTATCTGGCCTACACCAGACTCTTTTAAACAGAAATATTTGTGTCTGAACAGTCAATGAGACACTCAAAATGTTTATTTTATGCAAAAAGGTGGGTTACACCCAGATTTGAACTGTGGAAGAGGAAAACCACAGTTCTAGTTATCTGGCCTACACCAGACTCTTTAAAACAGATATATTTGTGTCTGAACAGTCAGCAAGATACTCAAAATGTTGTTTTTTTATGCAAAAAGGTGGATTACACCCAGATTTGAACCATGGAAGAGGAAAACCACAGTTCTAGTTATCTGGCCTACAATAGAATCTTTTAAACAGATATATTTGTGTCTTAACAGTCAGCGAGACACTCAAAATGTTTTTTTTTGTTGAAAAAATGCAAAAAAGTGGATAATACAGAGATTTTAACCATGGAAGAGGAAAACCACAGTTCTAGTTATATGGCATACACCAGTCTATTTTAAACAGATATATTTGTGTCTGAACAGTCAGCGAGACACTCAAAATGTTTTTTTTATTGAAAAAATGCAAAAAAGTGGACAATACAGAGATTTGAGCCATGGAAGAGGAAAACCACAGTTCTAGTTATCTGGCCTACACCAGAATCTTTTAAACCGATATATTTGTGTCTGTACAGTCAGCAAGACGCTCAAAATGTTTTTTTTTTATGCAAAAAGGTGGATTACACCCAGATTTGAACCGAGGAAGAGGAAAACCACAGTTCTAGTTATCTGGCCTACACCAGAATCTTTTAAACAGATATATTTGTGTCTGAACAGTCAGCGAGACACTCAAAATGTTTTTTTTATTGAAAAAATGCAAAAAAGTGGATAAGACAGAGATTTGAGCAATGGAAGAGGAAAACCACAGTTCTATGTTCTGGCCTACACCAGACTCTTTTATACAGGTACATTTGTGTCTGAACAGTCAGTGAGACACTCAAAATGTTTTTTTTCATTGAAAAAATGCAAAAAAGTGGATAATACAGAGATTTGAACCGTAGAACTGCAAAACCACTGTTCTAGTTATCTGGCCTACACCAGACTCTTTTAAACAGATATATTTGTGTCTGAACAGTCAGTGAGACACTCAAAATGTTTTTTTTATTGAAAAAAGGCAAAAAAGTGGATAATACAGAGATTTGAACCGCGGCAGAGGAAACCACAGTTCTAGTTATCTGGCCTACACCAGACTCTTTTAAACAGATATATTTGTGTCTGATCAGTCAGCGAGACACTCAAAATGTTGTTTTTTTTATGCAAAAAGTTGGATTATACCCAGATTTGAACCATGGAAGAGGAAATCCACAGTTCTAGTTATCCGGCCTACACTAGAATCTTTTAAACAGATATATTTGTGTCTGAACAGTCAGCGAGACACTCAAAATGATTTTTTTGCTGATAATATGCAAAAAAGTGGATAATACTGAGATTTGAACCATGAAAGAGGAAAACCACAGTTCTAGTTATGTGGCATACACCAGACTATTTTAAACAGATATATTTGTGTCTGAACAGTCAGCGAGACACTCAAAATGTTTTTTTTTTAAAAAAGGCAAAAAAGTGGATAATACAGATATTTTAACCGTGGAAGAGGAAAACCACAGTTCTAGTTATCTGGCCTACACCAGACACTTTTAAACAGAAATATTTGTGTCTGAACAGTCAATGAGACACTCAAAATGTTTTTTTTATGCAAAAAGGTGGATTACACCCAGACTTGAACCATGGAAGAGGAAAACCACAGTTCTAGTTATCTGGCCTACAATAGAATCTTTTAAACAGATATATTTGTGTCTGAACAGTCAGCGAGACACTCAAAATGTTTTTTTTTATGCAAAACGGTGGATTACACCCAGATTTGATCCGTGGAAGAGGAAAGCTACAGTTCTAGTTATCTGGCCTACACCAGACTCTTTTAAACAGATATATTTGTGCCTGTAGAGTCAACGAGACACTCAAAATGTTTTTTTTATTGAAAAAAGGCAAAAAAGTGGATAATACAGAGATTTGTACCGTGGAAGAGGAAAACCTCAGTTCTAGTTATCAGGTCTACACCAGACTCTTTTAAACAGATATATTTGTGTCTGAAGAGTCAGCCAGACACTCAAAATGAATTTTTATATAAAAAAAATGCAAAAAAGTGGATAATACAGAGATTTTAGCCATGGAAGAGGAAAACCACAGTTCTAGTTATCTGGCCTACACCAGAATGTTTTAAACAGATATATTTGTGTCTGAACAGTCGGTGAGACGGTCAAAATGTTTTTTTTATGCAAAAAGGTGGATTACACCCAGATTTGAACCGTGGAAGAGGAAAACCACAGTTCTAGTTATCTGGCCTACACCAGACTTTTTTAAACAGATATATTTGTGTCTGAACAGTCCGCAAGACACTCAAAATGTTTTTTTTCTTTGAAAAAAGGCAAAAAGGTGGATAATACAGAGATTTGAACTGTGGAAGAGGAAAACCACAGTTCTAATTATCTGGCCTACACCAGACTCTTTTAAACACATATATTTGTGTCTGAACAGTCAGCGAGACACTCAAAATGTTTTTTTTTTTTTATGCAAAAAGGTGGATTACACCCAGATTTGAACTGTGGAAAAGGACAATCGCAGTTCTAGTTATCTGGCCTACACCAGAATCTTTTATACAGAAATATTTGTGTCTGAACAGTCAGTGAGACACTCAAAATGTTTTTTCTCATGCAAAAAGGTGGACTACACCCAGATTTGATCCGTGGAAGAGGAAAGACACAGTTCTAGTTATCTTGCCTACACCAGACTCTTTTAAACAGATATATTTGTGCCTGTAGAGTCAACGAGACACTCAAAATTTTTTTTTTATGCAAAAAGGTGGATTACTCCGAGATTTGAACCGTGGAAGAGGAAAACCACAGCTCTAGTTATCTGGCCTACACCAGAATCTTTTAAACAGATATAGTTGTGTTTGAACAGTCAGCGAGACGCTCAAAATGTCTTTTTTATGCAAAAAGGTGGATTACACCCAGATTCGAACCGTGGAAGAGGAAAACCACAGTTCTAGTTATCTGGCCTACACCAGACTTTTTTAAACAGATATATTTGTGTCTGAACAGTCAGCGAGACACTCAAAATGTTTTTTTTTATTGAAAAAAGGCAAAAAAGTGGATAATACAGTGATTTGAACCATGGAACTGCAACACCACAGTTCTAGTTATCTGGCCTACACCAGACTCTTTTAAACAGATATATTTGTGCCTGTAGTGTCAACGAGACACTCAAAATGTTTTTTTTTTATGCAAAAAGGTGGATTACACCCAGATTTGAACCATGGAAGAGGAAAACCACAGTTCTAGTTATCTTGCCTACACCAGAATCTTTTAAACAGATATATTTGTGTTTGAACAGTCATCGAGACACTAAAAATGTTTTTTTATAGTGAAAAAATGCTAAAAAGTGGATAATACAGAGATTTGAGCCATGGAAGAGGAAAACCACAGTTCTAGTTATCTGGCCTACACCAGAATCTTTTAAACAGATAAGTTTGTGTCTGAACAGTCAGCGAGACGCTCAAAATGTCTTTTTTATGCAAAAAGGTGGATTACACCCAGATTTGATCCATGGCAGAAGAAAACCACAGTTCTAGTTATCTGGCCTACACTAGAATCTTTTAAACAGAGATATTTGTGTCTGAACAGTCAGCGACACACTCAAAATGTTTATTTTATTGAAAAAAGGCAAAAAAGTGGATAATACAGAGATTTGAGCCATGGAAGAGGCAAACCACAGTTCTAGTTATCTGGCCTACACCAGAATGTTTTAAACAGATATATTTGTGTCTGAACAGTCAACGAGACGCTCTAAATGTTTTTTTTTATGCAAAAAGGTGGATTACACCCAGATTTGAACCGTGGAAGAGGACAACCACAGTTCTAGTTATCTGGCCTACACCAGACTTTTTTAAACATATATTTTTGTTTCTGAACAGTCAGTGAGACAGTCAAAATGTTTTTTTTTATTGAAAAAAGGCAAAAGAGTGGATAATTCAGAGATTTGAACTGTGGAAGAGGAAAACTACAGTTATAGTTTTCTGGCCTACACCAGACTCTTTTAAACAGATATATTTGTGTCTGAACAGTCAGCGAGACCCTCAAAATGTTGTTTTTTTATGCAAAAAGGTGGATTACACCCAGATTTGAACCGTGGAAGAGGAAAACCACAGTTCTAGTTATCTGGCCTACACCAGAATCTTTTAAACAGATATATTTGTGTCTGAACAGTCAGCGAGACACTCAAAATGTTTTTTTTCATTGAAACAATGCAATAAAGTGGATAATACAGAGATTTGAACCGTGGAACTGCAAAACCACAGTTCTAGTTATCTGGCCTACACCAGACTCTTTTAAACAGATATATTCGTGTCTGAACAGTCAGCGAGACACTCAAAATGTTTTTTTTTATGAAAAAAGGTGGATTATACCCAGATTTGAACCGTGGAAGAGGAATACCACAGTTCTAGTTATCTGGCCTACACTAGAATCTTTCAAACAGATATATTTGTGTCTGAACAGTCAGCGACACACTCAAAATGTTTTTTTTTATTGAAAAAAGGCAAAAAAGTGGATAATACAGAGATTTGAATCGTCGAAGAGGAAAACCACAGTTCTAGTTATCTGGCCTACACCAGAAACTTTTAAACAGAAATATTTGTGTCTGAACAGTTAGTGAGACACTCAAAATGTTTTTTCTTATGCAAAAAGGTGGACTACACCCAGATTTGATCCGTGGAAGAGGAAAACCACAATTTTAGTTATCTGGCCTACACCAGACTCTTTTAAACATATATATTTGTGTCTGAATAGTCAGCGAGACACTCAAAATGTTTTTTTTATTGAAAAAAGGCAAAAAAGTGGATAATACAGAGATTTTAACCGTGGAAGAGGAAAACCACACTTCCAGTTATTTGGCCTACACCAGACTCTTTTAAAGAGATATATTTGTGTCTGATCAGTCAGCGACACACTTAAAATGTTTTTTTTTTTATGCAAAAAGGTGGATTACATCCAGATTTGAACCTTGGAAGAGGAAAACCACAGTTCTAGTTATCGCGCCTACACCAGAATCTTTTAAACAGATATATTTGTGCCTGAACAGTCAGCGAGACACTCAAAATGTTTTTTTATTGAAAAAAGGCAAAAAAGTGGATAATACAGAGATTAGAACCGTGGAAGAGGAAAACCACAGTTCTAGTTATCTGGCCTACACCAGACTTTTTTAAACAGATATATTTGTATCTGAACAGTCAGCGAGACACTCAAATTGTTTTTTTATGCAAAAAGGTGGATTACACCCAGATATGAACCGTGGAAGAGGAAAACCACATTTCTAGTTATCTGGCCTACAACAGACTCTTTTGAACAGATATATTTTTGCCTGAACAGTCAGCGAGACACTCAAAATGTTTTTTTTTTGAAAAAAGGCAAAAAAGTGGATAATACAGAGATTTGAACTGTGCAAGAGGAAAACTACAGTTCTAGTTATCTGGCCTACACCAGACTCTTTTAAACTGATATATTTTTGTCTGAACAATCAGCGAGACACTCAAAATGTTTTATTTTATTGAAAAAAGGCAAAAAAGTGGATAATTCAGAGATTTGAACTGTGGAAGAGGAAAACTACAGTTATAGTTTTCTGGCCTACACCAGACTCTTTTAAACAGATATATTTGTGTCTGAACAGTCAGCGAGACACTCAAAATGTTTTTTTTTATGCAAAAAGGTGGATTACACCCAGATTTGAACCGGGGAAGAGGAAAACCACAGTTCTAGTTATCTGGCCTACACCAGAATCTTTTAAACAGATATATTTGTGTCTGAACAGTCAGCGAGACACTCAAAATGTTTTTTTTCATTGAAACAATGCAAAAAAGTGGATAATACAGAGATTTGAACCGTGGAACTGCAAAACCACAGTTCTAGTTATCTGGCCTACACCAGACTCTTTTAAACAGATATATTCGTGTCTGAACAGTCAGCGAGACACTCAAAATGGTTTTTTTTATGCAAAAAGGTGGATTACACCCAGATTTGAACCGTGGAAGAGGAATACCACAGTTCTAGTTATCTGGCCTACACTAGAATCTTTTAAACAGATATATTTGTGTCTGAACAGTCAGCGACACACTCAAAATGTTTTTTTTTTATTGAAAAAAGGCAAAAAAGTGGATAATACAGAGATTTGAACCGTCGAAGAGGAAAACCACAGTTCTAGTTATCTGGCCTACACCAGAATCGTTTAAACAGAAATATTTGTGTCTGAACAGTTAGTGAGACACTCAAAATGTTTTTTCTTATGCAAAAAGGTGGACTACACCCAGATTTGATCCGTGGAAGAGGAAAACCACAATTTTAGTTATCTGGCCTACACCAGACTATTTTAAACATATATATTTGTGTCTGAATAGTCAGCGAGACACTCAATATGTTTTTTTTATTGAAAAAAGGCAAAAAAGTGGATAATACAGAGATTTGAATGGTGGAACTGCAATACCACAGTTATAGTTATCTGGCCTACACTAGACTCTTTTAAACACATATATTTGTGTCTGAACAGTCAGCGAGACACTCAAAATGTTTTTTTTATGCAAAAAGGTGGATTACACCCAGATTTGAACCTTGGAAGAGGAAAACCACATTTCTAGTTATCTGGCCTACACCCGAACCTTTTAAACAGATATACTTGTGTCTGAACAGTCAGCGAGACACTCAAAATGTTTTTTTTTATTGAAAAAAGGCAAAAAAGTGGATAATGCAGAGATTTGAACCGTGGAAGAGGCAAACCACAGTTCTAGTTATCTGGCCTACACCAGACTCTTTTAAACAGATATGTTTGTGTCTGAACCATCAGCGAGACACTCAAAATTTTTGTTTTTTATGCAAAAAGGTGGATTACACACAGATTTGAACCGTGGAAGAGGAAAACCACAGTTCTAGTTATCTGGCCTACACCAGACTATTTTAAACAGATATATTTGTGTCTGAACAGTCAGCGAGACATTCAAAATGTTTTTTTTATTGAAAAAAGGCAAAAAAGTGGATAAGACAGAGATTTGTACCGTGGAACTCCAAACCACTGTTCTAGTTATGTGGCCTACCCCAGACTTTTTTAAACAGATATATTTGTGTCTGAACAGTCAGTGAGACACTCAAAATGTTTGTTTTTTATGCAAAAAGGTGGATTACACTCAGATTTGAACCGTGGAAGAGGAAAACCACAATTTTAGCTATCTGGCCTACACCAGACTCTTTTAAACAGAAATATTTGTTTCTGAACAGTCAGCGAGACACTCAAAATGTTTTTTTTCTATGCAAAAAGGTGGATTACATCCAGATTTGAACCTTGGAAGAGAAAAACCACTTTTCTAGTTATCTGGCCTACACCAGAATCTTTTAAACAGATATATTTGTGACTGAACAGTCAGCGAGACACTCAAAATGTTTTTTTTATTGAAAAAAGGCAAAAAAGTGGATAATACAGAGATTTTAACCGTGGAAGAGGAAAACCACAGTTCCAGTTATTTGGCCAACACCAGACTCTTTTAAAGAGATATATTTGTGTCTGATCAGTCAGCGACACACTTAAAATGTTTTTTTTTTATGCAAAAAGGTGGATTACATCCAGATTTGAACCTTGGAAGAGGAAAACCACAGTTCTAGTTATCTGGCCTACACCAGAATCTTTTAAACAGATATATTTGTGCCTGAACAGTCAGCGAGACACTCAAAATGTTTTTTTTATTGAAAAAAGGCAAAAAAGTGGATAATTCAGAGATTTGAACCGTAGAAGAGGAAAACCACAGTTCTAGTTATCTGGCCTACACCAGACTTTTTTAAACAGATATATTTTTGTCTGAACAATCAGCGAGACACTCAAAATGTTTTATTTTATTGAAAAAAGGCAAAAAAGTGGATAATTCAGAGATTTGAACTGTGGAAGAGGAAAACTACAGTTATAGTTTTCTGGCCTACACCAGACTCTTTTAAACAGATATATTTGTGTCTGAACAGTCAGCGAGACACTCAAAATGTTTTTTTTTATGCAAAAAGGTGGATTACACCCAGATTTGAACCGTGGAAGAGGAAATCCACAGTTCTAGTTATCTGGCCTACACCAGAATCTTTTAAACAGATATATTTGTGTCTGAACAGTCAGCGAGACACTCAAAATGTTTTTTTTTCATTGAAAAGAGGCAAAAAAGTGGATAATACAGAGATTTGAACCGTGGAACTGCAAAACCACAGTTCTAGTTATCTGGCCTACACCAGACTCTTTTAAACAGATATATTCGTGTCTGAACAGTCAGCGAGACACTCAAAATGTTTTTTTTTTATGCAAAAAGGTGGATTACACCCAGATTTGAACCGTGGAAGAGGAATACCACAGTTCTAGTTATCTGGCCTACACTAGAATCTTTTAAACAGATATAATTGTGTCTGAACAGTCAGCGACACACTCAAAATGTTTTTTTTTATTGAAAAAAGGCAAAAAAGTGGATAATACAGAGATTTGAACCGTCGAAGAGGAAAACCACAGTTCTAGTTATCTGGCCTACACCAGAATCTTTTAAACAGAAATATTTGTGTCTGAACAGTTAGTGAGACACTCAAAATGTTTTTTCTTATGCAAAAAGGTGGACTACACCCAGATTTGATCCGTGGAAGAGGAAAACCACAATTTTAGTTATCTGGCCTACACCAGACTCTTTTAAACATATATATTTGTGTCTGAATAGTCAGCGAGACACTCAATATGATTTTTTTATTGAAAAAAGGCAAAAAAGTGGATAATACAGAGATTTGAATGGTGGAACTGCAATACCACAGTTCTAGTTATCTGACCTACACTAGACTCTTTTAAACAGAAATATTTGTGTCTGAACAGTCAGCGAGACACTCAAAATGTTTTTTTTATGCAAAAAGGTGGATTACACCCAGATTTGAACCTTGGAAGAGGAAAACCACATTTCTAGTTATCTGGCCTACACCCGCACCTTTTACACAGATATACTTGTGTCTGAACAGTCAGCGAGACACTCAAAATGTTTTTTTTTATTGAAAAAAGGCAAAAAAGTGGATAATGCAGAGATTTGAACCGTGGAAGAGGCAAACCACAGTTCTAGTTATCTAGCCTACACCAGACTCTTTTAAACAGATATGTTTGTGTCTGAACCATCAGCGAGACACTCAAAATTTTTGTTTTTTATGCAAAAAGGTGGATTACACACAGATTTGAACCGTGGAAGAGGAAAACCACAGTTCTAGTTATCTGGCCTACACCAGACTCTTTTAAACAGATATATTTGTGTCTGAACAGTCAGCGAGACATTCAAAATGTTTTTTTTTATTGAAAAAAGGCAAAAAAGTGGATAATACAGAGATTTGAACCGTGGAACTGCAAAACTACTGTTCTAGTTATGTGGCCTACCCCAGACTTTTTTAAACAGATATATTTGTTTCTGAACAGTCAGCGAGACACTCAAAATGTTTTTTTTTATGCAAAAAGGTGGATTACACCCAGATTTGAACCGAGGAAGAGGAAAACCACAGTTCTAGTTATCTGGCCTTCACCAGAATCTTTTAAACAGATATATTTGTGTCTGAACAGTCAGCGAGACACTCAAAATGTTTTTTTTTATTGAAAAAAGGCAAAAAAGTGGATAATACAGAGATTTGAACTGTGGAACTGCAAAACCACGGTTCTAGTTATCTGGCCTACACCAGACTCTTTTAAACAGATATATTTGTGTCTGAACAGTCAGCGAGACACTCAAAATGTTTTTTTATGCAAATGGTGGATTACACCCAGATTTGAACCTTGGAAGAGGAAAACCACAGTTTTAGTCATCTGGCCTACACCAGAATCTTTTACACAGATATATTTGTGTCTGAACAGTCAGCGAGACACTCAAAATGTTTTTTTTATTGAAAAAAGGCAAAAAAGTGGATAATACAGAGATTTGAACCGTGGAAGAGAAAAACCACAGTTCTAGTTATCTGGCCTACACCAGACTCTTTTAAACAGATATATTTGTGTCTGAACAGTCAGCGAGACACTCAAAATGTTTTTTTTTTATGCAAAAAAACTCACAGACACACTCCTTTTGTTTTGGGTGGGGGGGGTGAAATACCAATATGTTAATAAGACGGGTATTTGTACAGTCTGTGTCAAGCGCCGGGCGGTTGCTGGATCTGAAATGGGTTCAGAATCATCAGTGGATTTGGTGGTCTCCCATTCAGGTCCAGCCAGGGCTGATGCTGCACAGCATCGCTGTCAGTCCCAACGCCTAGCCAATGCACGAGATGTGCAAGTCGTATCTCAGGTGTTTGTGCCTAGCACTATGAAGTATAGGTTGCAGAGGGAGTCAGGACTCCAGCAGCCTAAGTCCAAGATGCATCACACTGAGCATGCCCGTGACATGGCGGACCGTGATTGGTGGTTCGGGAACCAGCTGATCCGTGACCTGCCACCGCCTGATTGGTCACAGGTGACGTTACCAATGGTGCGACAGTGGGGCAGGGCTTAATCTTTAAAAGGCCCGCCCACAAACATGGCGGCGCGCTCAGATCATTTGAGCAAGCAATGCTGTTGTGTGGACAACTGTGTTCCACGTGCTCCTTAGCTGTTCTCTCCATGACCTGCCGATGCCAGAGTTCGCTTGGCTAATTAGCACAGGTCACTTAGGCAGGTTAGCTCCATAGAGGCAGGTAACTTCGTCTAGCAGCCTGGCTCAGCCAAAGGGGTCACCTATCACCCCGAGCAGCCTGCAGACTTCCTGTTCACGGCTAATGCCTGTCAGCCACATGGAGTTGAACTCCTCAGTCTGGTAGCACGCCGGCTGGAGGCACGTGTACCCGTTGGCGTAGTCACACACGCATCCTAGCATCGCCACTGTAGTCCCTGTGCTGTAACAGGACTACAGATGGTTTTACTCTGCCTATCTCTCGTGCAGCTAACGGAGATAGTGCGAATTGCTATACCCATTCCATTGTGCAGAAACATGGAAGGGTTTTACATTTAAGTTGGTTATTTTAATTTCCACCCGGGAAGTGTTCGGCAGCAGTCCTCCAGGCTGCATCGCGGACCCCGGGGTTGGTTGCGTTCCATTTTAATAAAGTTGTCTGCAACCGCCCTCCTAACAGTCTGACTGAGGAAAAAAAAAAAGAGGATTTAGATGAAAATAAAGGATTTTTCCTGGCCCCTCCTATACAGCCTGCCTGCCTGCCTGCCTGATATCTGGGATGGATATTAGTCCTGAGAAGGACTGTTTGATTTTGCAGACTTTAGAGACTCTACACTACCTATTTCGCAGTATAAATCCCTCCCTAGCTCAGCAGCACTCTCCCTACACCGTCTGATCCGCAGCGACTATGTCCAAGATGGCGGCGCCCAGTTTAAATACTCGAGGTGACGCTGTGCGGCCAGCCAATCACTGTAATGCCCACTACCAACATAGCTGCAGCATTACAGTGATTGGCTGGCAATCCCTGCATGTTGATTGGCTCTGTAAAGAGAGCCAAGCATGCAGGGCGGAGACCCGAGCTCCCGCCCGAGTAACCCGGAAATGCTCGGTGCTCGGCGAACATCCCGAGTAGTGTTGAGCCACCCCCGTAGTGTTCGGGTTCGGTTCGGTTCGTCGAACACCGGGATGTTCGAGGAACTGTTCGTCGAACTGTTCGTCGAACACCTTAGAACACCGTCGAACACCGTTAAAACCAATGGCAGGCAAACAAAAACACATAGAAACACATAGAAAACACCTGCAAAGGTGTCCAAAAGCTGACAAACTGCTCAGAAGACACTCTCTTTAAAAAAGCCGGCCGGCAAATTCAGCAGCGGCATACACCGGTACCCGACCATTTAGACAAGAAGGAATAGAGCATCACACATAGATTAGATAGATAGAAACATGTCAGTCACACATATAAGAAGCACAGTGACAGTGTTGGTTACTGTACTTGTCATTTAGTGTAAAGGATTTATTAAAAAAAATATTAGTGTTTTCATGCACCGTCTCTTTAAAAAAGCCGGCCGGCAATTCAGCATCTGTACCCGACAATTTAGAACAGAAAGAATAGAGCTTCACACATAGATTAGATAGATAGAAACATGTCAGTCACATATATAATAAGTACAGTGATAGTGTTGCTTACTATACTTGTCATTTAGTGTAAAGGATTTATTTAAAAAAATAATAGTGTTTTCATGCACTGTCTCTTTAAAAAAGCCGGCCGGCAATTCAGCAGCGGTACCCGACAATTTAGAACAGAAAGATAGAGCATCACACATAGATTAGATAGATAGAAACATGTCAGTCACATATATATGAAGTACAGTGATAGTGTTGGTTACTGTACTTGTCATTTAGTATTAAAATAAAGGATTTATTATTAAAAAAATTGGCGTGGGGTTCCCCTTAATTTTAGGCTCTAGCGGAGGTTAAGCAGACGGCTGGGACAGATGTTTGAAGCCTGGGAAGGGGGTAATACCCACGGAGCTTCCCAGGCTACTAATATCAGCCCCCAGCTGAATACATAGCCTTTACTAGCTATTAAAATGGGGGACCCCCCAAAAAAAATGACGTGGGGTCCCCCCTAATTTAATAGCTAGCAAAGGCTAGGCAGACAGCTGGGGGCTGATATTAATAGCCCAGGAAGGGAGCCATGAATATTGGCCCCCTCCCAGGCTAGAAACACCAGCCGTCAGCCGCCCCAGAAATGGCGCATTCATAGGATGCGCCAATTCTGGCACTTAGCCTCGCTCTTCCACGCTGCCCTGGTGCGGTGGCAGGGGGTAATAGGGTTGGGTTGATGTCAGCTTATAATGCCAGCTGACATCAAGCCCAGGTTAGTAATGGAGAGGCGTCTATAAGACACCCCCATTACTAACCCCATAGTCAAAGTTAAAAAAAACACAAACACCCAGAATAAAGTCCTTTAATTGAAATAAAGACACAATCCTTTATTGTTCTAAATTAAACTCTACTTACCATCACACCCATTCCAGCTGAAGCCAACGATCTCCTGCAATAAAAGAAAAATAATAAAGCAACCTCATCCTTACCTTTCCAAGGTTCCCACGACAGCTTCAGCTCTGCTACATCGAGATGACAGGCTGGACCGCAGCAGAACGCTGCCATCCAGCCTGTCATCCCGCAGACACTGAGAAGCGCAGGCTTGCTTGCGCTGCTCAGCGTCTCTCTGTGACGACATCCAGATGAGCCGAGTTCATGTCCAATGAACTCGGCTCACCTCATGCACGTCACTGACAGCGTGGGAAAATTCTCACGCTGAAGCGCTGATTGCAGGAGAATTTTCCCACGCTGTCAGTGACGTGCAGGAGGTGAGCTGAGTTCATTGGACATGAGCTCACCTCATGCACATCACTGACAGCGTGGGAGAATTCTCCTGCACTCAGCACTTCAGCGTGAGAATTTTCCCACGCTGTCAGTGACGTGCATGAGGTGAGCCGAGTTCATTGGACATGACCTCGGCTCATCTGGATGCCGTCACAGCGAGACAGTGAGGAGCGCAAGCATGCCTGCGCTTCTCAGTGTCTGCGGGATGACAGACTGGATGGCAGCGTTCTGCTGCGGTCCAGCCAGTCATCTCGATGTAGCAGAGCTGAAGCTGTCGTGGGAACCATGGAAAGGTAAGGATGAGGTTGGTTTATTATTTTTCTTTTATTGCAGGAGATCGTTGGCTTCAGCTGGAATGGGTGTGATGGTAAGTATGGTTTAATTTAGAACAATAAAGAATTGTGTCTTTATTTCAATTAAAGGACTTTATTCTGGGTGTTGTGTTTTTTTTAAATACTTTACTAGAAATTCATGGCGGTCATGTCTAATACTGGCGTGACCCCATGAATTTTGGGCTTGGGGCCAGCTGATAATACCAAGCTGGCCCTAACCCCTTTATTACCCAGTGAGCCACCGCACCAGGGCCCTGGATGAGTTGGGTACAGCGCCAGAAGATGGCGCTTCTATGAACACGCCATTTTCCGGGGTGGCTGCGGACTACAATTTGTAGCGGGGGGGGGCCCAGAAAGCTTGGGCCTCCCTGCGCTGCAGATTCCAGCCCCCAGCTGCCTAGTTGTACCTGGCTGGACACAAAAATAGGGCGAAGCCCCACGTACTTTTTTTTAAATTATTTCATGAAATTCATGAAATAATTAAGAAAAAAAGGCCTTCCCTATATTGTTGTGTCCGGCCAGGTACAAATAGGCAGCTGGTGGATGGGGGCAGCCCGTTCCTGCCTGCTGTACCTGGCTGGACACAAATATAGTGCGAAGCCCCACTTCAATTTTTTTAAATTATTTCAGGAAATTCATGAAATAATTTAAAAAAAATTGACGTGGGGCTTCGCCCTGTTTTTGTGTCCAGCCAGGTACAACTAGGCAGCTCGGGGCTGGAATCCGCAGCGCAGGGAGGCCCAAGCTTTCTGGGCCACCCCCGCTGCAAATTGCAGTCCGCAGCCACCCCGGAAAATGGCGCGTTCATAGAAGCGCCATCTTCTGGCGCTGTACCCAACTCATCCAGGGCCCTGATGCGGTGGCTCACTGGGTAATAAAGGGGTTAGGGCCAGCTTGGCATTATCAGCTGGCCCTAAGCCCGAAATTCATGGGGTCACGCCAATATTAGACATGACCACCATGAATTTCTAGTAAAGTATTTAAAAAAAACACAACACCCAGAATAAAGTCCTTTAATTGAAATAAACACACAATTCTTTATTGTTCTAAATTAAACCATACTTACCATCACGCCCATTCCAGCTGAAGCCAACGATCTCCTGAAATAAAAGAAAAATAATAAAGCAACATCATCCTTACCTTTCCATGGTTCCCATGACAGCTTCAGCTCTGCTACATCGAGATGACAGGCTGGACCGCAGCAGAACGCTGCCATCCAGCCTGTCATCCCGCAGACACTGAGAAGCGCACGCTTGCTTGCGCTCCACAGTGTCTCTCTGTGAGGGCATCCAGATGAGCCGAGTTAATGTCCAATGAACTCGGCTCACCTCATGCACGTCACTGACAGCGTGGGAAAATTCTCCTGCACTCAGCGCTTCAGCGTGGGAGAATTCTCACACTGAAGCGCTGAGTGCAGGAGAATTCTCCCACGCTGTCAGTGACGTGCAGGAGGTGAGCTGAGTTCATTGGACATGAGCTCACCTTATGCACGTCACTGACAGCGTGGGAGAATTCTCCTGCACTCACCGCTTCAGCGTGAGAATTTTCCCACGCTGTCAGTGACGTGCATGAGGTGAGCCGAGTTCATTGGACATGAACTCGGCTCATCTGGATGTCGTCACGGAGAGACGCTGAGCAGCGCAAGCAAGCCTGCGCTTCTCAGTGTCTGCGGGATGAGAGGCTGGATGGCAGCGTTCTGCTGCGGTCCAGCCTGTCATCTCGATGTAGCAGAGCTGAAGCTGTCATGGGAACCATGGAAAGGTAAGGATGAGGTTGCTTTATTATTTTTCTTTTATTGCAGGAGATCGTTGGCTTCAGCTGGAATGGGTGTGATGGTAAGTATGGTTTAATTTAGAACAATAAAGGATTGTGTCTTTATTTCAATTAAAGGACTTTATTCTGGGTGTTTGTGTTTTTTTTAACTTTGACTATGGGGTTAGTAATGGGGGTGTCTTATAGACGCCTCTCCATTACTAACCTGGGCTTGATGTCAGCTGGCATTATAAGCTGACATCAACCCCAACCCTATTACCCCCTGCCACCGCACCAGGGCAGCGTGGAAGAGCGAGGCTAAGTGCCAGAATTGGCGCATCCTATGAATGCGCCATTTCTGGGGCGGCTGACGGCTGGTGTTTCTAGCCTGGGAGGGGGCCAATATTCATGGCTCCCTTCCTGGGCTATTAATATCAGCCCCCAGCTGTCTGCCTAGCCTTTGCTAGCTATTAAATTAGGGGGGACCCCACGTCATTTTTTTTGGGGGGTCCCCCATTTTAATAGCTAGTAAAGGCTATGTATTCAGCTGGGGGCTGATATTAGTAGCCTGGGAAGCTCCGTGGGTATTACCCCCTTCCCAGGCTTCAAACATCTGCCCCAGCCGTCTGCTTAACCTCCGCTAGAGACTAAAATTAAGGGGAACCCCACGCCAATTTTTTTAATAATAAATCCTTTATTTTAATACTAAATGACAAGTACAGTAACCAACACTATCACTGTACTTCATATATATGTGACTGACATGTTTCTATCTATCTAATCTATGTGTGAAGCTCTATTCTGTCTGTTATAAATTGTCGGGTACCGCTGCTGAATTGCCGGCCGGCTTTTTTAAAGAGACGGTGCATGAAAACACTATTATTTTTTTTGATAAATCCTTTACGCTAAATGACAAGTACAGTAAGCAACACTGTCACTGTACTTCGTATATATGTGGCTGACATGTTTATATCTATCTAATCTATGTGTGATTCTCTATTCTTTCGGTTCTAAATTGTCGGGTACCGGTGTATGCCGCTGCTGAATTGCCGGCTTTTCATGTTTCACTGTTGGCACTGTTCCCATCGATTTGGGCAATCACTGTAATGCCACAACCACCATGGCTGTGGCATTACAGTGAGTGGCAGACAATCCCTGCATGATTGGTGCTCTAAATAGCGCCAGACATGTAGGACACGCTTTTGGTGCACGAACAGTTATCGAACATAACCTCGAACAGCCGAATTTTTTGCAAATCGTTCGGGTTCGTCGAACAACTCGAACACCGCCCAAAACAGCTCGAATTTGAGATTGGCGAACAGTTCTAGTCGAACACCGCTCATCTCTAATCCCGAGTAGTGAGATGCTCAGGTGAGTACCGAGCAGTGTCGAGCATGCTCGCTCAACACTAGATGTTATACCAGGTTGGGGGGCATTATACCAGAATTGGGGATATTATACCAGAATGCGGGACATTACACCAGAATGGGGACATATACCAAGATAGGGGACATTATACCAGGATGAGAACATTATATGATAATTGGGGATATTATACCAGGATGGGGATATTTTTCCAGAATGGGCATATTATACCAGAATGGGGACATCATTCCAGGATGGGGATATTATACCACGATGGGGACATTATACCTGGACGGGGGACATTATACCAGGATGGGGACATTATACCAAGATGGGGGCATTATACCAGAATGGGGACATTATACCAGGATGGGGGACATTACTCCAGAAAGAGGGACTTTATATCAGAATGTGGAAATTACACCAGGATTGGGGACATTATACCAAGATGGGGACATTATACCAGAATTGGGAATATTATACCAGGATGGGGGACATTATACCAAGATGGGGACATTATACCAAAATTGGGGATATTATGCCAAAATTGTGGATATTATACTAGTATGGGGGAAATTATAAAAAAATTGGGGCTATTATACCAGGATGGGGATATTATACCAGAATGGGGACATTATACCAAAATTGGGGATATTATACCAGAATGGGGACATTATACCAAAATTGGGGATATTATACCACAATGACGAAATGATACCAAAATGGGGGAAATTTTACCAGAATGAGGGACATTGTACCAGAATTGGGGATGATATACCAGGTTCGGGGACATTATACCAGAATTGGGGATATTATACCAGAATGCGGGACATTACACCAGAATGGGGACATTATACCAAGATAGGGAACATTATACCAGGATGAGGACATTATTCCAGGATGAAGATATTATACCAGGATGGGGATATTATACCAGAATGGGGACATTATACCAGAATTCGGGATATTATACCAAGATGGGGTCATTATATCAGGATGGGGGACATTATACCAGGATGGGGACATTATACCAGGATGGGGTCATTATATCAGAATGGGGGACATTATACCAGAATGGGGACATTATACCAGAATTGGCGAAATTACACCAGGATGGGGGACATTATACCAAGATGGGGACATTATACCAGAATGGGGACATTATAACAAGATGGGGACATTATACCAAAATTGGGGATATTATACCAAAATTGCAGATATTATACTAGTATGGGGGAAATTATATCAAAATTGGGGCTATTATACCAGGATGGGGATTTTATACCAGAATGGGGACATTATACCAAAATTTGGGATATTATACCACGATGACAAAATGATACCAAAATTGGGGCTTTTATACCAGGATGGGGACATTATACCGAAATGGGGGAAATTTTACCACAATGAGGGACATTATACCAGAATTGGGGATGTTATACCAGGTTGGGGGACATTATACGAGAATTGGGGATATTATACCAGAATGTGGGACATTACACCAGAATGGGGACATTATACCAAGATAGGGAACATTATACCAGGATGAGGACATTATTCCAGGATGGGGATATTATACCAGGATGGGGATATTATACCAGAATGGGGACATTATACCAGAATTCAGAATATTATACCAAGATGGGGTCATTATATCAGGATGGGGGACATTATACCAGGATGGGGACATTATACCAGGATGGGGTCATTATATCAGGATGGGGGACATTATACCAGGATGGGGGACATTATACCAG
This sequence comes from Phyllobates terribilis, assembly GCF_046119375.1. Taxonomy (NCBI): domain Eukaryota; kingdom Metazoa; phylum Chordata; class Amphibia; order Anura; family Dendrobatidae; genus Phyllobates; species Phyllobates terribilis. The sequence goes on from NW_027362767.1 coordinate 225,090,587, forward strand.
AATTGGGGAAATTACACCAAGATGGGGGAAATTATACCAAGATGGGGACATTATGCCAGAATGGGGACACTATACCAATATGGGGGATATTATACCAGGTTGGGGGACATTTTACCAAAATTGGGGATATTATACCAGTATGGGGAAAATTATGCGAAAATTGGGGCTATTATATCCATGATGGGGACAATATATCAGAATTAAGGATATTATACCAGGATGGGGGACATTATACCAAGATGGCGACATTATACCAGAATGGGAACAATATACCAGAATTGGGGACATTATACCAGGATGGGGGACATTATACCAGGATGAAGACATTATACCAAAATTGAGGATATTATACCAGTATTATTATTATTCATTAATAAAGCGCCATTTATTCCATGGCACTTTACATGTAAAAGGGGTATACAAAGCACAAGCAATTACAATAATTTTGAACAATACAAGTCAGTGACTGGTACAGGAGGAGAGAGGACCCTGCCCGCGAGGGCTCACAATCTACAAGGGATGGGCGAGGATACAGTAGGTGAGGGTAGAGCTGGTCGTGCAGTGGTATGATGGAGCCGTGGTTTCTGCAGGTTGTAGGCTTGTCGGAAGAGGTGAGTCTTTAGGTTCCTTTTAAAGATATCCACGGTAGGCAAGAGTCTGATGTTTTGGGGTAGAAAATTCCAGAGTAGGGGGGGATGCACAGGAGAAATCTTGTATTCAATTGTGGGAAGAGGAGATTAGAGGGGAGTAGAGAAGGAGATCTTCTGAGGATCGGAAGCTGCGTGCAGGTAAGTACTGGGAGGCTAGGTCACAGATGTATGGAGGAGACAGGTTGTGGATGGCTTTCTACGCCATGGTTAGGGTTTTGAACTGGAGTCTCTGGGTAATGGGGAGCCAGTGAAGGGATTGACAGAGAGGAGAGGCCAGGGAATAGCATGGGGACAGGTGGATTAGTCAGGCAGAAGAGTTTAGGATAGATTGGAGGGGTTCGAGAGTGTTAGAGGGGAGGCCACAGAGCAGGAGGTTGCAGTAGTCGAGGCGAGAGATGATGAGGGAATGCACTAGTGTTTTTGCAGATTCGTGGTTGAGGAATGTGCGGATCCGGAAGATATTTTTGAGTTGGCTTCTGCAGTAAGTGAAAAGGGCTTGGATATGTGGTTTGAAGGAGAAATTAGAGTCCAGGGTTACCCCGAGGCAGCGAGCTTGCGGGACTGGGGAGAGTGAGCAGCCATTGACTATGATGGATAGGTCAGATGGGGGGGTTGAGTGAGGCGGTGGAAAGATGATGAATTCTGTTTTATCCATGTTAAGTTTTCGGAATCTAGCAGAGAAGAAAGATGAAATAGCGGACAGACATTGTGTGATTCTGGTTAGTAAGGAGGAGATATCGGGTCCAGAGAGGTAGATCTGTGTGCCATGAACATAGAGGTGATACTGAAAGCCAAGGGACTCTATGAGCTGTCCGAGGCCAAAGGTGTAGATGGAGAAGAGCAGGGACCCTAGGACTGAACCTTGGGGGACACCAACAGATAGGGAATGAGATGAGGAGGTGGTGTGTGAGTGGGAGACACTGAATGTCCGGTCTGTTAGGAATGAAGAGATCCAAGATAGGGCTAAGTCTGTGATGCCAAGAGACGAGAGAGTCTGTAGTAAGAGGGACCGGTCCACTGTGTCATGGGCAGATGACAGGTCTAGGAGGAGGAGGACAGAGTAGTGTCACTTGGACTTGGTAGTTAGCAGGTCATTGGTGACTTTAGTCAGGGGAGTTTCAATGGGGTGATGCGGTTGGAAGCCACATTGTAAGTGGTCAAAAAGGGAGCAGAAGGAGAAGTGGGAGGACAGTTCAAGGTAGACGTGCTGTTCCAGTAGTTTTGAGGCATAGGGGAGAATTGATATGGGGCGATAGCTAGTCAGAGAAGATGGGTCAAGGGAGGGCTTTTTGAGGATGGGTGTTATCGAGGCATGTTTGAAGCATGAGGGGAAGACACCAGTTGTTAGTGACAGGTTGAAAAAGTGGGTTAGGGTTGGGATGAAGATTGTGGTGAGGTTAGGGATGAGGTGGGATGGGATTGGGTCAAGTTCGCAGGTGGTGAGGTGTGATTTGGAAAGTAAAGAGGAAACTTAATCTTCCGTAATGGTGGAGAAGCTGGTTTTGGAGGGAGAGGGGCTGTGAGGACTTTAGGCAAAAGGTTTGTCTGATGGTGTCAATCTTCTGCTTGAAGAATGAGGCAAAGTCTTCGGCTGAGATGAGAGGCGAGAGAGGAGGCACTGGGGGATGGAGGAGAGAATTGAAGGTGTTGAATAGCTGTTTAGGGTTGTGAGACAGGGAGGATATGAGAGATAAGAAGTATGTTTGTTTTGCTGCAGTGAGTGTGGAAGTGAAGGTAGTGAGGGACTGTTTGAAGGCGATGAAATGCTCTTTAAAGTGGGACCTTTTCCATCTCCGCTCAGCAACCTTGGAGGACCTTCGCAGTTCTTTAGTCAGCTTGGTGTGCCAGGGTTGCCTGTTGAGTGTGCGAGCTGTGGTATGTGTGAGGGGGGCGACCGAATTGAGAGCCGCAGCTGTTGCAGTGTTATATAAAGTGGCAGCAGCATCTGCATCGTGTAAAGAACTTATGTCTGTAAGAGGGAGGAGGGATTCAGAGAGTGAGTGTAGGTCAAGGTGTTTGAGATTTCTGCTAGGGTGTGCAAGTTTGTGGGTTGGGGATTGTGTCCCTGGAGAGGAGAAGATAGAGAATGTAAGTAGGTTGTGGTCAGAAAGAGGGAGAGGTGAGTTAGAGAGGTTAGATAGGGAACAGAAGCCCGTGAATATGATGTCCAGTGTGTGGCCATCTTTGTGAGTGGGGGAAGAAGACCATTGAGCAAGGCTGAAGGAGGAAGTGAGGGATAGAAGCTTAGAGACAGATGAGTGGGAAGTGTCAATGGGGATGTTGAAGTCACCTATGATGATAGTGGGGATGTCAAAGGAAAGAAAATTAAGCAGCCAGGTGGTGAAGTGGTCGAAGAAAGAGTTGGCTGGTCCTAGGAGGCGGTAAATGATGGCCAGTTGGAGGTTGGAGGGGGAATAGATGTGCACAGAATGCACCTCAAAAGAGGGGAGAGTAACGGAGGGTGGCAGTTGTACTTGGGTGAAGGAGCAGTTATCTGACAGGAGAAAACCTACTCCTCCACCATGCTTGCCATTGGAGCATGGAGGTGTGGGGGAAATTATACCAATATTGGGGCTATTATACCAGGATGGGGACATTATACCAGAATGGGGACATTATACTAAAATTGGGGATATTATATGAGGATGGGGGGAATTATACCAAAATTGGGGCTATTATACCAGAATGCGGGACATTATACCAGAATGGGGGACATTATACCAGGATGGGGGACATTATACCAGAATGTGGACAATATAACAGAATGGGGACATTATACGAGAATTGGGGATATAATACCAGGATAGGAGACATTATACCAGAATGAGGACTAGTGTTGAGCCATCCCCGTAGTGTTCGAGTTCGGTTCGGTTCGTCGAACACCCGTGTGTTCGCCGAACTGTTCGTCGAACTGTTCGTCGAACACCTTCGAACACCGTTAAAACCAATGGCAGGCAAACAAAAACACATAGAAACACATAGAAAACACCTTCAAAGGTGTCCAAAAGCTGACAAACTGCTCAGAAGACACAACTAACACATGGAAAAGTGACAAGTACATATAGTCATGCGAAAAGAAAAGAGGTGGAGGAGTAAAAGGAGGGGGAGACACAGATATAGGCATGTCATGCTCTTCTAAAATCCAAAAAGTGAGAAGCCGAGACGGCCAGTCCGCTCCTGCCCGTGCCACCTCCGTGTCGCCGGGTTTGTGCCAGAGCAGCGGTGAACCCTGACGGCCAGCCCCCCTCTCCCAATACTGGTGCCTGTCCGCTGGTGGGTCGAGAGAGCCCCCCTGTGGTGGAGGCAGCTCTAAGCTTTTTAATTTAAATTGTCCCTCTAATTTGAATGAATACACTTTAAATCCATTTACAAGGATCTATTGGAGGGCAAGTCTCATGCCAGCTGCCGCGTAATTCCAGCTCCAGTAGCGTCCACTAAAGCTGCTGCAGTTAAAAAGCTTTTATAAGGATCGAGCTCGGCTGTCCACCGCAAGGCATCCTAGTGCCAGTCCCAGCCCCTATGCCTTGGAGTGCCTCCTGATGCTCTTCACTAAGTATCCCGTGGTCCCGAAGCATTTCCTTTGAAAAAATTAAGTGTCCAAACTACAGGTGGTGTAGCTTGCTTAACAGCCGGGATAATCCGCTGACTAGCAGACACTGCTACTAGGCACAAAGTATTTCCTGGGCTAGATGCAGTTAAAAATTTGTAAGTAGATACTCTCGTTGGATGCTGAGAAAGCATTCCATAGAGTCTCCTGGCACGCCATATATGATTCTCTTAAAAAGCTTGGGGTAGGGGTCTAGGGGACCCTTTTATAGCCAAAATCACGGCCCTGTATCACAATACGTCACCTAGGCTGAAGATAAATGGAACTGTAGCACCGAGGGCTCGGTTGCTACAGACGTATTGCACCTCACCCAGAGGTGTGATATCTCACTCTCAGATAAGGATGGAGTGTGGATCAGGACCCGACACCTGCATGCATTACACCACATTGCCGTGGGGCAGGGCGACCAATATGCCCCTGAGATGGGCACGACAGTCCCTGTCCCTGGCTGGAGTGGGGGGAGGGAACACTGAGGAAGGGGAACCCTGCAGTGCAGGAGCAGGGAGGAAGCAGTTCCTGGGTGCATTGAGAAGGGAGTATAAAAGGTGGGCACCATCTTAGTTCAGTGCAGAGAAGTCTGAGCAGAAGTGGCAGGGAGCAGGGGCTCTGCATGAGCTCTGCTCCGGAGGCGGGCCTAGTAACAGAGGCCCAGGCCTGCAAGAGGGAGAAGGAAGGAAGAGGAGCGGAGAAGGCTCCAGGAACGAGGAATGAAGGGATCCCAGGGGTGCGGACGGGCGAGTCGCCACCGCACGCCCGAATCCACCTGCGTGGAGGGGTCAGGCCAAAGGGGGAGACCGGTCCCCGAACTAGTGGAGGCAGGAAACGACCCTCAGCTAGAAACCGGAGGCTCTGACATTTTATGTGGCGCAGCCCCTTGCTCCACCCGCTAGGAAGGCACCACATAGGGTCAGGGAAACTGGCGCCAAGTTTACCAAGAGGAGGCCCGAGGCAGCCGGACAGAAGTGTTGGTAAGAAAGGCCAGACAAAGGACACACAAAGGGGGTCCTGTGAAGCGCTCCAAAGTTATCTGGGAGTTGTCTGAGCCCCTCACCTGGTGAGCACAGTACGACGTGGGCAGCCGTTACCTGCAGACGTGGTCTGGATAATAAGAACTGTGAGTAAAGGCCCTGAACTGCATCACTGACTCCGTGTCGTTACTGCTGCTGCCCTGCACCATCACCCCCATCCTCCGCATACACTGCCCTGAGGCTATACTCCTCCCGTGGGGAGTTATGCTACGCTCTGCTGCACCCACAACACCAGCCTTAGCGGTCTGCCCTGTAGCGGCGGTTCACTCTGACCGCAATCCACGGGTGGCGTAGTCGGACATTTAAACATCAAAACCACATAAATAGTTCCGCCACTGGTTTGACCGCCCTGAGCCACGGAACTGGATCGCCGCCACGAAGACTACAACCACCAGCATCCACCAAAAAGGGTCCGGCTCCGGGTGTCCCAAGGCCCAGGGGGTGCGTCAGAACATTTTCATCACCTTTCACAATCACCAATGGGACAAGACAGGGATGTCCTCTGTCCCCTCTCTTATACATCCTAGTGACGGAGCACCTGCTCTCATCAATTCGCCATAACCCCAATATTAGGTGGATTGAGGTGGGAGGCACCGAGTACAAGTGCTCTCTATTTGCTGATGATGTCCTAGTATATATCACTCAATCACATATATCCATCCCTGCTGTTATGGCTGAAATAGATCACTTTGTTACATGGTAAAATTTTAAAATCAATGCAGCGAAGTCTGAGGCCCTCGATGTCTCCCTCCCTAAATCCATATAGGATTCCATCCAGTCCAACTTTCCCTTTGCCTGGCCCTCACAGGGTATCAAATACTTAGGAATTCCTATTCATAGAGACCTCTCCCATCCATGTTATCTTAATTTTGGGCCCTTTATTGAACAATTCCATACAGACCACGGTTGGCAAGTTAGAACTGTAAGATTCACTACGTGAACCACTGGTGTTTTGTGGAAAAGCACATGTACACCGCGTTCCAAATTATTATGCAAAAAGTGTTTAGGAGTGATAAGGGAAGAATTTGTTTGTTTGTCAGTTAAACTCATTGATGGTGATGTGTGTCAGGGCTCTTTATATCACTGTAAGCAATTGCAGACACCTGTGCTAATTAGTTTGGCAGGTGTGTCCAATGAAAGGCAAGACTACTTAAGAAGGCTCTCTCACATTATTAAGCAGCCTACATTTTCTGCCAAAATGGGAAAGAAAAAGGATGTGTCGGCTGCTGAGAAGCAACAAATTGTGGAGTGTTTAGGTCAAGGCATGACTACAATCAACATTGTGCGATGATCAGGATGAAGTGTCTTGGCAATCAAGAAGTATGTAGCTGATTCACAGTACACACGTGTGCGTGCTGATAAGGGCAAATTGAGGACTCTTTCCTACAGGCAATTACGTCAGGTTGAAAGAGCAGCGGCAAAAAAGCCTTGTCATAGCAGCAGACAAGTTTTTGAAGCTGCTTGTGCCTCCAACGTCCCCCGAACAAGATGCAGGGTCCTTCAGAGGTTTGCAGCTGTGCATACGCCATCCTGTCGACCTCCTCTATCCACTTCACACAAGCAGAAACGGCTCCAGTGGGCCAAACATTACATGAAGACTGATTTCAAAACTGTTTTGTTCACGGATGAGTGCCGTGCAGCGCTCGATGGTCCAGATGAATGGAGTGGAGGATGGCTGGTTGATGGACACCCCACGCAAACACGGCTACAGCGCCAACAAGGAGGAGGTGGAGTAATGTTTTGGGCTGGAATCATGGGGAGAGAGATTGTCGGCCCCTTTAGGATCCCTGAAGGCGCTAAAGATGAACTCCATAATGTATGTGGATTTTCTCAAACAGCACTTCCTGCCATGGTTCAAGAAGAAGAACCGTGTATTTCACAGCAAGATCATTTTTCTGCATGATAATGCACCATCTCATGCTGCACATAAAACATCTGCATCTCTGGCTGATATGGGCATAAAAGGGGACAAACTTATGGTGTGACCCCCATGCTCCCCTGACCTCTACCCCATTCAGAACCTTTGGAGCATCATTAAAAGGAGTGTCTATGATGGCGGGAGGCAGTTCACATCTAAGCAACAGCTCTGGGAGGGTATTCTGTCCTCATGCAAAACAATTGAAGCAGAAACCATCCAAAACCTGACAAATTCAATGGACGAGAGAGTTCAGAAGCTCCTTTCGAACAAGGGGTCCTATGTGAAAATGTAACATCACCTAGAATAAAGTTTTGAGTTGAAAACTGTTTGATTTCAGTTTCTAACAACCTGCTAATGCTTATAATTTCAAAAATGACCATTTTTTTGGTCTTTATTAAAATGAAAAGGTTGATCGAAAAGTTTGGGGGATCTAAGAGTGTGGCAACCCAGTAGTCATGATTACTTCGAATTCTGACAATATGAGGGTCATGCTGCAGGTAGTGCAGCAAGAAGGCACTTATGTGTCTTGCGCATCTCGGAGCCCCAAAATTATTTTCCGGGCTAGATGCAGCTAAAAATTATTTTTAATTTTAAATCTGGTGAAGCTTATTATAGATGGCCTAATAGGATCAGTGCTGCACACTGCTACAAAGCCCAAATTATTTTCCAGTCAAGATACAGATAAACATGATTAGTAATTTGAAAGCTTAAAACGGTTGGTAGGGTGATTTTAACCAATCATCAAGCTTTTACTCTCCCCAGGATGACACAGGGGTAGAAAAGTCGTTTCGGATCCATGATTTGTTCATCTTTATGAACGTGAGTCTGTCTACATTATCAGTGGAGAGCCGCGTGCGCTTATCTGTCAGCACACCACCAGCAGCGCTGAACACACGTTCAGACAGAATGCTGGCTGCGGGGCATGACAAGATCTCCAAGGCGTAAGTGGCTAGCTCCGGCCATTTATCCAGATTGGAAGCCCAAAAAGAGCAAGGGTCCAGTGACACAGTCGTGGCTTCAATGTTTACTTGGAGATACTCCTGTACCATCGTCTCTAGGCGTTGACTATGTGTCAGACTTCTTGTCTCCTGTGGCCTTGCAAAGGATGGGCTAAAAAAGTGGTGAAATGATTCCGCAAAATTGATGTTACCAGCAGATACTGTGGTTCTGTTACGGTTTGAGTGCTGAACACTTGACGGTCCCACGGTTGGCAAGTTGGAACTGTGAGATTCACTACGTGCACCACTGGTATTTTGTGGAAAAGCACATGTAAGATTCTGCAACAGTCTCTGCTGATACTCCTGCATGCGTGCATCCCTTTCTATGGCAGGAATAATTTCTGCAAATTTACTTTTGTACCGGGGATCTAACAGTGTGGCAACCCAGTAGTCAGGATTATTTCTAATTCTCACAATTCGAGGGTCATGTTGCAGGTAGTGCAGCAAGAAGGCACTCATGTGTGTTGCGCATCCAGGAGCACCAAGTCCCTGTTGTGTTGGTGGCGAGGTAACAATCATGCTTCCTTCCTCTGTCCTCTCCCCCCAACCTCGCACAACAGAAATGTGATCAAGGTCTCCCTCATCTGATGAGTCTTCCATCAGTTCGTCCTCCACTTCTTCCTGGGCTCCTGCACCTTCCTCACTAGTTTGGCTGCTACCATGCGCCCTGGTTAAACCATCTCCCCCACCCTCACATGCCTGCCGCCTTGGTGCTGCCGACCGTCTGGACCTTGCAGATGTTAGCCCTTCCGCATACAACTCCTCCTCCTCTACTTCCTCCACCTCCTCTTGTGCCACCACCTGACTCCGAATTCTGTTTAACATGTGCTCCAGCATGTAAATCACCGGAATAGTCATGCTGATAATGGCATCGTCAGCACTAAACATCTTCGTCGCCATTTCAAAACTGTGCAGAAGGGTGCATAGGTCCCTGATCTGAGACCACTCCTCCAGCGTGATTTGCCCCACCTCTGAATCTCGTTGGCCCAGGCTATACGTCAGAACTTATTGCACCAGGGCTTGTCGGTGCTGCCACAGTCGCTGCAACATGTGCAGAGTTGAATTCCACCGGGTAGGCACATCGCATTTTAGCCGGTGAAGTGGCAGGCCCAACGACTTCTGTAGAGATGTAAGTCGCTGAGCTGCGGGATGCGAACGGCGGAAGTGAGCACACAGCGACCGTGCCCTCTGCAGAAGGCCATCTAGTCTGGGATAGTGGGCTAAAAATTGCTGGACAACCAGGTTCAACACGTGAGCCATACAAGGCACGTGTGTGACATTGCCCCGGCGAAGGGCCGCACCCAGGTTTGCAGCATTGTCGCACATGGCCTTCCCTGGTTTCAGGTCCAGTGGAGACAACCATTCATGAAATTGGTTCTCCAGAGCTGACCACAACTCCTCAGCTGTGTGACTCACATTTCCCAGACATTTCAATGTAAAAACCGCCTGATGACGTTGAGCCCTACTGCCAGCATAGTAAGGAGGTGTGCAGGATCCCTTCTGCGCAGTTAGAAAGCTTGTGGCATGACCAGACAGGCTTTGGGTGCAGGTGGAAGACCGAGAGGAGGTTGAGGAGGCAGAAGCAGTGGAGGAAAAATGACATAAAGAGGATTGACGCACAACTCGTGGGGACGGCAAGACTTGGACAGCAGCCCCTTGTCCTGCTGTCACCATAGTTACCCAGTGCCCAGTCAGCGACATGTAACGCCCCTGTCCATGCCTACTCGTCCAAGTGTCTGTGGTGAAATGCACCCTGTCACACACAGAGTTTCTCAAAGAAGCGGTGATGTTGTGTGCGACATGCTGGTGGAGCGCAGGCACACCTTTCTTTGAGAAGTAGTGCCGACTGGGCATCTGGTACTGGGGCACTGCGACGGACATAAGGTCTCGAAAATCCTCTGTGTCCACCAGGCGGAAAGGCAGCATTTCTGTAGCCAAGAGCTTGCAGATGGTGAAATTCAACCTCTTAGGTTTCTCATGGCTAGGAGGAAATGGTCTTTTACTTGTCCACATCTGAGGGACCGAGGGCTGGCTATTGTGCTTAGACGGGGTTGATAAGGGTGTCCCCGGCAAACTGCCGGTCTGTGAGGAAGATGCAGGCGGACATGTTAGGTTGCCTTGATCCAAAGGTGGTGCTATCGATGTCGGACAGCGCTCAAGACCAGCTGGTGTTACCACCTCCAAAGAAAATGATGACCTGCCAATCACGCTGGCTGTTGCGGGTAAAGAGGTGGCAGTTCTGCGCCCCAAAACAGGTGTGACTGCTGTCCCCCCAGTCACAGAGGATGAAGAGGCCGCGGATGCACAAGATATGGCAGACGGTGGTTGGCCCGGCCGGCTAGACCGCATTGTAGCACACTGAGCTTCCCACTGCAACTTATGCTTCATGTCCATGTGCCGGTTCATGCATGAAGTACTCAAACTATGTATTTTTTGGCCTCTACTTAGCTTTTGCTGACAAATGTTACAGATAACACGAGTTGGGTCATCTTTATCGATCTGAAAAAATGCCCAGGCTATGCAAGGCTTAGCACCCATGCGACCTGAAGAGCCACCACGACTTGTGGTGAGAGGCAGAGTTGTGTTTGAGGATGCAGTTGTTGACGTGCTTCCAGTACTACGTCTCTGTCCAGGAAGGCGCAACCTGACCTCGTCGTCACTAGCATCTTCCTCCACCTCCTCTGCTGACCTCATCTCTTGGCTGACTGTGGGTTGACAGTAAGTGGGATCTCCGACCTCATCATCATCACCCTGTGCGTTATCACACCCGTCGTCCTCAGAGCCAACCTGTTCCTGCCCTGACAAAAAACTAAAGTTGTCGCTCCAATCAGGTATTTGAGTCTTATCATCGTCTTCCTCATTGTCTCCACCAACAGGAGTTACAGTTTGGGAATGAGGGTCTACATTATGGTCAGAACCTTCTGCGTCTGGTCCTGGATCCGACTCATAAAGATTCTGGGCATCAGTGCAGATCATTTCCTCGTCTGGATTCACAGAAGCGCTGGAGTCGACCTCTGATTCCCAGGCTATAGTATGAGTAAACAGCTCTGCAGACTCAACCATCTGTTCTACCTCATACTCAGACGGGCAGCTGGAGATTTGGGAGCTGTGAGGAAGCAAGTGCGATTTGGGTGACACCTTTGAGGACTGGAGTATTTGTGATGTTGAAGTTGATGTGGAGGAGAGCCCACTTAAAGGAGCACTTGATATCCGTTGAAGCACCTGCTGTTTTTGTGCCTCATCTGGAATTTGTAGCGATTGGCGTGGCCGTAAGAAAGGGATCTCATCACATTGTCCGCTAAAAGAAGTAGACATTTTAGTTTGGCTGGAAGATGGTCTTTCTTCTGCACCTACCCCACGGACACAACCTTTTTTCCCCTTCCCAACACGCCTATTACCCTTTCCACCAGCAGCAGGCCTTTTTCCACTCATTTTGGTGGTTAACTAATTCACAACTCTGGAGTTGTTTGCACAAAAAAACAATGGATGGTAACCGAGCAGAGCTGAGTGGCCAAACTGTGGTATTAGGCCAAAACTATTGGCTGGGTTAGATGCAGAAAAAAATTATTTTTAATTTGCAACCTGATGGAGGTCAGTATAGATGGACTAATAGACCAAGTCCCACACACCGCTAGAAGCCCAAATATTTTTTCAGAGCTAGATGCAGAAAATTTTTTTATTCAATTTGCAACCTGATGGAGGTCAGTATAGATGGACTAATAGACCAAGTCCCACACACTGCTAGAAGCCCAAATATTTTTTCAGAGCTAGATGCAGAAAAAAATTATTTTTAATTTGCAACCTGATGGAGGTCAGTATAGATGGACTAATAGACCAAGTCCCACACACTGCTAGAAGCCCAAATATTTTTTCAGAGCTAGATGCAGAAAAAAATTATTTTTAATTTGCAACCTGATGGAGGTCAGTATAGATGGACTAATAGACCAAGTCCCACACACTGCTAGAAGCCCAAATATTTTTTCAGAGCTAGATGCAGAAAAAAATTATTTTTAATTTGCAACCTGATGGAGGTCAGTATAGATGGACTAATAGACCAAGTCCCACACACCGCTAGAAGCCCAAATATTTTTTCAGAGCTAGATGCAGAAAAAAATTATATTCAATTTGCAACCTGCTGGACGTCAGTATAGAAGGACTAATAGAACAAGTCCCACACACTGCTAGAAGCCCAAATATTTTTTCAGAGCTAAATGAAGAAAAAAATTATTTTTAATTTGCAACCTGATGGAGGTCAGTATAGATGGACTAATAGACCAAGTCCCACACACTGCTAGAAGCCCAAATATTTTTTCAGAGCTAGATGCATAAAAAAATTATTTTTAATTTGCAACCTGATGGAGGTCAGTATAGATAGACTAATAGACCAAGTCCCACACACCGCTAGAAGCCCAAATATTTTTTCAGAGCTAGATGCAGAAAAAAATTATATTCAGTTTGCAACCTGATGGAGGTCAGTATAGATGGACTAATAGAATGATGCTATGCCCAAAAGATTTTACTTCACTAGGTGCAGTAAAAAAATTGGTATTCTATACACAGGTGGTATATCTTGCAACACAGATAGGCTACTCCACTGACTAACACACTCTGCAATAGGCCAAAAAGGATTAGCTTTGCTAGATTCAGCCAAATGCTGTGAAAAAAACTTGCACAGCACTGGCACAGACCTGCCTGGCAAAAACTGATAGGAACTGATGTAACCTAGTCCTGAAAAGGACTCCAATTACAATTAGTCTTTACTCCCACAATCTATCTATTTAAGAGCACAGACCTGCCTGATAAAAGTCGTAGGAAATGCTGTAACCTAGTCCTTAAAAGGACTGCAATCACAACTATTCCCTACTCCCAAGCTATCTGTATATTTGTGCGAAAATTGGCTTGAAATTAACAAGGTATAGCGCACACAGCAACAGCGGTGCCGTCTAACACGCAGCTGCAGCAGTGAGAAAATGGTGGCGACGGGGAAAATGGCTTGGTCTTATAGGGCAAGGACATGTGACATACACTGCCAATCACACATGCCCTTGCTTGTGTGAAAAAAAGCACTTCGCTCCGTGTGTGCGCTGCTGATAGGCTGACAGATTGCACCTCCCCACTGCAAATGCGGGAAAGAGAAAAAAAAATGGAGATCTTCATTGTTCCTGCAGAGATCCATCCCCTGCCCCTCCCCCCGCCCCGCTGTACACTCAAACTGCGTATTAACATTAATTTTCATCATTACTGAGAAAAAATCCAGTTATGATTTTGGTGCACGAACAGTTATCGAACATAACCTCGAACAGCCGAATTTTTCTCAAATTGTTCGTGTTCGCCGACCGGCTCGAACACCGCCCAAAACAGCTCGAATTTGAGATTGGCGAACAGTTCGAGTAGAACAACGCTCATCTCTAATGAGGACATTATACCAAGATGGGGGACATTATACCAGGATGAGGAAATTACACAAGGATGGAGGACAGACATTACACCATGATGGGGATATTATACCAGAATGCACTATAATTGCTGTTCACCACAGTCAGTGTAGGGTCAACAATACTATTAACAAATTGCCTCAGGCAAATAATCCCTAATTAAAGACTATAAAATATAACTTTTAATCACACTATTAATGGAATATAATTTAAAATATTGCATGAGTCAGTATATTAATGGACACGGATAAACTATCTATTCACTGGGATCAACACTCTATTTGGTGTTCTTTAACATTCCAATTTTGTGGCTAGAGGACAGCTTTGGTGCGGTCGCTACCTATACCATCCTATCACTGAGTATTCACCTTTATATCTGACTAATGCCATTAAAACATAATCCTAAGCCTCCCCAACATGTTCCACCAGTACAGCTGGCTTCATCAGGGGATGAGGCTATGTGAATGGATAGTTTATCAGTGTCCAATAATGTACTGACTCATGCAATATTTTAAATCATATTCCTTTTATAGTGTGATTAAAAGTTATATTGTATAGTTTTTAGTTAGGGGTTGTTTGCCTAAGGAAAATTGTTAATAGTATCATACCAGAATGGGGATATTGTACCAGGATGAGGACATTATACCAGGATGAGGACATTATACCAGAATTGGGGACATTATACCAGGATGGGGGAAATTATATCAGAATTGGGGACATAATACTAGAAAGAGGGACATTATACCAGAATTGGGGAAATTATACCAGGATAGGGGACATTATACCAGAATGGGGACAATATACCAGGATAGGGGACATTATACCTGGATGGTGTCCAGGATGGAGGCATTATATCAGCATGGTGACATTATACCAGAATTGGGGACATTATACCAAAATTGGGGACATTATACCAGGATGGGGGACATTATACCATGATGGGGCATTATACCAGAATAGGAACATTATACCAGAATGGGTGACAGTATACCAGGATGGGGGGCATTATACCAGGATATGGACATTATACCAGAATGGATAAATTTTTCCATGATGGGGGCCATTATTCCAGGATGGGGGACATTATACCAGGATGGGGGCCATTATACTAGTATGAATGGCATTATATCAGGATGGGTGGCATTATACCAGGATGGGTGGCATTATACCAGGATTTGTTGCAAGAGGTTACATAGAAAGATGAGCTTATTTTTAAGGCCACATTCAGTATTTGGTCAGTATTTTACATCAGTATTTGTAAGCCAAAACCAGGAGTGGGTGATAAATACAGAAGTGGTGAAGTGTTTTCCTCTGATTGTTCCACTCCAGGTCTTAGGTTACAAATATTGATGTAAAATTCTGACCAAATAATGAACGTGTGATCGTGGCCTGACTGTTACTGGTAGCGTTAATTTTTTTCAAAGTCTATAGAAAAGATAATGGAAAAATTTTGGAGGAAACTCTTTGTTTATGGACTTTTCAGAAGTTTCAAAAGTCTTTAAAGTAACACCTAGATGCAACCATTAAAAAGATGCAAATAAATCATTCTGAAAAATGCTGCAAAACTGTGAGTGTGAATTCAGTCTTCTTTTTATGTTTTGTTTTTCCTTCCACTTAATAATTTTGATTATTTGTTTTTATTTTTACGCTATTGGGGCACTACATTATCCTGTATATGATTACAGATGCATTTTGATAGCTATTATAGTGGTACATTTTAGCATCCATTTTATGACACCAATGCCAGTCTACAAACACAATCTAACAGAATATATTACTTTGATGATGTTAAGGAAAAGTCAGACGGCTGCTTAACTCAGACGAGGATCGCAACGCAATGCTTGGACTGGCTGGCAGCTCTCCCGACTCAAAAATTATAGCTTCATAGAAATACATTCTCTCATCCTTGGGTCTGGAGAGCTGTCAGCCGAGCATTGCATTGCACTCCTCATCCGAGTTATATGGTTGTGTGACTCCTCCCTTAGTTCCGAGAAGGAAAACCTGGAAGGAGATAAAGAGCAAAATAGGTTCTTATCTGGGTAGCAATTTTAACAAACTGCACAAATTGTGGTCACCTGATTGGGTTGTGTGTACACAACCACTGATAGCGCTAGAGTAGGAGCAAAGAAGGAGCAAATGGGTTATTCTGCTCTGTCGTGAAAGACTGAAGGATGCCAATCCCGTAGTAAGTGGTTTATTCGTCAACGCGTTTCAAAGTATAGAACTTCTTCATCTTACACACCTTCAATTGAATTATATATGTGTGAAGTCCACCAAGGGATGAGTTCCACTGATGTATCTTGCTGCCTATTATGTGGCATAAAGCCCTAGGGAATGGGCACTGACCAGAACTCAAAGTGCCACATATAAAATTGGTCACCTTTTTTGGCTATCTCTATGTAACAGCCTTTTGTGTGTTTTTCATGGCTAGGGCTCTAAGGGGTAACTTTTCTCCTTGTGGAGAGTGACAAGCTAGGCCTGGCAAGACAGAGTGAGGAGACTTATATGACATGCATGCTCCTCTGGGAAATTAAATATGCAAATTGCCTCTTCAGAGAGGAAGAGGACTAGAACTCTAGTGCCATCTATTGGAAGTAGTAATCCTAAAAGTCATCATCAACCTTTTAACGAGCCTTGCCACATGACTTAGGATAAATGGCAAATCAGAATTTCAATTTGCAAACATTGTGTTTCAGGGTATTTCCCCTCGTCAGTGCAAAGTATGAGATTCTGGTTTGTCTTTTATCTCAAGTTATGTGGCAAGGTTAGTTAAAGGGTTGATATTGACTTTTAGGATTGCTAATTCCAATAGGCAGCACTAGAGTTCTAGTCCTCTTCCTCTCTGAAGAGGCAATTTGCATATTTAATTTCCCAGAGGAGCATGCGTGGTGTATAAGTCTCCTCACTCTGACATGCCAGGCTTGGCTTGCCACTCTCCACAAGGAGAAACGTTACACCTTAGATCCCAATCTTAAGCCTCTCACCTAGTTAAATCAGATCTCAGACTTTGCACTGATGAGGGGCAACACCCTGATACACAGTGTCTGCAAATTTAGATTCTGGTTTGGCTTTTATCCTAAGTCATGTGGCAAGGCTTGTTAAAGGGTTGATATTGACTTTTAGGATTGTTACTTTCAATAGGTGGCGCTAGAGTTCAAGTCTTCTTCCTCTCTGAAGAGGGAGTTTGCATATTTCATGGATAGAACATGTACCCATTGTAATAAAAGGTGCTGTTCAGAAGTCCATATTTTTCCGTGGACATGGACACACAGACATATACAGTGCATTGTGAAAGTATTTAGCCCCCTTGAACTTTTCTACCTTTTGCCACATTTCTGGCTTCAAACATAAAGATATAGAATTCAATTTTTTTGGGGAAGAATCAACAACAAGTGGGACACAATTGTGAAGTGGAACGAAATTTATTGGATATTTTAAACTTTTTTAACAAATTAAAAACTGAAAAGTGGGGCGTGCAATATTATTCGGCCCCTTTACTTTCAGTGCAGCAAACTCACTCCAGAAGTTCAGTGAGGATCTCTGAATGATCCAATGTTGTCCTAAATGACTGGTAATGATACATAGAATCCACCTGTGTGTAATCAAGTCTCCGTATAAATGCACCTGCTCTGTGATAGTCTCAGGGTTCCGTTTCAAGTGCAGAGAGCATCATGAAGACCAAGGAACACACCAGGCAGGTCCGAGATACTGTTGTGGCGAAGTTTAAAGCCGGATTTGGATAAAAAAAGATTTCCCAAGTTTTAAACATCTCAAGGAGCACTGTGCATGCGATCATATTGAAATGGAAGGAGTATCAGACCACTGCAAATCTACCAAGACCCGGCCGTCCCTCTAAACTTTCATCTCGAACAAGGAGAAGACTGATCAGAGATGCAGCCAAAAGGCCCATTATCACTCTGGATGAACTGCAGAGATCTACAGCTGAGGTGGGAGAGTCTGTCCATAGGACAACAATCAGTCGTACGCTGCACAAATCTGGCCTTTATGGAAGAGTGGCAAGAAGAAAGTCATTTCTCAAAGATATCCATAAAAAGTCTTGTTTGAAGTTTGTCACAAGCCACCTGGGAGACACACCAAACATGTGGAATAAGGTGCTCTGGTCAGATGAAAACAAAATCAAACTTTTTGGCCACAATGCAAAACGATATATTTGGTGTAAAAGCAACACAGCTCATCACCCTCAAAACACCATCCTCACTGTCAAACATGGTGGTGGCAGCATCATGGTTTGGGCCTGCTTTTCTTCAGCAGGGACAGGGAAGATGGTTAAAATTGATGGGAAGATGGACGGAGCCAAATACAGGACCATTCTGGAAGAAAACCTGTTGGAGTCTGCAAAAGACCTGAGACTGGGATGGAGATTTATCTTCCAACAAGACAATGATCCGAAACCTAAAGGAAAATCTACAATGGAATGGTTCAAAAATAAATGTATTCAGGTGTTAGAATGGCCAAGTCAAAGTCCAGACCTGAATCCAATCGAGAATCTCTGGAAAGAGCTGAAAACTGCTGTTCACAAACGCCCTCCATCCAACCTCAATGAGCTCGAGCTGTTTTGCAATGAAGAATGGGCAAGAATTTCAGCCTCTCGATGTGCAAAATTGATAGAGACATACCCCAAGTGACTTGCAGCTGTAATCGCAGCAAAAGGTGGAGATACAAAGTATCAACTCAAGTGGGCCGAATAATATTACACGCCCCACTTTTCAGTTTTTAATTTGTTAAAAAAGTTTAAAATATCCAATAAATTTTGTTCCACTTCACGATTGTGTCCCACTTATTGATTCTTCCCCAAAAAAATAGAATTTTATATCCTTATGTTTGAAGCCAGAAATGTGGCAAAAGGTAGAAAAGTTCAAGGGGGCCAAATACTTTCACAATGCACTGTACGATTTTGACCGGAGTCACAGAACTCAATCACTGATATAAGTCTATGGGTCTGTGAACTGCACACAAATGCTGTCTGTTTTTAAGATTGTATTGGTAGGAGAAGCTTTGCAAAAATATTTTTTTATCGTTTATTTATTTTTGCATATGGTAAAAACTGAAACATTGAGGGGCCAATCCATTAAGACTGGCGTTGCACATGCCAATCTTAATAAAAGCAGCGCTGGAGAGTGATGCGCTGAATTCACTAAGAAACTCACGTCACTTAATGAATTCGAGCATCTTATTAGTGGTGTGCAAGACTGGAGTAGCATTTCTGGAGTAAGAAAAGCCAGCACTTTTGTTGAGTTTGATGGACAGGGATAACCGTGCCCCATCCCACCCCGACTCCTCCCCAGCTCCACCTATTTTGGCACAGCTGCTTGAAACTGGTGTGAAACTTTTTTCGCAAATCTGTGTTGCTGGTTGCACAATAGTTTTGCAACTTTACAGAGCTCTTATAACAGTTTTCTGGCAAAAAACTTTGATGAATCGGGTCCTGAGTGTTTTTCAAAAATGTGAAAAATCACTGACATATGAATGAGGCCTAAATTGCGGTGTCTAAGAAGTGTCAATGGAAGAGATCAGATCTTCCGACTGATGGCGCTAGATGGCAGTTGATCTAGTGTGAACGTACCGCATTGTAAAAATTCAACAGAAAAAACAGATTTGCCCATTCACATAACAGTTCCGTTATTGAAAATCACCATAATCCTCATTCTGTAAGATATTGTGTTAGTTTCTAAGAATGCACATTTCCACTTTAGCAGTTTCATTAGAATTAATGGGATGCAATATAAAGCCGAACACTTCCTTTTATTTCTCCAAACGAAGGCAGCGATCTCGGTGTTTCTATCAGACAGTAGCGTTCCTTTAGTGAAACACGAAAGGGTTTTATTTATTATACCATTGAAATTGCAAATGAAGGTAATAAAATCAGCAATATGCCTCCAGTGCTTTAATGGAAATATAGTGGCTTAATATAACTCATGTTTGTGTTCAACATGCTGCTAAAAGTCTTCCATGCAAATGCAATTACTACCATTAATCTCAATACCTTGCAGCCATAATTTGCTGTGATGTTCACAAAGTTGTCATTCATTGTGTTTCCATGTGTAACTAACAGTTTTAATGTTCTTGGCTTTGCCAAAAAGCCCTTGGGCTTACTGTTAAACAGGGCCATTTTAATTCTTTGCCCCTTGTCTCTTCTGCATTTATCTGTGCCATGCCATCATAAATTTAGATGTAGAGATGAATGTATAGTTAATTCTCTTTACAGGGACATAAACACATAGACAGACGCCTATAATTTCAAGCAAGTTATCTTGACTTGTTTGCACTTCCAGTGACATTGCAGTTCTCAGGGGCTTAACTACAATAGGTGCAGGGGATGCAATCACACTCAAGTCCTGGAGCCTAAGGGGCCCAAAAGTCCCTTTGGCTTATATGAAAAGACCAATACTATTAAAGATTTGCAATAATTGGGCTTTTGCATTGGTGCCCATGAGCTTCAAGTTACGCCACTGGCAGTGGTGGTTTATATTGTAAACTAGTGCCAACATGGGAGGACCTAGTTCAGAATATTAATTAATCACTGATCAACAAAATGCCTCCTTATAGAAAGACTGGTTATCTATCCCTCTCCCCGATCAGATTAAGAATCTGTAGACATCCTCATTGTTCCAAACTGTAACATGATGTGGGTGTCTTCTCTGGCTACTGGCAGGAAACCTTTCTTTATCGACCAATCACAGTAAGAGATGTCACAGCTCACCTGCTCCCCTTCCCTTCACCATGACCTTTACAAACGCTCAATTCAAAATATAGTGTTGAGATTTGACCATTGTGGCTATGTACATGTGTTGTTTCCTGAAACAACAGGAAGTTAGTCTAAAAAAAGCCCCAGTGGCCGGTGTGAGAATTGCAAGATTTCTATTTTTTATTCTTAATACAGATTGTGATGTTTAAAAAGAAAATTGGCAAAACCCCAAAAAATACATTTAACACAAAACCTGGTATAAACAATAGGTCATTTGATGGTAACTCCCTCTTAAAAAAAACCTGGAAATAACCCAGACGGTCAAAATAGTAACATAGCCAATACGTAACCATTTATCCCTGAGCCATTGGTCTAGTGTACCTCACCAGTCCAGCAGCAATGTTGTCATGTCCATCATTTATGTTACCACGGCAACCATTGTCCTCAATGATCAAGTGCCATCTGTGCAAACGTCACCAGTAAGGCCAGTGACTGATGAAGATGTCATGTGAATGATGGACATGGCATAATTACTGCAGACTCAGTGGGGAAGACCAAAGAAGTGGCCACGTTGGCACACAAAGGATTGATTTAGCATATTTCCAGTAGTTTTTAAAAAATCTCAGACAACCCCATTAACAGAGTTGTTAATTACAACAATTTGGTAAAAGATACAGGTATCAGGGCATTATTCTATATATAGATAGGCAATGTCAACAAAGATTGGCCAGTTAGCACATTATCTGTTGAAGGAAACCAAGTTGTATGAAAGTATAGTGACCGGCGGAGGTTCACCTGTGGTTATATCATTCAGGTCTACGAAGTAAATCAGGTCTACTATGGACCAGAATGTTTATATTATCAAATGGGTCCCCCCCAGTGGCAAAGAGGGGGTTGTCACATCTTAGGGCAGGGCAAGTATTGTTCTCTACCTGGTTAATAATGCCCCATGAGTGCAAACAAACAATGCCCCTTCTAGAAAGAATTAATGCCCCCTTAGTGATCCCTTAAAAAAGTGGTAATGACATCTTTGTGCCACCAGTGCAAAGAAAAGCTTATAGTTGCCTAATCTGACTGAGTCCTCTTCTCCCCTGCACACATCGGGGCCAGGACTGTTAACAATGCAGTGACACCATTGCACGCCTGTGCCAGGATGCTGCCTACTTATAGGCTGTAGGTCTACAGTAGAGATGAGCGTTGTTTGACTCGAACTGTTCGCCAATCTCATATTCGAGCTGTTTTGGGCGGTGTTCGAGCCGTTCGGCGAACACGAACGATTTGAGAAAAATTCGGCTGTTCGAGGTTATGTTCGATAACTGTTCGTGCACCAAAATCATAACTGGATTTTTTCTCAGTAATGATGAAAATTAATGTTAATACGCAGTTTGAGTGTACAGCGGGGTGGGGGGAGGGGCAGGGGATGGATCTCTGCAGGAATAATGAAGATCTCCATTTTTTTTTCTCTTTCCCGCATTTACAGTGGGGAGGTGCAGTCTGTCAGCCTATCAGCAGCGCACACACGGAGCGAAGTGCTTTTTTTCACACAAGCAAGGGCATGTGTCATTGGCAGTGTATATCACATGTCCTTGCTAGTGTTGAGCCACCCCCGTAGTGTTCGAGTTCCGTTCGGTTCGTCGAACACCCGTGTGTTCGCCGAACTGTTCGTCGAACACCTTCGAACACCGTTAAAACCAATGGCAGGCAAACAAAAACACATAGAAACACATAGAAAACACCTTCAAAGGTGTCCAAAAGCTGACAAACTGCTCAGAAGACACAACTAACACATGGAAAAGTGACAAGTACATATAGTCATGAGAAAAGAAAAGAGATGGAGGAGTAAAAGGAGGGGGAGACACAGATATAGGCATGTCATGCCCTTCTAAAATCCAAAAAGTGAGAAGCCGACACGTTCAGTCCGCTCCTGCCCGTGCCACCTCCGTGTCGCCGGGTTTGTGCCAGAGCCGCGGTGAACCCTGACGGCCAGCCCCCCTCTCCCAATACTGGTGCCTGTCCGCTGGTGGGTCGAGCGAGCCCCCCTGTGGTGGAGGCAGCTCTAAGCTTTTTAATTTAAATTGTCTCTCTAATTTGAATGAATACACTTTAAATCCATTTACAAGGATCTATTGGAGGGCAAGTCTCATGCCAGCAGCCGCGTAATTCCAGCTCCAGTAGCGTCCACTAAAGCTGCTGCAGTTAAAAAGCTTTTATAAGGATCGAGCTCGGCTGTCCACCGCAAGGCATCCTACTGCCAGTCCCAGCCCCTATGCCTTGGGGTGCCTCCTGATGCTCTTCACTGAGTATCCCGTGGTCCCGAAGCATTTCCTTTGAAAAAATTAAGTGTCTAAACTACAGGTGGTGTAGCTTGCTTAACAGCCGGGATAATCCGCTGACTAGCAGACACTGCTACTAGGCACAAAGTATTTCCTGGGCTAGATGCAGTTAAAAATTTGTAATTAGATACTCTCGTTGGATGCTGAGAAAGCATTCCATAGAGTCTCCTGGCACGCCATATATGATTCTCTTAAAAAGCTTGGGGTAGGGGTCTAGGGGACCCTTTTATAGCCAAAATCACGGCCCTGTATCGCAATACGTCACCTAGGCTGAAGATAACTGGAACTGTAGCACCCTGAGGGCTCGGTTGCTACAGAGGTATTGCACCTCACCCAGAGGTGTGATATCTCACTCTCAGGTAAGGATGGAATGTGGATCTATTGGAGGGCAAGTCTCATGCCAGCAGCCGCGTAATTCCAGCTCCAGTAGCGTCCACTAAAGCTGCTGCAGTTAAAAAGCTTTTATAAGGATCGAGCTCGGCTGTCCACCGCAAGGCATCCTACTGCCAGTCCCAGCCCCTATGCCTTGGGGTGCCTCCTGATGCTCTTCACTGAGTATCCCGTGGTCCCGAAGCATTTCCTTTGAAAAAATTAAGTGTCTAAACTACAGGTGGTGTAGCTTGCTTAACAGCCGGGATAATCCGCTGACTAGCAGACACTGCTACTAGGCACAAAGTATTTCCTGGGCTAGATGCAGTTAAAAATTTGTAATTAGATACTCTCGTTGGATGCTGAGAAAGCATTCCATAGAGTCTCCTGGCACGCCATATATGATTCTCTTAAAAAGCTTGGGGTAGGGGTCTAGGGGACCCTTTTATAGCCAAAATCACGGCCCTGTATCGCAATACGTCACCTAGGCTGAAGATAACTGGAACTGTAGCACCCTGAGGGCTCGGTTGCTACAGAGGTATTGCACCTCACCCAGAGGTGTGATATCTCACTCTCAGGTAAGGATGGAATGTGGATCAGGACCCGACACCTGCATGCATTACACCACATTGCCGTGGGGCAGGGCGACCAATATGCCCCTGAGATGGGCACGACAGTCCCTGTCCTGGCTGGAGTGGGGGGAGGGAACACTGAGGAAGGGGAACCCTGTAGTGCAGGAGCAGGGAGGAAGCAGTTCCTGGGTGCATTGAGAAGGGAGTATAAAAGGTGGGCACCATCTTAGTTCAGTGCAGAGAAGTCTGAGCAGAAGTGGCAGGGAGCAGGGGCTCTGCATGAGCTCTGCTCCGGAGGCGGGCCTAGTAACAGAGGCCCAGGCCTGGAAGAGGGAGAAGGAAGGAAGAGGAGCGGAGAAGGCTCCAGGAATGAGGAACGAAGGGATCCCAGGGGTGCGGACGGGCGAGTCGCCACCGCACGCCCGAATCCACCTGCATGGAGGGGTCAGGCCAAAGGGGGACACCGGTCCCCGAAACTAGTGGAGGCAGGAAACGACCCTCAGCTAGAAACCGGAGGCTGTGACATTTTATGTGGCGCAGCCCCTCGCTACACCCGCTAGGAGGGCAGCACATAGGGTCAGGGAAACTGGCGCCAAGTTTACCAAGAGGAGGCCCGAGGCAGTCGGAGAGAAGGGTTGGTAAGAAAGGCCAGACAAAGGACACACAAAGGGGGTCCTGTGAAGCGCTCCAAAGTTATCTGGGAGTTGTCTGAGCCCCTCACCTGGTGAGCACAGTACGACGTGGGCAGCCGTTACCTGCAGACGTGGTCTGGATAATAAGAACTGTGAGTAAAGGCCCTGGACTGCATCACTGACTCCGTGTCGTTACTGCTGCTGCCCTGCACCATCACCCCCATCCTCCGCATACACTGCCCTGAGGCTATACTCCTCCCGTGGGGAGTTATGCTACGCTCTGCTGCACCCACAACACCAGCCTCAGCGGTCTGCCCTGCAGCGGCGGTTCACTCTGACCGCAATCCACGGGTGGCGTAGTCGGACATTTAAACATCAAAACCACATAAATAGTTCCGCCACTGGTTTGACCACCCTGAGCCACGGAACCGGGTCGCCGCCACGAAGACTACAACCACCAGCATCCACCAAAAAGGGTCCGGCTCCGGGTGTCCCAAGGCCCAGGGGGTGCATCAGAACATTTTCATCACCTTTCACAATCACCAATGGGACAAGGCAGGGATGTCCTCTGTCCCCTCTCTTATACATCCTAGTGACGGAGCACCTGCTCTCATCAATTTGCCATAACCCCAATATTAGGTGGATTGAGGTGGGAGGCACCGAGTACAAGTGCTCTCTATTTGCTGATGATGTCCTAGTATATATCACTCAATCACATATATCCATCCATGCTGTTATGGCTGAAATAGATCACTTTGTTACATGGTCAAATTTTAAAATCAATGCAGCGAAGTCTGAGGCCCTCGATGTCTCCCTCCCCAAATCCATATAGGATTCCATCCAGTCCAACTTTCCCTTTGCCTGGCCCTCACAGGGTATCAAATACTTAGGAATTCCTATTCATAGAGACCTCTCCCATCTATGTTATCTTAATTTTGGGCCCTTTATTGAACAACTCCATACAGACCATGGTTGGCAAGTTAGAACTGTAAGATTCACTACGTGAACCACTGGTGTTTTGTGGAAAAGCACATGTACACTGTGTTCCAAATTATTATGCAAAAAGTGTTTAGGAGTGATAAGGGAAGAATTTGTTTGTTTGTCAGTTAAACTCATTGATGGTGATGTGTGTCAGGGCTCTTTATATCACTGTAAGCAATTGCAGACACCTGTCTAATTAGTTTGGCAGGTGTGTCCAATGAAAGGCAAAACTACTTAAGAAGGCTGTCTCACATTATTAAGCAGCCTACATTTTCTGCCAAAATGGGAAAGAAAAAGGATGTGTCGGCTGCTGAGAAGCAACAAATTGTGGAGTGTTTAGGTCAAGGCATGACTACAATCAACATTGTGCGATGATCAGGATGAAGTGTCTTGGCAATCAAGAAGTATGTAGCTGATTCACAGTACACACGTATGCGTGCTGATAAGGGCAAATTGAGGACTCTTTCCTACAGGCAATTACGTCAGGTTAAAAGAGCAGCGGCAAAAAAGCCTTGTCATAGCAGCAGACAAGTTTTTGAAGCTGCTGGTGCCTCCAACGTCCCCCGAACAACAAGATGCAGGGTCCTTCAGAGGTTTGCAGCTGTGCATATGCCATCCTGTCGACCTCCTCTATCCACTTCACACAAGCAGAAACGGCTCCAGTGGGCCAAACATTACATGAAGACTGATTTCAAAACTGTTTTGTTCACGGATGAGTGCCGTGCAGCGCTCGATGGTCCAGATGGATGGAGTGGAGGATGGCTGGTTGATGGACACCCCACGCAAACACGGCTACAGCGCCAACAAGGAGGAGGTGGAGTAATGTTTTGGGCTGGAATCATGGGGAGAGAGATTGTCGGCCCCTTTAGGATCCCTGAAGGCGCTAAAGATGAACTCCATAATGTATGTGGATTTTCTCAAACAGCACTTCCTGCCATGGTTCAAGAAGAAGAACCATGTATTTCACAGCAAGATCATTTTTTTGCATGATAATGCACCATCTCATGCTGCACATAAAACATCTGCATCTCTGGCTGATATGGGCATAAAAGGGGACAAACTTATGGTGTGACCCCCATGCTCCCCTGACCTCTACCCCATTCAGAACCTCTGGAGCATCATCAAAAGGAGTGTCTATGATGGCGGGAGGCTGTTCACATCTAAGCAACAGCTCTGGGAGGGTATTCTGTCCTCATGCAAAACAATTGAAGCAGAAACCATCCAAAACCTGACAAATTCAATGGACGAGAGAGTTCAGAAGCTCCTTTCGAACAAGGGGTCCTATGTGAAAATATAACATCACCTAGAATAAAGTTTTGAGTTGAAAACTGTTTGATTTCAGTTTCTAATAACCTGCTAATGCTTATAATTTCAAAAATGACCATTTTTTTGGTCTTTATTAAAATGAAAAGGTTGATCGAAAAGTTTGGGGGATCTAAGAGTGTGGCAACCCAGTAGTCATGATTACTTTGAATTCTGACAATATGAGGGTCATGTTGCAGGTAGTGCAGCAAGAAGGCACTTATGTGTCTTGCGCATCTCGGAGCCCCAAAATTATTTTCCGGGCTAGATGCAGCTACAAATTATTATTAATTTTAAATCTGGTGGAGCTTAGTATAGATGGGCTAATAGGATCAGTGCTGCACACTGCTACAAAGCCCAAATTATTTTCCAGTCAAGATACAGATAAACATGATTAGTAATTTGAAAGCTTAAAACGGTTGGTAGGGTGATTTTAACCAATCATCAAGCTTTTACTCTCCCCAGGATGACACAGGGGTAGAAAAGTCGTTTCGGATCCATGATTTGTTCATCTTTATGAACGTGAGTCTGTCTACATTATCAGTGGAGAGCCGCGTGCGCTTATCTGTCAGCACACCACCAGCAGCGCTGAACACACGTTCAGACAGAACGCTGGCTGCGGGGCATGACAAGATCTCCAAGGCGTAAGTGGCTAGCTCCGGCCATTTATCCAGATTGGAAGCCCAAAAAGAGCAAGGGTCCAGTGACACAGTCGTGGCTTCAATGTTTACTTGGAGATACTCCTGTACCATCGTCTCTAGGCGTTGACTATGTGTCAGACTTCTTGTCTCCTGTGGCCTTGCAAAGGATGGGCTAAAAAAGTGGTGAAATGATTCCGCAAAATTGATGTTACCAGCAGATACTGTGGTTCTGTTACGGTTTGAGTGCTGAACACTTGACGGTCCCACGGTTGGCAAGTTGGAACTGTGAGATTCACTACGTGCACCACTGGTGTTTTGTGGAAAAGCACATGTAAGATTCTGCAACAGTCTCTGCTGATACTCCTGCATGCGTGCATCCCTTTCTATGGCAGGAATAATTTCTGCAAATTTACTTTTGTACCGGGGATCTAACAGTGTGGCAACCAAGTTGTCAGGATTATTTCTAATTCTCACAATTCGAGGGTCATGTTGCAGGTAGTGCAGCAAGAAGGCACTCATGTGTGTTGCGCATCCAGGAGCACCAAGTCCCTGTTGTGTTGGTGGCGAGGTAACAATCATGCTTCCTTCCTCTGTCCTCTCCCCCCAACCTCGCACAACTGAAATGTGATCAAGGTCTCCCTCATCTGATGAGTCTTCCATCAGTTCGTCCTCCACTTCTTCCTGGGCTCCTGCACCTTCCTCTCTAGTTTGGCTGCTACCATGCGCCCTGGTAAAACCATCTCCCCCACCCTCACATGCCTGCCGCCTTGGTGCTGCTGACCGTCTGGACCTTGCAGATGTTAGCCCTTCCGCATACAACTCCTCCTCCTCTACTTCCTCCACCTCCTCTTGTGCCACCACCTGACTCCGAATTCTGTTTAACATGTGCTCCAGCATGTAAATCACCGGAATAGTCATGCTGATAATGGCATCGTCAGCACTAAACATCTTCGTCGCCATTTCAAAACTGTGCAGAAGGGTGCATAGGTCCCTGATCTGAGACCACTCCTCCAGCGTGATTTGCCCCACCTCCGGATCTCGTTGGCCCAGGCTATACGTCAGAACGTATTGCACCAGGGCTTGTCGGTGCTGCCACAGTCGCTGCAACATGTGCAGAGTTGAATTCCACCGGGTAGGCACATCGCATTTTAGCCGGTGAAGTGGCAGGCCCAACGACTTCTGTAGAGATGTAAGTCGCTGAGCTGCGGGATGCGAACGGCGGAAGTGAGCACACAGCGACCGTGCCCTCTGCAGAAGGCCATCTAGTCTGGCATAGTGGGCTAAAAATTGCTGGACAACCAGGTTCAACACGTGAGCCATACAAGGCACGTGTGTGACATTGCCCCGGCGAAGGGCCGCACCCAGATTTGCAGCATTGTCGCACACAGCCTTCCCTGGTTTCAGGTCCAGTGGAGACAACCATTCATGAAATTGGTTCTCCAGAGCTGACCACAACTCCTCAGCTGTGTGACTCACATTTCCCAGACATTTCAAAGTAAAAACCGTCTGATGACATTGAGCCCTACTGCCAGCATAGTAAGGAGGTGTGCAGGATCCCTTCTGCGCAGTTAGAAAGCTTGTGGCATGACCAGACAGGCTTTGGGTGCAGGTGGAAGACCGAGAGGAGGTTGAGGAGGCAGAAGCAGTGGAGGAACTTTGACATAAAGAGGATTGACGCACAACTGATGGGGACGGCAAGACTTGGACAGCAGCCCCTTGTCCTGCTGTCACCATAGTTACCCAGTGCCCAGTCAGCGACATGTAACGCCCCTGTCCATGCCTACTCGTCCAAGTGTCTGTGGTGAAATGCACCCTGTCACACACAGAGTTTCTCAAAGAAGCGGTGATGTTGTGTGCGACATGCTGGTGGAGCGCAGGCACACCTTTCTTTGAGAAGTAGTGCCGACTGGGCATCTGGTACTGGGGCACTGCGACGGACATAAGGTCTCGAAAATCCTCTGTGTCCACCAGGCGGAAAGGCAGCATTTCTGTAGCCAAGAGCTTGCAGATGGTGAAATTCAACCTCTTAGCTTTCTCATGGCTAGGAGGAAATGGTCTTTTACTTGTCCACATCTGAGGGACCGAGGGCTGGCTATTGTGCTTAGACGGGGTTGATAAGGGTGTCCCCGGCAAACTGCCGGTCTGTGAGGAAGATGCAGGCGGACATGTTAGGTTGCCTTGATCCAAAGGTAGTGCTATCGATGTCGGACAGCGCTCAACACCAGCTGGTGTTACCACCTCCAAAGAAAATGATGACCTGCCAATCACGCTGGCTGTTGCGGGTAAAGAGGTGGCAGGTCTGCGCCCCAAAACAGGTGTGACTGCTGTCCCCCCAGTCACAGAGGATGAAGAGGCCGCGGATGCACAAGATATGGCGGACGGTGGTTGGCCCGGCCGGCTAGGCCGCATTGTAGCACACTGAGCTTCCCACTGCAACTTATGCTTCATGTCCATGTGCCGGTTCATGCATGAAGTACTCAAACTATGTATTTTTTGGCCTCTACTTAGCTTTTGCTGACAAATGTTACAGATAACACGAGTTGGGTCATCTTTATCGATCTGAAAAAATGCCCAGGCTATGCAAGGCTTAGCACCCATGCGACCTGAAGAGCCACCACGACTTGTGGTGAGAGGCAGAGTTGTGTTTGAGGATGCAGTTGTTGACGTGCTTCCAGTACTATGTCTCTGTCCAGGAAGGCGCAACCTGACCTCGTCGTCACTAGCATCTTCCTCCACCTCCTCTGCTGACCTCATCTCTTGGCTGACTGTGGGTTGACAGTAAGTGGGATCTCCAACCTCATCATCATCACCCTGTGCGTTATCACACCCGTCGTCCTCAGAGCCAACCTGTTCCTGCCCTGACAAAAAACTAAAGTTGTCGCTCCAATCAGGTATTTGAGTCTCATCATCGTCTTCCTCATTGTCTCCACCAACAGGAGTTACAGTTTGGGAATGAGGGTCTACATTATGGTCAGAACCTTCTGCGTCTGGTCCTGGATCCGATTCATAAAAATTCTGGGCATCAGTGCAGATCATTTCCTCATCTGGATTCACAGAAGCGCTGGAGTCGACCTCTGATTCCCAGGCTATAGTATGAGTAAACAGCTCTGCAGACTCAACCATCTGTTCTACCTCATACTCAGACGGGCAGCTGGAGATTTGGGAGCTGTGAGGAAGCAAGTGCGATTGGGGTGACAC
This sequence comes from Phyllobates terribilis, assembly GCF_046119375.1. Classification (NCBI taxonomy): domain Eukaryota; kingdom Metazoa; phylum Chordata; class Amphibia; order Anura; family Dendrobatidae; genus Phyllobates; species Phyllobates terribilis. The sequence goes on from NW_027362767.1 coordinate 225,120,957, forward strand.
CTTTGAGGACTGGAGTATTTGTGATGTTGAAGTTGATGTGGAGGAGAGCCCACTTAAAGGAGCACTTGATATCCGTTGAAGCACCTGCTGTTTTTGTGCCTCATCTGGAATTTGTAGCGATTGGCGTGGCCGTAAGAAAGGGATCTTATCACATTGTCCGCTAAAAGAAGTAGACATTTTAGTTTGGCTGGAAGATGGTCTTTCTTCTGCAGATGTTACTGTTGCTTTAACACCTACCCCACGGACACAACCTTTTTTCCCCTTTCCAACACGCCTATTCCCCTTTCCACCAGCAGCAGGCCTTTTTCCACTCATTTTGGTGGTTAACTAATTCACAACTCTGGAGTTGTTTGCACAAAAAAACAATGGATGGGAACCGAGCAGAGCTGAGTGGCCAAACTGTGGTATTAGGCCAAAACTATTGGCTGGGTTAGATGCAGAAAAAAATTATATTCAATTTGCAACCTGATGGAGGTCAGTATAGATAGACTAATAGAGAAAGTCCCACACACAGCTAGAAGCCCAAATATTTTTTCAGAGGTAGATGCAGAAAAAAAATATATTCAGTTTGCAACCTGATGGAGGTCAGTATAGATGGACTAATAGAGAAAGTCCCACACACTGCTAGAAGGCCAAATATTTTTTCAGAGGTAGATGCAGAAAAAAATTATATTCAGTTTGCAATCTGATGGAGGTCAGTATAGATGGACTAATAGAACAAGTCCCACACACAGCTAGAAGCCCAAATATTTTTTCAGAGGTAGATGCAGATAAAAATTATTTTTAATTTGCAACCTGATGGAGGTCAGTATAGATGGACTAATAGAGAAAGTCCCACACACTGCTAGAAGGCCAAATATTTTTTCAGAGCTAGATGCAGACAAAAATTATTTTCAGTTTGCTACCTGATGGAGGTCAGTATAGATGGACTAATAGAACAAGTCCCACACACAGCTAGAAGCCCAAATATTTTTTCAGAGGTAGATGCAGAAAAAAATTATATTCAGTTTGCAACCTGATGGAGGTCTGTATAGATGGATTAATAGAACAAGTCCCACACACAGCTAGAAGCCCAATATTTTTTCAGAGGTAGATGCAGAAAAAAAATATATTCAGTTTGCAACCTGATGGAGGTCAGTATAGATGGACTAATAGAGAAAGTCCCACACACTGCTAGAAGGCCAAATATTTTTTCAGAGCTAGATGCAGACAAAAAATGATTTTTAATTTGCAACCTGATGGAGGTCAGTATAGATGGACTAATAGAGAAAGTCCCACACACTGCTAGAAGGCCAAATATTTTTTCAGAGCTGGATGCAGATAAAAATTATTTTTAATTTGCAACCTGATGGAGGTCAGTATAGATGGACTAATAGAGAAAGTCCCACACACTGCTAGAAGGCCAAATATTTTTTCAGAGCTAGATGCAGAAAAAAATTATATTCAGTTTGCAACCTGATGGAGGTCAGTATAGATGGACTAATAGAACAAGTCCCACACACAGCTAGAAGCCCAAATATTTTTTCATAGGTAGATGCAGATAAAAATTATTTTTAATTTGCAACCTGATGGAGGTCAGTATAGATGGACTAATAGAGAAAATCCCACACACTGCTAGAAGGCCAAATATTTTTTCAGAGCTAGATGCAGACAAAAAATTATTTTCAGTTTGCAACCTGATGGAAGTCAGTATAGATGGTCTAATAGAACAAGTCCCACACACAGCTAGAAGCCCAAATATTTTTTCAGAGGTAGATGCAGAAAAAAATTATATTCAGTTTGCAACCTGATGGAGGTCTGTATAGATGGATTAATAGAACAAGTCCCACACACAGCTAGAAGCCCAATATTTTTTCAGAGGTAGATGCAGAAAAAAATATATATTCAGTTTGCAACCTGATGGAGGTCAGTATAGATGGACTAATAGAGAAAGTCCCACACACTGCTAGAAGGCCAAATATTTTTTCAGAGCTAGATGCAGACAAAAAATTATTTTTAATTTGCAACCTGATGGAGGTCAGTATAGATTGACTAATAGAGAAAGTCCCACACACAGCTAGAAGCCCAAATATTTTTTCAGAGCTAGATGCAGAAAAAAATTATATTCAGTTTGCAACCTGATGGAGGTCAGTATAGATGGACTAATAGAACAAGTCCCACACACAGCTAGAAGCCCAAATATTTTTTCAGAGGTAGATGCAGAAAAAAATTATATTCAGTTTGCAACCTGATGGAGGTCTGTATAGATGGATTAATAGAACAAGTCCCACACACAGCTAGAAGCCCAATATTTTTTCAGAGGTAGATGCAGAAAAAAAATATATTCAGTTTGCAACCTGATGGAGGTCAGTATAGATGGACTAATAGAGAAAGTCCCACACACTGCTAGAAGGCCAAATATTTTTTCAGAGCTAGATGCAGACAAAAAATGATTTTTAATTTGCAACCTGATGGAGGTCAGTATAGATGGACTAATAGAGAAAGTCCCACACACTGCTAGAAGGCCAAATATTTTTTCAGAGCTGGATGCAGATAAAAATTATTTTTAATTTGCAACCTGATGGAGGTCAGTATAGATGGACTAATAGAGAAAGTCCCACACACTGCTAGAAGGCCAAATATTTTTTCAGAGCTAGATGCAGAAAAAAATTATATTCAGTTTGCAACCTGATGGAGGTCAGTATAGATGGACTAATAGAACAAGTCCCACACACAGCTAGAAGCCCAAATATTTTTTCATAGGTAGATGCAGATAAAAATTATTTTTAATTTGCAACCTGATGGAGGTCAGTATAGATGGACTAATAGAGAAAGTCCCACACACAGCTAGAAGCCCAAATATTTTTTCAGAGCTAGATGCAGAAAAAAATTATATTCAGTTTGCAACCTGATGGAGGTCAGTATAGATGGACTAATAGAACAAGTCCCACACACAGCTAGAAGCCCAAATATTTTTTCAGAGGTAGATGCAGAAAAAAATTATATTCAGTTTGCAACCTGATGGAGGTCTGTATAGATGGATTAATAGAACAAGTCCCACACACAGCTAGAAGCCCAATATTTTTTCAGAGGTAGATGCAGAAAAAAAATATATTCAGTTTGCAACCTGATGGAGGTCAGTATAGATGGACTAATAGAGAAAGTCCCACACACTGCTAGAAGGCCAAATATTTTTTCAGAGCTAGATGCAGACAAAAAATGATTTTTAATTTGCAACCTGATGGAGGTCAGTATAGATGGACTAATAGAGAAAGTCCCACACATTGCTAGAAGGCCAAATATTTTTTCAGAGCTGGATGCAGATAAAAATTATTTTTAATTTGCAACCTGATGGAGGTCAGTATAGATGGACTAATAGAGAAAGTCCCACACACTGCTAGAAGGCCAAATATTTTTTCAGAGCTAGATGCAGAAAAAAATTATATTCAGTTTGCAACCTGATGGAGGTCAGTATAGATGGACTATTAGAACAAGTCCCACACACAGCTAGAAGCCCAAATATTTTTTCAGAGGTAGATGCAGATAAAAATTATTTTTAATTTGCAACCTGATGGAGGTCAGTATAGATGGACTAATAGAACAAGTCCCACACACAGCTAGAAGCCCAAATATTTGTGTTTTCTTTTAACTTTGACTATGGGGTTAGTAATGGGGGTGTCTTATAGACGCCTCTCCATTACTAACCTGGGCTTGATGTCAGCTGGCATTATAAGCTGACATCAACCCCAGCCCTATTACCCCACTGCCACCGCTACAGGGCAGTGGGAAGAGCGAGGCTAAGTGCCAGAATTGGCGCATCCTATGGATGCGCCATTTCTGGGGCGTCTGACGGCTGGTGTTTCTAGCCTGGGAGGGGGCCAATATTCATGGCACCCTTCCTGGGCTATTAATATCAGCCCCCAGCTGTCTGCCTAGCCTTTGCTAGCTATTAAAATAGGGGGGACCCCACGTCATTTTTTTGGGGGGGTCCCCCATTTTAATAGCTAGTAAAGGCTAGGTATTCAGCTGGGGGCTGATATTAGTAGCCTGGGAAGCTCCGTGGGTATTACCCCCTTCCCAGGCTTCAAACATCTGCCCCAGCAGTCTGCTTAACCTCCGCTAGAGCCTAAAATTACGGGGAACCCCACGCCAATTTTTTTTTAAATAAATCCTTTATTTGAAAAATAATTTTTATCTGCATCTAGCTCTGAAAAAATATTTGGCCTTCTAGCAGTGTGTGGGACTTTCTCTATTAGTCCATCTATACTGACCTCCATCAAGTTGCAAATTAAAAATAATTTTTATCTGCATCTAGCTCTGAAAAAATATTTGGCCTTCTAGCCTTCTAGCAGTGTGTGGGACTTATTGTATTAGGCCATCTATACCAAGCCCCACCAGCTTTTAAATTAATAATAATTTTAGCTGCATCTAGCCCTGAAAATAATTTTTCTTCCCAATAGTGGTAGCAATAGAAATATGGGGCGTGTGCCTGGCTTACAAAAATATACGCTTCATAACAAAAAACACCAGCCTAGCGCACTGCATTAATAAGATGGCATCATCGTCTCTCCCAGTGCTAGGCCTACTACCCGGGCTAGCATTCCTGTGCCTAAAACACAATGTATGGGTCCGCGCTAGCCACTATGCTGAGGGGTCTAAAGCTGCTGCTAACGCTTTATAACAATTCAATTGGCAGATTTTCACAGAGCTCTTCCACAACGCCCACCCATCGGGCAACAGTTGCCCACCTTCCCCTGTGGGATCTAGTGGCGAATAGTTGATGCCATTAATCAGAGCGTCAGTTGCCCCGTCGACGTGGCAAGCATACGGTAAGGCATGGGAAGAGTGGACACGACTAGTAGCAGGCAGACGGGTTGACCAATGTGAACAAGCCAGATCACAAGTCACCATAGAATTTCTCCACCAGCTAATTATGAGGGGCATATCATGGGCTTCAGCGCAGCGGTGTCTGACCGGAGTAGCATTTCACTTCCAACTACTGAATTGGGGAGATGTGACAAAGGTTCATCATCAGACAATCCATAAAAGGGTGGAAAAGGGGTCAGCCAAGTCAGGAGTGTAGACGTCCCGTCCCGTGTCACTAAAACTGATTTCTCACATCATATCCCTAACACCATTAACATGACACTCACAAGTTGAAGCAACACTACTGTCTACTGCATTTGTGATCGCCTTCTTCGGGGCGCTATGCATAAGCGAATTAGTCCCTCAATCCAAAATTACCACCAGTGGAGGCTTATTACACCAGGATGTAGTCATAGCCAATAATGCAATAAGTCTACGCATACACAAATCGAAAACGGTTCCAGCGGGCAGGGGCACTTGGGTACTTCTACAACCCACAAACGGTACACTGAGTCGGGTAACAATAGTAAAAACATATCTAACCATCAGATCACAAAGTAATTTCTTCCTATCACACATTGATGGAATGCCATTATCAAGATACCAGTTCCAAGCTATATTTAATAAATGCATAACATCGGCAGGGAACCACCCCAAAGATTACGGGACACACTCATTCCGCATAGGCGCGGCCACGGAAGCAGCGAGAGCAGGACTGTCAGAAACGGAAGTTCAGAGGATAGGGAGATGGCGATCCACGTGTTTGGCAAGATACATAAGACCGGACTTGCTATCCTAACGTGGTTTGTTTCTTTTACAGGTGACGCTAAGCCAACAGTGTGGGTGATAGGCCACTCGTATATGTATTGGGCAGAAAAAAAGGCGAAAGTCTGCCCAGGCGGGAGGAAATTAGAGTTTCATAACACATATTTCAACTAGAGAGGTATTAGAGGCCTGCTATGGCCACAGGTTCTAATGGAGGTAATCAAGGTAGGGAGAGAGGCAAGATGTCCGGTCATCTTAGTTATACAGGCCGGGGGAAACAACCTAGGTCATCACAACAGCGCATAACTAATGGCAATAATGAAACTAGACACTGAGCGCTTCAGAGAATTTTTCACAAAACTAGCTATAGTATGGTCAGAGATTGTGCCGATAGCGGTATGGCAAGGTGCGCGAGACATCACGGCCATCGAACGGACAAGGCGGGTAATAAATATTCGGATGGCAAAATTTAGAAGAGACAGAGGCGGTGTAGTGGTACGACACCGACAACTGGAAGGAGATAAAGCAGGCCTCATACGGCCCGACGTTGTTCACTTAATGGATATTGTACTGGACATATTTCTGTCAGGACTCCAGGACGGAGTGGAACAAGCGTTAAGAGTGATGGGTGGGGGTCAGAGTCCTGCATACGAGTAAATAAAAAAAATTCCTTTCTAATGGAATGAGTATAAAGAGTTAATAAAGCTGTAACCGATCCTCACCCATCCAGTTGTAAGAGTTACATTATTGTATTGTCAAGGAAAGGGGGGCGGTAGGGGGGCTGAGCGTCTGGGTTTGGTTGGGGGTCCCCACAGTCTGCCTAGGCTAGATGCATTTAAAAATTCTTATTAGATACACAGGCGGTGCAGCTTGCTTCACAGCTGGGCTACTACGCCCAAAGTATTGCCTAGGCTAGATGCAGTTAAAAATTCTACGCTGACTAGCAGACACTGAAGATTTGGAGCAGACCTCTGAGTAAACAGCTCTTCAGACTCAACCATCTGTGTTACCCCAAGCCATAGTGTATGTAGTTTCTTACAGTTAAATGGGGGGGGGAGCGACCCAACCCACCTGGAATTGACGATGCCAATGTCACGTAAGACACAGCAAGGGGACTCCAAGAAGAGTCTCCATTTTTTCCCAAAATTGTGGCACAGACACCACTTAACCCTAGAACGCATACCTGGGGCCTCGCAGGCCCGCCCTGTTAATTGTTTTCTATTTTCTGCAAGATTACTTTAGTTAGAATTTTGAAACTCTAGGTATTCTTCATGTATATAGTTGTTTGTCATTTGAGTTTGAGTTATTCCATGTTATTTGCACACGGGCCTAAAAGGCCCCAGGTATATGAAAGTGTAGATTTTTATGGTCATGCGTTCTAGGGTTAAGTGGCATCAATTGCCCCACAGTTGCTTAAAACGGTTGGTGAGGTGATTTTACCAAATCCTCAAGGTTTTAGTCTCCCAAGGATAACACAGGGGTAGAAAAGTCCTTGCGAATCCATGATTTGTTCATCTTTATGAACGTGAGTCTGTCTACATTCTCAGTGGACAGACGCGTGCGCTTATCTGTCAGCACACCACCAGCAGCGCTGAACACACGTTCAGAGAGAACACTGGCTGCAGGGCATGACAAGATCTCCAAGGCGTGAGTGGCGAGCTCCGGCCATTTTTCCAGATTGGAATAACAAAATGAGCAAGGGTCCAGTGACACAGTCATGGCTTCGATGTTCACTTGGAGATACTCCTGCACCATCCTCTCTAGGCATTGACTATGTGTCAGACTTCTTGTCTCCTGTGGCCTTGCAAAGGATGGTCTAAAAAAGTGGTGAAACGATTCCACAAAATTGCTGTTACCAGCAGATACTGTGTTACTGTTACGGTTTGAGTGATGAAGACTCGACAGTCCCACGGTTGGCAAGTTAGAACTGTGAGATTCACTACGTGCACCACTGGTGTTTTGTGGAAAAGCACAAGTAAGATTCTGCAACAGCGTCTGCAGATACTCCTGCATGCATCAATCCCTTTTTATGGCAGGAATTATTTCGGCAAATTTACTTTTGTACCGGGGATCTAAGAGTGTGGCAACCCAGTAGTCGGGATTACTTCGAATTCTGACAATCTGAGGGTCATGTTGCAGGTAGTGCAGCAAGAAGGCACTCATGTGTCTTGCGCATCCAGGAGGACCAAGTCCTTGTTGTGTTGGTAGCGAGGTAAGAATCATGCTTCCTTCCTCTGCCCTCTCACAACAGAAATGTGATCAAGGTCTCCCTCATCTGATGAGTCTTCCATGCCCATCGCCAGTTCGTCCTCCACTTCTTCCTCGGCTCCTGCACCTTCCTCAACAGTTTGGCTGCTACCATGCGTCTTGGTTAATCCCTCTCCCCCACCCTCCCATGCCTGCCGCCTTGGTGCTGCCAACCGTCTGGACCTTGGAGATGCTATCCCTTCCGCATACGACTCCTCCTCTACTTCCTCCACCTCCTCTTGTCCCACCACCTGACTCTGAATTCTGTTTAATGTGTGCTCCAGCATGTAAATCACCGGAATAGTCTTGCTGATAATGGCATCGTCGTCAGCACTAAACATCTTCGTCGCCATTTCAAAACTGTGCAGAAGGGTGTGTGGCGCCCCTGAGGGTTCAGTCGCCACAGAGTTACTGCATCTCACCCAGAGGTGTGGTATCTCACCCTCAGGTAAGGAAGGCATATGGCTCGGGACCCTAACACCTGCATCCAACACATACCCGCAGTGGGGGTAGGGCGAGATTGCTCCTAAGGGAGAGCACAGTCCCAGGTCCCTAGCTGGTGGGAGGGTCCTATGTAGTGGGTGCTTAGGGGAGCAGCTTAGCGGAGCACATGATAGGGAGAGTATAAATAGGAAGCCATCTTAGAAAGAGCAAGCCAGTCAGAGGAGGAAAAGTGACAGGAGCAGAGGCTCGGCATGAGCTCTGCTCCAGAGGCGGGCCTAGCCTGGGAGGCCCAGGACTGAAGGAGAAAAGAGAGGAGTGGGAGCAGGAAGGCTCCAGGAACCGAAGGGACCCTAGGGCTACGGGCCGTGCAGAAGGCCACCCGTACTCCTGCTGCTACCAGGAGGTAGAGGGGTCAGGCCAGATAAGGGGAACCGGTCCCTCAACTAGCGGCGAAACAGCAAGGCTCAACTAGAAACCGGAGGCTGCAGCATTTCATGTACTGCAGGTAAAAGTCCACACCAGTCTCACTAAGAAGGTAGCCACATAGGACCCAGGGGACGGAACACAAGTCGCCCGCCAAGGCCCGAGGATACCGGATAGAAGTGTCACTGGGTGTGAGGTGCAGGGAGAAGGCCAGAGAAAGGACACACAGAAGGGGGTCCTGCTAAGTACTCCGGAGCTATCTGGGGGTGGACTGAGCCCCTCACTGAGTATGCACAGCACGACGGGGGAGATTGCTCTGGTACCTGTAATCTGGACTGCAACAACTGTGAGTAAAGATCTTGGGACTGCATCACAATGACTCTGTGTTCATTACTGACTCCCTGCACTACAACCACCATCATCCACCCACACTGCCCTGAAGCTACACTCTTCCTGTGGTGAGTAATAATACCATTGCTGCAAAACCACCAGCTTCAGAGGACTGTTCCGCAGCGGCGGCCCCTTTTGCCCCACTCCAGAGGTGGCGTAGTCGGACATTATAAAACCCATATATACAAATTACCCTTGGATTGACCGCCCTGGATCACGGACCGGGTCACCGCCACAGTGACTACAACCCCCAGCGTCTACCGGCCCGGCTCAGGGTACCCCACGGCCCAGGGGGCGCGTCAACTTCATAGGTCCCTGATCTGAGACCACTCCTGCAGCGTGATTTGCCCCACCTCTGGATCTCGTTGGCCCAAGCCATACGTCAGAACGTATTGCACCAGGGCTTGTCGGTGCTGCCACAGTCGCTGCAACATGGTCAGAGTTGAATTCCACCGTGTTGGCACATCGCATTTCAGCCGGTGAACTGGCAGGCCCAACGACTTCTGTAGAGATGTAAGTCATTGAGCTGCGGGATGCGAACGGCGGAAGTGAGCACACAGCGACCGTGCCCTCTGCAGAAGGCCATCTAGTCCGGGATAGTGGGCTAACAATTTATGGACAACCAGGTTCAACACGTGAGCCATACAAGGCACGTGTGTGACATTGCCCCGGCGAAGGGCCGCACCCAGGTTTGCAGCATTGTCGCACACGGCCTTCCCTGGTTGCAGGTCCAGTGGAGACAACCATTCATGAAACTGGCTTTCCAGAGCTGACCACAACTCCTCAGCTGTGTGACTCACATTTCCCAGACATTTCAAAGTAAACACTGATGCCTTGAGCCTGTGTGCAGGATTCCTTCTGCGCAGTTAGAAAGCAGGTGGCATTACCAGACAGGCTTTGGGTGCAGGTGGAGGACCGAGAGGAGGTTGAGGAGGCAGAAGCAGTGGAGGAACTTCGAGATAAAGAGGATTGACGCATAACTCGTGGGGACGGTAAGACTTGGACAGCAGCCCCTTGTCCTGCTGTCACCATAGTTACCCAGTGCCCAGTCAGCGACATGTAACGACTCTGTCCATGCCTACTCGTCCAAGTGTCTGTGGTGAAATGCACCCTGTCACACACAGAGTTTCTCAAAGAAGCGGTGATGTTGTGTGCGACATGCTGGTGGAGCGCAGGCACACCTTTCTTTGAGAAGTAGTGCCGACTGGGCATCTGGTACTGGGGCACTGCGACGGACATAAGGTCTCGAAAATCCACTGTGTCCTCCAGGAGGAAAGGCAGCATTTCTGTAGCCAAGAGCTTCAGATGGTGAAATTCAACCTCTTAGCTTTCTCATGGCTAGGAGGAAATGGTCTTTTACTTTTCCACATCTGAGGGACCGAGGGCTGGCTGTTGTGCTTAGACGGGGTTGAGTAGTGTGTCCCTGGCAAACTGCCGGTCTGTGAGGAAGATGCAGGCGGACATGTTAGGTTGCCTTGATCCAAAGGTGGTGCTCTCGATGTCAGAGAGCGCTCAACACCAGCAGGTGTTTCCACTTCCCAATGAACTGACGACCTGCCAATCACACTGGCTGTTGCAGGTAAAGAGGTGGCAGGTCTGCGTCCAAAAACATGTGTGACTGCTGTCCCCCCAGTCACAGAGGATGAAGAGGCCGCGGATGCACAAGATGGGGCAGACGGTGGTTGGCCCAGCCTGCATTGTAGCACAGTGAGCTTCCCACTGCAACTTATGCTTCATATCCTTGTGACGGTACATGCATGAAGTACTCAAACTATGGATTTTTTGGCCTCTACTTAGCTTTTGGTGACAAATATTACAGATAACACAAGTTGGGTCATCCTTATCATTCTGAATAAATGCCCAGGCTATGCAAGGCTTAGAGCCCATGCGACCTGAAGAGCCACTACGACTTGTGGTCAGTGGCAGAGTTGTGGTTGAGGATGCCGTTGTTGACGTACTTCCAGTACTCCGTCTCTGTCCAGGAAGGCGCAACCTAACCTCGTCGTCAATAGCATCTGTGACGCCCCGCTGTGCTTGGTATCACAGATCCTAGAAGAGTGTATTGATGGAATCCTCCACAAGAGGCCCCCAAAAACATTCACACATCTCCACCTTCCACCTCAGACCAGCAGAGGGAGCCCGTTAGGAATATAAATAGGGAAGGTGGAGCTAGGCAGTTCAGTTCCTCTGAAGAGTTCCTGCAGTAGAGAAGCCTAAGAGAGGTCAGTCTGCAGTGGAGCTCAGTCTAGTCTTGAGAACTCAGTTAATAGTTCAGCAGTGGAGCACGAGGCTCCTGCTAGCTAGATTCAGTAAGGCATAACCGGAATCCCTGGAGAACTACAAGTCCCAGGATCGCTAAGGTGCTGATACGTAACAGAGCCAGGAGACGCTTAGGCCCCGCATAGTGGGAGCGTGAACTCCAAGAGAAGGCCCTACCACAAGGTCAGCCAGCGCAGGACAGAGACAAAGTTAGGCCTAGCTCCAGGCAGGTCAGAAACTTACTACGCAGAGGCAAGAAACAGGAGGCCCTACACTCGCTCATTGGGGAGGATCCTGATATTCACCCTTCATCCTACAGTGCTCCGGGATGTGCCTGAATTTCCTCCAGTAAAAGGTACTGAAGTGACTACCCCGTTCCCGTTCTTGCTCTGACCCAGCTGGGTCTCGCCTGTCCTGCATTCCCCCTGCATACGCTGCCCTGAGACCTAGCTCCACCTGTGGGGAGCTATACCATCGAGCTGCCTTATCACGGGTCTCAGTGGACTGCTGCAGCGCTGGTGCTTCTCACCAGATACCACAGGTGGCGTCACGAACTTTTATAAAATTAACAATTATCCACTCTTTTAAAGAGTGACCCCAGGGTACAGGCCAGGGAGCCGACCACCGCGACATCCCCAAGGCCAGGCAAAGGCCCGGGTACCGAGTCATCCCCATCCCCTGGGCTAGTCACATCCTCCTCCACCTCCTCCGTTGACCTCATCGACTGGCTGACTGTGGGTTGACAGTAAGTGGGATCTCCAACCTCGTCATCATCACCCTGTGTGTTATCACACCCGTCGTCCTCAAAGCCAACCTCTTCCTGCCCTGACCGAAAAGTCAAGTTGTCGCTCCAATCAGGTATTTGAGTCTCATCATCGTCTTCATCATTGTCTCCACCAAAAGGAATGACAGTTTGGGAACGAGGGTCTACATTATGCTCAGAACCTTCTTCATCTGGTCCTGGATCCGACTTATAAAGATTCTGGGCATCAGTGCAGATCATTTCCTCGTCTGGATTAACAGAAGCTCTGGAGCAGACCTCCGTTTCCCAGGTTATAGTATGAGTAAACAGCTCTGCAGACTCAACCATCTGTGTTACCCCATACTCAGAAGGGCAGCTGGAGACTTGGGAGCTGTGAGGAAGCAAGTGCGATTGGGGTGACACCTCTGAGGACTGGAGTATTTGTGATGTTGAAATTGAGGTGGAGGAGAGCCCACTTGAAGGAGCACTTGATATCCGCTGAAGCACCTGCTGTTTTTGTGCCTCATCTGGAATTTGTAGCGATGGGCGTGTCCGTAAGAAAGGGATCGTATCACATTGTCCACGAAAAGAAGTCGACATCTTAGTTTGGCTGGAAGTTGGTCTTTCTTCTGCAGATGTTACCACCCCTCCACCGCGGGGGGGCTCGACCCACCAGCGGACAGGCACCAGTATTGGGAGAGGGGGGCTGGCCGTCAGGGTCCACTGCGGCTCTGGCACAAACCCGGCGACACGGAGGTGGCACGGGCAGGAACGAACTGGCCGTGTCGGCTTCTCACTTTTTGGATTTTAGAAGGGCATGACATGCCTGTATATGTGTCTCCCCCTCCTTTTACTCCTCCACCTCTTTTCTTTTCGCATGACTATATGTACTTGTCACTTTTCCATGTGTTAGTTATGTCTTCTGAGCAGTTTGTCAGCTTTTGGACACCTTTGAAGGTGTTTTCTATGTGTTTCTATGTGTTTTTGTTTGCCTGCCATTGATTTTAACGGTGTTCGAAGGTGTTCGACGAACAGTTCGACGAACAGTTCGGCGAACACACGGGTGTTCGATGAACCGAACCGAACTCGAACACTACGGGGGTGGCTCAACACTAGTCTACAGCAGCCTGAGGCCTTCGGGATGGAGAATGGTGGTGCAGGGAGCCTTTAGCTCTCTGCTCTTCCACGGGATCCAACTGTATCATTCTCATGTGGACATTGATACAGATCAACATGGAGGTCTGTACTGAAGTACCACGCATTTGTGTGGCGCCCCTGAGGGTTCAGTCGCAACAGAGGTACTGCATCTCACTCAGAGGTGTGGTATCCCACTCTCAGGTAAGGATAGAGTGCTACCCGGGACCCTATCACCTGCATCCAACACATCCACTTCAGTAGGGCAGGGTGAGATTGCTCCTATGGGAGAGCACAGTCCCTGGTCCCTGGCTGGAGTGGAGCGGAACCTAGTGAGGGGGAACCATGTTGTGGGTGTGGGTGGAGGTCGTACATAAGGGGAGCACTTGTGAGGAAGTCCCCAGGCGCGTTCGCCCTAGAGAAGCTCCTGGGCCTGGAACCTGTAACTCCAGGCATCCATGCCGCGGACCTGCTACTCGGCCCCCTTCGAGAGCCACCTGCCCCTGCACCCGAGTGGGTGTACGGACGTACCACCTACGACTGGTCCGACAAAGTCGAGGACCAGTAGGGACCCCCTCTACTATCTGCACCCGCGCCCCCGTTTGCCTGCCAGAAAGGAGAAGAATTTCGGTGGGACAACCGGGAGGGGAATCCTATGGGGTTCCCGCGGGAGACTCAGGCCCAAGCACTCAGTAGGGAGGAATACTGCCGGCAAGAACTCCTGCAGCTGGAAAGGGAGTGGCACACCTGGCTGGTGTGCTGGGAGCAGATGGAGGCCCGGAATATGGCAGCCAAAGCTCAAGCCCGCAAGACAGAATCCGTCACGCCCAGTCCCTGTATGGAGGGGCTTATAGTCAAATTTGACCTGGAAGCCGGATGGGGCTTCATAAGAGATCCACAGATAGCCCGGGATATATTTGTGAATCGGAGGGATGTCGAGTCCCATCTTGAGCAAGGACATCCCGACAGGAACCTCTACCCCGGTGATCGTGTCACTTTCACCCGACACAAGGGGGAGCGCGGGTGGTACGCCCTCCAGGTGTAGAGTGGTCGAGGAGGAAGAGGACCTGCCCCCGCAGTCTAGGGCTGATGACCCGGCTGGGTCAGCCTGCAAAAATGAGGTGTTTCCCCGGCAGGGAAACCACTACTAAAGCGTAGTAGATGGAACTGGACTGTACATAAGTTACCCGGAAGGGTATTGAGATAATCCTTTTGTGTGTTTGAAGAGTTTTTGTTTATTTGTGTAGTGTACCCGGTAAAGGTACAAGGACATTTACCCTGTGGACTGTGAGCAGCTAAAAACTTTCCATTGTAAATAATTGCACTTCTTAAAGTGCCCCTTATTGGTTTTATACATACAAAGCTGACCTCAGAACAAAAACCCGTTTGGCGTGGCCGAAGACATGGTCCAACACCTGGATCATCTATGCCCTGCAGCCATGCCCAGGGCCTACGTTGAGGGTTTTCGGACGGGTCCCTCATGTTCGTATTTGCTAGTTTGCACCTTGATAAAGAAAATGGACACCCGGTTACAGATCGCGCTGTAACCTGTTGACAAATGTTTTATATGAAAAATGTTTCATATGGAAAATGTTTTATATGTGAAGAAAAATGTTGTTTAAAAATTCTTATAATGTTTTGACAAAGAAACCAGTAACGTTCAAGTAATGTGCCTCCCATAAAGGGAAGAAAATGTTTTGCTGTTTAATCTTATATGTCAATGCATTCTAACATTTTTGTAAGTCTGAAATACCTTGTTTTTACTCTGTTCCAGCCCGCGGACGTGCTGTGTTTTACCAGGGGGGTATGTGGTGCCCCTGAGGGTTCAGTCGCCACAGAGGTACTGCATCTCACCCAGAGGTGTGGTATCCCACTCTCAGGTAAGGATTGAGTGCTACCCGGGACCCTAACACCAGCATCCAACACATCCACTTCAGTAGTGCAGGGCGAGATTGCTCCAACAGGAGAGCACAGTCCCTGGTCCCTGGCTGGAGTGGAGGGGAACCTAGTGAGGGGGAACCATGTAGTGGGTGTCGGTGGAGGACATACATCAGGGGAGCACTTGTGAGGAAGTTGTATAAAAGAGGGAACCATCTTGGGAAGTGAGCTCAGTCAGATCAGTCAGTGAGAGATAGTGGTGTTGGAGGAGGAAAGTGAGGGGAGCAGAGGCTCTGCAAGAGCTCTGCTCCAGAGCGGGCCTGAGGAGAGGCCCAGGACTAAAGGAAGAGGAGAGGGAGCAGGAGAAAGGCTCCAGGAACAGAAGGGATCCCAGGGGTACGGGAAGTGCTGGAGGCCACCCGTACTCCCGAATCTGCCAGGCGGTGGAGGGATGGAGCCGCAGAGGGTACCGGCCCCTAAACTAGTGGAGAACTACAAGGCTCAGCTAGGAACCGGAGGCTGCTGTACTTGCAAGGTGCAGTGGCCACATCCGCAACTATATCACTGAAAAGGTGGCCACAGGGGGTCCAGGGAACTGCAGGTCGCCCGACAAGATCCGAGGCTACTGGATTGGGACACTGATTGTGAGGTGCAGGGCAGGAGGGCGAGAGCCAGCACAGGAAGACGACTGAGGAAGGCACATAGAAAGGGGTCCTGTCAGGCACTCTTGAACTACCTGAAGGATTGCTGAACCCCTGCCTGGTGAACACAGCGTGACGTGGGAAGTTACACCGGTACCTGTAACTTGGATTGCAACAACTGTGAGTAAACTCTGAAGACTGCACCCCACTGTCTCTGTGAATTACTGTTGCGCCATCACTCCATGCACTACACTGCACTACAACGCCCAGCAACATCCATAACATCTCAGCACTGCCCTGGAGCTAAGCTCTACCTGTGGAGAGCTAAACCAACTCTGCTGCATTAAACACCAGCTCCAGAGGATCTGCTCCGCAGCGGTGGCTCCCTTTAGCAGCATACCACAGGTGGCGTCACGAACTTTATATAAAAACTATAAATCCCCTGTAAATAATCCCCTTTTGATTGACCGCCCTGGGTCACGGACCGGGTCACCGCCACTGTGACATCTCCCCTAGCAACGACCGGCCCGGCACCGAGTACTCCACGGCCAGGGGGCGCGTCATTTGCACTTACCCAGATTTTTGGAGTTAGCAATTTCACTTCTTAAAGCCACAATATTTTGGAAGAATAAACAAAAAGCAGTGTTTAATTTTTCTTTTGAAATTTTAGACCTAGCCCTCCCCCTCCCCATGCTACACCCCCTGGGACCGCCAAATGTTAACTGAGAAGCGCAGAAGTACTGTATGTATAGTTTAGTATACTACGACATTACTATGTGGATTTATTATGCAAAATTATATGTCTTGTAACCTTTTTTAGAAACCTAATTGTCTGCAGTTTTGGTGCTCAGGCCATTTGTGTATATGGATTAGATGCATGTAGACTAGCTGTCATCATAGAGCTTGAATAATGTGTGGAAATGTCTTATGATGCCGGGTAGACATAACATGGAAATACAGGTTGTAGTGTTTTGCTCATTCCTACAAAATCAGGGGCTGGAATGTCTTACATGCTGCAGAATCGACCAATTAACCTACAACAATGACGAACATTGTCCAGCTGTTGAGACCCCTGGGCAGCTGGACCAAAGTACCAGAACGTGTTTTTTTGGATAACAGGTGATATTTCAGTCTATTTTTTATAAGAATTGTTATAGGTTGAATTTTTTACTATACTATTACGTCAGAGATATCAAAGTAGATACTAAAGGAACACTCCAGAAAAAGTGATATACCATGTAATGCCTAGTGCAGGGCTGGCATGAATCATGAGTAGTGATGAGCAAGCACTAAAATGCTCGGGTACTCGTTGCTCGGGTCGAGCAAATTGGAATACTCAGGTGCTCGATCCGAGCAACGAGCCCAATGTAAGTGTATGGGAAGCTCGAGCATTTTGGAGGCGGCTCCCCCCGGCGGTCTTCAGAGGGCCTAAAAATTGCCCAAATCGATGGGAACAGTGCTCAAATGACATGGGAACAGCATGGGGAAGACCTCTGGAAGCATCTCTGACTCCCAGATCACTGCTGTCAACAACGTGGTCAGAGTATTACGCCACTTTTACGGACTCACAATAAAACATACAAAAACAAAACCAAAATGGATTTTCCCGGGAAATATGTTAAGGAAGATCCTTCCAGGGTAAAGACTTGTATATAAGGCAAAATAAATAACCAAAAACAAAAATACTCCTCCACAATTTGGGCTATGTTCACACGTAGTGTTTTTAATGCGTTTTTGCACTTTTGCATTGCTTTCAATCAAGACAAATGCATTCACCAGGAAATGTAATTTTAACATTTTACAACCTTATCTGGCCATGTGCTGTGTGACACATCATCAGACACATGAATACAGTGCTGAAAAGACATGGGAACAGCATGGGGAAGACCCCTGGAAGCATCTGACTCCCAGGTCACTGCCTAAAAGTGTGCCCATCATAAGTGATCCTTAATGTGAATGAAACCAAGGGCACTACCCAAATATAATCGGGGATCATCCAGAAGCACACCAAAAAAATTTACTGAACAAAGGAAGACAAAGCAGTGTGCAAAAGAAACTGGGATCACCACAAAATACAATCAAATAATTTTATTAAACAGAAAAAGATGAACAAAGACAATTAAAAACATTTAAAAAGCAACACATGCTATCTTGATTTCAATCCAACAGGTGAATCCATAATAGGAAAAAACACACCTCCTCCAAATACCGCAGACCATAAAGTAAAGATGATAAACCTCAAGGTATAATAGAGGCAAGTTAAATAGAGTAAAAACTACCCATAATATAAGTAAAGGAAAAATTCCTTTAGCTAGCCATAAACCAGGTCACATGAACATGGTGGAAACATAGACAAAATGTGGCCAGGAAGAGTACCTGAAGATGAATGAGGTCAATAGGTATGGAGGAGTTGGAAACCCCACACGTATCGCCACCTCTAGTGTGGCTTCATCAGGGGAAGGAAGCACAAGAAAGAGCTACACAGTTCATCATTTATATGTAAGGATAATTAAGGTAAGATTTACCACACATGCTGAGATGAAGCTAAGGGACGGCATGCCAGGGGATGATGATAAGTGATCCTTGGCACATGCGAAGATGCCTCACACCATGCACCTGTCGTTGCAGACTTGCAACAATCACCGTCCACGTCCTTGTCCCACTGCAGCATTCAGTTGGCCCTACTCCATTCCTTGGAATGCAAGCGCAAGTATGCAGGCAGCCACCCACCCACAGGCTGCAATACTATACTGCCAAATTTTTGACAGCTGCTTGTGACTCGCCCCCTGGGCCGTGGGGCACTCGGAACCGGGCTTCAGTGTGATGATGGGGGTAGTAGTGGCAACCCGATCCCGTGGCTCAGGGTGGTCAGACCAAATACAGTGGCAGTCTATATTTAGAGCTTTAAAATGTCCGACTACGCCACCCGTGGATTGCGGCTATTATAAACCGCCGCTGCAAGGCAGTCCACTGAGGCTGATGGTGTGTGCAGCAGAGATAGTATAACTCCCCACGGGAAGAGTGTAGCCTCAGGGCAGTGTGGTGGGATGCTGGGGGTGATGGTGCAGACGCAGCATAAATCACACAGAGTCAGTGATGCAGTCCAGGGTCTTTTACTCACAGTTGTTATCCGTGTCACATCTGCCGGCAATGACTGCCCAAGCCGTGCTGCGTCCACCAGGTGAGGAGCTCGGTCAGCCCCCAGGCAATTCAGGAGTATGGCACAGGACCCCCTTTTATCCTTTCTCTGGCCTCTCGTGCCCCACCAGTGACCACACTTCTGTCCAGCTGCCTCGGGCCTTCTCTTGGTGAAACCTGTCGCCGGTTTCCCTGACCCTATGTGGTGCCTTCCTAGTGGGTGTAGCAGGGGGTCGCACCAGTAGATGATCACGACCTCTGGTCTTTGGCTGAGGGATAATTTACCTCCACCAACTTGGGAATCCGGTACCCTTCTACGGCCTGACCCTTCACCCGATATCACGCGGGCTTGCAAAGGTTACTGTCCGTTTTGCTCTCTCTCTGGGTCCCTTCTGCCTTCTTGTTTCTGGAGCCTTTCTACTCCTCTTTCTCTCCACCTTTCTTCCTTCCTTCTCCTTCTCCTCTTCTCCCTTCTGGCTCCGGCCTTCACCCTAGGCCTGCCTCGTGGAGCTGAGCTCAGGCTGAGCCACAGCTACCAGTCAGCTCTCTCTCCTGCTCTGACTGAACTGAACCGAACTCCCTCCTAAGATGGCCCCCACCTTTTATCTGCTTCTCTGTGTATGAGCTCAGGTGACCAGCACCCAATGAGCTCCTTCCTATGCTCCAGAAACCGTCCCCTTCTGCTCCTACATCACAGGGCTCTCTCCCCCCTCCCCACTCCAGCCAGGGACATGGTCAGTTGTGCCTGCATATATATTAATGGGAGCACCGTCGAGCTGTCCCCCGGAAATGGGGTGAGTGAGTGTATGCAGCTAACTGAGCCCTGGTCCATACTCCATCCTTACCCGGGAGTGGAATATCACACCTCTGGTTGAGGTGCAATACCCCTGTAGCAACCGAACCCTCGGGGCGCTACACTTGCACTTGAAATTTGGCCTTTTAGGCTCGTGGAGGCGGAAGCTTTTCACAGCCTCATGCCGGCGGCGACTGGGTGTCCATACTCGGTCCCCAGCCGCTACTATATTTCCTGGTATCGCCTCCGCCTTCCACAAGCACAGATCCCACAACATTACCCGTGCCCTCCCCAGTGCACTTACTGGGAAGGACCACCTAACCACAAACACGTGGACAAGTGAATGTGGCCAGGGACGGTACGGAGCCAGTCCACAACTTTTTTTGCAGAGAGTTGTATTTAGCTTGGTGAAAGGACTTGCATAGAGGGAAACCGTATCTACCCTGCGTGTCATTTCTCCCAGGAAGTCCTGTAATTGAGCTTGTTGTAGAAGCAATGGCAGCCCGTCCAACATCAACTCGCACTTGTCGGTGGTGCTTTGACACACACACATCTTTCTTTGTGCATTTAATTTCTTGAATACAGAGTTGGACAATGGCCTGATCTGTAATGCGGTTTGAGAAATAACATGCATAAGCATGGCCGATCCACATTAAAAAAGCAGCCATAGAGTGTCCGGGAACCTTCCCCCACACTTTTCTTAGCCAGGGCTGCTTTTCGGCAGGGTTGAACGGGCCCACCAGAGAACCAGAGACTCCTCCGGCGGGCCCTGGATTCTCCTTCAGGAGAGTTCATAGTGCTGAGGTGAGGCCATGATGATGATAGAGGCCACCATCTGCTTAGTTTTCTGTTACTTGGAATGCAAGTGCAAGTATGCAGCCAGCCACCCACCCACCCACAGGCTGCAACACTAAACTGCCAGATTTCTGGGCAGCTCTTTGCACTTGAAATATGGCCTTTTAAGCTTGTGGAGGCGGAAGCTTTTCACAACCTCATGCCGGCAACTGCCGGGTGTCCATACTCGGTCCCCAGCCGCCACTATATTTCCCGGTATCGCCTCCGCCTTCCACAAGCACGGGTCCCACTACTTTACCCGTGCCCTCCCCAGTGCACTTACTGGGAAGGACCACCTAACCACAAACACGTGAACAGGTGAATGTGGCCAGGGACGGTACGGAGCCAGTCCACAACTTTTTTTGCTTGAAGTTGTATTTAGCTCGGTGAAAGGACTGGCATAGATGGAAACCGTATCTACCCTGCATGTCATTTCTCCCAGGAAGTCCTCTAAAGCTGCTTGCACTTGAAATGTGGCCTGAACATTACTGCTGGTACTATTATGTGGGAATTTGCTTGCCTCGTACCAGTCTGGAATATTTCCAGCAAACTATGGTACGACTCCATGGTATTAGCACTGCCCCCAGTACCAGTAGCGAAGCCATCCCCAATTTCCTTCTCAGGAATTTTATTTGGTAGACTGAGTGGCTGCCCAAATACATTTTCTCATAAAGGAGCTGAAGATAGAGTGGCAGTAGGTGCAAGTTTCTCCAGCCTGTTAGATATTAGAGGATTAACGGCAGCACATTGGATCAGTGGTTAGCACTGAAGCCTTGCAGCGCTGGGATCCTGGGTTCAAATCCCAGCAAGGACAACATCTGCAAGTTCTCCCCGTGTTTGCGTGTGTTTCCTCCTCTAAAAAAGCAGCCATAGAGTGTCCAGGAACCTTCCCACACACTTTTCTTAGCCAGGACTGCTTCTCGGCAGGGTTGGACGGTCCCACCAGATAATCCTCTGGTGTGCCTTGGCTTCTACCTCAGGAGAGTTCATGATAGCGCTAACTTTGCAGCTGCTATGGGGCTCTTGAGCGGGTGAGAAAGGTTAGCCCTCAGAATCAAATCCTCTGGTGGGCCCAATACCCCTTTGAAGAGACATAGAGGAGGGTCTCAGTAAAAAAAATGTTCCCATTATAAAGGAGCGGGTTTCCTATATTGGTAATGCCCATGCTGTGACTGCAAGGGCTGCCAAAATTTGGGAAAAACCCCACTAAGAATTTAAAGACACATAGAGCAGGGCCACAGTAACAAGGTACGACATTTTCCCATTAGAAAGGAGAGAGTCTGCTATACAGTTATTGTTATGTTCTGCTACCAGAGCTAAGGAAAGAGAGGAGATCTGTCCCTACGATAGAACTCAGCTGAATCCCTACGATGTAACAGGGAACCTGATCCTGCGATCAGACCTGCTAAAGTCCTAAGCTAGTCTGTACGGAGACCTATAGATGTGGGGAAGGAATCCCTACAAGTACTAAGGACTGGGAGGAAAATGGGACACCTCCTAACAGAAACAGTAGCAGACAGACAAACAAACAAAATATAAAGAACAAAGAGGTCCGTAGACCAAGCAAACTAACAGAGTTAGATATAGAGCACAGGCTAGCTAGAAAGTAGTTATACAATGAAGTCCAGCAAAGCCAGAAGGGCGGAGCAGGATTAAATAGGCCAACGAGGTCATGTGACCAGCAAAGGAAAAAACCTAAGAGCAAGGTTCTAACAGTACCCCCCCTTCTAAGAGGATCCTCCGGATCCCCTAGGACCAGGCTTATCAGGAAATCTCCTGTGAAACGCTCTGATAAGTCTGGACGCGGAAACATCATCTGACCTCACCCAAGAGTTATCCTCGGGTCCGAAACCTTTCCAGGCCACCAGATACTGCAAACTACCTCTATACCGTCTAGAGTTAAGGATGCGAGAAATTTCATATTCCCCGTCCTCCACCACCGGAGGAACAGAGGCAGAGGCGTCACCATCCGACACAACAGCTTTTTTTAACAGAGAGACATGAAATACCGGATTAATTCTCCAGGAGGTAGGAACCTCCAACCTAACAGCAGATTGGTTGACAACCTGAAGCACCTTAAAGGGCCCTACAAACTTGGGACCCAATTTCTTAGAAGGAATCCTCAACCGCAGATTCCTAGAGGACAACCAAACCATGTCACCAACAGCGAACAAAACCTCCTGTCGTTTCCTATCAAAGTAGTCTTTAGATTTTCTGTTGGCCTCCTGAAGATTACCACGCACATCCGTCCAAACTCTCTCCAAATCACCGGAAAAATTCTCCTCCTCAGGCACGGCAGATCCCAACTTGGAGAACGACCCAAACGACGGATGTCTCCCAGAACAACAAAAAAAAGGCGAACAACCAGCAGAAGAAGATGTATGATTGTTCAGAGCAAATTCAGCAAGTGGCAGAAACTCAGACCACCCCTCTTGATTGTCTGCCACAAAACAACGCAAGAACTGCTCAACATCCTGGTTTTTCCTTTCTGTCTGGCCATTAGATTCAGGATGATATCCGGACGAGAACGACAGATGAACTCCCAACCTGTCACAAAAGGCACGCCAAAAACGAGCCACGAACTGAGGACCCCTATCAGAAACAATGTCAGTAGGAACGCCATGAAGTCTGACAATTTCCTTGACAAAGGCCGAAGCGAGAGTTTTAGCGCAGGGCAGTTTGACGAAGGGAACCAAGTGACACATCTTGCTAAAACGGTCCACGACCACCCAGATGACAGTAAAACCCTCAGAGGGGGGAAGGTCAGTTATAAAGTCCATAGCCAAATGTGTCCAAGGAGCACTAGGAACCTCCAAAGGACAAAGCAACCCCGCAGCAGGAGTATGTGAGGACTTAGATCTAGCACATATAGTACATTGACGCACCCACTTAATGACTTCCTTCTGCCATCCAGGCCACCAAAAACTGCGACCCACCAGTCTCTTGATCTCAGAGATTCCGGGATGACCTGCCAACCGAGATTCGTGACACTCAATAAACAAATCTCTCCTAAAGGTCCCAGGCACAAACAACCTCCCATGAGGAGTGTTAGATGGGGCATTCTCCTGTGCTTTAAGAATCTCATCTTCCAAAACGGAGTCCAAAGCAGCTATCACAACACCTTCTTGTAAAATGTTCTCCTCTTTCTCAGCACCAACTATGGGAGAAAAACTGCGAGACAAGGCATCCGCCTTAACATTCTTAGTACCAGGGATGTAAGTAACGGAGAAATTAAACCGCGAGAAGAACAGTGCCCACCTAGCCTGACGGGCATTCAGGCGCTTGGCAGCATCAAGATATATCAGATTTTTATGATCCGTAAGAACCTCAACGGGAAATTCCGCACCTTCCAAGAAGTGGCGCCAGTGTTCAAATGCGAGTTTAATAGCCAATAATTCCCGATTACCAATATCGTAATTCAGTTCAGTCTCCGAAAAATTTTTTGAAAAAAAGGCACAGGGATGTAATCCATCCCCGTTATCCTGAGACAATACTGCGCCAACCCCCACCGAAGAAGCATCAACCTCAACCAAAAACGGCTTAGTCACATCAGGCTGCATAAGGATGGGAGCAGAGGTGAACCTCTCCTTGAGATACACAAAAGCTTCAATGGCCTCAGAAGACCACTGAACCGCATCAGCACCTTTCCTGGTGAGATCGGTCAGAGGTTTGACAATACTAGAAAAAATTTTTATGAATTTTCTGTAATAATTGGCGAAACCTAAAAACCTCTGTATCGATTTCAAACCAATAGGCCTAGGCCATTCCTGCACAGCTTGAACTTTAACCGGGTCCATCTCAAAACCTTCGCTGGAGATAATGTAACCCAAAAAACTAATTCTCTGTACAGCGAACTCACATTTCTCCAGCTTAGCAAAAAGCGAATTGTCCATTAACAATTGTAATACCTCACGTATGCTCCGCCAATGAGACTCCAGATCCGGCGAATAAATCAAAATGTCATCCAAATACACAACCACATTTTTGCCGATCAAAGGTCTAAGGATGTCATTAATAAGATTCTGAAAAAATGCAGGAGCATTAGTAAGACCAAAAGGCATAACCAGATTCTCAAAATGACCCACAGGAGTGTTAAAAGCAGTCTTCCATTTGTCACCCTCCTTCATGCGCAACAGATTGTATGCCCCCTTAAGGTCAATTTTAGAGAACCACTTGGCCCCCATTAACTGGTTAAACAGATCAGGAATCAATGGCAGTGGGTAAGGATTGCGTACAGTAATTTTGTTAATCTCACGAAAATCCAGACAAGGACGTAAACCGCCGTCCTTTTTTTTTACAAAAAAAAATCCAACCGCCACAGGAGACTTAGAGGGCCTAATGTGACCGGCGGCCAAACTTGTCTGTATGTATTCATCCAAAGCCTTCCTCTCAGGAATAGTAAGGTTAAATAAACGACTTTTAGGAAGAGTCGCTCCAGGGACAAATTCAATAGAACAATCATAGTCTCTATGGGGAGGCAAAACCTGCGATTCCTTCTCAGAAAAAACTCTCCAAAAATCCTGAATAGGAACAGGCAATTCTCCCCTATCCAAAGCTGCAATACGCCCGTTACAACACTTGTCATAACATTTATGGCTCCAGGATTTAATTTCATTGGTAGACCAATCCAGTACAGGATTGTGAAATTTTAACCAGGGCAATCCCAATATTACTGGAGAAGGCAAGTTATTCAAAACTACCAAATCCAATTTCTCATGGTGAACACCATTAATAGTGAGAGGAAATTCACAGACCTTGAGAGTAATATTCTTCAAAGGGGAACCATCCACAGAAACCACAGCAATGGGGGATGATAAAGGTTCGGGTTTTAAATTGAGTCTTTCCAAGAATCCCCCATCAATTACATTCAGAGTAGATCCACAATCAACAAACACCCGAAATTCCATTAATTTTTCCTGAGCAATCGTGGAAGCAGCTAAAAATACACCCTTGGAATTTAAACAGGCAATACAGGCATGACTGACCATTTTTTTTTCTTTCTTCATACGAAGCTCACAGCCTTTAATCAAATGACCAGATTTTCCGCAATAGAAACACAAGCCTTCAGAAAATCGACGGTCTTTTTCTTGAGAGCGAGGTGCCACCGATCCAATCTCCATCGATTCACCACTGTTAGTACACACATTCTCATAACCAGAAACTGACATAGCAGAGGATTTGCTCTCATTAACCCTTGCACGCAGTCTCCTATCCACCCGTATAGCTATTTGCATAGCCTGTTGCAAATCTTCAGGTGTAGGATAAGCAATTAGCAGGTCTTTAACCCTTTCATTGAGCCCAGCAAGAAATAGACTTTTCAGGGCAGAATCGTTCCACCCTGTTTGAGTAGACCAACGACGGAAATGAGTACAATATTTTTCCACATTACCTGATCCCTGTCTCAAACGTCTTAACTCAGTCTCAGCTGATGCGACACGGTCAGGATCATCATATAATAGTCCCAAAGCAGAAAAAAAACTATCCACTGATCTGAAGCATGTATCACTAGGTTGCAAAGAAAAGGCCCACTCCTGAGGCTCTTTGCGCAAAAGTGACATTATGAACCCTATGCACTGGGATTCATCCCCAGAGGACTTGGGTCTCAAACGAAAATACAATAAGCAAGCATTTTTAAATGAAAAAAATTCTCGGTGTTCACCAAAAAATAAATCCGGCAAACATACCTTAGGCTCCAAGAAATGTGCTCCAGGATAGTTACTCACGTGCTGACGGAGCTCGGCCACCTCCAGAGAGAGTCCCTGCAGGCGATGAGCCAAATCCTGAACCGACACCATGATGGAACAGAAAAATCTTTCCTTAGAGAATTTGCAGGCTGGACTTACTGTTATGTTCTGCTACCAGAGCTAAGGAAAGAGAGAAGATCTGTCCCTACGATAGAACTCAGCTGAATCCCTACGATGTAACAGGGAACCTGATCCTGCGATCAGACCTGCTAAAGTCCTAAGCTAGTCTGTACGGAGACCTATAGATGTGGGGAAGGAATCCCTACAAGTACTAAGGACTGGGAGGAAAATGGGACACCTCCTAACAGAAACAGTAGCAGACAGACAAACAAACAAAATATAAAGAACAAAGAGGTCCGTAGACCAAGCAAACTAACAGAGTTAGATACAGAGCACAGGCTAGCTAGAAAGTAGTTATACAATGAAGTCCAGCAAAGCCAGAAGGGCGGAGCAGGATTAAATAGGCCAACGAGGTCATGTGACCAGCAAAGGAAAAAACCTAAGAGCAAGGTTCTAACAGTTATAAGGTATGCAATGAGTCCAACGGCTGACCAATTTTAGGAAAAACCCCAATAAGTATTTAAAGACACACAGAGCAGGGCCACAGTAACAAGGTACGACATGTTCCCATTAGAAAGGAGAGGGTCTGCTATACAGTTATAAGGTATGCAGTGAGTCCAACGGCAGACCAATTTTAGGAAAAACCCCACTAAAAATTTAAAGACACACAGAGCAGGGCCACAGTAACGACAAATTCCCATTAGAAAGTTGAAGGTCTCCCATAGTGTTGACCTATGCAGTGAATGCAAGGGCTGCCAAAAATTTGGAGGCAATTCAATGCCCCTTGGAAGAGATGTGGAGGAGGGCCTCATAAAAAAATGTTCCCAGTAGAAAGAAGCGGGCCTCCTACACTTGTAATGCGCATGCACTAAGTGTATGAGCTGACAAACATATACCCCTTGGGGGTATACATGAACATACTGTATAAAAAATTTTTTTTACGGGCATCATAAACACCCTTTAAAAAAATTATGTGGGTGTTGCATCACGGACCATGGTCAACCTGGTGATATGGTGGTGGAGGATGAGAAGGAGGAGGACAAGAGCAAATAGACAAAATCAGGAAGCGCATACCCATGTGTGGGTGTGAAAAGGTGCATGGGAATACACCTCTCAAGAAAAAACACTGGATTTGAGTTTATGTTACGCTGCTATCATTCGGTGGTGTTGAGAAGTCTGGCCCAATCCAGCCCTTATTCATTTTTATGAGTCAGCCTGTCAGCATTTTCAGTTGACAGGCGGTTGCGCTTATCAGTTATAATTCCACCAGTGGCACTAAAAACCTGCTCTGATAAAACGCTGGCGGCAGGGCAGGCCAGGACCTCCAAGGCATAGAGAGCCAGTTCATTCCACGTATCCAGCTTGGATACCCAATAATTATAAGGCACAGAGGAATCACGGAGCACGTTGGTACGGTCAGCAAGGTACTCCCTCAGCATCTTCCCAAACTTTTCACTCCTTGTGAGAGTACCCTGCGCCTCAGGGCCTGTGTGATGGGAGGGTCTGAGAAAACTCTCCCAGAACTTTGACAGTGTTCCCCTGCTTCTGCTGGATTGAAGTTGTGTCTCTCTCGCCTATACTCCTTGGTTGTCCAACGAAGTGTGCCCTCTGCCGCCAGCGTTTCGTTTTCAGATGAGAATCTTTTAATAGTTCCGCAGCAAGGGCCTTCTGGTACTGTCCCATTTTTGTACACCTGTCTGCCTCAGGGATAATAGATATAAAGTTCTCCTTGTAGTGTGGGTCTAGAAGTGTCAACAACCAGTAATGACTGTCACCCAAACTTTTGAGAACGCGAGGGTCATGGGAAAGGCAGCGTAACATAAACTCAGCCATGCGTAACAGACTACTAACAGGCAAGACTTCCGTGTCCTCACCAAGAGGATGACTGACCATGCTCTCCTCCTCCTCCTCTCTGTCCTCTGGCCATCCACGCTGAACAGACGGTATGACAGCTGTGCAGGTAGTAACGTCTATAGTGCATGAAACTAGCTCCTGTCCTTCCTCCTCCTCCTCCTCTTTCTCATTGTCACCCAATCCACGTTGGGATGAGATGAGGCTTGGCTGTGTATAATCACCCTGTATGGTACCTTGCTCCATTTCATCGTGCTCTGCCTGCAATGCATCCTCTTTGATTGTGAGCAGAGAGCGTTTCAGAAGACAGAGAAGCAGGATAGTGACGCTAATTATGGCATCATCGCCACTCACCATCTTGGTGGAGTCCTCAAAGTTTTGGAGGATGGTACATATGTCTGACATCCATGTCCACTTCTGAGGTCTTATGTGTGGAGTCTGAACTGAATACCGACGGCCTTGTTGATGCTGGTACTCAACAACTGCCCTCTTCTGCTCACAAATCCTTCCCAACATCTGCAGTGTAGCGTTCCAACGCGTGGAGACATCACGCACCAGTCTGTGAGCCGGAAGCTGCAAATGCTGCTGAAACACTGCAAGGGCGGCGGAAGCTGTAGCTGACTTTCTAAAATGGGCACACAGGTGGCATACTTTAACAAGCAGATCCTGCAGCTCCGGGTAGGATTTGAGAAACAGCTGAACCACGAGGTTAAGCACATGGGCCAGGCATGGTACGTGTGTGAGCTCGCCTCGCCTCAGAGCCACCACCAGGTTCCGGCCATTGTCACAAACAACGATACCTGGCTGTAAGTTCAGCGGTGTGAGCCACAGATCTGCCTGCTCTTTCAGAGCTGTCCACAACTCTTCAGCATTGTGCGTTTTTTCACCTAAGCATATTAGCTTCAGCACAGCCTGTTGCCGCTTGGCCGATGCAGTGCTGCAGTGCTTCCAGCTTGTGACTGATGTGGTCATTTCGGAGATGGAGGCTGAAGAGGAAGAGGAGGCTGAGGAGGATGAGGTGCAGGAGCTGTAGACCGTGGTGGCAACCCTGATTGACCTAGGGCCCGCAATCCTTGATGTCGGGAGGACGTTTTCCGTCCCAAGGTCCGACTGGGTCCTGGCTTCCACTATGTTAACCCAGTGTGCCGTCAGCGAGATGTACTGTCCCTGCCCACAAGCACTTGTTCACGTGTCCGTGGTTAGGTGGACTTTACCGGTAACTGCGTTTTTGAGAGCACGGCTAATGTTTTGGAACACTTGCTTGTGAAATGCGGGGACGGCACACCGGGAGAAATAGTGGCAGCTGGGGTCGAAGTACCGAGGGACGGCCGCCGTCATCAGGTTGTGCAATGCTTCCGTCTCCACGAGCCTAAAAGGCAACATTTCGAGCGCAAGCAGTCGTGAAATGTGAGAATTTAGTAGTGTGGCCTGTGGGGCGTTGGCTTCATATTTGCACTTCCGTTCCAAGGACTGGAGTATGGACAACTGAACGCTGCGCTGGGACAAGGATATGGACGTGCTTTCTGATGCTGCTACTTGACAGTATGCAACGACAGGTGCAGGGCAGGAGGCGTCTTTGCATGCACCATGGACAGGGGATTGGCTTGCATGCACAACAGCGGAAGAAGCAATGGTGCCACCCGCAGACACTGTTCCTGGACCCTGGGGTTCGGCCCACAAAGTCGGGTGCTTTGCGGCCATGTGCCTGATCTTGCTGGTGGTGGTCAGGCTGGTCGTTTTGCCACCCCTGCTGATGCTGGCCTGGCAGGTGGTGCAAATGGCCTTTTTGGGTTATCGGCAGAGTCTTTAAAAAAACAGCCAGACTCGGGAAGACCTAACAGTTGTACTGGCAACTTCCTTCGTGTTGGTGTTACGGGGAACGGTTGCCTGCCTTCTGTCTGCGGCCACCACACTGCTTCTTCCTGCCTGTTGGGGTGCTCTGCCTCCCTCCCCCTGTGTGCTGCTGTCCTTGCTCTGCATGTCCTCCTGCCAGTTTGGGTCAGTTACTATATCATCCACCACCTCGTCTTCCACTTCTGCACCCTGGTCCTCCTCCTGACTTTCTGGCAATTGTGTCTCATCATTGTCCACCTCTTGTGACACTTTCCTACCGTTGCCTTCGTGTGACCGTGGCTGCTCAAATATTTGGGCATCGCTACACGCGATCTCCTCTTGTCCCGCTTCAAGTGGACCGGGCGAGAGGCCCGAATGTATAAATGGAAAAGTGAACAGCTCTTCAGAGTGTCCAAATGTGGGATCAGTTGTCTCTGGGTACTCGGCATGGTGGGAGGAAGGAGGATCAGGGTGAGGAATATGCGGTCCAGACTCACGGCTACTGAGACTTGACTGTGTGGAAGACAGGGTGGTGGTGGTGGTGGCTAAGTGACTGGAAGTGACGCGCCCCCTGGGCCTGTGTTGTGCAGGGGAACCCAGAACCGGGCCTGTTGTAGAATGCTGGGGGTTGTAGTCTCCGTGTGGCGGTGACCCGGTCCGTGCCCAGGGTGGTCAAACCAGTGTCAGTCTTAATGTATAGCAAATGTCCGACTACGCCACCCGTGGATTGCAGTCAGTGGGGACCGCCGCTGCACTGCCGACCGCTGAGGCTGATGTTGTTTGCGCAGCCGAGTATGGGATAACTCCCCACAGGAGAAGTATTGCCTCAGGGCAGCTAATGTGAGAGATGATGGGAGTGATGGTGTGAGGGTCCCAGTGCTAATGGTGCTGGTGCGGCAAGGAATCATAGAGACGTGAGGTGCAGTTCAGGGTCTTTACTGATGGTACAAGGCAGACCCTCCCGGGAGTACTGGCTAGTATAAGGGGCCTGGTCAGTCTGCGAGCAAGCAGGAGTTCCCCTGGCCAGGTGGAGTTGTAGGCCTCCCCGTTTATCTGCACTCTTCCTGGCTACCTTGCTGTCAGCGGTTACAAGTAGCCCACGTCCCTGAGTATACCGTGTGGTGCTCACCCGTATGGCTGGTGACTTGGGGCCTTCTGTTAGCCTCCGCTCCTGGATGGCGGCGCTGGTCCCTTCTTTGTGACTGAGCCTCCGGGCTTCTATGGCCAGAGGACCTGGAATCCCCTGCCGGCTGGTTTCTGCTGCTGGGTATATATCAGTCCCCACAGCCTCGGACTCCTGTGTCCGGTTTTAGTAACTTCAGCCAGGGCGAGCTATATCTCTGCTCACAGCCCCTGGCCTTCAGCCTCTGCTCCTACAGAGCTCCTGATGTATCTTTTCCTGTGTCTGCAGCTTCACTCTAGGCTCTGCCTGCTCTGCTTGTTCTGCAGGCTCTGTCTCTGTCTAACCTAATCCCGCCCCAGACCCAGTTTATAAGGGCAGATTCCTCCCCTCCCAGGTCTGGGTGGGCCGTGTTGCATGCTTAGGGCTCCTGACCAGAGAAACCTCCCACTTGCTCTCAGACATAATATCTCTATTACTGTGGCAACCAGACCCCTGGGGTGTCACAGAAGCATTATCCGCTATCCAACCAACAACCTTTTGACACTGCTCTGGGTTCAATAGTGGTGTCCTGCGGTCCCCTAGAAATTGGGACAGGAAGGTCAGGCGAGAAGATGTGGGTGTTTGTTGTGGCACAATTTTGGCTTGCCCAATGCCTTGTCCTCGGCCTCTGCATGCACCATTAACATCACGTCCAGTTCCCCGTCCCTTGCCATATGCCTTGCCCATTTTAAATTGAGGACAGTATCTTCCACGCTCACTACAAATAACTGAGTTTGGAGCAAACTTATATGTGATCCGTGTGATAGAGAAAACAGAGTTTTAAATACCTGGCCAGTAGGTAAGTAGTTTGAACAGCAAACTTCGGTGAATTGCTTCAATGACACACTAAAGGAAATTTTTAATGGAGGCCAGAAATGGTAGCATTTTCTGACAACGTAAATGTGATCCGTGTGACGGAGAAAACAGAGTTTTAAATAGCTGGATTTCTAGCGCTGTAATATGGAAAGGACCTGGCTGTATTCTGCAGTGCCAACAAGCAAATGGTGCAAAAAAAATGGTGTTCTCTGGATTGATTTTTAAGCAAATAATGAGGATTAAGATCCAAAGAAAAGTATTCCTGGCCCCTGAGACCTGGGCCTTTGTATAGAAATATCTAACAGCAGCAGAAGGCAGAATTGGAATGGAGCCTCTTGTGCTATATGCACTGCAGTCTGCTATTTACACTGCCTGCCTGCCTATACACCCTGCCTGCCAGATATCTCTGCAGATGGATTAGTCCTCAGAAGGACTGTTTGTTAAGATGGATATTTGTAATGTACGGTTTTTCTCCCTACACTACCTAATACATGAGCAAATCTCTCCCTGACGCAGCAGCAGCAGCTCTCCCTACACTGTCTGATTCCGGAGTGACTGTGACGAGCATGGCGGCGCCAGGTCTGATATAGACCTGATGACACTGTGCGGCCAGACAATTACTGTAATTCCACAACCATCATGGCTGCGGCATTTCCGAGCAACCCGGAAATACTCAGCGAGCGCCGAGCATCTCGAGCAGTGAGATGCTCGGGTGAGCACCGTGCAGTAGCGAGCATGCTCGCTCATCACTAATCATGAGTCACGTAGCGCCACATTAAGCCCTTCACTAGGTATTACACAGTGCAGCAGTTTTCTTAGAGTGCTACTTTATGTTTTAATGAAAAAAATGCACAATAAGAAATTCCGTAATAAAAATATTATCAGAATTGGTCCTATTGATTTTCTATAGAAGTTATCCCAAGAGCAATAATTAAACTTGTTCCTTTTTTCTGGTATTTTTTTAACACCCACTTCCATTTAGAAACACTCTATGGCTATGTTGACACGTTGCGTTTTTGCTGCGTTTTTAATGCAGATTACAGTACTAGCAAAAGCTCTGAGATTTCACAAATCCCATGCACACACATTATTTTTTTTTCCTGACTGAATTGGAAAAGTGCTGCGTTTTTGAAAACAGCAGCGTGTCACTTCTTTCAGCGTTTTTGGAGCGTTTTTTCACTCATAGAAAGCAATGGCTAAGTGCAAAAACGCACCAAAAATGCAGGTATCAGGTTTTGCTGCTTTTTTGGTGCAGAAACTCAGGAACAACAGGTACTAAACTGTATGCACAAGAGACAAATGTACCTGAAAAAGCAGAAAAAAACGCAGCAAAAACGCAGCAAAAAACACAGCAAAAAAACGCAGCAAAACCTGTTTTTTTAAGTAGCTTTTTTACTGTCAAGAGAGCAGATTTAGCCTGCATAAAAAAACGCAGCAAAAACACAATGTGTGAACATAGCCTATGGTTGCATCACCATTGGGTCTGTTACTACTTGTAGGTTCTGTAGAGAGGACAAGCCTGGTGAAGAGGCAGAATCCAGGTCACCTGGCAAAGGGAGAAGAGGCTAAATGCAGCTGGATTTTGTCCCTTTTATGCTGGAAATAATCACTGACTTACGCATTTGGGGAAAGTTAACCATTTTTTACTAGATCTACTTTGACAATGTCCCTACGTGCATTTCTGAGGGGTCAATGGCTGATGTGACACAGACTGGCAGCCATTGAGTTTGTCCCTTTGCTTCATAGAAACCGGACAGATCCTTGTTTAACTTTTTTCTTTGCTATGTATTAGGGTCAGTTCACATGGGGTAACAGACAGGGCCGTAACTACAACCGGGGCAGCCGGGGCAGCCGGGGCAGCCGGGGCACTGCCCCGGGGCCCCAACCACCCAAGGGGCCCCAAACTGATGGTAAAAAATTGTATTTTAATACTTTAATTTCTCATAAAGTACTCAGCTCCTATATTCCTGTCAGACAATGTCACCGGGAGGACAGGAGAGACTATAATTTCAATAATTTCCAGGAGCTCTGCCAGCTGTCAATGAATAGAAACCTGCACTGGCCTGGAGAGTCTCATAGCACAAGATTTGTAACAATATGTTAGTCTGGAGATCACAGTGAGTTGGCAAGGCTGGCACAGTGCACACTGACTGTAACAAACTCTCAGCATCATTGAGAGGAGACAGGCTCAGCAGACACAAATATCTCTGTGACAAACTTTTTGTTTACGTACTTGCTCCATTCTCCCTCTGCAGCCGCTAGCTGTTTGTGCTCCTCTGCGTGCCACATTGACATTCTAACCTGGTGCGATTCTGTGGTGTCGCTCATCCGGTCCGTTCAGCCTGGCTCAGGCGGTAAAACTTCACCTGAAAATTTGGGTACTTGGAACCTGCCAATAACACAATAGCTTAACTAAAGTCCGATGGGCCCTGGTGCAAAATTGGACCTGGGCCTCCACTTCAACGTTGGTCAGATATATGGGTCCTTGTAGTGTTCTAGATCCTATAAAGAAATGCGTGTTCACGCCCCATGTAATAATGTCCCCCATCTAGGCAAATTCCTGTAATAATGGGGGGGGGGGCCCCTTTCTGATATAATGCAACCCTTCCTGGGTCCCTTTCCAGTATAATGTCCCCCATTCTAGGCCCCTTCTGTTCTTCTCCAGCTCATTTTAAAAAGAAACAAACAATTATTTTACCTTCCCCCGCTCCTACGTTATGTGGCGTTCTCCTCTATAGCAAGAACAAAAGCCAGAGGCTGACTTTGGCTTGCCGGCATGGATAGAGCATGATGTCACTGCCATGCACCACCTGTCACAGGCAAGCCTACATCAGCTGCAGGCCCCTGATTGGCCGGCAGCGTGTATAGAAATGCAGGGATCCGGCAGATCTCTGTGCCACTATAGGGGTGTCCAAAGAACACCCCAAGTCAGGATTCAAGTAAGGCACAGCATACGAGAAGGCTGAAACAAAACTCCGGCTTTATTATGTACAAAGGGATTATATGCTGAGAAGTGAGAATAACAGTATTTACAATGGCAATATGAATAACATGAATGCAGGAAGAAATAGCTGAAGTGAGTCACAAATCTATGCTCCAGCTATGGCAATGAAAGGTCAATACAACAGTATAAATCAAGTTTCACATACTACTCTAGGCTAGTCCCCTATTTGGCTTTCTGCTAATCGAGCCACGCTGCTACAGCATCCTATCTAAAGAAAACTACACTAAACCCTAGCACAGTTCACACCGGTGAGTCACTCACTGTTGCGCAGATCAGACGCAGATGGCAGCCGCCTTGTTCGTGGTGTAATCAAGCAGTATCACATCACTCGAGACTAGTGTTGAGCATTCCGATACTGTAATATCGGGTATCGGCCGATATTCGCGGTATCGGAATTCCGATACTTAATTCCGATACTTTTACAATATCGGATACTGGAATCGGAAGTTCCCATAATGCCTGCGCTCTGTAGTGTCTGTGAAGGATGACAAGTTGGATGGCAGCGCGATCCAGCCTGTCATCAGAATGCCATCCCAGCGGGGGAGAATTCTCCTGATTGTTTAAAAGCCGGCGGGCGGTATAAAGCCGCCGGCTTTTAAACAATCACA
This sequence comes from Phyllobates terribilis, assembly GCF_046119375.1. NCBI lineage: Eukaryota > Metazoa > Chordata > Amphibia > Anura > Dendrobatidae > Phyllobates > Phyllobates terribilis. The sequence goes on from NW_027362767.1 coordinate 225,156,568, forward strand.
CAGCCCCATACTGCTTCCCCGCAGCCTCCCACCCCGATCCTCCGCTCCCCTCGCCACCTCCCATCCCGATCGTAAGTTAGGACCGGGCGGGGAGCGCAGCTCCAAGGAGCGGGGAGTGAAGGACCCGGGCGGGGAAGCCGGCAGTGAAAGGACTTCACCGCCGGCTTTCCCGTTCTGTGCTGCGCTTTCCCGCCGGTTATTTCAAATGAACAGCTGAGGTATCAGGTGATGCCGATCAGCTGTTCATTTGAAGTCGCCGCGTTGCCCTCAGAGGGTTCATGTGAGTTCATGCTTGACTGCATGAACTCACATGAACTTTCCCACGGCCGCACAGGTCAGCCTCACCTCCCAGACCCGTCATGATTAGTGTGTGTGCGGGGTGTGTGTGCGGGGTGTGTGCGCGATGTTTGTGCGGGTGTGCGCGGTGTCTGTGCGATGTGTGCGGGGTGTGTGTGCGGGGTGTCTGTGCGATGTGTGCGGGTGTGTGCGGTGTGTGTGCGTGCAGGCAGACATAGGCCGATGTGACACTACTACTCCCATCGGCCTATGTCTGTCCCCCGTCCACTCCTGCCAGCAGGATCAGCTCGATGGGAGCAGTAGTTCCCATCAGACTGATCCTGCTATTTAAATTGCCCTACTGTGTCCCCAATAAATGTTAAATACATGTCATTGGTGGCCAGTGGTTACCTAAAAGAAATTAGTTCATACATTACCTGTCCCCGCCGATCGCCACCTAAAATAAAGTAAAAAATAAAAAACTACACCTATACTCACCAAGACACCTAATTCCCCGAAGCCATCGATCTCCTGTAATAAAATATAAAATAATAAACCACAACCTTATCCTTACCCCTCCGTAGTAGTCCACGAGTGTCCCACGAAGATCTCCAGTTCAGAGCAGCCACATAGAATGTGACCGCTCTGAACCGCTGCCGCCGCTAGAATGACAGCATAAGCGGGTTCACCGGAGTTCAGGCAGCGCTGCTCCGGTTAGCTGCTTTACGGCCCTGCTGTATAGTGAGAAATTCCCACGGTACAGCAGTGCCGTAAAGGAGGTCTCCGGAGCTGCGCTGACTGAATGCACTCCGGTGACCTCAGTCAGTGGCTCCCGCTGCCGGGAGCGGACGTGTTCCCGGCAGCGTGAGCTTACAGCAGCCATGCACAGCTGTCACCATCTCCAGATGTGACAGCTGTGCATGGGAGATCAGCGCAGGAACGTGGACAGGTAACTATTATTTTTAGTAAACTAAGAATTAAATAAAATTGTGTGTTTTATTTCAAATAAATTATTTTTTTCTGGGTGTAGTGTGTGTTTTTTCTTTTTAACACTTTGTAGGTTAGTAATGGGGGTGTCTTATAGACGCCCATCATTACTAACCTGGGCTTCATGGCAGCTGGCGCTGACATGAACCCCACCACTATTACCCCCTGCCACCGCACCAGGGCAGCGTGGAAGAGCGAGGCTAAGTGCCAGAGTTGGCGCATCCTATGGATGCGCCATTTCTGGGGCAGCTGACGACTGGTGTTTCTAGCCTGGGAGGGGGCCAATATTCATGGCACCCTTCCTGGGCTATTAATATCAGCCCCCAGCTGTCTGCCTAGCCTTTGCTAGCTATTAAAATAGGGGGGACCCCACGTCATTTTTTTTGGGGGGGTCCCCCATTTTAATAGCTAGTAAAGGCTAGGTATTCAGCTGGGGGCTGATATTAGTAGCCTGGGAAGCTCCGTGGGTTTTACCCCCTTCCCAGGCTTCAAACATCTGCCCCAGCCGTCTGCTTAACCTCCGCTAGAGACTAAAATTATGGGGGATCCCACGACATTTTTTTTTTAAATAAATCCATTATTTTAACACTAAATGACATTTGAGGAGTTAATAAAGATGCAGTCCCTAAATTATTATTTATTTTTTAATTAATTTTTCCCAAAACTTTTGACGTGGGCTTCGCCATATTTTTGTATGCCAGCCAGGTACAGCATCCAGCTTCTATGAACGCGCCATTTTCCGGGGCGGCTGCGGACTGCAATTTTCAGCGGGGGGCAGAAAGCTTGGGCCTCCCTGCGCTGCAGATTCCATCCCCCAGCTGCCTAGTTGTACCTGGCTGGACACAAAAATAGGGAGAAGCTCCACGTACTTTTTTTTAAATTATTTCATGAAATTCATGAAATAATTAAGAAAAAAAGGCCTTCCCTATATTGTTGTGTCCGGCCAGGTACAAATAGGCAGCTGGTGGATGGGGGCAGCCCGTTCCTGCCTGCTGTACCTGGCTGGACCCAAATATAGTGCAAAGCCCCACGTCAATTTTTTTTTAATTATTTCAGGAAATTCATGAAATAATTAAAAAAAAATTATGTGGGGCTTCGCCCTATATTTGTGTCCAGTCAGGTACAGCAGGCAGGAACGGGCTGCCCCCAACCACCAGCTGCCTATTTGTACCTAGCCGGACACAACAATATAGGGAAGCCCTTTTTTTCTTAATTATTCCATGAATTTCATGAAATAATTAAAAAAAAAAATACGTGGGGCTTCGCCCTATTTTTGTGTCCAGCCAGGTACAACAAGGCAGCTGGGGGCTGGAATCCGCAGCGCAGGGAGGCCCAAGCTTTCTGGGCCCCACCCGCTGCAAATTGCAGTCCGCAGCCGCCCCGGAAAATGGCGCGTTCATAGAAGCGCCATCTTCTGGCGCTGTACCCAACTCATCCAGGGCCCTGGTGCGGTGGCTCACTGGGTAATAAAGGGGTTAAGGCCAGCTTGGCATTATCAGCTGGCCCTAAGCCCGAAATTCATGGGGTCACGCCAATATTAGACATGACCACCATGAATTTCTAGTAAAGTATTTAAAAAAAACACAAACACCCAGAAAAAAGTCCTTTAATTGAAATAAAGACACAATTCTTTATTGTTCTAAATTAAACCATACTTACAGTCACGCCCATTCCAGCTGAAGCCAACGATCTCCTGCAATAAAAGTAAAATAATAAAGCAACCTCATCCTTACCTTTCCATGGTTCCCAGGACAGCTTCAGCTCTGCTACATCGAGATGACAGGCTGGACCGCAGCAGAACGCTGCCATCCAGCCTGTCATCCCGCAGACACTGAGAAGCGCAGGCATGCTTGCGCTCCTCAGTGTCTCGCTGTGACGGCATCCAGATGAGCGGAGGTCATGTCCAATGAACTCAGCTCACCTCATGCACGTCACTGACAGCGTGGGAAAATTCTCCTGCACTCAGCGCTTCAGCGTGAGAATTTTCCCACGCTGTCAGTGACGTGCATGAGGTGCGCCGAGTTCATTGGACATGACCTCACCTCATGCACGTCACTGACAGCGTGGGAAAATTCTCACGCTGAAGCGCTGAGTGCAGGAGAATTCTCCCACGCTGTCAGTGACGTACATGAGGTGAGCCGAGTTCATTGTCGGCTCATCTGGATGCCGTCACAGCCAGACACTGAGGAGTGGAAGTATGCCTGCGCTTCTCAGTGTCTGCGGGATGACAGGCTGGATGGCAGCGTTCTGCTGCGGTCCAGCCTGTCATCTCGATGTAGCAGAGCTGGAGCCGTCGTGGGAGCCATGGAAAGGTAAGGATGAGGTTGGTTTATTATTTTTCTTTTATTGCAGGAGATCGTTGGCTTCAGCTGGAATGGGCGTGATGGTAAGTATGGTTTAATTTAGAACAATAAAGAATTGTGTGTTTATTTCAATTAAAGGACTTTTTTCTGGGTGTTTGTGTTTTTTTTAAATACTTTACTAGAAATTCATGGTGGTCATGTCTAATATTGGCGTGACCCCATGAATTTCGGGCTTAGGGCCAGCTGATAATGCCAAGCTGGCCTTAACCCCTTTATTACCCAGTGAGCCACCGCACCAGGGCCCTGGATGAGTTGGGTACAGCGCCAGAAGATGGCGCTTCTATGAACGCGCCATTTTCCAGGGCGGCTGCGGACTGCAATTTGCAGCGGGTGGGGCCCAGAAAGCTTGGGCCTCCCTGCGCTGCAGATTCCAGCCCCCAGCTGCCTAGTTGTACCTGGCTGGACACAAAAATAGGGCGAAGCTCCACTTTTTTTTTTTTAAATTCATGAAATTCATGGAATAATTAAGAAAAAAAGGCCTTCCCTATATTGTTGTGTCCGGCTAGGTACAAATAGGCAGCTGGTGGTTGGGGGCAGCCCGTTCCTGCCTGCTGTACCTGACTGGACACAAATATAGGGCGAAGCCCCACATCAATTTTTTTTAATTATTTCATGAATTTCCTGAAATGATTTAAAAAAAATTGACGTGGGGCTTCGCACTATATTTGTGTCCAGCCAGGTACAGCAGGCAGGAACGGGCTGCCCCCAACCACCAGCTGCCTATTTGTACCTGGTTGGACACAACAATATAGGGAAGCCCTTTTTTTCTTAATTATTTCATGAATTTCATGAAATAATTAAAAAAAAAAAATACTTGAAGCTTCTCCCTATTTTTGTGTCCAGCCAGGTACAACTAGGCAGCTGGGGGCTGGAATCTGCAGCGCAGGGAGGCCCAAGCTTTCTGCCCCCCCCCCCGCTGAAAATTGCAGTCCGCAGCCACCCCGGAAAATGGCGCGTTCATAGAAGCTGGATGCTGTACCTGGCTGGCATACAAAAATATGGCGAAGCCCACGTCAAAAGTTTTGGGAAAAATTAATTAAAAAATAAATAATAATTTAGGGACTGCATCTTTATTAACTCCTCAAATGTCATTTAGTGTTAAAATTGACGTGGGGCTTCGCCCTATATTTGTGTCCAGCCAGGTACAGCAGGCAGGAACAGGCTGCCCCCAACCACCAGCTGCCTATTTGTACCTGGCCGGACACAACAATATAGGGAAGCCCTTTTTTAAAAAAATTATTTCATGAAATAATTAAAAAAAAATTGACGTGGGGCTTCGCACTATATTTGTGTCCAGCCAGGTACAGCAGGCAGGAATGGGCTGCCCCCAACCACCAGCTGCCTATTTGTACCTGGTTGGACACAACAATATAGGGAAGCCCTTTTTTTCTTAATTATTCCATGAATTTCATGAAATAATTTAAAAAAAAAATGCGTGGGGCTTCGCCCTATTTTTGTGCCCAGCCAGATACAACTAGGCAGCTGGGGGCTGGAATCCGCAGCGCAGGGAGGCCCAAGCTTTCTGGGCCACCCCCGCTGCAAATTGCAGTCCGCAGCCGCCCCAGAAAATGGCGCGTTCATAGAAGCGCCATCTTCTGGCGCTGTACCCAACTCATCCAGGGCCCTGGTGCGGTGGCTCACTGGGTAATAAAGGGGTTAAGGCCAGCTTGGCATTATCAGCTGGCCCTAAGCCCGAAATTCATGGGGTCACGCCAATATTAGACATGACCACCATGAATTTCTAGTAAAGTATTTAAAAAAACACAACACCCAGAAAAAAGTCCTTTAATTGAAATAAACACACAATTCTTTATTGTTCTAAATTAAACCATACTTACCATCACACCCATTCCAGCTGAAGCCAACGATCTCCTGCAATGAATGTAAAATAATAAAGCAACATCATCCTTACCTTTCCATGGCTCCCACGACAGCTTCAGCTCTGCTACATCGAGATGACAGGCTGGACCGCAGCAGAACGCTGCCATCCATCCTGTCATCCCGCAGACACTGAGAAGCGCAGGCATACTTCCACTCCTCAGTGTCTGGCTGTGACGGCATCCAGATGAGCCGAGGTCATGTCCAATGAACTCAGCTCACCTCATGTACGTCACTGACAGCGTGGGAAAATTCTCCTGCACTCAGCACTTCAGCGTGAGAATTTTCCCACGCTGTCAGTGACGTGCATGAGGTGAGCTGAGTTCATTGGACATGAACTCGGCTCATCTGGATGACGTCACAGAGAGACACTGAGGAGCGCAAGCATGCCTGCGCTTCTCAGTGTCTGCGGGATGACAGGCTGGATGGCAGCGTTCTGCTGCGGTCCAGCCTGTCATCTCGATGTAGCAGAGCTGAAGCTGTCGTGGGAACCATGGAAAGGTAAGGATGAGGTTGCTTTATTATTTTACTTTTATTGCAGGAGATCGCTGGCTTCAGCTGGAATGGGCGTGATGGTAAGTATGGTTTAATTTAGAACAATAAAGGATTATGTCTTTATTTCAATTAAAGGACTTTATTCTGGGTGTTTGTGTTTTTCTTTAACTTTGACTATGGGGTTAGTAATGGGGGTGTCTTATAGACGCCTCTCCATTACTAACCTGGGCTTGATGTCAGCTGGCATTATAAGCTGACATCAACCCCAACCCTATTACCCCCTGCCACCACACCAGGGCAGCGTGGAAGAGCGAGGCTAAGTGCCAGAATTGGCGCATCCTATGGATGCGCCATTTCTGGGGCGGCTGACGGCTGGTGTTTCTAGCCTGGGAGGGGGCCAATATTCATGGCACCCTTCCTGGGCTATTAATATCAGCTCCCAGCTGTCTGCCTAGCCTGTGCTAGCTATTAAATTAGGGGGGACCCCACGTTATTTTTTTTGGGGGGTTCCCCCATTTTAATAGCTAGTAAAGGCTAGGTATTCAGCTAGGGGCTGATATTAGTAGCCTGGGAAGCTCCGTGGGTATTACCCCTTTCCCAGGCTTCAAACATTTGCCCCAGCTGTCTGCTTAACCTCCGCTAGAGCCTAAAATTAAGGGGAACCCCACGCCAATTTTTTTTTAAATAAATCCTTTATTTTAACACTAAATGACAAGTACAGTAATCAACACTATCACTGTACTTCATATATATGTGACTGACATGTTTCTATCTATCTAATCTATGTGTGATTCTCTATTCTTTCTATTCTAAATTGTCGGGTACAGATGCTGAATTGCCGGCCGGCTTTCTTAAAGAGACGGTGCATGAAAACACTATTATTTTTTTAAATAAATCCTTTACACTAAATGACAAGTACAGTAAGCAACACTGTCACTGTACTTCTTATATATGTGGCTGACATGTTTCTATCTATCTAATCTATGTGTGAAGCTCTATTCTGTCTGTTATAAATTGTCGGGTACCGCTGCTGAATTGCCGGCCGGCTTTTTTAAAGAGACGGTGCACGAAAACACTAATATTTTTTTTAATAAATCCTTTACACTAAATGACAAGTACAGTAAGCAACACTGTCACTGTACTTCATATATATGTGACTGACATGTTTCTATCTATCAAATCTATGTGTGATGCTCTATTCTTTCTGTTGTAAATTGTCGGGTACCGGTGAATGCCGCTGCTGAATTGCCGGCTTTTCATGTCATTCTACATTATTCTTAGTTGTTTTACTTCATGTAGAATTAACCTACAAGGAAAGAAAGGGTTTATTTTCATTCCGATATTTGTGTCCCATTGACTTGCATTGGTTTCCGGTATCGGAATCGGCGATATCCGATACTTTTTGGGTATCGGCCCGATCCAATCCGATACGATATTTCCTGATATCGGAAGGTATCGCTCAACACTACTCGAGACCTTTCTTTTGTATATTGGATCTCTTCCTTCTGCAGGCAGGCAAACCTTGCTTCAGTTTTACTGAGGTAAAATGGCTGGTACTCTGTGTTGTGTTAATTCAGGTCAGCAGCTTTCAGGGAACACATTCTTCAAAAAGGGATGGATTTCTCTACCCTTGACACAGTCCTGACAACAAATATTGATAAGGTTGTGCTTTTATTTTTCCAGAGACTTACAGTTTACTTTTATAGTCTCTCTTTAACAGGAACAGGCAGGAGCCTCTCTTTGGTCCCTCTGCTTCCTGGCTCATTTTCCTCTCTCCGCACAGACCAAGAAGCCGGGGGGGGGGGGGTTGGGTTAGGTTGATGGGGGGGTAGCGGCTAGTCCACAAACAGAAAACCCAGAGGGGAGCATGGTTTCTTAAAGCCGCAGTGTATTCAATGTCCGGTAAGGGCTGATCCCCTACACCACAATATGCAAGGACGCACTTCCTGGTGAAATTGTTGCTAGCATCAGCGGGCCCCCCTTTGGCACAGTCGCATTCTTTGACACTGCGATCTTTATGCCCTTGATACTCGCCAATTCTGCAGCCGATCAAAAGAAACTAATTTTACAAATTGTCATTTTAATTTCCTTGTAAATTGTAAGCTTTTACAAACAGGGTTCCCAATCTTATAGAAAATAAATCATTCCTGCTGAAAGATTGCCAAATCTATCCATGGCTTATTTCTGGTATTGCAGCCAAAGGTCCAAAGGGATTTAGCTGCGTAAACTGTGATCTTGTGTGGTCCTGCATTTAGAAGACACCCCGGACAACCCCTTTAACTTCTTGTCACATCATATTGTCACACTTTGTGCCTTCTGACTTGTACAGGGTGGCACAACATGTCGGTGCTAACTAAATTAGGATTCTTATGTATCTAACAAGCGGCGAAGGCATACTATTGGGAATCTTGTATAATCAAATATAAAAATAATTTCTAAAGGAATATTTAGTATGCTTTTTGGGTCACAAGAAATTTTTGGTGATATGCTTATGATAAAACTTAATTTGTAAGACATGCACTGCTTCTTTTATTAATACACAGTGGAGAGGAAATTAATTACTAGCTTTGGTGCTTTCATTTATCTTCGGCAAGAAGATAAATCTGTAGAGTTCCATCTTATCCTACGATCTGGGGTATCCATACTGTCATCTCTATCATCTTTATTACTGCAGTCCTCCTACATAGCATTCGCTGCTATCATCATAACATGCATTAACTTGTTTTATTGCATTGTCCTTAATTCAGCAGGGTGCTATTAATAATTTACACCAGGAGTGTCAGGAATGAACAAATATTTTCACATCACGATGTGATTGATTTCTCTGGCTGTGCATCTGCCTTAAGTTTAAAAATGAATGTTTAATTTTTTTTTTTTTTACTTACGTCTCTTATTCTTTAACTATGAAATGCACCTGAAATTTTGAGCTTTAGGCACGTTTTTTTTTGTTTTTTTTGAGTCGGTTACTTTTCATATTGTTTGAAGTGGAGAGCAATTTTTGTTCGCTTGACAAAAATGTCAGCTCTACTAAAGGGTTTTCATAGCAGTATATTTCTTACAGTCTTCTTGACTTTTTAGATGAAATGTCAGCTCAGCGGGTTTAGTCTTGAGAGTCCAGCTTCAAGAGGCAAAGTTAGTTCCACCAGTTTTACAATTGAAATATATTTATATATATATATATATATATATATATATAGATATATATATATATATATATATATATATTTGGCAGTCGCTATAAGGAGATACAGTAGTCCCCTGCATACATGGTAAAGGCCTTTCACCCACTCAATGTGTGAAATGTTCTGCACTAATCAGGGGAAAGAGCCCAAAAACAGCTGTCTGTCGCATTCGTGTCTCCTCCTTTTGAAGCAGACGGGTTTGACCCATCCACCCGCGGCTGTAAACTAGTTAAATGCTGCTGTCAATCTCTGACAGCGGCATTTAACAGCTCCGTGCCGGAAGCACGTCACTTACCCCGCCCATCGGTGACCCCGTCATGTGATTGCAGGTCACCGATGGGTCGGCATGACAACCCGGGGTCTGCAGCAGACCCAAGTGGTTGTCATAAGCTGGTCGCTATGAGCGCCACCTAGTGGTCGGCGCTCGTAGCACAGGACCATTTCTGCCACATACAGGTGATCTGCTGATCATCTGTATGTAGCAGAGGCGATCAGACAAGTGCTGCTTCTAGTCTCCTATGGAGACTATAGAAGCAAGCAAAAAGTTTTAAAAAAATGTTTTTAAAAATATGAAAAAAATTAAAAAATATAAAAGTTTAAATCATTCCCCTTTTGCCCCATTCAAAATAAAATGATACAAAATAAAACCCACATACACATATTTGGTATCGCCGCGTTCAGAATCGCCCGATCTATCAATATAAAAAAAGAATTAATACGATCGGTAAACGGCGAAACGAGAAAAAAATTCTAAATGCCAGAATTAAGTTTTTTTGGTCGCTGCAACATTGCAATAAAATGCAATAACGGGCGATCAAAACATCGGATCTACCCCAAAATAGTATCAATAAAAACTTCAGCTTGGTGCGCAAAAAATAAGCCCTCACCCGGCCCCAGATCCAGAAAAATGGAGACGCTACGGGTCTCGGAAAATGGCGCCATTTTTTTTTTTTTTTTAGCAAACTTTGGATTTTTTTTCATTACTTAAATAAAAAAGAACCTATACATGTTTTGTATCTACGAACTCGTAGTGACCTGGAGAATAAGAGTGGCAGGTCAGTTTTAGCATTCAGTGAACGTGGTAAAAAAACAAAAAAACAAACACATCTGTGGTATTGCAATTTTTTTGCAATTTCACTGCAGTTGGATTTTTTTTCCCGTTTTCCAGTACATGATATGTTAAAACTAGTAATGGCGTTTAAAAATACAACTCGTCGCGCAAAAAATAAGCCCTCACATGGCCATATTTCCCAAAAAATAAAAACGCTATGGCTCTGGGAACAAAGGGAGCAAAAAACGAAAAAGCAAAAACGGAAAATGCTCCGGTCATGAAGGGGTTAATCACCGCTGGGGACCCAGCCGCGCTATTAACTAGTCGTGCAGGCTTCTCCCCACCTGCTGACAGTGACTACCAAGCCTCTTCCGAAATGTAAACGCAGGCCGAGGTTTGTCAGTCATTGTCAGCGGGCGGGGAGAAGCCGCCGGTGACCCGCCTGTACAACTAATCAATAGTGAACCTGTGTCCCCGATGGTGATTAAGTATGTTTTCTCTGAAACGCCACAGCTTTTGAGAGTAAAACATACATGGCTGTGATTGTACAGCCAGTGGATGATACATGGTTTCGGCAGCATATATCAGCTGACAGGTTCCCTTAAATTGGATACCTGACCAACTCTATTAAGCTAAGGTCCACTCGAGGATATTTTTTCGTTCTGTGAATTAAAGCACACGGACCTATGTTATTCAATGGGGGCAGTGTAGATAAGCAATTTTTTTTATTTTACTGACCAAATCTGCGCGTGAAAAAAAATCGCATCATGCACTAGTTTTTTCCATGTGTCAGATGAGACTCACCAATTTGCGGGGCACGGAGTGATGGCAGCATCTTCTCTTTCAATACAGAGCAGTACATCTGTGAATTCATGATACCCTCACTAAAATATATCCCCAACACCAGCAGCTCATGTAGCCCCACTTAAGGACATGGCCTCCACCATGTTTCACTGTAGGCACAAGGCATTTTTCTAAATTAATTTTTCTGAATGCCTGGTGCCTATAAAGAAACATGATGCTGGCCATGTCCATAGGTGGGGCTGCATGAGCTGCTGGTGTTGGGGGCTACATTTTATTGATGGTATCATGAATTCACAGATGTGAATGATCCAAAACACAAATCTGTTACATTTTTTCAGAAATGTAACAGATTTGTGTTTTGGATCATTGTTATGCTGTAAAAGTGCACGGCTACCAAGGCCACAGAGTGGTGGGAGCATCTTCTCCTTCAATATAGAGCAGCACATCTGTGAATTCATGATACCATCAATAAAATGTAGCCCCCAACACCAGCAGCTCATGTAGCCCCACTTAAGGACATGGCCTCCACCATGTTTCACTGTAGGCACAAGGCATTTTTCTAAATTAATTTTTCTGAATGCCTGGTGCCTATAAAGAAACATGATGCTGGCCATGTCCATAGGTGGGGCTGCATGAGCTGCTGGTGTTGGGGGCTACATTTTATTGATGGTATCATGAATTCACAGATGTGCTGCTCTATATTGAAGGAGAAGATGCTCCCACCACTCTGTGGCCTTGGTAGCCGTGCACTTTTACAGCATAACAATGATCCAAAACACAAATCTGTTACATTTCTGAAAAAAACAGGGTGAAAGCGATTCAGTGACCAAATGTTCTGATCTGAACCCAACCGAACACCTATGAGGAGTTCTCAAGAGACAAGTTGTCACCACTCTCCATCCAGCATCCAGGCTCTAATAGAACTCATTCTTGAGGAATGGAAAAATATAGATGCTGCAATATGTCGCCAACTTGTTTATTCCAGGCCTAGAAGACCTGGTGCCGTCCTTAAAAATCATAGCGGTCATACAAAATACTAGATGTCTTTGTTTTTGATGTGGGGTGTATTCAATTTTTGCATCAACTAATTTGAGTAAAACTGAAGATTGTGTAATACAATTTTTATTATTAACCTGACTTTCGTGATCTATATTAAAAAATGTTCCCTGAAACTCAGTCTTGTTAAAATTTTGGAAATTGTTCTTGTGGTCAGTGAGATATTGATTGAAATCTTCCTTTTCAAAGGGGGTGTGCTCGTTTATGCTGAACACTGCATAATAAGTATATATATATATATATATATATATATGTTGATTTATTTATTTATTTATTTTTTCTTCAATTCATGTATTTAGGGGCTAAAGACAAGTTTTGCATTTTTTTTCAAATTACACTGCTTGGGTTTTACAAGCTCTATGTTTCATTGCACAATCAACTTTGATTTTATTCGTGACCATGAATGAGCTGCGAGGAGCTCATAAACTGACAGATAAGAGTTAAAACGTCTGATGTTTGAGCTCACTGACAGATTCTCATTTAAATCATTTTGCAGCCAGCATTAGACAGTGAAACACGAAAGCTATAGGAGATAATTATTGCAAAATTTTAATGAAACCCAATCGTAAAAATGATTTTTAACTACAAATTCATGCATTTAAGTTAAAAAAAATTGTCCCCAAAGGTTGAAAATACTTTTAAGCCCACTCTGATAAAATTTGTGTTGTTGTAAGGAATATGACAAGGGGCACATAGTATCATCAAGAAAATATAGTATCAAATAGTGTCATCAGGTGTTTATAAGCTGGTTTTGCACAAGAGACAGAGGAGACCAAATCGAACTGCAGATGCAGAAGGTTAAGCCTATTTAGATTGGATAAAATCCACATTTTTTCTAAGGAACACAACATGGAGCTCCTCCAGAAAAAACGTAGAAACTAACTATAATTAAAGTTGATGTGAATTGATTTGCATGACCCAGTCCAGCACCACGTGTCAGAATTCCAGTTGTCCTTCTACAGTTTGATCACTAGTGGCTGTTATTGTTCACCTTAATAATTGTGCTGCAATCCCACTCCTTACCACTTGCCGTTTACTAAGATGGCAGATTGTGAACCTGTGAGATCCATATTGTTTCCTGTTTGGGCCTACTTAAAGTCGCATGGATCTCTCACTCATTGCTTGAGTATTGTGTCTAGCTGTTAGCCTAATTTCCTGTCTCCAAGTTCCTGAACATTCTTACCTAGATTGTTCTCACCTATCTACAGATTATTTCCTACAACTAATTTTGCTAACTACAAGAACTTCTACTACAGCTTTCTGTTCCTGCTTGTGCTAATTCGGCCACTGGTTTCCAGCAGTAGTATGCCAATATCGGAACACGATGTCAAGATATCAAAAAATATACAACATATCATCAACTACATACAAGACAATCAAAGAAAAATACATGATATACAGTTGTGCTCAAAATTTTACATACCCTGGCAGAATTTTTGCTTTATTGGCCTTGTTTCAGAGAATATGAATGATAACAAAAAAATGTTTTCTCCACTCATGGTTATTGGTAGGGTGAAGCCATTTATTGTCAAACTACTGTGTTTTCTCTTTTTAAATCTTAATGACAACCAAAAACATCCAAATGACCCTGATCAAAAATTCACATAACCCAGTTCTTAACACCGTGTATTGCCCCCACTAACATCAATGACAGCTTGAAGTCTTTTGTGGTAGTTGTGGATGAGGTTCTTTATTTTCTCAGATGGTAAAGCTGCCCATTCTTCTTGGCAAAAAGCCTCCAGTTCCTGTAAATTCCTGGGCTGTCTAGCATGAACTGTGCGCTTGAGATCTCCCCAGAGTGGCTCAATGATACTGAGGTCAGGAGGCTGAGATGGCTATTCCAGAACCTTCACTTTGTTCTGCTGTAGCCAATGACAGGTCGACTTGGCCTTGTGTTTTGGATCGTTGTCATGTTGGAACGTCCAAGTACGTCCCATGCGCAGCTTCTGGGCTGATGAGTCCAAATTTGCCTACAGTATTTGCTGATAATGTGCTACATTCATCTTTCCTTCAATGCTTACCAAGTTTCCTATGCCTTTGTAGCTCACTCAGCCCTTAAAACATCAGCGAGCCACCTCTGTGCTTTACAGTAGGAATGGTGTTCCTTTCATCATAGGTCTTGTTCACCTCTCTCCAAATGTAACGTTTATGGTTGTGGCCAAAAAGTTCAATTTTGGTCTCATCATTCCAAATTACCTTGTTCCAGAAGTTTTGAGGCTTGTCTCTGTGTTGTTTGACGCATTGTAGGTGAGATACTTTGTGGCATTTGCGCAGTAATGGCTTTCTTCTGGCGACTCAACCATGCAGCCCATTTTTATTCAAATGCCTTCTTATTGTGCATCTTGAAACAGCCACACTGCTAGTTTTCAGAGAGTCCTTAATTTCAGCTAATGTTATTTTTGGGTTTTTCTTTGCATCCCGAACAATTTTCATGGCAGTTGTGGCTGAAATTTTTGTTGGTCTACCTGACCGTGGTTTGGTTTATACAGAGCCCCTGATTTTCCATTTGTTAATCACAGTTTGAACGCTGCTGACTGGCATTATCAATTCCTTGGATATCTTTTTGTATCCCTTTCCTGTCTTATACAGTTCAACTACCTTTTCCCGTTGATCCGTTGACAATTCTATTGCTTTCCCCATGACTCACAATCCAGAAACGTCAGTGGCTGGATGAAAGATGCAAGAGTTTGTCTGGATCCCAGAAACTCACTCAGCTTTTATGCACACAGACTGATTACAAGCAAACAGGTCACAGGTGAGGATGTTACCTTTAGTAACCATTCAAACCCATTTGTGTCAAATTCTGTGCATGTTATCAGGCCAAAATCACCAGTGTATGTGAACATTTGATCGGGGTCATTTGGATGTTTTTGGTTGTCAATAAGATTTAAAAAGGGAAAACACAGTAGTTTGACAATAAATGGCTTCACCCAACCAATAACCAGGAGTGGAGAAAAAGTTTTTTTGTTAACATTCATATTCTCTGAAATAAGGCCAAGAAAGGAAAAATTCTGCCGGGGTATGTAAACTTTTGAGCACAACTGTACAAATAGTATATCAACAACACATCGAAGAATATATATGCATTATAGTTAGAGTTGGTGCAAGGTAATTCTCCAGACCTGTAATTTTTTTGGTTTTGTCTTTTTTTCACTAAAAACCAAATTATCTCCCTTAACATATTTATTGTCGCGTCTTTGAATCCACAATAAAACATCACAATGTTAGTGTGAACAGAGCCTTACGTTGTGTAATAACAAAATATAATACTTGGTAACATTATTTTTTTCCCCTACATTATTTTGTTAAAGTAGAAATCAAGTGTTATTCCTTTAACATTCATGATAGAGACATATTGTATGAAGCTGGATTTTCAGCTGCCGGAATATTTTGAATGAAATCTCGTAAGTCTGTCTCTGGTTTCAGCCTAAAATAGGAATACAGAAACTGATTTGTAGTTGATGACTGACAGGCTTGTGTCAAATAACCCCGCTCTTCAAAAACAGAATGTTAGGACGAAGGAAAGTAAAACTAAGTTTGACACCTATTGCATTGCAGCTGTGTTTGACCTTAAAATGTGTCCTTTATTTGCTTATTATGTATATCTGAACAGGAAAATGTCACTGGCAGAACAGGAAAAGCAAGAAAGGTGTCAAACTATCAATACTATCATTCAGCCCTAATGGGTGTTTATGAGATCCTGAGCTAATCTGTCTCAAGAATAATGTGTAGGTGAAGTCAATTACGTCCCAGACCTTCAAGTCTAAAGAGCAGCATCACGTTGATGTATTTTATATAGTGTTTCTGTCTCTAGCGGAAAGGACAAACTAAAAGCAAAATAATGATAATATATCATCTTGTCACTGAGAAGGAAAGCATTGCCGGGATTTTACTGTGAGAGTTTATTGTGTAAAGTTTCTTTTCTTTTTAAGCAATTCACATTCGAATTCACGTTCTTTGCTTAGGTCACATTTGGACAAACTGACCGCGGCCGTTAAACTCAGTTCTGCTATATACAAGATGATCGTCGGTCGATTAATGGTCTGTTTACAAAGGCCGACCATAATTTCATGCACACAGAATGATCGCTAATGCAATTAGCAAGATTTCACCTCCCTCAAACTATTTATTTGCACACTTAGCTCTTTCAAAAACAAGTCCAGCCAAACCTTTAGCTAGACAGTTCATTCCTCGGTTACTGAGAAACTTACGTTTGAATCAATGTCATGGGGAAAAATTAAAATCCATCTCTAGATAGGGGACATATCACCCTCACATTGAACAAATAGGGTTAATTATATTTGGGAAGAGAAAAGCTAATTATACCTAGGGAGGGAATATAAAGAGAGCTGACACTTCAACTTCCATTGAAGTAGGGGTCTCCTGCAGTGAACAGATAATGACAGGAGGGAAATTTGCTGGGAAGAAAGAAGAAAGACAAGTCTGAGATCTGTTTATACAGAGGTGGAGAAGTACCTTTCCTAGGGATAGGGCTTCCTCTGATCAAATAATCTTCTTAGACGTTTTGGAGGCAGTGGTTAGTGATGAATATTGGGGTTTTGCATCTATCCAATATTTATGGGAGATATATTTTTGGCATCGTAACAAAGGGACTGGCATAACGCATTCACTCACATCACTCGCATTCACTCACATCACTTTAGGGCCATTCCAATACCTCCAACTGAATAACGGTCGGATGGTGCTCTTCAGGCCATGTTTCATTTCTATAGACAGATAAATTTGCGATAAGAAACAAGACTACAATATCTACCATCTGTGACCTCCAGGGGCAAAGATATCCAGTAAGTTGGGAATCTCATGGAATTTTGAAGGACCCAAATCCCACAATCAGCCCCAATATAAGCTCATCAAGGGGGGTGGGGGAGTATGTGAGCATAGCATTGAGCTAATAAAAATGAGAGTTTGGCTCTCCATATTTGTTAATTCTGGAAAACTACGTTCGCTGTGAGAGTGTTCCATTTTTAAAATCAGATTGCTTCTTTCCGCTAAGCTCTGAGCCATTTCCGTGACATCAGGTTTTCATTTTCTTTTGTTATTAGTTTTTATTTCATGCACTTGTTTATATCGTATTGTTTTGTTCCTATTTTGTATACTCTGTATATTTTTATAAACACTGCCTACCTTTCTGGATTAAATATATAAAATTTAATAGCTCTGTTCCTCTTGCTCTGGAAACCGCACCCCTGAAGCCATATGTTACCTGTAACGTTTGTCCAGTCGGCCTGTATAAATGATTGGTGGTGGCAGCTAATAGTTCCTTTGTTATTGTCGAGTTGTCAGTGAACATAAAGGAGTATCTATATATATAATCGTCTTATCCCGTCTGTCTGTCCAGGAAATCCCGCGTCGCTCATTGGTTCGGCCGCGGCGGCTCATCTGCAGGACGGAAGTCAGCGGCGATGCAGCAGGGAGATGACCGGCGCGAGGCGCTCATCTCCCGGCCGCTAGCAGCAGAAGGACCCCGACCGGCGGCGCCACTGACCTCCATGCGGCTAGGGTGTCAAGGGAGGGACGGGGAGCGGCACTGCCGGTCGGGATACTTCTGGTGCGAGCAGCCGTACATCTCCCGGCTTCTCGCAGCGGAAGTAGCCGAACAGGCAGCGCCGCTCCCCGGTCCTCACCAATACGATTCCGCTCCCCGGTCCTCACCAATACGATTCGCTGATTGCAAAATTTAAACAGTGGCGGCGACCAATCAGTGATCTTGGCGCAAAATTTAAACACCGCTGTGCTGATTGGTTGCGGCCGCTGCCCGCGACCAATCAGCGATTTTGGCGCCACATTTAAACAGCGCCCGCGACCAATCAGCGATTTTGGCGCCACATTTAAACACTGCTGTGCTGATGGGTCGCGGATACTGCCCGCGACCAATCAGCGATTTTGGCACCAAATTTAAACAATGCTCTGCTGATTGGTCGCGGCCGCCAGCCGCGACCAATCAGCGAGATTGGCGCCAAATTTAAACAACGCTCTGCTGATTGGTCGCGGTCGCCGGCCGCGACCAATCAGCATTATGGGCGCCAAATTTAAACACTGCTTTACTGATTGGTCGCGGTCGCCAGCCGCGACCAATCAGCATTATTGGCGCCAAATTTAAACACCGCTCTGGTGATTGGTCGCGGTCGCCGGCCGTGACCAATCAGCATTATTGGCGCCAAATTTAAACACCGCTCTGGTGATTGGTCGCGGTCGCCGGCCGTGACCAATCAGCATTATTGGCACCAAATTTAAACAACGCTTTGCTGATTGGTCGCGGTCGCCGGCCGCGACCAATCAGCATTATGTGTTAGAACCTTGCTCTTAGGTTTTTTCTATTGCTGGTCACATGACCTTGTTGGCCTATTTAGTCCTGCTCCGCCCTTCTGGCTTTGCTGGACTTCATTGTATAACTACTCTTTAGCTAGCCTGTGCTCTGTATCTAACTCTGTTAGTTTGCTTGGTCTACGGACCTCTGTGTTCTATATATTTTGTTTGTTCGTCTGTCTGCTACTATTTCTGTTAGGAGGTGTCCCTTTTCCTCCCAGTCCCTAGTACTTGTAGGGATTCCTTCCCCACATCTATAGGTCTCCGTACAGACTAGCTTAGGACTTTAGCAGGTCTGATCGCAGGATCAGGTTCCCTGTTACATCGTAGGGATAAAGCTGAGTTCTATCGTAGGGACAGATCTCCTCTCTTTCCTTAGCTCTGGTAGCAGAACATAACAGTAAGTCCAGCCCGCAAATTCTCTAAGGAAAGATTTTTCTGCTCCATCATGGTGTCGGTTCAGGATTTGGCTCATCGCCTGCAGGGACTCTCTCTGGAGGTGGCCGAGCTCCGTCAGCACGTGAGTAACTGTCCTGGAGCACATTTCTTGGAGCCTAAGGTACGTTTGCTGGATTTATTTTTTGGTGAACACCAAGAATTTTATTCATTTAAAAATGCTTGCTTATTGTATTTTCGTTTGAGACCCAGGTCCTCTGGGGATGAATCCCAGCGCATAGGGTTCATAATGTCACTTTTGCGCAAAGAGCCTCAGGAGTGGGCCTTTTCTTTGCAACCTAGTGATACATGCTTCAGATCAGTGGATAGTTTTTTTTCTGCTTTGGGGCTATTATATGATGATCCTGACCGTGTCTCATCAGCTGAGACTGAGTTGAGACGTTTGAGACAGGGATCAGGTAATGTGGAAAAATATTGTACTCATTTCCGTCGGTGGTCTACTCAAATAGGGTGGAACGATTCTGCTCTGAAAAGTCTGTTCCTTGCTGGGCTCAATGAAAGGGTTAAAGACCTGCTAATTGCTTATCCTACACCTGAAGATTTGCAACAGGCTATGCAATTAGCTATATGGGTGGATAGGAGACTGCGTGCAAGGGTTAATGAGAGCAAATCCTCTGCTATGTCAGTTTCTGGTCATGAGAATGTGTGTACTGACAGTGGAGAGCCGATGGAGATTGGAGCGACGGCACCTCGCTCTCAAGAAAAAGACCGCAGATTTTCTGAAGGCTTGTGTTTCTATTGCGGAAATTCTGGTCATTTCATTAAAAGCTGTGTGCTTCGTATGAAGAAAGAAAAAAAAATGATCAGTCATGCCCGTATTGCCTGTTTAAATTCCAAGGGTGTATTTTTAGCTGCTTCCACGATTGCTCAGGAAAAATTAATGGAATTTCGGGTGTTTGTTGATTGTGGGTCTACTCTGAATGTAATTGATGGGGGATTCTTGGAAAGACTCAATTTAAAACCCAAACCTTTATCATCCCCCATTGCTGTGGTTTCTGTGGATGGCTCCCCTTTGAAGAATGTTACTCTCAAGGTCTGTGAATTTCCTCTCACTATTAATGGTGTTCACCATGAGAAATTGGATTTGGTAGTCTTGAATAACTTGCCTTCTCCGGTGGTGTTGGGATTGCCCTGGTTAAAATTTCACAATCCTGTACTGGATTGGTCTACCAATGAAATTAAATCCTGGAGCCATAAATGTTATGACAAGTGTTGTAACGGGCGTATTGCAGCTTTGGATAGGGGAGAATTGCCTGTTCCTATTCAGGATTTTTGGAGAGTTTTTTCTGAGAGGGAATCGCAGGTTTTGCCTCCCCGTAGAGACTATGATTGTACTATTGAATTTGTCCCTGGAGCGACTCTTCCTAAAAGTCGTTTATTTAACCTTACTATTCCTGAGAGAAAGGCTTTGGAGGAATACATACAGACAAGTTTGGCCGCCGGTCACATTAGGCCCTCTAAGTCTCCTGTGGCGGTTGGATTTTTTTTTGTAAAAAAAAAGGACGGCGGTTTACGTCCTTGTCTGGATTTTCGTGAGATTAACAAAATTACTGTACGCAATCCTTACCCACTGCCATTGATTCCTGATCTGTTTAACCAGTTAGTGGGGGCCAAGTGGTTCTCTAAAATTGACCATCGGGGGGCATACAATCTGTTGCGCATGAAGGAGGGTGACGAATGGAAGACTGCTTTTAACACTCCTGTGGGTCATTTTGAGAATCTGGTTATGCCTTTTGGTCTTACCAATGCTCCAGCATTTTTTCAGAATCTTATGAATGACATCCTTAGACCTTTGATCAGCAAAAATGTGGTTGTGTATTTGGATGACATTTTGATTTATTCGCCGGATCTGGAGTCTCATTGGCGGAGCGTACGTGAAGTATTACAGTTATTAATTGACAATTCGCTTTTTGCTAAGCTGGAGAAATGTGAGTTCGCTGTACAGAGAATTTGTTTTTTGGGCTACATTATCTCCAGCGAAGGTTTTGAGATGGACCCGGTTAAAGTTCAAGCTGTGCAGGAATGGCCTAGGCCTATTGGTTTGAAATCGATACAGAGGTTTTTGGGTTTCGCCAATTATTACAGAAAATTCATAAAAAAAATTTCTATTATTGTCAAACCTCTGACCGATCTCACCAGGAAAGGTGCTGATGCGGTTCAGTGGACTTCTGAGGCCATTGAAGCTTTTGTGTATCTCAAGGAGAGGTTCACCTCTGCTCCCATCCTTATGCAGCCTGATGTGACTAAGCCGTTTTTGGTTGAGGTTGATGCTTCCTCTGTGGGGGTTGGCGCAGTATTGTCTCAGGATAACGGGAATGGAGTACATCCCTGTGCCTTTTTTTCCAAAAAATTTTCGGAGACTGAACTGAATTACGATATTGGTAATCGGGAATTATTGGCTATTAAACTCGCATTTGAACACTGGCGTCACCTCTTGGAAGGTGCTGAATTTCCCGTTCAGGTTTTTACGGATCATAAAAATCTGATGTATCTTGATGCTGCCAAGCGCCTGAATGCCCGTCAGGCTAGGTGGGCACTGTTTTTCTCGCGGTTTAATTTTTCCGTTACTTACATCCCAGGTACTAAGAATGTTAAGGCGGATGCCTTGTCTCGCAGTTTTTCTCCCATAGTCGGTGCTGAGAAAGAGGAGAACATTTTACAAGAAGGTGTTGTGATAGCTGCTTTAGACTCCGTTTTGGAAGATGAGATTCTTAAAGCACAGGAGAATGCCCCATCTAACACTCCCCATGGGAGGTTGTTTGTGCCTGGGACCTTTACGAGAGATTTGTTTGTTGAGTGTCACGAATCTCGGTTGGCAGGTCATCCCGGAATCTCTGAGACCAAGAGACTGGTGGGTCGCAGTTTTTGGTGGCCTGGATGGCAGAAGAAAGTCATTAAGTGGGTGCGTCAATGTACTATATGTGCTAGATCTAAGTCCTCACATACTCCTGCTGCGGGGTTACTTTGTCCTTTGGAGGTTCCCAGTGCTCCTTGTACACATTTGGCTATGGACTTTATAACTGACCTTCCCCCCTCTGAGGGTTTTACTGTCATCTGGGTGGTCGTGGACTGTTTTAGCAAGATGTGTCACTTGGTTCCCTTCGTCAAACTGCCCTGCGCTAAAACTCTCGCTAAGGCCTTTGTCAAGGAAATTGTCAGACTTCATGGCGTTCCTACTGACATTGTTTCTGATAGGGGACCTCAGTTCGTGGCTCGTTTTTGGCGCGCCTTTTGTGACAGGTTGGGAGTTCATTTGTCATTCTCATCCGGATATCATCCTGAATCTAATGGCCAGACAGAAAGGAAAAACCAGGATGTTGAGCAGTTCTTGCGTTGTTTTGTGGCAAACAATCAAGAGGGGTGGTCTGAGTTTCTGCCACTTGCTGAATTTGCTCTGAACAATCATACATCTTCTTCTGCTGGTTGTTCGCCTTTTTTTTGTTGTTCTGGGAGACATCCGTCGTTTGGGTCGTTCTCCAAGTTGGGATCTGCCGTGCCTGAGGAGGAGAATTTTTCCGGCGATTTGGAGAGAGTTTGGACGGATGTGCGTGGTAATCTTCAGGAGGCTAACAGAAAATCTAAAGACTACTTTGATAGGAAACGACAGGAGGTTTTGTTCGCTGTTGGTGACATGGTTTGGTTGTCCTCTAGGAATCTGCGGTTGAGGATTCCTTCTAAGAAATTGGGTCCCAAGTTTGTAGGGCCCTTTAAGGTGCTTCAGGTTGTCAACCAATCTGCTGTTAGGTTGGAGGTTCCTACCTCCTGGAGAATTAATCCGGTGTTTCATGTCTCTCTGTTGAAAAAAGCTGTTGTGTCGGATTGTGACGCCTCTGCCTCTGTTCCTCCGGTGGTGGAGGACGGGGAATATGAAATTTCTCGCATCCTTAATTCTAGACGGTATAGAGGTAGTTTGCAGTATCTCGTGGCCTGGAAAGGTTTCGGACCCGAGGATAACTCTTGGGTGAGGTCGGATGATGTTTCCGCATCCAGACTTATCAGAGCGTTTCACAGGAGATTTCCTGATAAGCCTGGTCCTAGGGGATCCGGAGGATCCTCTTAGAAGGGGGGGTACTGTTAGAACCTTGCTCTTAGGTTTTTTCTACTGCTGGTCACATGACCTTGTTGGCCTATTTAGTCCTGCTCCGCCCTTCTGGCTTTGCTGGACTTCATTGTATAACTACTCTTTAGCTAGCCTGTGCTCTGTATCTAACTCTGTTAGTTTGCTTGGTCTACGGACCTCTGTGTTCTATATATTTTGTTTGTTCGTCTGTCTGCTACTATTTCTGTTAGGAGGTGTCCCTTTTCCTCCCAGTCCCTAGTACTTGTAGGGATTCCTTCCCCACATCTATAGGTCTCCGTACAGACTAGCTTAGGACTTTAGCAGGTCTGATCGCAGGATCAGGTTCCCTGTTACATCGTAGGGATAAAGCTGAGTTCTATCGTAGGGACAGATCTCCTCTCTTTCCTTAGCTCTGGTAGCAGAACATAACATTATGGGCGCCAAATTTAAACACCGCTTTGCTGATTGGCCGCGACCAATCAGCGATATTGGCGCCAAATTTAAACACCCCTCTGCTCCCTCTGCTGATTGGTCGCAGTCGCCGGCCGCGATCCATCAGCGATATTTGCGCCAAACTTAAACACCGCTCTGCTGATTGGTCGCGGTAGCCAGCCGCAACCAATCAGCATTATTGGACCCAAATTTAAAACTCGCTCTGCTGATTGGTCGCGACCGCCGGCCGCGACCAATCAGCGATATTGGCGCCAAATTTTAACACCGTTTTGCTGAGTGGTCGCGGTCGCGACTAATCAGCGATTTTATCGCCAAATTTAAACAAGCTCTCCGGTCCTCACTAACACAATTCGCTGATTGGTCGCGGCCGCCACCCGCGACCAATCACCGATATTGCCGCCAAATTTAAACACCGTTTTGCTGATTGGTCGCAGTTGCCGGCCGCGACCAATCAGCAATTTTGGCGCCAAATTTAAACAACGTTCTGCTGATTGCGCCCGGTCGGCCGCATACATATTCTAGAATACCCGATGCGTTAGAATCGGGCCACCATCTAGTATATATATATATTCCATGCATTGGAATCGGAGGTGTATATACTATATG
This sequence comes from Phyllobates terribilis, assembly GCF_046119375.1. Lineage (NCBI taxonomy): Eukaryota > Metazoa > Chordata > Amphibia > Anura > Dendrobatidae > Phyllobates > Phyllobates terribilis. The sequence continues at coordinate 225,180,562 of NW_027362767.1, forward strand.
CTCATTGTTAGATCCCCTATAACTGGCCTAGTAGTGGAAGCAGCCACAACTTTGTCCATCACTCGTCAGCCAATTGTTCTGATGATTGGAGGCAGCAGAGTTGCGTCTACTTGAAAACTGGTAATGGCGGTGGGATCTGCGTGGTCTCTCCGGTGTCATCCGTGACAAAGTGGTAACAGTGGTGGATACCGGAAACCAATGGGACAGAAATATCGGAATGAAAATAAACCCTTTCTTTCCTTGTAGGTTAATTCTACATGAAGGAAAACCACTAAGAATAATGTAGAATGTATTGGGGGAGGTGGGGGAGACAATAAAGGCATAGAAGTTTAGCCCAATCAAATGGAATAGCAGGAATTAATATTTTTTTTAAGACGTTCTGAGTTACGGAAATATTGACTATGTTAAGTATTTTTATATTTTGTCAGATATTTATGTTTCACTACTTCCATGCTCTTCACCTTCTTTTTTACTTCTCCCACACTTTCTCCTTCATCATCCTCAGCATCTTTTTCATCCACTTCTTCTTCACCTTCTTCATCTTCTTCTTCTTCACCTTCTTCGTATTATTCTTTTTTTTTTACATTCTTCATATTCTACTTCTTCATCTTCATATTCTTCTTCTTCATCATATTCTTATTTGTGGCAGGCATTCCTGTAGTTGTTATCTATAAAAAGTTGGACATTACACCTTTCGTTCTGCCCGTCACAAAAGATTTACAACAGGATTTGTCCGCGTTCAGTTTGGCCTGCAGCAGCAGGTCTTTTCCAGGGGCACCACGAGGAGGAACGGACTCACCCCCATACACTGCTTAGTCATCTTCTGCTTATAATTTAGATATGATCTTTTGCTCTGATTTTTAGTCTTATGCTTAATGTTCTTCCGCTTTTTGTTCTGCAGCTTCTTGTATTTCTGCTTCTTGGTTTTCTGTCTCTTGTCCTTCTGTATCTTGGTGCTTGTCTTCTCTTCTTTGTCCTCTTGGTCAACTTCTTCAGGGTCATCTTCTTGGTTTTCTTCGGGGTGGTCTTCAGGGTCGTCGTCTTCGGGGGTCCTCGTCTTCGGGGTCCTCGTCTTCTTCGGGTTGGTCTTCTGGGTCCTCGTCTTTGAGGTCCTCGTCTTCTTCGGGGTGGTCTTCAGAGTCCTCTTATTCTTCGGGGTGGTCTTCAGGGTCCTTGTCTTCTTCGGGGTGGTCTTCAGGGTCCTCGTCTTCTTCGGGGTGGTCTTCAGGGTCCTCGTATTCAGGGTCCTCGTCTTCGGGGTCCTCGTCTTCTTAGGGTTGGTCTTCAGGGTCCTCGTCTTCAGGGTCCTCGTCAGGGAGATCTAGAGTGATTACTAAGAACCATTTCAAAAAGCTTGAACTTGGAAATGTAGCAGAAGGTACAAGAAAGCTGAGGAACTACCGAGGACCAGCTGACGTTACTGGAACCCGGATGGGTAGCAGAAGGTACAAGAGCCAATGGAACTGCCGAAGACCAGCTGATGGTACTGGAACTCGGTTACTAAGCAGGAGGTACCTGTGCCAGAAAGCACTACCAAGGACCAGCAGACGTTGGTGGAACTTGGATACCGAGAAGGAGGCACCTAATCCAAAGGCACTGCCGAGAACCAGATGACAGTACTGGAACCCGGATGGGTAGCAGAAGGTACAAGAGCCAATGGAACTGCCGAGGACCAGCTGACGGTACTGGAACCCGGATGGGTAGCAGAAGGTACAAGAGCCAATGGAACTGCCGAAGACCAGCTGACGGTACTGGAACTCGGTTACTAAGCAGGAGGTACCTGTGCCAGAAAGCACTACCAAGGACCAGCGGCCGTTGGTGGAACTTGGATACCGAGAAGGAGGCACATAATCCAAAGGCACTGCCGAGAACCAGCTGACGGTACTGGAACCCGGATGGGTAGCAGAAGGTACCCATGTAAAAAAGTTCAAGGCCGCGAGCCGGCCGCAGTTACCAAAACCCACAGTCCTACAGGGGGTGCTTGTCCTATTGGCACTATGGAACCAGCCTTCATTGCCAGATCCCGCAGCCCACATAGGAGTCACCTAAACTGCAGGCACCATAGAGTCGGCTAACTCGACCGCAACACGACAGGACAACGCATTGGAGGCAAAGTGACGTTGACACTACCCGGAAACAGCTGGCGTGCTGGAACCAGGCTGGGCAGGAGGGAGTACCCGTGCCAAAGTCACTGCCGAGAACCAGCTGACGGTACTGGAACCCGGATGGGTAGCAGAAGGTACAAGAGCCAATGGAACTGCCGAAGACCAGCTGACGGTACTGGAACTCGGTTACTAAGCAGGAGGTACCTGTGCCAGAAAGCACTACCAAGGACCAGCAGACGTTGGTGGAACTTGGATACCGAGAAGGAGGCACCTAATCCAAAGGCACTGCCGAAAACCAGCTGACGGTACTGGAACCCGGATGGGTAGCAGAAGGTACCCATGTAAAAAAGTTCAAGGCCGCGGGCCGGCCGCAGTTACCAAAACCCACAGTCCTACAGGGGGTGCTTGTCCTATTGGCACTATGGAACCAGCCTTCATTGCCAGATCCCGCAGCCCACATAGGAGTCACCTAAACTGCAGGCACCATAGAGTCGGCTAACCCGACCGCAACACGACAGGACAACGCATTGGAGGCAAAGTGACGTTGACACTACCCGGAAACAGCTGGCGTGCTGGAACCAGGCTGGGCAGGAGGGAGTACCCGTGCCAAAGTCACTGCCGAGAACCAGCTGATGGTACTGGAACCCGGATGGGTAGCAGAAGGTACAAGAGCCAATGGAACTGCCGAGGACCAGCTGACGGTACTGGAACCCGGATGGGTAGCAGAAGGTACAAGAGCCAATGGAACTGTCGAAGACCAGCTGATGGTACTGGAACTCGGTTACTAAGCAGGAGGTACCTGTGCCAGAAAGCACTACCAAGGACCAGCAGACGTTGGTGGAACTTGGATACCGAGAAGGAGGCACCTAATCCAAAGGCACTGCCAAAAACCAGCTGACGGTACTGGAACCCGGATGGGTAGCAGAAGGTACAAGAGCCAATGGAACTGCCGAGGAGCAGCTGACGGTACTGGAACCCGGATGGGTAGCAGAAGGTACAAGAGCCAATGGAACTGCCGAAGACCAGCTGACGGTACTGGAACTCGGTTACTAAGCAGGAGGTACCTGTGCCAGAAAGCACTACCAAGGACCAGCAGACGTTGGTGGAACTTGGATACCGAGAAGGAGGCACCTAATCCAAAGGCACTGCCGAGAACCAGCTGACGGTACTGGAACCCGGATGGGTAGCAGAAGGTACCCATGTAAAAAAAAGTTCAAGGCCGCGAGCCGGCCGCAGTTACCAAAACCCACAGTCCTACAGGGTGTGCTTGTCCTTTTGGCACTATGGAACCAGCCTTCATTGCCAGATCCCGCAGCCCACATAGGAGTCACCTAAACTGCAGGCACCATAGAGTCGGCTTACCCGACCGCAACACGACAGGACAACGCATTGGAGGCAAAGTGACGTTGACACTACCCGGAAACAGCTGGCGTGCTGGAACCAGGCTGGGCAGGAGGGAGTACCCATGCCAAAGTCACTGTCGAGAACCAGCTGACGGTACTGGAACCCGGATGGGTAGCAGAAGGTACAAGAGCCAATGGAACTGCCGAAGACCAGCTGACGGTACTGGAACTCGGTTACTAAGCAGGAGGTACCTGTGCCAGAAAGCACTACCAAGGACCAGCAGACGTTGGTGGAACTTGGATACCGAGAAGGAGGCACCTAATCCAAAGGCACTGCCGAGAACCAGCTGACGGTACTGGAACCCGGATGGGTAGCAGAAGGTACCCATGTAAAAAAGTTCAAGGCCGCGAGCCGGCCGCAGTTACCAAAACCCACAGTCCTACAGGGGGTGCTTGTCCTATTGGCACTATGGAACCAGCCTTCATTTCCAGATCCCGCAGCCCACATAGGAGTCACCTAAACGGCAGGCACCATAGGGTCGGCTAACCCGACCGCAACACGACAGGACAACGCATTGGAGGCAAAGTGACGTTGACACTACCCGGAAACAGCTGGCGTGCTGGAACCAGGCTGGGCAGGAGGGAGTACCCATGCCAAAGTCACTGCCGAGAACCAGCTGACGGTACTGGAACCCGGATGGGTAGCAGAAGGTACAAGAGCCAATGGAACTGCCGAAGACCAGCTGACGGTACTGGAACTCGGTTACTAAGCAGGAGGTACCTGTGCCAGAAAGCACTACCAAGGACCAGCAGACGTTGGTGGAACTTGGATACCGAGAAGGAGACACCTAATCCAAAGGCACTGCCGAGAACCAGCTGACGGTACTGGAACCCGGATGGGTAGCAGAAGGTACCCATGTAAAAAAGTTCAAGGCCGCGAGCCGGCCGCAGATACCAAAACCCACAGTCCTACAGGGGGTGCTTGTCCTATTGGCACTATGGAACCAGCCTTCATTGCCAGATCCCGCAGCCCACATAGGAGTCACCTAAACTGCAGGCACCATAGAGTCGGCTAACCCGACCGCAACACGACAGGACAACGCATTGGAGGCAAAGTGACGTTGACACTACCCGGAAACAGCTGGCGTGCTGGAACCAGGCTGGGCAGGAGGGAGTACCCATGCCAAAGTCACTGCCGAGAACCAGCTGACGGTACTGGAACCCGGATGGGTAGCAGAAGGTACAAGAGCAAATGGAACTACCGAGAACCAGCTGGCGGTGCTGGAACCCAGGGTAAATACTAAAAACAGAGTGGAGCCAGAGGTGTAATTGGAGCAAGTTTTAAATCCGTAGTACAGTGGATGTGGACAAAGCAGGAGAATTTGCCGGACACACAGCTGGGGATCAGCTGACGTTACTGAACCCCAAGAACACTGGAGCAAGCGTTGACTGTGCAGACGGCACTTCTGAGCAGCAACCAGCGGTATTGGAGCCCAGGGTAAATACTAAAAACGGAGGAGCCAGAGTTGTATTTGGAGGAGGTTTTAAATCAGTAGTACAGTGGATGTGGACAAAGCAGGAGAATTTGCCGGACACACAGCTGGGGATCAGCTGACGTTACTGAACCCCAATAACACTGGAGCAAGCGTTGACTGTGCAGACGGCACTTCTGAGCAGCAACTAGCGGTATTGGAGCCCAGGGTAAATACTAAAAACAGAGGAGCCAGAGGTGTATTTGGAGGAGGTTTTAAATCAGTAGTACAGTGGATGTGGACAAAGCAGGAGAATTTGCCGGACACACAGCTGGGGATCAGCTGACGTTACTGAACCCCAAGAACACTGGAGCAAGCGTTGACTGTGCAGACGGCACTTCTGAGCAGCAACTAGCGGTATTGGAGCCCAGTGTAAATACTAAAAACGGAGGAGCCAGAGGTGTATTTGGAGGAGGTTTTAAATCAGTAGTACAGTGGATGTGGACAAAGCAGGAGAATATGCCGGACACACAGCTGGGGATCAGCTGACGTTACTGAACCCCAATAACACTGGAGCAAGCGTTGACTGTGCAGACGGCACTTCTGAGCAGCAACTAGCGGTATTGGAGCCCAGGGTAAATACTAAAAACGGAGGAGCCAGAGGTGTATTTGGAGAAGGTTTTAAATCAGTAGTACAGTGGATGTGGACAAAGCAGGAGAATTTGCCGGACACACAGCAGGGGAACAGCTGATGTTACTGAACCCCAATAACATGGCAGCAAGTGTTGACTGTGCAAACGGCACTTCCGAGCACCAACTGGCGGTGTTGGAGCTCAGGGATAATACTGAAAACAGAGGAGCCAGAGGTGTAATTGGAGCAACTATAAAATCTGTAGTAGTGAGAATGTGGACAGAGCAGGAGAAATTGCCGTCCGCACAGCAGGGGAACAGCTGACGTTACTGAACCCCAATAACATGGCAGCAAGTGTTGACTGTGCAGACGGCACTTCCGAGCCCCATCTGGCGGTGTTGGAGCTCAGGGATAATACTGAAAACAGAGGAGCCAGAGGTGTAATTGGAGCAACTATAAAATCTGTAGTAGTGAGAATGTGGACAGAGCAGGAGAAATTGCCGTCCGCACAGCAGGGGAACAGCTGACGTTACTGAACCCCAATAACATGGCAGCAAGTGTTGACTGTGCAGACGGCACTTCCATGCGCCAACTGGCGGTGTTGGAGCTCAGGGATAATACTGAAAACAGAGGAGCCAGAGGTGTAATTGGAGCAACTATAAAATCTGTAGTAGTGAGAATGTGGACAGAGCAGGTGAAATTGCCGTCCGCACAGCAGGGGAACAGCTGACGTTACTGAACCCCAATAACATGGCAGCAAGTGTTGACTGTGCAGACGGCACTTCCGAGCGCCAACTGGCGGTGTTGGAGCTCAGGGATTACAGTTCAGGTGGTAGAAACATGAACAGAACAGGAGACCTGGATACTGTTGCCAAACAATTATTTATTCTGGAAGAGGACTGGCAAATTCATGAGAGATCCAGGCCTTGTTCATTTTGAGAAAAGTAAGCCGGTCAACGTTATCGGAGGATAGTCGCATGCGACGGTCTGTTAGTACACCACCTGCGGCACTAAAGACGAGTTCCGATAATACACTAGCAACAGGGCAAGCTAGCACCTCCAATGCATACTGACTAAGCTCTGGCCATGTATCCAGCTTACAGACCCAAAACTTGAAGGGAGAAGAGCCGTCTGGGAGTACACTAAGAGGGCAAGACATGTTGTCTGTCACCATCTGACGGAAACGTTGCCTCCTGCTGACTGGAGCCGTCTGTGATGGTGTAGACATTTGTGGCAGCGGGGACACAAAACTTTGCCACATTTCGGCCATACTGGTCTTGCCTTGTGCTGAGGCGCTGCTTCTGCTCTCTCTTTGTGCAGAGCTTCCTCCACTGGCTCGACGCACTGAGCTGCTTTGTAAAGCACTAGCAGTACTGCTCTCGGTTGGAATGGAGAACATGATGGAATGCACCAGTGCGTCTTGGTACTCCCGCATTTTACGCTCCCGGTTCAACGGTGTTATGAGGCTTTGTAAGTTGTCCCGGTAGCGAGGATCTAGGAGGGTGGACACCCAATAATCAGCCGTGTTGAGAATGTGGGCGATGCGGCGGTCGTTTCTCAGGCACTGCAGCATGAAATCAACCATGTGCTGCAGACTGCCAACTGGCCAAGAAACGCTGTCCCCTGCTTGAGGCGTGATCTCTGCCTGCTCTGCATCACCCCACCCTCGCTCTAGATACTGACTACTAGAGCATTGTGTACCTCCCTCCTCTGGACAGATGTCTTCCTCATCCATTGACTCCTCCTCATCCTCCTCACAAAGTGTCCCCTGCCTAGGCCTTTGTGAGGAACCACGTTGCGCAGACTGTAGAGAAGCAGATGGCATTTGTGACTCCTCATCCTCCACCTCTTCCAAAACCTCGTCCCTTAGTGCTTGCAGTGTTTTTTCAAGCAGGCAGATAAGGGGGATAGTCATGCTGACTAGTGCATCATCTGCACTCACCATCCGCGTGGAATAATCGAAGGCACGCAAAACGTGGCAAATGTCCTTCATAGAGGCCTACTCAGTGGTGGTGAAGTGTGAACGGCGCGCACTGCGACTTGTTTGCGCCTGCTGCAGCTGGTACTCCATTACTGCTGCCTGCTGCTCACACAACCTCTCCAACATATGTAACGTTGAATTCCACCTGGTGGGTAGGTCACATATGATGCGATGTTCCGGAAGGCGTAATCGGTGCTGCAGAGCTGCAATGCGTGATCTTGCATTGCTGGAACGCCGCAAGTGAGCGCACTCTATGCGGACCTTGTGAAGCAGTGCATCAAGATCCGGATAGTCCCTCAAAAAACTCTGCACGACCAAGTTGAGCACATGTGCCAGACATGGGATGTGAGTGAGGTTGCCTAGGCCCAGAGCTGCCACCAGATTTCGGCCATTGTCGCACACTACCATGCCTGGCTGGAGATTCGCTGGCACAAACCACACGTCGCTCTGCTGCTTGATGGCATTCCAGAGCTCCTGCGCTGTGTGGCTTCGATTCCCCAAAGAAATTAATTTTAATACGGCCTGTTGACGTTTGGCCACGGCTGTGCTCATATTGGTCACCATAACAGGTAACCGTTCACGGGTCGATGTGGAGGTAGACCGTGACGGCTCCTGCAGCGCTGATTCAGAGGAACTGGAGTATGAGGAGGAGTCAATGTGTACAGACTGGATTCCTGCAATCCTTGGAGTTGGCAGAACACGTACAGCGCCACTCTCAAGATCTGTACCCGGCTCCACAACATTTACCCAATGGGCAGTGAGGGAAAGGTATCGTCCCTGTCCATGCTTACTGGTCCACGCATCGGTGGTCAGGTGGACCTTGCTACTGATGGCGTTTTGTAGCGCATGTTTAATTTTTCCCTCCACATGATGTTGCAGGGCAGGGACGGCTTGTCTGCTGAAATAAAATCGGCTGGGCACGTTGTATTGTGGGACTGCCAATGCCATAAAGTTACGGAATGTGTCAGTCTCCACCAGCCTGAATGATAGCATTTCAAGGGCCAGTAGTTTAGCAATGCCAGCATTCAGAGCCTGTGCTCGGGGGTGGTTTGCCGAGTATGGGCGCCTTTTCTCCCATGCCTGTGCTAACGATGGCTGTAGACTGGCCTGGGAGTGTGAGGATGACTGGGAAAGTGGTGCTGTGGGTGGAATTACACTGTGTCTCTGTACAACAGTGCCAGAGATTCTTCCATGGCGATCCTGTGAGGAAGCCGAACCAGCTGTGTGTGAGCTGGAGGAAGAGGCTACAACACGAGCTGAAGAGGTGGTAGGTGGCGCTGTAGGTTGGCCTAGGTCTTCAGTGTGTTTTTGTAACTCCACCACGTGCTTGGTCCGCACATGTTTCCACATATTTGTGGTATTGAGGTTGCTGACACTTTTCCCTCTTTTCACCTTCTGATTACACAGCTTGCATTTGACAAAGCAAATGTCATCTGCAACTGTGTCAAAAAAGGACCAGGCACTGCAAGTCTTGGGAGCGCCCGCTTTGGATTTTGGAAGAGCCATGCTCCTAATGGGTGCCGAAGTGGAGGCTACAGGCAACCAAGTCTGCCCCCTCCCTCTCCCTCCTTTTTGGGCCGTTCGGGGAATCTCTTCCTCAGAGCTGCTCCCACCACCTTCCTGTCCCTCACGCCATGATGGGTCAAGGACCTCATCATCTACACCACCCTCTTCAAACAACTGCTTCTCCTGGGTAGTTTCGACAGCACAGTACGCACCAGAAAGTGGCACCTGAGTCTCATCATCAGATGCGTACTGAGGTGTGCTGCTGACCATAGGCACTGGCCCACCCACCTCTTCAGATTCAGAGAGACAAAACAGTTGCGCATCACTGCATGCTACCTCTTCTTCAAATTCTCGAATTCTGCTTGGCTGGCCCCCTCTTTCCAAGCCAAGAGATTCAGAGAACAGAAGTAGAGATGGCTCCTGTCCAGGGCTCTCTGACTGCCTGCGCAATTTGGCAGGTGGTGAAGAGACAGATGGGTGCTCTTCAGTGCTCAGGACCTGAGAGGATCTGGAACTAATTGAAGTCGATGCGTTAGCTGCCATCCATCCGACAACGGCTTCAATTTGGTCCTCGCGCAGCAGTGGGGTACGGCTAGCTCCTACAAAGCTGCGCATAAAGGACTGTTCCCTGGTAAAACTGGGGGATGCTGAGTCACTGGTGCCCGCAGCAGGCACAGAATCCCCACGTCCTCTCCCTGCAGGCACAGAATCCTCACGTCCTCTCCCTGCAGAAACTCCACGCCCACGCCCACGCCCACGACCACATGCCTTACTCCCTGCCTTCTTCATCTTGGTAGACTGATAAAGATAGGCAGAAAAGTACTAAGGGCTTAGTGTGCTTATTCCTGAACAGCTGCTAACAGGTATAAGAAACACTAATTTTATAAAGTGTGGACTAGACTTTAATATGAGCTAATGTGGTCTACACAGCTGTAAAGTGGAGTGTTTGGTGAACTTTATTTAGGTTTTTTTTGTCACAAAAAGACACTGGATGTGCCTAAAGATGTAATAACGATAGTATCACAAACTTTTTGTAGCTATTACAATGTAGGAAGGTAACCTACAATGCAATAGATGAGGCTGCAAAAAATAGGCTAATACTAATCTGGCTGGGGCTGCAGGGCCCAATGCTGCAGAAAGGCTCCTCTAACTACTCCTATATAGTGTGTTTGGAACCAATTTAGCTGAATACGGATGGAACCACCACACTAATAGGAGAAATCAGGAACAATTATGAATTGGCAAAAAAGGACAATGTATGAGGCAGTGACACACACTGAGTGCACTACAACCAGACGTGGCTGAAGCACACACTACAGGGTGAGCTGCACTCACACACCAGACCTTGCAGACAGCGGTGAACAGTACAGATGCAGAGCACTGTGCACTAGCGCTGCAAGACCAAAAAAATTTCTCTATCTACTCCTATATAGTGTGTTTGGAACCAATTTAGCTGAATACGGGTGGAACCACCACACTAATAGGAGATATCAGGAAAAATTATGAATTGGCAAAAAAGGACAATGTATGAGGCAGTGACACACACTGAGTGCACTACAACCAGACGTGGTTGAAGCACACACTACAGGGTGAGCTGCACTCACACACCAGACCTTGCAGACAGCGGTGAACAGTACAGATGCAGAGCACTGTGCACTAGCGCTGCAAGACCAAAAAAATTTCTCTATCTACTCCTATATAGTGTGTTTGGAACCAATTTAGCTGAATACAGATGGAACCACCACACTAATAGGAGATATCAGGAAAAATTATGAATTGGCAAAAAAGGACAATGTATGAGGCAGTGACACACGCTGAGCGCACTACAACCATACGTGGCTGAAGCACACACTACAGGGTGAGCTGCACTCACACACAGAGACCTTGCAGAAAGCGGTGAACAGCACAGAGAACTGTGCACCAGCACTGCAAGGCACAGCGATTTATAAAGTAGCTTGGGTAAAGCAGAATAGACCAAATAGGTAGCTAAAACTGTCCCTCAGAACAACAGCGTCCTATCCCTAACTGAATTCACAACAGAGTGAGCTCAAAATGGGGGCGGCGGCTTTTATAGTGCATCATGACATCATTTCAGCAGCCAATCACAGCCATGCCATTAGTTAAGATGCCTACATGCCTAACAGGATGTGCCCACACTTCTTAGGATCCTCATTGGCTGAATAAAATGAAAATGGCTCATTGCATTATGGGAACTTCCAATTCCGGTATACGATATTGCAAAAGTATCGGAATTAAGTATCGGAATTCCGATACCGCGAATATCGGCCGATACCCGATATTTCAGTATCGGAATGCTCAACACTACTGACTACTCTTGCGTCTCCTGATTTTGTACCTTCTCTGCCCTCCTGATTCTGACCCGGCTATTTGACCTCCTGCCAGCCTACACCACCAGCCAGCAGCTAACTCCATGGCCCCTGCCAAAGGCTCCTATGTAAGTCCAGATCCCTGTACAGGGGTTATAAAGTGTAGACCAGGACAACCCCTTGGATTTGGTAAATGGAGTGGCTTATGCTAAGCCTGTCACTATTGAACTGTGTATTTTTTTTTCCTAGAAGTTTCTATGGGGATTTTGAAAAATGCATGTAAAAAATGCAATTGTGTTTTTGAATGCAGAATCATAGCTTTTCTAAACTAAAAAACAGGAATAAAAAATGCTGCATCATATCAGTGTTAAAAATGCATAAAAAATTGGGGAAACACAACAGTAATCAGAGCAGATTGCTAATATGTATTTTTGTGCAGACACCTGCAGAGAAGTGATTCTACATGTGGGACTGCTATAAGTTACATGTGAAACTGGGGGCCCAGTCACAGATTTTACATATAGCCCCTGGACTTTAATTTAATCTTTTCTCACAATCACATGATTAGCCATAATATTAGTAAAAATAAATATTAGCTGTCTATGGAATACAGTATCACACCTTTAACCCCTTTCTGACGTGAGACGCATCTATATGCCCCTCTGGGCTGGGCCTTAATGACCAGGTACGTATAGATATGTCTCACGGATCACGTGCACACAGAAGCTGTGTGGGCGCGATATAATATCCCCAAAAAATCAAGAAAATAACATTGTATAAATTAGATAAATTTATTTGTATTTTGCATTGAGAAATAAGTATTTGATCCCCTACAAACCATTATGAGTTCTGGCTCCTACAGACCAGTTAGACGCTCCTAATCAACTCGTTACCTGCATTAAAGACAGCAATCTTACATAGTTACTAGAGATGAGCGTTGTTCTACTCGAACTGTTCGCCAATCTCAAATTCGAGCTGTTTTGGGCGGTGTTCGAGCCGGTCGGCGAACACGAACAATTTGAGAAAAATTCGGCTGTTCGAGGTTATGTTCGATAACTGTTCGTGCACCAAAATCATAACTGGATTTTTTCTCAGTAATGATGAAAATTAATGTTAATACGCAGTTTGAGTGTACAGCGGGGTGGGGGGAGGGGCAGGGGATGGATCTCTGCAGGAACAATGAAGATCTCCATTTTTTTTTCTCTTTCCCGCATTTGCAGTGGGGAGGTGCAATCTGTCAGCCTATCAGCAGCGCACACACGGAGCGAAGTGCTTTTTTTCACACAAGCAAGGGCATGTGTGATTGGCAGTGTATGTCACATGTCCTTGCCCTATAAGACCAAGCCATTTTCCCCGTCGCCACCATTTTCTCACTGCTGCAGCTGCGTGTTAGACGGCACCGCTGTTGCTGTGTGCGCTATACCTTGTTAATTTCAAGCCAATTTTCGCACAAATCTACAGATAGCTTGGGAGTAGGGAATAGTTGTGATTGCAGTCCTTTTAAGGACTAGGTTACAGCATTTCCTACGACTTTTATCAGGCAGGTCTGTGCTCTTAAATAGATAGATTGTGGGAGTAAAGACTAATTGTAATTGCAGTCCTTTTCAGGACTAGGTTACATCAGTTCCTATCAGTTTTTGCCAGGCAGGTCTGTGCCAGTGCTGTGCAAGTTTTTTTCACAGCATTTGGCTGAATCTAGCAAAGCTAATCCTTTTTGGCCTATTGCAGAGTGTGTTAGTCAGTGGAGTAGCCTATCTGTGTTGCAAGATATACCACCTGTGTATAGAATACCAATTTTTTTACTGCATCTAGTGAAGTAAAATCTTTTGGGCATAGCATCATTCTATTAGTCCATCTATACTGACCTCCATCAGGTTGCAAACTAAATATATTTTTTTTCTGCATCTAGCTCTGAAAAAATATTTGGGCTTCTAGCTGTGTGTGGGACTTTCTCTATTAGTCCATCTATACTAACCTCCATCAGGTTGCAAATTAAAAACAATTTTTATCTGCATCTACCTCTGAAAAAATATTTGGGCTTCTAGCTGTGTGTGGGTCTTGTTCAATTAGTCCATCTATACTGACCTCCATCAGGTTGCAAACTGAATATAATTTTTTTCTGCATCTAGCTCTGAAAAAATATTTGGGCTTCTAGCAGTGTGTCGGACTTTCTCTATTAGTCCATCTATACTGACCTCCATCAGGTTGCAAATTAAAAATAATTTTTTTCTGCATCTAGCTCTGAAAAAATATTTGGGCTTCTAGCGGTGTGTGGGACTTGGTCTATTAGTCCATCTATACTGACCTCCATCAGGTTGCAAATTAAAAATATTTTTTTTCTGCATCTAGCTCTGAAAAAATATTTGGGCTTCTAGCAGTGTGTGGGACTTGGTCTATTAGTCCATCTATACTGACCTCCATCAGGTTGCAAATTAAAAATATTTTTTTTCTGCATCTAGCTCTGAAAAAATATTTGGGCTTCTAGCAGTGTGTGGGACTTGGTCTATTAGTCCATCTATACTGACCTACATCAGGTTGCAAATTAAAAATAATTTTTTTCTGCATCTAACCCAGCCAATAGTTTTGGCCTAATACCACAGTTTGGCCACTCAGCTCTGCTCGGTTACCATCCATTGTTTTTTTGTGCAAACAACTCCAGAGTTGTGAATTAGTTAACCACCAAAATGAGTGGAAAAAGGCCTGCTGCTGGTGGAAAGGGGAATAGGCGTGTTGGGAAGGGGAAAAAAGGTTGTGTCCGTGGGGTAGGTGCAGAAGAAAGACCATCTTCCAGCCAAACTAAAATGTCTACTTCTTTTAGCGGACAATGTGATAAGATCCCTTTCTTACGGCCACGCCAATCGCTACAAATTCCAGATGAGGCACAAAAACAGCAGGTGCTTCAACGGATATCAAGTGCTCCTTTAAGTGGGCTCTCCTCCACATCAACTTCAACATCACAAATACTCCAGTCCTCAAAGGTGTCACCCAAATCGCACTTGCTTCCTCACAGCTCCCAAATCTCCAGCTGCCCGTCTGAGTATGAGGTAGAACAGATGGTTGAGTCTGCAGAGCTGTTTACTCATACTATAGCCTGGGAATCAGAGGTCGACTCCAGCGCTTCTGTGAATCCAGACGAGGAAATGATCTGCACTGATGCCCAGAATCTTTATGAGTCGGATCCAGGACCAGACGCAGAAGGTTCTGACCATAATGTAGACCCTCATTCCCAAACTGTAACTCCTGTTGGTGGAGACAATGAGGAAGACGATGATAAGACTCAAATACCTGATTGGAGCGACAACTTTAGTTTTTTGTCAGGGCAGGAACAGGTTGGCTCTGAGGACGACGGGTGTGATAACGCACAGGGTGATGATGATGAGGTCGGAGATCCCACTTACTGTCAACCCACAGTCAGCCAAGAGATGAGGTCAGCAGAGGAGGTGGAGGAAGATGCTAGTGACGACGAGGTCAGGTTGCGCCTTCCTGGACAGAGACGTAGTACTGGAAGCACGTCAACAACTGCATCCTCAAACACAACTCTGCCTCTCACCACAAGTCGTGGTGGCTCTTCAGGTCGCATGGGTGCTAAGCCTTGCATAGCCTGGGCATTTTTTCAGATCGATAAAGATGACCCAACTCGTGTTATCTGTAACATTTGTCAGCAAAAGCTAAGTAGAGGCCAAAAAATACATAGTTTGAGTACTTCATGCATGAACCGGCACATGGACATGAAGCATAAGTTGCAGTGGGAAGCTCAGTGTGCTACAATGCGGTCTAGCCGGCCGGGCCAACCACCGTCTGCCATATCTTGTGCATCCGCGGCCTCTTCATCCTCTGTGACTGGGGGGACAGCAGTCACACCTGTTTTGGGGCGCAGACCTGCCACCTCTTTACCCGCAACAGCCAGCGTGATTGGCAGGTCATCATTTTCTTTGGAGGTGGTAACACCAGCTGGTCTTGAGCGCTGTCCGACATCGATAGCACCACCTTTGGATCAAGGCAACCTAACATGTCCGCCTGCATCTTCCTCACAGACCGGCAGTTTGCCGGGGACACCCTTATCAACCCCGTCTAAGCACAATAGCCAGCCCTCGGTCCCTCAGATGTGGACAAGTAAAAGACCATTTCCTCCTAGCCATGAGAAAGCTAAGAGGTTGAATTTCACCATCTGCAAGCTCTTGGCTACAGAAATGCTGCCTTTCCGCCTGGTGGACACAGAGGATTTTCGAGACCTTATGTCCGTCGCAGTGCCCCAGTACCAGATGCCCAGTCGGCACTACTTCTCAAAGAAAGGTGTGCCTGCGCTCCACCAGCATGTCGCACACAACATCACCGCTTCTTTGAGAAACTCTGTGTGTGACAGGGTGCATTTCACCACAGACACTTGGACGAGTAGGCATGGACAGGGGCGTTACATGTCGCTGACTGGGCACTGGGTAACTATAGTGACAGCAGGACAAGGGGCTGCTGTCCAAGTCTTGCCGTCCCCACGAGTTGTGCGTCAATCCTCTTTATGTAATTTTTCCACCACTGCTTCTGCCTCCTCAACCTCCTCTCGGTCTTCCACCTGCACCCAAAGCCTGTCTGGTCATGCCACAAGCTTTCTAACTGCGCAGAAGGGATCCTGCACACCTCCTTACTATGCTGGCAGTAGGGCTCAACGTCATCAGGCGGTTTTTACATTGAAATGTCTGGGAAATGAGAGTCACACAGCTGAGGAGTTGTGGTCAGCTCTGGAGAACCAATTTCATGAATGGTTGTCTCCACTGGACCTGAAACCAGGGAAGGCCGTGTGCGACAATGCTGCAAACCTGGGTGCGGCCCTTCGCCGGGGCAATGTCACACACGTGCCTTGTATGGCTCACGTGTTGAACCTGGTTGTCCAGCAATTTTTAGCCCACTATCCCAGACTAGATGGCCTTCTGCAGAGGGCACGGTCGCTGTGTGCTCACTTCCGCCGTTCGCATCCCGCAGCTCAGCGACTTACATCTCTACAGAAGTCGTTGGGCCTGCCACTTCACCGGCTAAAATGCGATGTGCCTACCCGGTGGAATTCAACTCTGCACATGTTGCAGCGACTGTGGCAGCACCGACAAGCCCTGGTGCAATACGTTCTGACGTATAGCCTGGGCCAACGAGATTCAGAGGTGGGGCAAATCACGCTGGAGGAGTGGTCTCAGATCAGGGACCTATGCACCCTTCTGCACAGTTTTGAAATGGCGACGAAGATGTTTAGTGCTGACGATGCCATTATCAGCATGACTATTCCGGTGATTTACATGCTGGAGCACATGTTAAACAGAATTCGGAGTCAGGTGGTGGCACAAGAGGAGGTGGAGGAAGTAGAGGAGGAGGAGTTGTATGCGGAAGGGCTAACATCTGCAAGGTCCAGACGGTCGGCAGCACCAAGGCGGCAGGCATGTGAGGGTGGGGGAGATGGTTTTACCAGGGCGCATGGTAGCAGCCAAACTAGTGAGGAAGGTGCAGGAGCCCAGGAAGAAGTGGAGGACGAACTGATGGAAGACTCATCAGATGAGGGAGACCTTGATCACATTTCTGTTGTGCGAGGTTGGGGGGAGAGGACAGAGGAAGGAAGCATGATTGTTACCTCGCCACCAACACAACAGGGACTTGGTGCTCCTGGATGCGCAACACACATGAGTGCCTTCTTGCTGCACTACCTGCAACATGACCCTCGAATTGTGAGAATTAGAAATAATCCTGACTACTGGGTTGCCACACTGTTAGATCCCCGGTACAAAAGTAAATTTGCAGAAATTATTCCTGCCATAGAAAGGGATGCACGCATGCAGGAGTATCAGCAGAGACTGTTGCAGAATCTTACATGTGCTTTTCCACAAAATACCAGTGGTGCACGTAGTGAATCTCACAGTTCCAACTTGCCAACCGTGGGACCGTCAAGTGTTCAGCACTCAAACCGTAACAGAACCACAGTATCTGCTGGTAACATCAATTTTGCGGAATCATTTCACCACTTTTTTAGCCCATCCTTTGCAAGGCCACAGGAGACAAGAAGTCTGACACATAGTCAACGCCTAGAGACGATGGTACAGGAGTATCTCCAAGTAAACATTGAAGCCACGACTGTGTCACTGGACCCTTGCTCTTTTTGGGCTTCCAATCTGGATAAATGGCCGGAGCTAGCCACTTACGCCTTGGAGATCTTGTCATGCCCCGCAGCCAGCGTTCTGTCTGAACGTGTGTTCAGCGCTGCTGGTGGTGTGCTGACAGATAAGCGCACGCGGCTCTCCACTGATAATATAGACAGACTCACGTTCATAAAGATGAACAAATCATGGATCCGAAACGACTTTTCTACCCCTGTGTCATCCTGGGGAGAGTAAAAGCTTGATGATTGGTTAAAATCACCCTACCAACCGTTTTAAGCTTTCAAATTACTAATCATGTTTATCTGTATCTTGACTGGAAAATAATTTGGGCTTTGTAGCAGTGTGCAGCACTGATCCTATTAGGCCATCTATACTAAAGCTTCACCAGATTTAAAATTAAAAATAATTTTTAGCTGCATCTAGCCCGGAAAATAATTTTGGGGCTCCGAGATGCGCAAGGCACATAAGTGCCTTCTTGCTGCACTACCTGCAGCATGACCCTCATATTGTCAGAATTCGAAGTAATCATGACTACTGGGTTGCCACACTCTTAGATCCCCCAAACTTTTCGATCAACCTTTTCATTTTAATAAAGACCAAAAAAATGGTAATTTTTGAAATTATAAGCATTAGCAGGTTGTTAGAAACTGAAATCAAACAGTTTTCAACTCAAAACTTTATTCTAGGTGATGTTACATTTTCACATAGGACCCCTTGTTCGAAAGGAGCTTCTGAACTCTCTCGTCCATTGAATTTGTCAGGTTTTGGATGGTTTCTGCTTCAATTGTTTTGCATGAGGACAGAATACCCTCCCAGAGCTGTTGCTTAGATGTGAACTGCCTCCCGCCATCATAGACACTCCTTTTAATGATGCTCCAAAGGTTCTGAATGGGGTAGAGGTCAGGGGAGCATGGGGGTCACACCATAAGTTTGTCCCCTTTTATGCCCATATCAGCCAGAGATGCAGATGTTTTATGTGCAGCATGAGATGGTGCATTATCATGCAGAAAAATGATCTTGCTGTGAAATACACGGTTCTTCTTCTTGAACCATGGCAGGAAGTGCTGTTTGAGAAAATCCACATACATTATGGAGTTCATCTTTAGCGCCTTCAGGGATCCTAAAGGGGCCGACAATCTCTCTCCCCATGATTCCAGCCCAAAACATTACTCCACCTCCTCCTTGTTGGCGCTGTAGCCGTGTTTGCGTGGGGTGTCCATCAACCAGCCATCCTCCACTCCATCCATCTGGACCATCGAGCGCTGCACGGCACTCATCCGTGAACAAAACAGTTTTGAAATCAGTCTTCATGTAATGTTTGGCCCACTGGAGCCGTTTCTGCTTGTGTGAAGTGGATAGAGGAGGTCGACAGGATGGCGCATGCACAGCTGCAAACCTCTGAAGGACCCTGCATCTTGTTGTTCGGGGGACGTTGGAGGCACAAGCAGCTTCAAAAACTTGTCTGCTGCTATGACAAGGCTTTTTTGCCGCTGCTCTTTCAACCTGACGTAATTGCCTGTAGGAAAGAGTCCTCAATTTGCCCTTATCAGCACGCACACGTGTGTACTGTGAATCAGCTACATACTTCTTGATTGCCAGGACACTTCATCCTGATCATCGCACAATGTTGATTGTAGTCATGCCTTGACCTAAACACTCCACAATTTGTTGCTTCTCAGCAGCCGACACATCCTTTTTCTTTCCCATTTTGGCAGAAAATGTAGGCTGCTTAATAATGTGAGAGAGCCTTCTTAAGTAGTCTTGCCTTTCATTGGACACACCTGCCAAACTAATTAGCACAGGTGTCTGCAATTGCTTACAGTGATATAAAGAGCCCTGACACACATCACCATCAATGAGTTTAACTGACAAACAAACAAATTCTTCCCTTATCACTCCTAAACACTTTTTGTATAATAATTTGGAACGTAGTGTACATGTGCTTTTCCACAAAACACCAGTGGTTCACGTAGTGAATCTTACAGTTCTAACTTGCCAACCGTGGTCTGTATGGAGTTGTTCAATAAAGGGCCCAAAATTAAGATAACATAGATGGGAGAGGTCTCTATGAATAGGAATTCCTAAGTATTTGATACCCTGTGAGGGCCAGGCAAAGGGAAAGTTGGACTGGATGGAATCCTATATGGATTTGGGGAGGGAGACATCGAGGGCCTCAGACTTCGCTGCATTGATTTTAAAATTTTACCATGTAACAAAGTGATCTATTTCAGCCATAACAGCATGGATGGATATATGTGATTGAGTGATATATACTAGGACATCATCAGCAAATAGAGAGCACTTGTACTCGGTGCCTCCCACCTCAATCCACCTAATATTGGGGTTATGGCGAATTGATGAGAGCAGGTGCTCCGTCACTAGGATGTATAAGAGAGGGGACAGAGGACATCACTGCCTTGTCCCATTGGTGATTGTGAAAGGTGATGAAAATGTTCTGACGCACCCCCTGGGCCTTGGGACACCCGGAGCCGGACCCTTTTTGGTGGATGCTAGTGGTTGTAGTCTTCGTGGCGGCGACCCAGTTCCGTGGCTCAGGGCGGTCAAACCAGTGGCGGAACTATTTATGTGGTTTTCATGTTTAAATGTCCGACTACGCCACCCGTGGATTGCGGTCAGAGTGAACCGCCGCTACAGGGCAGACCACTGAGGCTGGTGTTGTGGGTGCAGCAGAGCGTAGCATAACTCCCCACGGGAGGAGTATAGCCTCAGGGCAGTGTATGCGGAGGATGGGGGTGATGGTGCAGGGCAGCAGCAGTAACGACACGGAGTCAGTGATGCAGTTCAGGGCCTTTACTCACAGTTCTTATTATCCAGACCACGTCTGCAGGTAACGGCTGCCCACGTCGTACTGTGCTCACCAGGTGAGGGGCTCAGACAACTCCCAGATAACTTTGGAGCACTTCACAGGACCCCCTTTGTGTGTCCTTTGTCTGGCCTTTCTTACCAACACTTCTGTCCGGCTGCCTCGGGCCTCCTCTTGGTAAACTTGGCGCCAGTTTCCCTGACCCTATGTGGTGCCTTCCTAGCGGGTGTAGCGAGGGGCTGCGCCACATAAAATGTCAGAGCCTCCGGTTTCTACCTGAGGGTCGTTTCCTGCCTCCACTAGTTCGGGGACCGGTCTCCCCCTTTGGCCTGACCCCTCCACGCAGGTGGATTCGGGCGTGCGGTGGCGACTCGCCCGTCCGCACCCCTGGGATCCCTTCATTCCTCGTTCCTGGAGCCTTCTCCGCTCCTCTTCCTTCCTTCTCCCTCTTCCAGGCCTGGGCCTCTGTTACTAGGCCCGCCTCCGGAGCAGAGCTCATGCAGAGCCCCTGCTCCCTGCCACTTCTGCTCAGACTTCTCTGCACTGAACTAAGATGGTGCCCACCTTTTATACTCCCTTCTCAATGCACCCAGGAACTGCTTCCTCCCTGCTCCTGCACTACAGGGTTCCCCTTCCTCAGTGTTCCCTCCCCCCACTCCAGCCAGGGACAGGGACTGTCGTGCCCATCTCAGGGGCATATTGGTCGCCCTGCCCCACGGCAATGTGGTGTAATGCATGCAGGTGTCGGGTCCTGATCCACATTCCATCCTTACCTGAGAGTGAGATATCACACCTCTGGGTGAGGTGCAATACGTCTTTAGCAACCGAGCCCTCAGGGTGCTACAGTTCCATTTATCTTCAGCCTAGGTGACGTATTGCGATACAGGGCCGTGATTTTGGCTATAAAAGGGTCCCCTAGACCCCTACCCCAAGCTTTTTAAGAGAATCATATATGGCGTGCCAGGAGACTCTATGGAATGCTTTCTCAGCATCCAACGAGAGTATCTAATTACAAATTTTTAACTGCATCTAGCCCAGGAAATACTTTGTGCCTAGTAGCAGTGTCTGCTAGTAAGCGGATTATCCCGGCTGTTAAGCAAGCTGCACCACCTGTAGTTTAGACACTTAATTTTTTCAAAGGAAATGCTTCGGGACCATGGGATACTTAGTGAAGAGCATCAGGAGGCACCCCAAGGCATAGGGGCTGGGACTGGCAGTAGGATGCCTTGCGGTGGACAGCCGAGCTCGATCCTTATAAAAGCTTTTTAACTGCAGCAGCTTTAGTGGACGCTACTGGAGCTGGAATTACCGCGGCTGCTGGCATGAGACTTGCCCTCCAATAGATCCTTGTAAATGGATTTAAAGTGTATTCATTCAAATTAGAGAGACAATTTAAATTAAAAAGCTTAGAGCTGCCTCCACCACAGGGGGGCTCGCTCGACCCACCAGCGGACAGGCACCAGTATTGGGAGAGGGGGGCTGGCCGTCAGGGTTCACCGCGGCTCTGGCACAAACCCGGCGACACGGAGGTGGCACGGGCAGGAGCGGACTGGCCGTGTCGGCTTCTCACTTTTTGGATTTTAGAAGGGCATGACATGCCTATATCTGTGTCTCCCCCTCCTTTTACTCCTCCACCTCTTTTATTTTCGCATGACTATATGTACTTGTCACTTTTCCATGTGTTAGTTATGTCTTCTGAGCAGTTTGTCAGCTTTTGGACACCTTTGAAGGTGTTTTCTATGTGTTTCTATGTGTTTTTGTTTGCCTGCCATTGGTTTTAACGGTGTTCGAAGGTGTTCGACGAACAGTTCGACGAACAGTTCGGCGAACACACGGGTGTTCGACGAACCGAACCGAACTCGAACACTACGGGGGTGGCTCAACACTAATAGTTACCTGTCCACAGACTCAATTAATTAATGCAAAATTATCTAATTTTTACAATGTGATTTTCTATATATATTTTTTGGATATTCTATCTCTCAATGTTAAAATTAACCTTCCCTTAAAATTATAGACTGTTCATGTCTTTGTCAGTGGGCAAACTAACAAAAACAGCAAGGGATCAAATACTTATTTCCTTCACTGTATATATACCGTATATATATATATATATATATATATATATATATATATACAGTACAGACCAAAAGTTTGGACACACCTTCTCATTTAAAGATTTTTCTGTATTTTCATGACTTTGAAAATTGTACATTCACACTGAAGGCATCAAAACTATGAATTAACACATGTGGAATTATATACTTAACAAAAAAGTGTGAAGCAACTGAACATATGTCTTATATTCTAGATTCTTCAAAGTAGCCACCTTTTGCTTTGCTGACTGCTTTGCACACTCTTGGCATTCTCTTGATGAGCTTCAAGAGGTAGTCACCGGAAATGGTTTTCACTTCACAGGTGTGCCCTGTCAGGTTTAATAAGTGGGATTTCTTGCCTTATAAATGGGGTTGGGACCATCAGTTGTGCTGTGCAGAAGTCAGGTGGATACACAGCTGATAGTCCTACTGAATAGACTGTTAGAATTTGTATCACGGCAAGAAAAAAGCAGCTAAGTAAAGAAAAACGAGTGGCCATCATTACTTTAAGAAATGAAGGTCAGTCAGTGTGAAAAATTGGGAAAACTTTGAAAATGTCCCCAAGTGCAGTTGCAAAATCCATCAAGCGCTGCAAAGAAACTGGCTAACTTGAGGACCGCCCCAGGAAAGAAAGACCAAGAGTCACCTCTGCTTCTGAGGATAAGTTTATCCGAGTCACCAGCCTCAGAAATCACAGATTAACAGCAGCTCAGATTAGAGACCAGGTCAATGCCACACAGAGTTCTAGCAGCAGACACATCCCTTCAACAACTGTTAAGAGGAGACTTTGTGCAGCAGGCCTTCATGGTAAAATAACTGCTAGGAAACCACTGCTAAGGACAGGCAACAAGCAGAAGAGACTTGTTTGGGCTAAAGAACACAAGGAATGGACATTAGACCAGTGGAAATGTGTGCTTTGGTCTGATGAGTCCAAATTTGAGATCTTTGGTTCCAAACACCGTGTCTTTGTGCGACGCAGAAAAGGTGAACAGATGGACTCTACATGCCTGGTTCCCACCGTGAAGCATGGAGGAGGAGGTGTGATGGTGTGGGGGTGCTTTGCTGGTGACACTGTTGTGGATTTATTAAAAATTGAAGGCATACTGAACCAGCATGGCTACCACAGCATCTTGCTGCGGCATGCTATTCCATCCAGTTTGCGTTTAGTTGGACCATCATTTATTTTTCAACAGGACAATGACCCCAAACACACCTCCAGGCTGTGTAAGGACTATTTGACCAAGAAGGAGAGTGATGAGGTGCTACGCCACATGACCTGGCCTCCACAGTCACCAGACCTGAACCCAATTGAGATGGTTTGGGGTGAGCTGGACCGCAGAGTGAAGGCAAAAGGGCCAACAAGTGCTAAGCATCTCTGGGAACTCCTTCAAGATTGTTGGAAGACCATTTCCGGTGACTACCTCTTGAAGCTCATCAAGAGAATGCCAAGAGTGTGCAAAGCAGTCATCAAAGCAAAAGGTGGCTACTTTGAAGAACCTAATATATATGACATATTTTCAGTTGTTTCACACTTTTTTGTTAAGTATATAATTCCACATGTGTTAATTCATAGTTTTGATGCCTTCAGTGTGAATGTACAATTTTCATAGTCATGAAAATACAGAAAAATCTTTAAATGAGAAGGTGTGTCCAAACTTTTGGTCTGTACTGTATATATATATATATATATATATATATATATATATATATATTGTACCTATAAATAAATATTATTATGAAAAAATAAACCAATAAAAGTACATATATTTGTACCTGACCTATGAAACTGTCTCACTAGTTAACCCCTTTAGTGAACACGGTAGAAAATAAAAAAACACAAAGCAAAAAACGGTGCTTTATCATCATACTGCCGAACAAAAAGTGGAATAACACGCGATCAAAAAGACGAGTGTAAATAAAAATGGTACCGCTGAAAACGTCATCTTGTCCCACAAAAAACAAGCTGCCATACAGCTCCACCCGCTGAAAACTAAAAAAGTTACAGCTCTCAGAATAAAGAGACGCAAAAAATTTTTTTTTCTATAAAATAGTTTTTATTATGTATAAGCACCAAAACTTAAAAAAAAGATATAAATGTAGTACCGCTGTGAACGTACTGACCAGAAGAATAAAGCAGCCTTATCAATTTTACCACACGCAGAACGGCATAAAAAAACAAAACAAAAAACAATTCATGAATTGTTGGTTTTTCTTTATTCTGCCTCTCAAAAATCGAAATAGAAAGTGAACAAAAAATGTTCCATGCCCGAAAATGGTAACAATAAAAACGTCAACCTGTCCCGGAAAAAATAAGCCCTTATATGACTCTGTCGGTCGAAATATGGCAAAATTATAGTGCTCAAAATATGACGATGCAAAAACTAGTTTTTGCAAAAAAAAAGTGGTTTTTTAGTGTGTGCCATCAGCCAAACATAAAAACCCGATATAACTCTGGTATCGCTGTAATCGCACCGACCCAAAGAATAAAGTCATCTAATCACTTATACCGCACAAGGAACGGTGTAAAAAATAAATAAAACCAATTCTTCACCTGATGCTGATTTGTTCATTCTGCCTCCCAAAGATCGCAGTAAGGCTCAGTGCATATTTATCCTGCGCTCTGCGCTGAGCGCTTACACTGGGGTTTCCGTGTAAATCTTTGAAATACATGATTCAGACTGAACCCCCAGTGGAAGATTCCCTGTAATGAGGCAGATGTAGGCACCATGGACGCCGTCTGGCCAGTGATCCCACGGTGTCCGTCTTTTTATTAGGTGTGCATAAAAGTGCAGGCGGCCACAGTTTTATGAACCTCTGAAAAAGCCACAGTTTTATGAACCTCTGAAAAAAAGGACAACGCTAAACAGAGGATAGACGGAGTCCTGAGTTACTCTGCTGCCTCATTATAGTGAATGGATCCCGCAGGGGATTTCATCTGAATTACGTCACTCAGAGATTTAAATGGAAACCCCGATATCAGTGCTCAGCATAGAGCATAGAGATAAATGGGAACATTTTACATAACATTTTGGATCACAATAAAAGCTTTGACTAAATCCACAAAAAAAGTAAGTCCTCACTCAGGTTCGTGATCTGTTAACTGAAATATAGGGAGCTTCTACGTTATTAGTAGCGCAAAAGCTCTGAAAAAGCAAAATGGCCCTTGCCCCCCAAAAGAAATTCAGCAAATTCTCTGCTCCCAAATACAAATGCCCGCCTCCCTTTTGAGCCAAACAATGTGCCTAAACCGCAGTTAACGTCCACTTGTTTGGCATTTCTGTAGCAATGAGAGCCTGCCTAATTTACGGTTGCATGTCTCCAGTAGCACGAGCTGGGCATAACATACTGGTCACTACTATGTATTGGTCACTACAATGTACTGGTCACTACAATGGCAGTTTGCAATTTTCACTCAGCAACATTCACTGCTGCTTGCTTCTGGAAAACACCCATGGAGTCAAAATCCTCACTACAACTGTAGATAAATTCCTAAAGGGGTATAATTTCCAAAATGGGGTCACTTGAGGGGGGATTCTGCTCTTCTAGCACTTAGGGTCTCTGTATATGGAGTCTGCATACTATTCTAGGAAAATCTGCGTTCCATGAGGCAAATAGCGCTCCATCCCTCCCGAGGCTAAGCAGGACTGTACAACCACGTATGGGGTATTTCTACATTCAGAAAAAATTGTATCACAATTTTTGGTGCCATTTTTTACCCAATTCCCAGTGTGAAAATGTAAAATCTTGGGCTAAAACAAAACTTTGGTGGTAAAAATGTAATTATTTTTTCTTCACCGCCCGATGGTGTAAAATTCTGTGAGGCACATGTGGTGTCAACATGGTCACTGCACTCCTAGATGAATTCATTGAGAGGTGTAGTTTGTACAATGGGGTCTCTTATGGGGGGTTCTGCTGTTCTGGCACCTTAGGGGCTCTGCCAATGTGACATGGCACCGTCAAACCATCCCAGCAAAATATGAACTCCAATATGGCGCTTCTTCACTTCTGAGCTTTGCACTGTGCCTCACAAGCAGTTTTTTGACCACATATGGGGTATTGGAGTACTCAGGAGAAATTGCACTACAAACTTTGGGGCCCATTTTCTCCTGCTATCCTTGTGAAAATGAAAATATTGGGGGCTAAAACAACATTTTTGTAGGAAAAAATTATGCGAAGCACTTCTGTGTTCAAGGTGCTCACCACATATCTAAATAAATTCCTCGAGGGGTCTAGTTTCCAAAATGGGGTCACTTGTGGGGGGGTTTTCACTGTTTAGGCACACCAGGAGCTCTCCAAATGCAATATGGAATGCAGACCATTCCATCAAAGTTGCATTCCAAAATATCACTCCTTCTTTTCTGAGCCCTGTCGTGCACCCGAGCAATAGTTTTCCCCCACATATGGGGTATCTGCTTGCTCAGGAAAAATTGCACAACAAATTTCAGGGTCCATTTTCTCCTGCTACCCTTATGAAAATGCAAAATGTGGGGCTAAAAAACATTTTTGTGGGAAAAATGTGATTTCTTTTTTTTTTTTTTCACGGCTCCACATTTTAAACTTCTGTGAAGCACTTGGGGGTTCAAGGTGCTCACCACACATCTAGATAAGTTCCTTGAGGAATCTTATTTAAAAAATGTGTCACTTGTGGGGGGGTTCCCCTGTTTATGCACATCAGGGGCTCTCCAAATGCAACAAGGAGTCTGCTAATTATTCAAGCAAATTTTACATTCAAAAAGTCAAATGGCACTCCTTCACTTCCGAGCCATGCCGTGCGCCCAAACAATGATTTTCCCCCACATATGGCATATCAGCTTATTCAGGAGAAATTGCACAACAAATAGTATGACACAATTTCTACTGTTACTCTTATGAAAATGCATCATTTGGGTCTGAAAAACATTTTTCTGTGAAAAATGTGAAAATTTTATTTTTACGGCTCAATATTATAGACTTCTGTGAAGCACCTGGGGGTTCAAGGTGCTCACTACAAATCTATATAAGTTCCCTGAGGGGTCTAATTTCCAAAATGGTGTCATTTGTGGGGGGGGTTACACTGTTTAGGCACATCAGGGGCTCCCCAAACGTGACATGGCATTGGCAAATTATTCAAGCAAATTTTACATTCAAAAAGTCAAATGGCAATCCTTCCCTTCCGAGCCCTGCTGTGCGCCCAAACTGTAGTTTTCACCCACATATGGAATATCGGCTTACTCAGGAGAAATTGCACAACAAATAGCATGGTGCAATTTCTACTGTTACGCTTATGAAAATGCAAAATTTGGGGCTGAAAAACATTTTTGTGGGAAAAATGTGAAAATGTTATTTTTTGCGGCTCAATGTTATAAAGTTCTGTGAAGCACATTGGGGTTCAAGGTTCTCACCACACATCTAGATAAGTTCCCTGAGGGGTCTAGTTTCCAAAATGGTGTCACTTGTGGGGGTGTCCACTGCTTATGCACCTCAGGGGCTCTCCAAACGCGAAATGGCACCTGCTAATTATTTAAGCTAATTTTACATTCAAAAAGTCAAATGGAGCTCCTTCCCTTCTGAGCCATGCCATGCACCCAAACAGTGGTTTTCCCCCACATATGGGGTATTAGCGTGCTCAGGAGGAATTGCAAAACAAATTTTGGAGTCCAATTTTTCCTGTTACCCTTGTGAAAATAAAAAAAAATGGGGTCTAAATAAAATTTTGTGAAAAAAGTTAAATGTTCATTGTTTTCTTCCACATTCCAAAAATTCCTGTGAAGCATCTGAAGGGTTAATAAACTTCTTGAATGTAGTTTGAGCACCTTGAGGGGTGCGTTTTTTAGAATGATGTCACTTTTGTGTATTTTCTGTCAAAAGGCCCTTCAGAGTCACTTCAAATGCGATGTGGTCCCTAAAAAAATGGTTTTGTAAATTTTGTTGGAAAAATTAGAAATCGCTGGTCAACTTAACCCTTATAGCTTCCTAACAAAAAAAAATGTTGGTTCCAAAATTGTGCTGATGTAAAGTAGACTTGTGGGAAATCTTATTTATTAACTATTTTGTGTGACATATCTCTCTGATTTAAGGGCATGAAAATTCAAAGTTTGAAAATTGCGAAATTTTTTAAATTTTCACCAACTTTCCGATTTTTTTACAAATAGGCTCCAGTCATATTGAAGAAATTTTACCACTATCATGAAGTACAATATGTCACGAAAAAATGATCTCAGAATCAGTGGGATCCATTGAAGTGTTTCAGAGTTGTTATCTCATAAAATGACACTGGTCAGAATTGTCAAAAATTGGCCTGATCATTGACGTGTAAACAGCCTTCAGGGGGCAAGGGATTAAAGAGGTTGACCTCCCCATGGAATAGGTTATCAATATCAGATCTTTGGTGGTCTGACACCTTGCACCCCCATTGATCAGCTGCTATTAGCTCCATGGGCAGACGAACGAAGAATGGAGTATCACTGCGCAGCTCTGCTCAATGTGTAGTGGCCACTGACCAGTACTTCAGATAAGCTCCTATTCTCCTGGAGAGAAGTTCAGCCCCATTTAGTGTTAATATTCACCGCAGAGCTAATAACACCTGATTGGAGGGTGTGCCTGATGTCGGACCTCCACCAATATGATATTGATGACCTCTGTTAAGGATATGTAATCAGTATCAGTTGACCCCGACAACCCTTTTATTGCTAGGTATTCTTGTGCATTTACAATGTAAATAGTTGAGTCAAACTCAAGAACCTGTTGGCAAGATTTATAATTGGCATGTGTGATCAGTGAATCCTCTTCCTATTTTAAGACCAATAATGCAATCTCAACACAGCAGAGTGTTAATCCTTCCCTTCCTTTCCTTCCCTGAAATCCCTTCCTTTCATTTTATCCTTCCATCCCTTCCCTCCATTCCCTCCTTTCAAACTCTTCCCTCCCATCCTTTCTTTCCCTTCATCCTTTCTTTTCATCCCTTCCCTGCATCAACCCTTCCCTCCATCCATCCCTTCCTTCAATCCATCCCCTCCTCCATTCCATCACCTCCTCTCTTCCATCCCCATCTCCCTTCCATAACTTTGTTCCATCTCTTTGTTCCATCCCTTTCTTCCATCTCTTCCTTCCACCCCTTCCTTCCATCCCCTCTTTCTATATCTTCCTTCTCTGCCTTTGCGTTTCCTGTATTTGGATATCTTTAGAATCCAGCCATCAGATGTAATAACTTGCCATGTTCAGTTGAATTTTCATCCCAATTGTTGCATCTGGCTGAATTCTGGAGCCATGTGAGATGACCATGATGCTAAGCAATGTCTACAGAATGTTTTAATGCTCAACAAATAAAAAAAGAAATAAAATAAAATATGAGTTCTTTAAAGGGTAAATGTAGATTTTCCTGAAAGCCTTGGATTTTTTTTGTATTATTTGTGCTTCACAGCAGTAAGTAAAGGTAAATCCAATTTATTGTTCAGTACTGTGAATAACCCTAAAAATCTCCTCTTCGCAATGTTGTGTTTGGGGAAAGCGCATTGACACTTGTCTTCGTGCTGTTTCTTGTTCATTTGCCTATCAACTTGAAGATCAGTGCAGGCGGATACTAATAAACACGGAATGAGTGAAGCACGCAGACAGTTTGTATCATTCCGCTCTGTGAGAATGTGGCAGCTCTTTCAGGCAGTTCTGCATGTCGCTCTCCATGCTTCCACAACAAAGGCTACTTACAGCTCTCCTGTCACTGTCTTGCTGACACATTGGTGATGGACAGCCTGTATGCAATCTCTTCACAATGCTTCCGAGAATGAGATGTATTAACTCGCCTTCTTGAGTACGTACATTATATGTGATGTAAATTATACATTATATTTACTCAAAATATAGATACATTTTATTGAGTTCTGCAAATATGCAATAACACCATCAAGGCAAAAAATCATAGTAAGATTTAAGAGTAATTTTTCAGGTCATTTTTCAAATTAAACAAACAAAAAAAAAAGTATGTTAAAATCATGAGTATTTACATTTCTGGAGTTTCGGACCGGGAGATGTATAAGATGTCTATCTGATGACGGGGCAGGTAATTTTTTGACTGCTCCTATCCAACATCCGATATTGTAAACAAAAAATGGATGGAAGATGTTAAAATGAATATAAATTAGTATTTCAGTCTTCATAAAATATCACCTTGTCACGTGATAATTGTTGGATTGGTGTTGGTCCCATTGCTAAGACCCTCCAGAACGGGAGACTTGAGTTCCCCCCTGGGTGTGAGCCAGAGCCACGAGACTTTGAATGGAGCACCATGCATGCACCACTGTATTGTAAACCTATGGCCCTGAATGAAAGATTTTATTATGGACATTTCTAATATCCTTTCTACCACACCACAGAATTATCATAGTAAACCCACAAATATAGTTATGGTAAGTGGGAAACATACTCGTGGAGGGATCTACCACTGGCTCTCTGGCAAAAAAATTGGTTCCAGGCTGCCCGGACCTCTTTGTGTATTTTTTACCAGTATAAAATACTGATGTTTTGGTATTGTACACCTTTCCTGTTACACCAATTTTCCCTACAGTATCTGACCCAATGCTGGAGGTGTAATAGGGATGAGGGCACACTGCAACACATTTTTTGTGATTGTCCTAAAATCCTTTTGCGTTAAAGTCGAAGCTCATAGATTGGGTTTTGGGGGATGTCCCCTGTCACTGGAGGAACTTACCTATTTACTTGTTGTCCCACCATGATGGTTTAGTATGACTTCTGTCAGGCTCCTCATCCACATATTGACTGCGGCAACATGGCTTATTGCATCCCATTGGAAAAGCATTAGTACACCTATTCAAAAAGCACTACGTTCATGGAGAAAAGAGGTATGAGAAATGGAGTCCTTTGTGACCTTCTTAAATGAGCAGTTGGCATGGTTTAATAATGTCGTGACCCCTTGGGAAAAATATTGCTCCTGTGGGGAATATTGATAAATGAGGTTGTGCGGCTTATACATTATCTACATTCAACCTAAATAAAGGTCTCTGAAGGTACTTCAAACTCCCTCCTGTAATCTGTTGTTTCCTTCTTGTTCTTCCCTTTGTGTTTTAGTGTACTTTTTGTCTACCCAGTACTTGTCTCTTTTTTTTTTCTCCAAAATTTAATTTAATTGATAAGGTTTATCCAATTAACATTGTATAATACTTGAGCCTCAAGTAAAGTGTCTTTACTCTTTTGGGAAAGACCATTTTCGAATTGTTGCGTGAGATGTCCTGTGGACGTAGCACCATATATTAGGTGAGACCCCAGGACTGTATTATGGGAAAATGTAAACTATTTTGTTAGAAAACCTTTGTACTCTATTTGTAACTGTTATTTTCCTAAAGTGCAAAAAACAAGTAAAAAAAACCATAAAAATTGTATTCCGCTAAATCGACTCAGGAACTTTAGGGGTTCTCATTGTCTTCTACAACCCTACCATAAAATAAAAAGCAATTCACTGAAGTGGATCAGCCCCCCCCCCCAAAAAAAACAATCATAGAAAAAAGGCCAAAGTTCCCAATACCTGGTCACCTTAGGCCCACCAGAGGTCAGAGGTTCACGATCAATTAGAGAGGAGTGGATCTAATGATATTCGAATTTGTCAAATTGTGTGGATTTTATTGGGAAATTCAATTTGCAACAAATTTATTCTCTGTGAATTGAATGTCCCTTATGATGGTCAGAGGGCTGGAAAGACTCTAGGGCAGGGGTGGGGAGCTTTTCTATCTGCCAGGGGCTATTTGTATATTTAGACCAAACTTCGGGGGCAGTACAAAATTATCAACTTTAAAATGATCTTCCTATATTTTGTCAAACATTTAATTAATTCACCCTTAATGTGATTACTGGAGCTTTTTCTCTTTGATGCGGCTGTGATGTAAGGGGATATTGATGATGTTTCTACTCATAATTGCTTTTCCAGATTTGTGTCGGTCTGGAGCAAAGAACTAACAGCAGCTAGTCGTACCGAACACGAAATTCATCACTGCTCACATAACATTTATAGAACTCAAGTAGTGGGAAGTCTGCAGTATATACATCACATATGGGACACTGAGAATATGCTGTATATACATCACATAGGAGACACCGAGACTGCAGTATACATCACATAGGAGATAACGAGACTGCTGGATATACATCACAGAAGACATGGAGCTACGCTATATACAGAATAGGAGACATGGGGCTGCTGTAAATACATCACAGGAGACATGGGGCTGAGGCATAGACATTACAGGAGACATGGGGCTGGTGCTTAGATATCACAGGAGACATGGGGCTGGGGCATAGACACCACAGGAGACATAGGGCTGCTATATAGACATCCCAGGAGACATGGGACTGTGTGTCACGGGTGTGTCAGGTGTATAGACAGTCACTCTGGATCTAGCTGTAGAAGGTCACTGTGCTTGGCATTGCAGACACCTTCTTAATTCTTCTTCCTTTAAGACCCAGCGGTGACCTCCCTCCTGCTGCTTTTACTCACCCTTGCATGGGAGTTAAAAAGCTTGGAGCATTAGCTGTTGGCTGGCTTCTTCTCTGGTGCCCTTGGAGGACAGTTGGCGTTTCTCCTCTGGTGTCTGCTCAAGCTAAGTTAATTCTCTTTTTTTGTCTACCTTGTTGTTGTGTTTAGTTTGCAGTGGGGCCTGACCAGTGCCCCACTACATGCCTTGCGTGACATTATCACCGGCCGTGCATAAATAAAAAATTTTAAAAAAGATTGACACATGGTTTTATTTATATGTGTTTTTTTGGGGGGTGTGTTTTTTTTTTCTCCCTTTGCTCATGGATTCTGTCGTAGAGCTGGCAGAGCAGCTGTGCAGACCTCCGCTATGAGGTTCAGCAGCAGCAACAGCGGCTGCAAGTCCCTAATGTTGGGGTCTCTGTGGGTAGGCCGGTCCAGCTTGAACCCAAGGTTGCCCTCCCGGACAGGTTTTCAGGAGGTAGGACCAATTTTTTTTGTGATCAAGGTAGCTTGCAAACTATGTTTTAAATTTTGTCCTTACTCCTCTGGAGGTGAGGAGCAACGAGTGGGGATTGTGATCTCACTACTGCAAGGAAATCCTCAATCCTGGGCTTTCTCTTTGCCGCAGGGTTCAGTTGTCTCCAGTCTGTGGAGAGGTTTTTCAGGGCTCTAGCCCTCATCTATGATGACCCTGACCGAATCTCCTTGGCTGAGTTTAGGCTGCGTCGCCTTCAGCAGGGGAATTGGTCAGATTATAGTTCTGAATTCAGCAGATGGGCAACTGATACAAAATGGAATGACCCGGCTCTCAGAAGCCAATTTTGTCAGGGCCTTACTGTAAGGTTGAAAGATGCTTTGGCAGTGTATGAAACCCCAGAGTACTTTGAGGTATATCTGCCATATCTTTGGCCATACGTGTTGATAGGCGCCTTCGAGATAGGTGAGACCACCTTCTCTGGAGCCCTCTTTTCGGGTTAATGCCCCTTTGCTGAAGGAGCAGTCTGGGGGTGAACCAGTACTGGGGGAGGTGGAAGAACCCGTGCAGTTAGGTTGTGCCGCTGCATCGTACGTTTCCCCTGAGATTCACAAAAAAATAGGGAGTGTGGTTTTTTTTGTAGAAAAAGTGAACATTTTATTGGGGCCTGTCCCTCGATTCCTAAGCAAAAGGAGACCCGATTAACCATTGGTAGTCTGGAGTTGGATAATCAAGGGGTGCCTTTATCATCAACCTGCAGCTCTTGGTTTGTCCTGACAGCAGAGGTGGTGCTAGAAAGCAAGATTGAGAAGATTTCTGTGTTTGTTGATAGTGGAGCTGGAGCCAGCATGGTTGATGCTGAGTTTGTGAGAACTCATGGTCTTGCTTGCTGTACTTTAGCTAAGCCCATTCCCATCTTTGTCATCGACTCAGCGCCACTTGCACAGAAATCTCTAACTCAGATTGTACATAATGGAAGACTGAGGGTGGGGTCAGCTCATTGTGAGATAATCCCTTGCTATGTCCTGGACGGTCTTCCCACTCCAATTGTGGTCTACCCTGGTTGGTGAAACATAATCTGTTGATGGATTGGCAATCCAGAGAGATCATTGAGTGGGGAGATTAGTGCCATGATAACTGTTTAAACATTTCCCTTTCTACAGTCTATACAGAGACCTTACCTGCATTTTTGTCTGGTTTTGAGGACGTTTTTTCTGACAGGGGGTGTGAGGATTTGCCTCCTCATCGTGCATATAACTGTCCTATTAATCTGACCCCCGGAACTAAACTACCAAAGTCCAGACTGTATAATCTTTCTGGCCCTGAGAGACAAGCCATGAAGGATTTTATTGCGGAAAGTTTGGAGAAGGGACATATTAGACCCTCATCTTTGCCCGTGACGGCAGGTTACTTCTTTGTGAAGAAAAAAGATGGCGGTCTACGTTCCTGTTTAGATTTCCGGTAATTAAATCAAATTAGCATCCTAGATAGATACCCTCTTCCTCTGATTCCAGATTTGTTCAGCCAGGTTGTGGAAGCTAAGGCGTTCTCCAAGTTGGATTTAAGGGGAGCCTACAATCTGGTTAGAATTAGAGGGGCATGAATGGAAATCAGCGTTCAATACCCTCGAGAGTCTGGTTATGCCTTTTGGTTTGACCAATGCACCTGCCGTGTTCCAGCATTTCATTAATGATATTTTCCATCATTTGGTGGGAAGGTTTGTGGTGGTCTATCTGGATGATATTTTTTTGGCTTACTCACCTGATTTTGAGACACATCGGGGGCATGTTAAACAGGTGCTTCAGATATTAAGGGATAACAAACTATATGCCAAACTAGAAAAGTGTGTTTTCGCCGACAGTTTTTGGGGTACCTGTTGTCATCTTCGGATTTTCGGATGTATCCGGAGAAGATCCGTGTTGTCCTTGATTGGGACCATTCCAAGAACCTGAAGGCTCTACAGCGTTATCTGGGCTTTACTAGTTTTTACCGGAAATTTATCCAAAATTATTCGGTAATTGTGAAACCCCTCACTGACATGACAAAGAAGGGGTCTGATCTTTCTAAATGGCCGGATGCCACCCTGCAGGCTTTTTCCTCCCTAAATAGCTGTTTTGCCACTGCACCTATACTCAGCCAACCCGATGTTTCCCAATCCTTTATTGTGAAAGTTGATGTGTCGCAGGTGGGGGTTGGGGCTGTGTTGTCTCAGGGTCCGTCCCCTGGTAAATGGCATCCATGTGCTTTCTTTTCTAACAAATTATCTTCAGCTGATAGAAATTATGACGTGGGTAATAGGGAACTAGCGATTAAATTGGCATTCGAAGAATGGTGACATTGGCTGGAGGGGGCAGTCAATCCTATTACTGTTATCACTGACCATAAGAACCTGTTATATCTTCAATTGGCTAAACGTCTCAACCCTAGGCAAGCTAGATGGTCTCTGTTTTTTACTAGGTTCAATTTTGTTTTCACTTTCCGTCCAGGGGTCAAAAACGTCAAGGCTGATGCTTTGTCCCAGAGCTTCCCTGGTGGTGATGACCATGAAAACCCTGCCCCGATTTTGCAGAAGGGGGTAGTTATTTCGGCATTGTACACTGAACTAAAGGATGAGGTGTTGGAGGCTCAGGGGGATGCCCCTGCCTCCTGCCCTTCAGGAAGGTTTTTTGTACCATTTAATCTGTGCCGCAAAGTAATTAAGGAACATCACAACTCTGTGCTTGCTGGTAATCCAGGTGGTAAAGCAACTGCAGACCTCCTTTTTTGTTGTTTTTGGTGGCCAGGGTTGCATTGGTATGTGATTGAACACGTGTCTGCTTGTAGTATTTGCGCGCGTTCTAAAGTATCGCACACCCGTCCGACTGATACTCTTCTTCCACTACCTATTCCAGCAGGCCATGGACACACTTGTCCATGGATTTTATTACTGACCTACCGGTATCTGCAGGCAAAACTGTGATTTTGGTGGTTGTAGATAGGTTCAGTAAAATGGTTCACTTTGTCGCATTACCGGCATTTCCAAATGCCAAAACTCTTGCTCAGGTGTTTAGAAGTGAGATCGCGAAGCTTCAGGGGGTTCCTTCCGATGTGGTGTCAGATTGGGGGACCCAGTTTGTTTCCAAGTTCTGGAAAGCTTTCTGTTCTCAACTGGGGGTGCAACTGTTCTTTTCCTCTGCCTTCCATCCTCAGTCGAATGGGCAGACCGAATGCATTCACCAGAATCTGTAGACTTACCTCAGGTGTTTTGTCTCCGAAAACCAGTAGGATTGGGCATCTTACTGGCTGGCAGAATTTGCTATTAATAATCATCACCAAGAATCTACCGGCAGGTCACCGTTCTTTGGTGCATACAGTTTCCATCCACAGTTTGGTACTTTTAGTTGGGGAGGGGCTTCGGGAGCTCCTGAGGAGGAAGGTTTTGCTTCGACGCTCTCATCTGTGTGGCTGGGGGGGGTTCTAAGTAATTTGAAGATCATGGAAAACAGGTAAAAACGTATGGCTGACAGGAAACGCTCGCCAGGTCTGGACCTGAGTGTGAATTACTTTGTGTGGTTGTCTACCAGGAATATCAAGTTGAAGATTCCTTCTTGAAAGCTGGGTCCTAGATTTATTGGTCCACATAAAATAACCGCCGTCATTAACCCAGCAGCATTTTGTCTTGAGCTCTTAAGATCCACAATGTCTTTCACAGGTCTGTGCTCAAGAAATATGTAGAACGTCTTGAATCCTCTCCCCGACCGCCGCCCCCAATCATGGTAGATGGTAATTTGGAGTTTCAGATTTCGAGGATTGTAGATTCTCCTCTCGAGCGTCGTTCCCTAAAGTACTTGGTGCACTGGAAGGGTTATGGTCCAGAGAAAAGGATGTGGGTTTCAGCATCAGAGGTGAATGCCCCCAGGTTGGTTCGTGCATTTCACACCTCTTATCCTGAGAAACCTGGTCCTGAGTGTCCGGAGGCCACTTGTAGAAGGGGAGGGGGATACTGTCACGGGTGTGTCAGGTATAATAGACAGTCGCTCTGTATCTAGCTGTAGAAGGTCACTGCACTTGGCATTGCAGACACCTTCTTAATCCTTCTTCCTTTAAGATTCAGCAGCGATCTCCCTCCTGCTGCTTTTACACACTCTTGCATGGGAGTTAAAAACCCTCAGTTTGCTTCAGGCAATCGCTGGTGATACTTCTTTGTTCGTTTGTGCATGCTTGGAGCACTAGCTGTTGGCTGGCTTCTTTTCTGGTGCCCTTGGAGGACAGTTGGCGTTTCTCCTCTGGTGTCTGCTCAAGCTAAGTTAATTCCCTTTGTTTGTCTACCTTTTTGTCTTTAGTTTGTAGTGGGACCTGACCAGTGCTCACCCCCCCTCCCTATCTAGGGCCAAGCTCTAGGGATATACAGGGTTTAGTGTTCAACTCGATGATTGGTGTGGAACCAATATAGGGACGGTAGGGTAGGCAGGGTGTTATTAGATCTGCCTTTGGGTCTCCACTACCCCTTTTTTCCACGAGTTTGGGTTTCCTCCCTCTCTTCCCTTCGTGTTGCATTTAGTCTTTCCCACACCTTGCGAGATACTGTGGTATAGACAGCACAGGAAACATGGGGCTGTGGCATAGACAGCACAGAAGACATGGGGCTGCAATATACACATCAAAGGAGACATGCGGCTGTGGCATAGACAGCACAGGAGACATGGGGCTTGGATATAGATACCAAAGGAGACGTATGCCTGGGGTATAGACACCACAGGAGACGTGAAGCTGGGCATAGACATCACAGGAAACATGAGGGCTGCAGCATAATCATCACAGGAGACATGGGGCTGCGGCATAGACATCACAGGAGACATGGGGCTGCAGTATAGACATCACAAGAGATGCTGCCGCTGCGGACCTCTTCTGCAGGACAGGAGCGCATCGGGAGCTAACTAAGCCCACAAACTACATCCTGACACTGGCACGGACCAGCATCACAACATAATCTTTCATTGCAAGCACTGCAGCTTTCAGTAGCGAATGTTGCGTGCCCACAGAGCATGAAGAGATTAAAGGGACGGCATCCGTTAAAAAGCAGCTGCCAGCACAAGCACTACGGTTCCCAGGAATCTGCCTTGGGGGGGCGGAGAAAAGGTCATCGAGTTGTGAAAACTGCCCTTGGGCCTAAGGTTCCCCGCTCCTGCCCCAGGACATGATAAAAGTAAGATGTAAGAAAAGGAAAACAACTCAAGTACCCACCTCCCACTCACCACTGCTGCTCAATGCCCACCTTAGGATACTTAGCACCTCTTCTTACCGCCACCATGTGCTAAAACCCCAAGCATGTTTACACTAGGCCAGGACTTCCTTGGCCTACTCACAGTTGGAAGTCCCAGTCTAAATTGTGAGTCATAATGTCATGAAGCACATTACAACGTCGCCCCGACCTTACAACGCAATATCCTGAGCCTAGTTGTAGTCAGAAGTCCCAGCCTAGCCTTGAGATGTCTGGGGTTTCATCGTTTGGCAGCAGAAAGAAGAAGCTCCAAGGACCATGCGGAGAGAACGTGCAATGGTGAGTACTGCTATTTTCCTAATTTTTAACCTTATGCCAACTCTATAAGGTTTGCTAAATGGCTGATGGCTTGCCGCCATTTTGCTGACTTTGCACTAAGTTAATTGCAAAAATTCTGCATTCCGAATAACATGTGGATTTTTGTAAAATTCGAGTAGAAGTTAATACCATTTGAATAAATTTGCCAAACTCTACTATCAATCTTTACAGAAAATGTGTATGCCTATGACGCACCCCCTGGGCCGTGGGGTACTCGGTAGCCGGGCCGGTCGATGCTGGGGGATGTCACAGTGGCAGTGACCCGGTCCGTGACCCAGGGGGGGTCAATTAAAGGGAAAGTAAAAGGGAATAAGGTTTTTAGGATAATAATGTTTGTGACGCCACCTGTGGTATACAGCTACATGGGGCCGCCGCTGCGGTACAAATCTTCTGGAGCTGATGGTGACACAGCAGAGTTGGTTCAGCTCTCCACAGGCAGAGCTTAGCTCCAGGACAGGATATAGTGATTTTATGAGGTAGATGTTGTTGGTGCTGTGTAGTGCAGGGCTGGTGATGGCGCAGCACTAATTCTAGGACACAGTGAGGTGCAGTCTTCAAGGTTTACTCACAGTTGTTAAGTTCCTCAGGTTACACTTTCTGGATTATAACCGCCCACGTCATCCTGTGCTCACTCACTCTCTCTCTCCTGGGCCTCTCTTACTAGGCCCCACTCCTCTCAACTCCTGTTCCAAGCACTGGAGCAAGGAGCCTGGACCTCCTACACTGCTCTCCTGAGCAGGACTTGACCCTTCTAGATGTTTCTCCTCCTTCTAATACTCCTTCTGACAGTGCTCCTCTGAACTACTTCCTCCACCCATACCCACTACATGGTTCCCCCTCTCTTGGTTCCCCCCCTTCCAACCAGGGACAAGGCTCAGCAGTGGATTCGTGCATCTTGCCCCTCCTGCTGGTCTGGAAGGGTGTAGTGTTGGATGCAGGTGGGTGGGTCACGGGCAGTACTCCCTCCTTACCTGAGAGTGGGGTACCACACCTCTGGGTGAGATTAAGTACCTCTGTGGCGACTGAACCCACAGGGGCGCCACACCTACTTTTAACTGCATTATAAGATTTGTTATTTTCATTGTGCACACACTGTTCATTTAGATAATAAGGTCTAATAGGTTTTTCTGTGAATAAACCCGTAAAAAATAGTCCTAAGCGCTTCTACTGAACCCCTGAAACCTTGCTATGTAGTGACCAAGTATTTTGTCAAAACTAGTGGGAAAAAAATAAATGCTCACAGACCTTGGACTAACAATAACTGTATAGGAAATTATTCTCAAAGCACATTTTCCTGCCATATAGAACATTGACACGTCAAGATTTGATTGCATTTATTAACATTACACACACAAGACCTAT
The DNA here is from genome assembly GCF_046119375.1 of Phyllobates terribilis. Lineage (NCBI taxonomy): Eukaryota > Metazoa > Chordata > Amphibia > Anura > Dendrobatidae > Phyllobates > Phyllobates terribilis. The sequence goes on from NW_027362767.1 coordinate 225,220,852, forward strand.
TATTTATAAGCAAAACCAAATAAATTAGTCAGAACACATGTTGGTATAAATGCAATGTGTAGGTGCACAATCACACTGTGGCTATTATACAGATTTAACCAAGGATAAAAGCAAAATGAGAAAATACCCTGCAGTAACTAAATAAATACAGTACCTTGAAAAAGTATTCATACCCTGTGTACTTTTCCACATTATTTCATATTAGAACCACAAACTTAAATGTATTTTATTGGGATTTTATGTGTTACCAACACAAAGTAACAAGTATTTGTGAAGTGTAAAGGAAGTGATACATGGTTTTCTAAATATTTAATAACCTCCACCCCCATATAAAATGGAGATCGAGTGTCTCATTCAGTGTCTGTAGCTGGAGGTATGGAGACCTCCAGTGTGTCTGTGCTACAGGACACTGACTGGTAGCGGGTGAACCCGCAGCACTATATGGACTGTTTTGCTTGTTTTGTTACTTTGTGCCGGACAAAGCTATATTTCATTTACCTGGAGAGTGCGGTTTATGAAGTCCGAATAAACACGCCTTGGACATTTTTAAAGGGACTGACTCCTGTGATTACCTTGAAAGCGGCTGAGTGAGTACCAACCCCCTTGCACTAATTTGACAATTTGACAAAGGTACATGCCACAACTACACTGCGACCTGCTGTCACATTTTGCTTTCATACCTAACTAGCATTTCTTGTTACTCCAATTTTGATAAGGGTTCAATAATTGGAGCTGAAAAGATTGTCAAAAGTTAATTATAGTACGGTACAAAATGTACGGTAAAAGAAAGTGGCAATACCACAGTTAAGAATGTGGTAGCTAGTAACAGTAGCAAAAGCACCACCACTTGCACCAGCCCTCCAGGTAGCATTAACACCAAATGCAGGTCATAATTGACCTCATTTGCCTCATTTGCCTCTGTCAAGCATATTAGTAGGGAGGAAGCAGAGACCATTATGGAATTTATGACGTATGAGTCGTCTCAGTCACAGCAGGGTGAGGTTACCTCTGACAGCGACATCATCAGTTTGAGTCTGTGTTCTGCACAGAACAGTCTGATCCAAAATAACCAAAAGGGATAATTTTTGGACTGTTTTTTAATTTTAAAAACATGAAAAGTGTGTCAGTGCACTGTTACTAAATGAGTTGTTGGTTACTACCATGTTTCTATTTGTTTCTATGCTAAGGTCACTTTAATCTTACTAAGGCTGTGTGTGTTTGACAAAGAGCTTGAAAAGGATTGGATACAGTCCTAGGAGACCTCAGAGTGTCATTCATGTCTGTTTATTCGAGGCTTTGCAGTATTGCAATTCGGGGCAAATCAATTCGCTGTGAATCAAATGTATTAGAAAATTTGTCGCGTCTGGCGAATTTGAGTTTTAAAAGAGTCGATCACATCTATTCATCATAGTTATAAAAAAATTGCTCAAGGCTGAGGATTGTACCAATTATTGTTGGTCTGGTAGAGTCTCCATATATAATTTTTCCCTTGAGTGAGTATGCTAGAACTTTGCATGCAGTCATTTAAACAACCTAAAATTAGCATTTTCATAAACCATGTAACAGCCAATATTGACTGATCATTGCAGAGAATTAGTACTGCACCCCTCATCAACTCCTTTGGTGAATAATCCAATAATCTAACCTGGGCTCACTTAATTAACTTAATTGATGTAAAAAGCATTTTGTCAAATATCTAGTGACATTATGTTCGTTCAATTGGAAAATTACTTTAAGAAAGTAGAATGAGGTCACTATCAGAAATAGGTCATTGAAAACTCCATCACATGGAAATTATATCCAGAAAGAGGAGACTTTAGGAAGATCCAGCATAGATCATTTTTTAGCATTGCGCCAGCAGTTGATGTGACTTTACTATTTATGTTAATAAACCAGTTACCCAAAAATTATATTTGTTTTATAGGTTTATATTTTTGAATATTCCTTAGATTGTAAGATTATAAAGACAGGGACCAGAATTTACTTTCTTCACTGTGTTTAGAAATGGAAATGATGATGGTGCAATATAATACCACTTACTATTAGTCTTAATCAGGTTGAGGATGACCATTAAGACAGTGTCTATTACAGAGACATTATATCTATGATGAGCGAATCGATTCGCAGAACCTTAGTCCAGCAGCTACATCAGTATTACACATAGATAGGTAAGCGGTCGCACTACTCAATAAATCAAGTCCATGGTGCTCTATGATCAAATGAAGTGGTCCACCCTAATCCGTTTCACGTCTTTGGATGCTTTCTCAAGGCTTAGAGTGGAAGACCGTCGCCATGTTAAAATCCCCTTCAGTGCATCACGTGTCACTCAATGTAATATGTCTGAAAACATTTACATTGAGTGACGCATTGAAGGGCATGTGAATGTGTTGACTCTCGTCCCTTGAAAAAGTGTCCAAGCACTCGAAACAGCCAAAAGCTGAGATCTGTTTGTCCTCGCAGTATTACATTACATTATATGGCTATAATACAATAAAGGATCAATTCCTGAGCCAGCTGCTCAGCTCCTCCCCCTGCCAGGGAATTTGCAGTGACTAGAATTGTAGTTATAATGATGACTCATGCAGAAAAAAGCGACTTCCTGTTTCCACATAGAGCTCAATTGGATTTAACTAGTCAGTTTTTAATCACGTGATTTCATAGACCTAATGGAAAAGAGAAGAATTAACTGTGTAGAAAGGCAAAATGAGCAATTGTAAGTACAAAGTGCTATATAATATGATGACCGCAATATATTAAGAGGATAATAATTTTGATGGAAGGAGGAGGGCTTCTTTAAGTTTATAAAGTAAATAGGTCTCATAGTGGAAGTTCTATAATAATTAATTGTTTTGTGATGCACAGTAGGGGCGCTGCCATTAATTGTGCATCATGGGGCCCTTCTTCAATAAAAGATATCCGGCTAGTTTAGTGGGCTTAACAGGGTTTAGTGTCGGCCAGTGAAGACAGATTACCATCAAAAATAAGTCTGTGGTGTTTTGTGAGTGGTTGTTCAAATGTGAACCTCTACTAGAATCAATGAACTACATTTTGTGGTTTTGCAGCCCCCAGAACCGTGATTTATCTGCACACCTAACATGCCTCAATGCAGTGAGTGTCTGAACCAAGACAGAAGTCCTATGTCAATTTACGGTTGACCTTGCTCCTAATTTTTAAAACCGAGCTTAACTTTGGTGGGTAGCCTTCAGCTACATACTGTATGTGACCCGTGTGGAAAAGCTGTCAGCTTTTGAAGACTTCCGTGACTCCCAAAACTTCCCTGCCAGGTTGAAGCTAAGTTGGCCTGTCTTCTCCCAAAATAGGGGAAAGTTTTACACTCTCATCCTCCCTATTTTATTGTATAAATCTCTGAATATATGTGATGAGTTTTACTAATAGGTTATGGTTTGAGATGAGAAATTACTTTGAAAGCTTCGTCAAATTTTTCCAAAAACCTTGATTTGCAGAAAATTTGGTTTTCGATAAATTGCAAGTACTTCAAAGTCTCCAACTGCCTTAAAAACATGTGAAACACTTTTTACATTAAAGAGCTTGAAAATGTTCAATATGGTCCTACCTGAAACACAGTGTTAGCCATATATATTGGGGTTACTTTGACATTACTATGAGTAAACGGATGGTGGCTGTCTTTTACTGCTCTCTTATCACACACTAACAGTAATTTGCATTCAATGTTTTGAACCTTCTCTTCTCTATTGAAAAAGCTGTGAACTGTGAACTCTCACTATCCAGATTCACCTGAAAATGGCTGCTGCATTCCCCATCTTAGCTTTTATACAGGCTATGATAGTCCCTTTTAATTGACTGTGTTATATCATGTGATGTGATAGCTGCAAGGCATTATGGGGAAGCCTACCCAGCCGTACCTAAGTTCATTTGACATTTTTCTGGCTAGTATGATCTTTTGCTTTGTAAAAAATAGCATTTTTACAGATATTCACTCATATCGAATACATAGAATCTCATCAGTAGCAACTGTCATCTCCTATCTCAGTAATGGGAAATTCTATATTCACTGAATACAGATTTTACCCCCAGAATTGAGAATTTTGAGAATGAATAATAAGTCCTGGTGGAGAAAAAAAACAGATCTCTCTGATAAGATATATTACAAAGTTTCTTATTTTCACGTGTACTATTGATTTGTGAAATAAAAATTAAATGATGGATACTTAAGTTACAAACAACAAACTAAAATGCCACAATGAAAGTCTCATTTCATTAATAGAACATTTTTGACTTTCAATTTGATTTTTAATTTTTTTTTTTAATTACATGGAGGAGCTGCGATTTATCACTGTATTTATTCTTTATCAGTCAATTATATTAGGTAAGTTCATACATTTGGAAACAGCAAATAGATGAGTCTTTGTGTAAATTAGTCACCGTCATAGCAACGCGGTAAAAAGTCAGGGTTGTCTCTCATTAAATCCTTACTGATCTCCACTTTGGATGGTTCTTATAATTGGAGTTTAATTTAATTTCCTTTGGATCTTAAAGATTTCCTTCTCCGCATGTCACAGCCTGACCGCCCTTCGTCGTTTGTCCAACAACAGTGTAATTCTGATTGTTTTAGCATTGATTTTCAGAATTTTAATGATGACGTTGAGTTAAGTTGGCATCATTGATCAAACGTGGCTCTCTCCTTCCAGCTGTCTCTGTGATGGACCTTTACATTCCATTGAGTAGCTCATTAGTCAAGTACAGAAGTAGCCAGACACATTGCTTTGCTGTCTCAGCCACTGTATGAGGAGGACCTGTATCCTCGGGGTGGAAAGTTCAGATATTACCAAGGTTCATACAGCCCTCTTACAGTCCATTGTGTTTATATGCAAAACACTCAATATAATTTTTTTTTTTAATAATAGTATTTTGAGATCTTCTTTTACGTGTTTGTAACAATTTTAATTATTTAGGTTATGTTTTTACAAAACATTTTAATGCATTTGAATGCTAGACTAAATGGCACAATATAGTTCTGGCTTCCCCAGTGCCGACCATAGTAATTACTCACCTGCTTCCATGTTGTTCCCTGACTTAGAAAAAATTACATATAAGCAGCCACCAGACCAGGCTGATAAGTATCTTCCTGCACTGATGCAGATTATCACTGATCACTCTTGGTCAGTGCTACAAAATATATTGATATCAGTTTATCATCAAGGGATTATTTTAACAAATAAATGTTTGACGGCATGAGTTACTGGACTTACTGATATGTACACATTTAAGCCCTGGCATTTGCTTACAGAAACTTCCCAATTTAGACAAATTTAAGTGAAACGCTCGATTGTTAGGCTATATACAGTGCAGAAGCAAATGCATCTTTACTTAAACATATAGCAAGGGTGTAGTGGATGTCATGAATGCACCCCTCCATACTGAGAGCTCAGCCGTCCAATCTGGTGCAGGGGCACGCTGATCTGTTGGTGTTTTGATTGACAGCTCTGCCATCCAATCTGAGATTGGGAGGTGCTGGGCTACCTTCAGGTGTTCCCTGTCCCAGGTGATTGCCCAGCTACCTAGCTGGGCTATCAGTCTCAGTTCAATGACAGAAGCAGATTCAGCTCTGTGTGGTTTGTTTCTCTGTGCCTAGTGCTTTGCTTGTGGATCTATTTGCTGCCTGATTTTGGACCTTGTTCTGACCTTGTTCTGTTTTGCCTGGCCCATTTGCTCTGATCCATTATCCTCCTGGTATTCTGACCTCGGACCGTTACCTGATTACATTTTTGACTCTTCCCTCTGTTTATGACGTACCTGTGTCACCCTGGCCTGGATGCCACAAATATAATAAAGCTGTGTCTGAGAGCAAGGGGGAGGTTCTCTGGTCAGGGGAACATTAGCATGCAATACCTCCTGTCTCAGGCCAGTAGGGGGAGCAGGCTGCCCCTATAAAAGCTGGAACTGAGGGCAGGGTTAGGGAGAACTTGACGACCTGTCTCTGGATTGAGAGTTGTCCCAGAGCAGTGAGGGACAGTTGTATTGCACCCTAAGAGGATGTGTGGCAGTAGGAGAGCCACAAGCCAGGGACAAGAGGTGAAGTATGCCTGTCCTGGCAGACAAAGAACCAAATTTACCAGACTTTGGCATCTGAGGCTGTGAGGATTCCACGTCCTACAGCAGATAACCAGTCCGCAGGGGACTGTACGTTCCTTGGCCTAAGAAGCCCGGAGGCTCCGCCACAGCAGAAGGGACCAGCAGAGCCGTACCAGGCCGGAAGTAGAAAGGAACCCACGTTGCAAACCATACGGGCGAGAGGACACGGTGAGCTTGGGACCGTGGGCTGTTACCCTACCAGAAGGAGATAGCCAGAAGGAGCGCAGAGAGCACGGTAGGCCTACACCCTCACCCTGACCAGGGCCAATTTCCCGTTTGCTCTCAGACATCCAGGCCCCCTCCTAGCCGGGCCTGTTTGTGGGTCAGTTCACCTGTTCTAGTAAAGACCCTGGACTGCAACCTGTTGTCTGTGTGCTCCTTGCTCCTCCAGCACTAACGGTACTGGGACATCCTGCACCATCACCCCCATCTTCCATTATACTGCCCTGGGGCCGCACTCTTCCCGTGGGGAGTCACACTATCCCAGCTGCATACATCATCAGCCCCAGCGGTCTACCTGGCAGCGGCGGTCCGCACTGACCGCATTCCACGGGTGGCATAGTCGGACACATCAACAGCGCGTTGCAGACTACCAATGGTCTGACCACCCTGAGCCACGGAACCGGGTTGCCACTACTACCCCCATCGTTTCCCGATTGCCCTGCTCCGAGTGCCCCACGGCCCAGCGGGCGAGTCATACCCTCATGGCACTTGACCTCAGACTTCTTGACTACCCTGACTCACGGCGTGTCCATGAGAAGTGGCTCAGCATCACAGTGGAAGAGCAGACACAAGGCAGAAGCAAAACAGGCAGTGCCCCTCCCAGACACTTCCGCAGCCCTCAACTGGTTAGAGCAGCCATCTGCTAGAAGTAATAGGCTATTCTGTTACACAGGAGCTTCTGCTTTTAACCAATGAGTGCTTCCCTTTATTGCGGGGGATGTGCTTTACCACTGAACTGTAGTGCCAGCCAAGGGGCATGCAGTGCAGCTTGTGAAACCCAGAGGTTTGGAGCAGCCGAAATGATTGTGGAATGCAGAGAAGAGGGTGCAGCTTTGCTTGTCTCGCTTCCTCCCTTCCTCATTCTCTCAAGCGATGCATTCCCAGCACTCTAAAAATGCCAATTTAGGATTTAAAAAAAAGTGATATTTTTTTTATTTGTCAACTGGTGCAATAGAACTATAGTGCAAAGTGGTAAATGCAAAGTAGCATATTTGCATACATTTGGTTAGAGTAATGATGTGCATAACTCCATATTATTATTTATTTTTTCAGATTATGGCATAAGCCCTTTGAGCATGGGACATGTGTGACATGCAGAAGTAGTGCTGTTGCTTCCAAAGCATCCAGAAACTGTTACAAATAACAAAAACACAGGAGACAGGAAGTGTTGTGCTTCAGAAGCATCCAGCAACTAGAGGGATTAACACAGTAACAGGAGACAGGGAGTGTTTTAGCAGAGCCCCAGGGGGATTGTGGGGAACTTGTTATTGTAGTCTGGATGAAGCTGAAGAGAAAGGTGGTGTGTAGTGTTGAGCGAGTATGTTCTATTAACCCTTTCGCCGAGTATGCTCGGGCCGAGCTCTGAGTATTTGAAGCGCCCCCTGGGCCGTGGGGGTACCCGGAGCCGGGCCTGTAGATGCTGGGGGTTGTAGTCACCGTGGCGGCGACCCGGTCCGTGACCCAGGGCGGTCAAACCAAAGGGGTAGTCTATGTGCACTAATATTAATGTCCGACTACGACACCTGTGGATTGCGGATATTGGTAACCGCCGCTGCGGAGCAGTCCACTGAAACTGGTGGTATGTGCAGCAAGGTGATGTGACTCAGGGCAGCGTGTATGGATGATGGGGGTGATGGTGCAGGGTGTCGCGGTGCAGGAATGATCACAGAGCCCAAATGATGCAGTCCCAGATCCTTTACTCACAGTTCAAGCATTTCCAGTTACAGGGCCAGTGTAAGAGCCCCGGTGTCCTGTGCTCACGCAGTGAGGGGCTCGGTCGACCCTCAGGTATCTCTGGAGTATTTAGCAGGACCCCCCTTCTGTGTGTCCTCTCTGGCCTCTCTCCTTGTACCTCACACCTAGTGGCACCTCTGTCCAGTGTTCTCAGGCCTTGGCGGGCGACGTGTGTTCCGTCTCCTGGCCCTATGTGGCTACTTTCCTAGTGGCAGGTGTGGACGGGCCTGCTGTACTTAAAGTGCTGCATCCTCCGGTTCCCAGTTGAGTCCTGTAGTCTCTGCTGGCTGGGGGACCCGGTTCCCCTTCTTTGGCCTGACCCCCCTACCTCCTGGCAGCGGCGGGCGTACAGGTGGCGGCTGCACGGCCCGTACCCCTGGGGTCCCTTCACTTCTCGTCCTGGAGCCTTCCTGCTCCCCTTTCCTCCCAGGCTTGGGCCTCCTGGCTAGGCCCGCCTCTGGAGCAGAGCTCATGCAGAGCCTCTGCTCCTGTCACTTCTCCTCAGACTCCACTGAACTACTCCTCACTTGAACTAAGATGGTTCCTCCCTCTTATACTCCTACTCCAGAGCGCCCAGGATCTACGTCCTCCACCCACCCACTACCCGGTTCCCCCTATCTAAGTGGTTCCTCCCCACTCCAGCCAGGGATTAGGGACACTTGTGCTCTCCCTTAGGAACATTCTCGCCCTGTGGTGTAGTGAATGTGGTGCTGGGGTCCTGAGCCATACTCCTTCCTTACCTGACAGTGAGATACCACACCTCTGGTTGAGATGCAATACCTCTGTGGCGACCGAACCCTCAGGGGCGCCACATATTTACAGCTGCTCGGTGATAGGTTTGAATCGCTCCCGAGTGCATGATTTGCGACTGTTTGACAGTTTTAATGCATGGCAGAATGTCTATTTCTTACACATTCCTCACATGTAATAAAGCTGTCAAACAGCTGCAAATTATACACACGGGAGCGATTCAAACATATCACCGAGCAGCTGTAAATACTCAGAGCTCGGCCCGAGCATACTCGGAACAGAACATACTTGCTCAACACTAGTGGTGAGTTATCTGTATCTGACAGAAGGCAACTGGACAGGATTCAGATCAGGAGAGAAATTAAACACAGGTCAGATAAACTCCCTGAACTAACAGTGCAGAGTATTATCGGGCTGGAAGATAAGGACTGGAAGGAATTGAGTCACAGGGATCTTCTCCCTCATCAAACCCTCCCCCCTCCATCTCCATGCAGGATAAAGAATGCTGTGTACTATTGTGTCCTTGTGAAGGAAAAGCCTGTGGTTGTGTATGCATAGAAGTGTGCTGCAAAGAGATCTAATCTGTGCTGAATTATGCTACTGAAGAGACTGTAATACTGTGCCTTGTGAAGAAACTACCGTATTGTTACTGGAGCCGGTTGCTCAAGAAACTCAGACTGTACTGTAATGAAGATTGTTGCTGTAATATCCCTGAATTGCACTGGCTGTGCTTCAGATTAAATTCCACTGTTAAACTGTTGAAAAAGACCCTTGTCAGTTGTGTCTGGTCAGCAATTGAATCTATCGTGTGCCTGAGAGAAGCTGCAGCCTATGGTCGCCCTGAGTAACGGTTCCCCCAGGATTCCAAAGAATTCATGAAACCCGTCTCGCCCTATCGGACCCTAGTGGCGTGCATGTAACATTGGTTGTAACACATACTATAAATCCATTCCTGACTTGGGAGTACTGCATTGCATGGAATTTATGAAATACAATGTGTTTGATCAATAGCTACTATGATATAAAGCTGACCCGTGCAAAGTACTGCCCACAGGCCACATCCGGCCCTCTGGCTATTCCAGTCCATCCCACAGACCGAAACAGCCGAGGGGCTGGAAAAACAGTGGTCCACAGGCCACACCGTGCTCTCCCATGCCCGCCCGCGCACTGTCTCTATCCTGGAGCCACCAATCAGCGTGTGATATAGCTGATGTGATGATGTAATTTCATCACGTCAGCTGTGTACTGCGGACAGTCAGTGCACCGCAGACAGGAGCAGAAGCAGAGTGCCGGGGAAACGGGACTGAGGTGAGTATGTGGTTTTCTGTTTTTTCATGTATATGGGTTGTTTGGCTGGATATGGAGATGCTATGGGGGTCTTATGCTGGGCACAGGGAGGCTATGGGAGTCTTATGCTGGGCATGGGGAGGATATGGAGGTCTCATCCTGGACATGGGGAGGCTATGGGGGCCTCATCCTGGACATGGGGATGGCTGTAAGGCTCTCATCCTGGACATGGGGAAGCTATGGGGTTCTCATCCTGGACATGTGGAGGCTATGGGGGTCTCGTGCTGGACATGGGGAGGCTATAAGACTCTCATCCTGGACATGGGGAGGCTATGGGGCTCTCATCCCGGACATGGGGAGGCTATGAAGCTCTCATCCTGAACATGGAAAGGCTATAAGACTCTCATCCTGGATATGGGGAGGCTGTTTGGCTCTCATCCTGGTCATCCTGGACATGGGGAGGCTATGGGGGCTTCTTCCTGGACATGGGGAGTCTATTGGGCTCTCATGCTGGACATGTGGAGGCTATGGGGGTCTCATCCTGGACATTGGGAGGCTATGGGGGTCTCATGCTGGACATGAGGAGGCTATGGGAGTTTTATATTGGACATGGGGAGGCTATCGGGGTCTCATGCTGGACATGGGGAGGCTATTGGGCTCTCATCCTGGACATGAGGAGGCTATGGGGCTCTCCTCATGGACATGGGGTGGCTGTAGGGCTTTCATGCTGTAGATAGGAGGCTGTGTGGGGAACATGCTGTATGTGGAGAGGCTGTGTGGGGTTCATACTGTATATTGGGAGGCTGTGTGGGGCTCATGCTGTAGATAGGAGACTGTGTGGGGCTCATTCTGTATATAGCGAGGCTGTGTGAGGCTCATTAATTTCCCACCCCTGTTATAAAACATTAGGAGGAGCATTATATCAGCCATATTATTAGTATGCTATAATAAGAAAGATGTACATTATGCTGTATAGACCTTTAGCAGCTTCATTTGCATCTGTGCAAAACAAGTGAGCTACTGGGGGGCTAATATATATATATATTTTTGTGGTGAATGAACCGGAGAATGCACTAGCACTGGTTAATAGGGTTGTTACCTTTGGTCTTCCACTTCCACTGAAATTATCCCTCAAGAAGGGACCTGTCTTCATGAAAACAGTTTTCTTGCTCTTATTTTTTTCCCGCTGAATATTCCGTTTGTTTTTTTTTATCCGCCAAATGATATTGGCCTTCTAATTTCCTGCAAATTTTTATGGTCTTTGAAAAGAGGTTGTAGCTCACAGGTTAATTATGCAGAACAGTCTATAGACACTCCCCAGGAGGATCCACCTTGGTAAAAGCCATAAAAATTAGCATTAAATAAAATGGCCTATATTTATGGGATGACGGATCTAACAAAAACCAAATCCGGTGCAATGGGAATAAGATAACAGCCAAAAATTGGCATCATTTGACCTGATGACAGGCCTTCTATAACTGCAGCCACGATTATGGAAAACCTTTTTGATCAAGTCATGTGCGAATTACATGCCCTTTTAGTGCGTTTCCTCTAATGAAATTATATAGAGAAAATCCACACATAAAACTCAGTGTACCCACATGAAAAATTGATATGTTGTGGATTTCAAACACGCATCGCAGATCAGATTTCCCACCAAAAATGCACAGTGGGCAGGAGTGGGCAAATCTATAAAGTATGAAGTTCTATAAAGTTTGAAGAAACTGTAAGACGCTGTGATTCTGGTGCAGCAAAAATTCCGAGCATCAAAAACGTAACTATCTTAACCTAAGGCGTCTGATTTTTGCGAATGAGTGTTTTTCACAGATGGCATTCATACCTGTGAATGTCTGTGGTGCCATTCACATGTCCGTGATTTTTCGCGGACTGAGTGGTGAGCGGAAAATCTCGGAGACATGTTCGATTTTGATCCAAGGGACCGATGAAAATCGGCAATGCAAGTCTATGGGTCCATGAAAAAAATCAGACCACACTCTGATGACTTCCGATGGTGGTCTAATTTTCACGGACTATCAGAAAGGAGAAAGTGGAGAAACCATTTTTTTCCTCCACTTATGAGAAAAACTGATGAGAATCCGACCACACTCTCATCAAAATAATCGGTCCGTTTTTCGCGTACTTGAGAAAATCGGACATCTCGAGGAGACGTAAGACCGGATAGCTAAATCTACTGGAAGCTCCCACCCTTCTATTACCCCCTACTAGGACTCACGGATAGAGGTTGTCCAGTGGGCACAACCCTTTAACTGACTGTTCCCCTTTAAGCTGGACTGCGCTTCTAGTTTTTCTCATGCACTGTAAAGCACTCTGAGTTTTATGCCTCAACACCAAACTGATATAAATGGTGAAGTGCCATCAAACACATTTTTCATTCATTTTGTCAGTAATGTGCCTTTTCTTGTCTGTTCTACAGATAACAAGCTCTGTCTAAAGCAACTTGCTGTGAGAACACTTACCCTCCATCCAGTTTTTCTTCATAATGAGTAAATTGCTTGGTTCTGAAAACTGGAGGCAGCGCTGTGTATAATTGCTTTAAAAAAAAAATCTTTGGCCAAAAAGACAAGTAATCAATAGCCATCATAATCTTTGTATCCGCAGACAGTGATACATTGTAGAAACCGCGAGCAGACAACATTATAGCTATCCTTTACTGCCGCCATCATCAGGAGTTTTCTTATTACCTGCCTTACAACTTTGTAGTCTTGTAAACAAGAATAATCCCTCTTTGGAATTAACTTCAAAGTATCCAAAGTTTATAACTAGGAGAGAAAACTATGGCGCTTAGTACTCTCCCTCTATAACGATGATAAAAAACAGCAAACACATTCAAAAAGACTGGATTCATTTTTGTTGAGAAAGCTCTAATGACAGATCAGATCTACTTCTATGTATTCTTCTGTAGGGTGTATTAAAGGGGCATTCCGATATAAACCCCCCCATACACTATAGAAAGCTGTTGGCAGAACAATGGTTTGGCCGACTGCTATCTCTCCCGACTCCTTCATACACAGGAGCACATGCCTTAGCCAAGCGCTCCTGTGTCCTCTATGAGAGAGTCGCTGCCAGACTCTTATTTTGATCAACAGTCCCAATAAAGACATGCCGGATCCTTCTCTCCCCCAACCTTATCTGCCTAGGAAGAGTTGCGATGCTCCCATACATATTACACTGCCATCCGAGCATGAATTCAATGGACGTGCGTCTTCTTTCAATATTTGAAACCATAATTAGCTGATAACCGTTAGATCGGTGTTGGCCCCATCGGCAGAATCTCCACTGATCACCTTAATGAGGGACTTGTGCCCCCATTTTCTTTTGCTTCGCTTCAGGACATAAAATTGTGGACACAAGGAGCTGGATGGATGCAAGTTGTTCACTTGCCCGAAAACTTCATTCAAAGTGTGACACCAGTAAAGATGGCTCAGCATCACTGGCACCTCCACCAGTTGCCAGAATGGGGAATTTAAGTCGCCTGTTCCTCTTTGGTTCTTCTCTGGTTCTTTTCTGGCTGCAGAATGTCAACCAAGAGGACTTAAGTAGAGTGGTGCATCGTACAAGTGTCCTGTTACTCTATTCAAGTCTATGGCACTGATTAAGATACTTTCTGATGTGCTGTTGGAGTCAATCGTAATGCAGACCTCTCACTGGGTCACAGGAGGGTAGTTTTTGGTCTTATTTTATTACCCTTGCTCCCCTGTGTATTCCACTTTTTTTAAAATCCACCATTCGGTTCCAAAGATATTTAATACTAATTTCCACAGTCTTTATCAAGGAGGCGTGGATAATAGATCCTCTGGGGCGTATCTTTAGATTGCGTTGCATTATTACCCTGGGACCACACCTCTTTGGAAAAGATCATTAAAATTATCACTAAATAAAAGGGTTCATATCTTTGGAGTCGTGTGGGAGATTTGAAAAAAGAAAACAATAGATTACTCAGGGGAGCAGCAGGAATCCCCCCCACCAAAAAAAAAAATAAAAAATAAAAAATTGACCACTTTTCAGTAGTCTTATTACAGATCTTGGACTTTTTGCCATTTGTCCGCCTGAATTTTCCCACAGAACTGGAATTTCGCGATGTATAATTTCAATATACAATCATTTCGGCTGAACCCCATTCCTTTTTTTAATCGTATACTTGCAAATATTCTGTTATTACTATACATTAACTATACATTTTTAGAACCCTGCTGCTCCCACCACTGACACCCCCACAATCATTTGCTCATTATTAGCCATACAGCTGTTTAGAGTAAGCAGAGGACTTATGTACCCCATTTTAGTGGTCACTTGAGGTTTCAGCGGTGATCCCAGGTCCACTTTAAACACAGTGCTAATGATGCATTTACACTGGGACCCCCTGGTAGCCACCTGAAATCAGCCCCACTTCCACCCCTTAGAAACATCCACTCTCCATCCACCATCTTATACAGCAGACACAAGAAGTCCTCACATTGCCAGCTGTGGGCCTCTGACAGTAGGGAACGTCAGTATAGATTGTGCGATGACGCCAATAACAGTGATCACATGATTACTCACAAGAGCACTGCCATCTTGTTTTTCACTTGGCTCACCAGTGAGATAAAACATTCCTGGGGGATCTAAAATCAATCACCTATACTGTGAATTGTTGATAAATTTTGTTTAGTGGTAAACTCGTAAAAGTGTTACACTTTCAGGAAATTTTACCAATTGGGGTAAAATACCTAAAATAATAAACAAAGTAGGCCCTCATCCTGTCCCCGGTCCATCACCAGCTCTCCGATGCTGCTCTGGTCTGTGTTTTGGCTGCAGTGATGATGTCACATTAATGGTGCACATCATCGGTGAGTTCCTATTGTGAACTCTAAAAATGCTACCTGAGAACTTAGTGGTTCAGATGGAGGAAACTTAAACTTTTGATGCATTGCGTTCAGGTATCCAAAAAACTTAACGAAAAGACTCTTAGACTATGTGCACGCAGCGTCTGTCAGACACTGGCACAGCTGCAGAGCTTTCCCAGGTAAAGTCAATTCAGGAAAATGCATGCGGTCATTTTCCTAATTCATCTTCACAGACGGATTTGCTGCTGCTCTTGCGTTGGATCCACCATCAGCGAATTCTGCGCTATGCTGTGAAGTATAGAAAGAGGGCGACTTCCGAGTGGAAGCCGCCCGAAGAATGAGCATGTTGCTTCTTTTAATCGCTTCAGGGTTTCTGGATCCTGAAATGGTTAAAAGACAGAAAATGTACACAGCAAGTTGTTTTGACATTGCTGTGCACTATGTTAATTTTATGGGACGCTCTTCAAGTGGATTCCAGGTGGTCTCCTCCTGAAAAAGACATCATGAACACATACACTAAAAGAACAACTACCACAAAAATATCTTCCTCAATTTATTTTTCGAGGCCTTCTAATTTACATAATATATCTAAGATTATTTTAAATCTACTTTTGTCTCCATCTCTGAATTAGTTACGGTTTTCCTACCGCTGGGTTATTACATCGGTTTACACTTGTAAACAAGGAATATCTGCTGATATACATCCAAACGCTGCTCGTTCCCCCATAAATCTTTCAGTGCTCTCACGATGGTGTTGTAAAACTGCCACTGTAAAACAATAATGGTCCCAGGTGGATGGTGAAAAAGTTTCTGTAACTCCCTGTTGGTTGATCACACTTTGGTACTTCCATGAGTCTAAGCAGACGCACTACAGGGAAGCACAAAATGGATACGTGAACGCAATGCATCAAAAGTGTAAGCTCCTTCCATCTGAACTGCTAAGTCCTCGGGAAGCCTTTTTAGAGTTCACAATAGGGTTAGACTGAGTTTACCCATTGGGCATTTTCTATTTGAAAGCAGAACTTTTCAGATTTGCTAATGGAACTTCACCAGATGTTGCACTCCATTCATTTGTTTGTGAAAGGGGCAAGACTTTGCTACAAAGGGTTGTGGCTTTAGGTGTGACGAAGACCGATGTTTATACGAGTAAGACTATGTTCACATGTTTAAATGTTTTGGATCTGTTTTGGGATAAAAACAAAAGGAAATAAAATCATTTAGTACAGAATCCATTCAATTGAATTGGGATGGAAATGTTTTAAAATGTGGAACTACTTTTTAGCTAGATCAAAAAAAGTTTGTTTTTTTTGTCCGGTCAAAAAAAATGGATCATTTTTTTGTAACATTGAAGGGTGTAGGAAACAGATTATAATGGATGGTCGTCTGTTAACGGATTTGTTTTGTTGCACTGCCTATGCCCGGAATGCTACAGTTGTTAAGAGAGATCTCTCGTAAAAAGGGATCCATTCCAAACGGGATAAAAAAACAGATCCAAAAATCAAAACCAAAGTCTCCATTTTTAAACCAATAAGTTTTTAGTTTTTTTAAACAGGTCCATTCAAATTAATACTGGATCTATTACAAACAATGACAACTGGTCATGTGAACAGAGCCTAAAATGCGCCTTATGTATTACATTATGCCTGCACTAGAAAATCAAATCTATTCTAGCCTTGATTACATCAATTTTTAGCATAAATTTACAGTACAGTAATTTGTTTGGGGTACAAGCCCTGCCCCTTCTACGAAACTTTACCCACTTTTTAAAAAAGTGGTGTGAGCATCAGAAAATGTTAAAAAGTTGCAAATTATGGTGTATATATTGAACAACAAGGAAAAAAACCTCATTAAAAATATTTCAAATAGCGAAAAAAGGCAAGAAATTTACATTTTAACCCCTGAGGAAGCAGGTCAATAACAGCGATACGTGTGGGGACCTTTGATCCCACACATTTTTATATGATCTTTACCTGTACTCCTTACAACTTATAGATATTTATAAATATTCTATGAGTATCTTGTGTTATATTCATTGGATGTTTTATATTAATGTGGACGTTCACTTGCTTAATAATCCACAGTTCTAATCATTAAATGGGGTTTTAATTTCCAGTTTTTAGCTTTATCATATGCTAAAATTAAAATTTCTTGGATTTTTTTTTGCTTTTTTAATTCTGTTTAATGAGTTTTTTCCTTGTTCAATTTTCTATGATTGTATAATAAAAGTTCAATTTTTTTGATGTGCCAAGATTTTTGTGGGTGTATCTTTGTCTTTTTCTTCCAAGCATACATTTTTACGCCCTTATCTGTCCACTCCTTTTACATGTTATTTTTCATGGTGCCCACCTAAACTTCTTTGTCTTAGGCCTCATTCACACATCAGTATTTTTGATCAGTAGTTAATCAGTATTTTGATGCCAAAACCAGGAATGTTTCCAAAACACAGAACAGGTTTCAATCTTTCAATTATAGTTTTCTCTGTAAGCTTTACTCATGGTTTTGGCATACAAACGCTGATGCAAAATGCTGACCAAATACTGATGTGTGAATGAGGCTTTATGGTGTATATATGGCTACTGTCATAATTTCTTCCTTTTTTTTACACCAGACAGCTGAGTTAGGTGGTATGAAAAATTCCTCCCACTGTGCTTCAAAATGGTGGCAACATTTTTGCATAAAGTAAGCTAGACAATCACAGCTGTGATTGACAGCGCCTAGGAGGGAGAAGAGAAAACACATGTGCCCAGAGAAAACTATGAAAAAATGCCCAGTTGAGCTACAAGTAGAGATTTCACATACTGCGCTCCAAAAGCAACAAATGTGAATATCTCTGTGATGGAGCGACATAGTGCAAAATGGAAAACAGCGTTAGAATCTGGGGATATTGTGTATTTTTACAATTTATTTGAAGATTATGAATATTTATTTTCCAATGTACAACCCCTGTAAAATCTGTCCACCTTGGAAACTCCAATGGGGAACTATTAGGAGTTTTTGGGTAAAAAGCTTAATATTTTTGTGACCTTTTTTCCCATACGTTCCAAACCAGCAAATGCAAAGTACTTAGAGAAATGATCTTGTATTAGCATAATAAAATGAAATGGTCTCCTGTAAGTGATTCTACTCTAACGTGACGAGAGCACGGTAGTGATTGGAAACTCCAGAGCACAAGGGTCCTGTTTTATATCGGAAAAGGATTATGTGTGTCAAGGTCTACAGAACCGAGCTCTCTACACATAACCACAGCTACGGTGTCTTCTGGAGACAGCTGCTACATGTCTGACTTTTGGCAGGGATTCTTATGCTGCAATTTAAGCCTCCCATTGGGAGAGTAGGAAAATGCAGATTGACGCATAATGAGTGAAAGTCCCCGCTCAGAATCCAGCTGTGACCACTGATCTGTGTTGATGGGCACTTGTGGGGTGTTTCCATATGGAATCTATTTCTCTAGAAAATAAAGCCACATGTTCCTAATACATTGTGAGACGACATGGCATAGTATTTTTTTTTTTGTTCACGTTTTGTAGGTACCCACATCAAGCTCTAAGCTACTCTTATGTCTTGCTACAGGTGTAACTCAGCTCCGGCTCCTTCACAACGGACGTTGTCTAATTGGTCCCAGTGGAAGCAGAATATTTAGTTACAAATATTTTTCAACCAACTTCCCCCCGACCAACCCGTTCTGCACAGTCCCTTTTTTTCGAGTGATTTGTTTCCATGAAGTCTAGAAGTGGTTGTGACACATAACGAGTAATGGAGAGGCTTTTTGCAATGCCTGTAATGTGTATAAAGTTGGGCTGGAGGGAAGGATTTGAGCGTCTATGTGGATTGCTCAAGAGTATTTCTCCTAATAGCAACACATTTTAATGGAATGCAGATTTTTGCAGTTTGGCAACATCTGGACATTTTATTTTTGAGGGATTTGGCCACAATCTACCGCAATCAATAAGTTCTGTAGGTACTGATAGAGCGGTCTGGCAGAACATCAGTTAGCAACACGATTGCTATTTTAACCTCTGACTTGGTGGAAATGAAAAAAGGAGGTTCTGTCGAGGTGTCTTAGCAATATGAGCAATAATGCATTATTAAAAAATAAGACTCCAGCTAAGATAATGAAAAAAGTGTGAGATACTGCAGCTAAAACTGGACAAATAACGTTAAAGTGTGTCTCCAACATGTGTAGCGCTACAAGTTCAAACAAGCTAGAAGTCCCAAAATTGCAACACGTAGGAGATTTATCAACGAACAAGTTTGGGGGTTCGAGAAAATGGCACAAATTGTGCCAAATTTATCTAAACATGGCATAGTGTAAATACCGCTACTCGCTCACATGGTCGACATTTCTCACCCTTATTATACCTCATGGCGGAAACACATGGAAATTGACATATTCAGCGGAATTTGGAACCTGTAGTATTTCAATGTTTGTTGCCTCGGATTTCACTATAGCAAAGGTGAAACCAATTGGCCAATCTGCATAAACAAATTAACCCCTTCCTGACATGTGACGTACTATTACGCCACCTTGCTTTTAACCCCTTAACTGCCACTGTGAATCTCTGCCAGTGGCATTTACGACGTATGGTCCAGTGGGGCGCGCTCTTGCATACTTATGCTCATCGCCTTTGCCTGTAGCATGATTGCAGGGTGCCGGTGGCCAGACTTCATAAGAGGCTGTGAGTTATACTATATACTGTAACACAGCAGGAGCGGTGTACAGCTACTCCCTGGCTTTAATCCTACGTGGTCTGAGTCTTAAAGGGAGTCTGTCAGTACAGAATGACTGTTCAAAACAAGTTCAGGTGCTCGGTGCACCCTTAGTGTGGCCAAACAGTTCAGCAAATCTTCCCACCTACTTGGTTTTCCTCTTTCTCCAAGACCCCCCCCTCTATGCTTTTTGATTGACAGTTCAGGCTCTATAGAGCCAGAGAAGGACGAAGATAGATGGAAAACAAGTTGGTGGGAAGGTGCACTTAATTGTTTGGCCGCGCCATCATACATCAAGCCCCTTTACTTGGTTTGAACATTCATCCTGTGGTGACAGAGTCCCTTTAGAGTCGAATCACCTGCTATGCCGACTCATTGAAAGCACAATGATCTTCAGATGTATCCCACCACTCACACTTTCCTGATGAAGAGTCTGTGACCTGAAACATTGAGCTCAGTAGAAAATATATTCATAAACGAGGTGTTTCTTTATTCCTCTGGACAAAACGCAATAAATCTGTTTTGAGACAAACCTGCTAATTTTGGAGTGCTGTTCCATCTCGTCCTTTATGTTCTGAAGCTTACTGAGCATGGGTCAACTTTACTGGAACATGCAACCCGGCTCTATTTAGGCACTGTATGAGTTGTACTGCCTGGCTTGTATATACAATTCCCCTGAACTATCTGGGACATTTCCAGTAGAAGGGGAGACCTTCCGAATTCTTAGAACAGTTGAAGACTGTTCAGTGCACTGCAAAAGCTTCCTGAAACCCAGGGCTGCCACTAAAAATTTCAGGGCCCCATACTGACAAAATTTGTGGGCCCCATTGAGAATCCACACAGGCTCCACCCCAGCTCGGCCTCAACCCCTTGAACCTTCCACTGTCCCACCTCCCACTCTTGGAAAAACTCCACTTCTGCGAGATGTCCTGAAACCTCTCGGAAATCAATGCATCTAGAACATTTTCTGTTGTGATGCTGGTCTTCAGATAGAGCCCCAACATCCACGTGAACATTCAGGGAGTGAAAAACTGATGTATATGGGGTGTAGCATGGCACTGGAGAGGGAGCATGGCTATTCCAAAAAATTATCGCCACCACAATCTCTTCCAGAAGTTGCCGCGTATGCTAAACATTTGTAAAATTCCCATGAGCACATCATAATTTTTTTTTCACCAGACTAGAAATGGTCCCAAGGTACGTGTCTAATAATTGGGCAGGGAGCACTCTTATAGCTGCCATTACACCAGTGATTGTGATCCATGGAATAGACAGTAGACGTGGATATCCAATAAATAGTAGGAAGTTAAGTTTTGGATGAAAGTGTGAAAAAAGAATGCGGTAAAGCTCCCATGCATAATTCAGCCCGGATCCTGCGGTGACTATGCGGAGCGCTTGGTTCTAAAATTGATGTAAACAAAATGCTGTCCGGCGTTACCTTTTGCCCAAGGTCGTTTGAGAAATAAAAAAAAAAAAGAACAGACTCTAAGCTCTTGACGGTCTCTAGTGGTGTATTCATATATTATTTACATATCGCCTCGACACAGATCTTTGATAGTCAATAATTCCATGTTTATTAAAAAAGGTCAGGCAGCGAGGAATAAACTCCTACTGCAAGGACCCGCTGCTGAGGAGATTTTACTGCTTTAAAAATTTAATGAGACAGGGGTCACTTCCAACCCCCTGCCCCTGACACTAAGAAAAGGGGCTCATCTGAAATGCTATGTTTACCATTCTATTAATTATTGGACACTTTAACTCTTCCCAGACCAAAGGGTCAGCTTTATGTTTTCCTCTTCACTTTCACAACACTAATTAAACAATTCCTAAATGAGGATTACTAAATGAAGAGTATTATGCTTAGCCTTATTCTCCAGCACTCCGAAAATGACCCCAAAGTTTGGAAGATCCTTTATTTATGAGACTGCCAATGTAACCCATAAGGATTATTGAGCAATTATCTTAATATATATGTATATATAAAAGACACAAAGTCTCGGAGGTCAGATATGTTAGATATGGGGTTTTGTAATCTTTGATTTACCACGGTCAGGCCAAGTTCACACGACTGTATTTTTGGTCTGAGTACGATGCATGAAAAAACTGACAGCACTTAGACCAATGTTATTCAATGGGGCAGTGCAGATCAGCAATTTTTATCACGGACCGAATCTGTGCATGAAAAAAAATTGCAGCGTGCACTAGTTTCTTCCGTGTGTCGGATGAGGCTCGTCCATTCAAATCTATGGGTGCGCAAAAACACCCAAAAAACGGAGCCACCATACTGCATCTAATTTTTACGAATGCTTTGCAATTCTTTAATATAGGAAACAATATTTAGTTTTGTACATTTTTAATAACTGCTGCTATATAAAAACAGATTACAAACTGGTGACAAATGAGAAAAAAAAATTGTTTGAATTTTCTAGATGAAATTTGGACTCTTCTTTATACACTAGTGTGAACTTATACTTAGAGGGGTGGACCAAAACTAACATATAGTTTAATTCTAAAATCTTTTTAATGTCATAATCTAATTAATTTACTTTAATTAAAAAGTCCCTATCATTCCCTCATGACTCTAACTGCTTTATTTCTTTTTTTTAACCTACTTCCTGTTTGATGACACTTTGATTGAGAACCCCCAGTGCATGCTGGGATACTCAAACAAGACAGCATCAGTGGGCAGGGGCTGCAGTCACTGACACAGTCTCTGTCACCACGCTGAAATAAAGCGTCATCAGTGATGTTCGTTTCAGAGACTTGGCTAGTCCCTGCTCCACTGAGCAAGTCAATTCAGAAGCATGATCAGTAGGATCTTGTCACTGTGCAATATTCTTCTCGGTGCACAGTGACAGTGCACTCCCTCACCAGCTCGGATGAGAAGTGATGAGCCGGCAGCAAAGCGCACTGTCAGTGCAAATTGTAAAGAGAGAACAAGCAAACAGAAACCAGCCCCACCTTTGCAAGTGATGTCACTTTCGGGGGCAGTGCTGGTCTCTGATTTTCCTGCAAGCTATGTAACCTCACTACAATGCACACTGACGGTGCGCTCTCTTGCCGTCTCGTCACTTCTCATCAGAGCTGGTGAGGAAGCGCACTGTCACTGTGCATTAAAAATAATATTGAACAGTGACAAGACACTACTGAGCATACATCGGAATTGACAACTGATACATGCTCAATAGAGCATGGACTAACCCAGCTACTGAAACGGACGTCACTGATGATGTCTTGTTTAACTATCCTAGCATTCTCAAGCGAAGCGTCATCAAACAGCAAGAAGGGACAAAAAATAAAGCAGTTAGATAGCGTAGTGAGGAAACGATAAGAAATGTTTAATTACAGTATATTAGAATAGAGATTAGATTATTACATTAAATAGACAGACATTTAAGGTTAAAATATGTTAGTATTTTCGTTTCAGACCACCCCTTTAAGGAGACAAAAAAAGTAATACCTTCAATATAAAGAGCATAAGACTTTGCTAGATCTAGTTTGGGATCTAATCCGGCTATTGAGAGCCAGATAGGTAGAATACACGTGATCTCTTGGGTTATGGAGCCTTTGGCATAATGCGGCACATTTACTATTCTCAATGCATATTAATTTTGGTGGAAAAGGTGCCAAATTTTGATGTCTAAAACATTGAAGCTCAATCGAAAAAGGCTTTCTGGGAAGTACTGTGTCTTGTAATGAGACAACATGCACTGAATTGTGCAAAAAAAATGAAGCCTACTATGAGGTGCTGCAAAGTAAGACAAAAGTGCTGAAAGATGAGATTAAGTTATCATCCAGCATGAGCCACTATATTTGACACATTTTAAGACTGTCTAGTCTATGAGTGCAGTCTATTACAAAGGATTAGTAAATCTTCCCCAATATGTCCATCAGACATACTCTGTTCCAAATTCTATCATTTGTGAGATTTAGATGGACTCTGTGATCATCGTTAGGTTGTTTTCACACTTTAACATCCAATTAAAGCTTCAGGACGTGGACCCCCTGTGATTCCACTGAACTGAGCATACACTATAGGGATAAAAGCATTGGGACCCCCCACCTACTAGTGATTGAGTTAATGCTTTTACATTTTTCTTGAAAAAAAATCCAGCCCTCGCCAAGCCATTTGCTGACATGGGACAGAACGCTGCAACGTTCATCTGCCTGTCTCTTCATTGTGGCCCTGAGAATGGTCTCTCCGACCGAAACGTTGGCCTGAATCATGTACAGACATTTCCTGCTGCATTAATAAATTACGTTTGATTCACTTGAAATTCTTCTGTGCCATGGTATTTATATATAGTATCTGGTTCTCTCAACCACCGAGCACGAAAATAATTTTCTACCGTCGAGTGCCCACCATATTATCTCTACTCCTTTACAGTAGCCTATGGCTGAACTACTAATGTAGTGTCTTTATTTTTTTGTTGCGCCTGTTGCGCTTTCTTCTGCTAGATTACAAGGCGTTACAGCAGGTGGAGGGTCCTACACCTTCAGTTATTGACTGAGCCACATTCAGGACTGATGCTGCACTTTATGGACTGTGCTCCTGTGCTGTTAAAGAGCTAACAGACCCTGTTTCCTAATCGTTTGCTGGATTGTCATGAGATGCAAGAGTGAGAAATGCAAGAGAGACGAAGTGTCATTAAATGTAACCGAGAAGTGCCCATGTCTGCTTAATGCAAGAGAAACCTTTGTGTAGAAATGTGCCTTTTATCTCATGTACATAGTTCTTATCAAGTTCACGTTCAGTAAAAACAAGTTTATTTTTGGCCTTTGGTCTCCATCAATTCGTTCTCTAACATCTGGTCCTGGCCTGCCTGATACAACGGCACCATGCAGTCTGCACAGGCGTATCGCCCAGGTAACATGAGCACACACACACACACACACAGGACCCCCATTTTCATATAGCATGCTGGGGTGTGGAATACCTTGGCTACCAAGGCTACCGCCCCGCATCAGGTTACACCAGCGAAGTCGTGTAATAGGAGCCACTTGGTTTAACAAGTCCAGTGATGAGATTTCTTATTAAATCTTCCCCCATCACCTGTGAGTGATATTATTGAAAAGTAGAAGGAACCGCAGTAACTCAGCTACAAAGTGGAGACCACGTAACGTTACAGAGCGGGGGGCCGAGTGCTGAGGAACAAAGGGCAGAAAAGTCCACTGAATCCATAATTACAGAGTCCAGATCTCCTCTGGTATTACCATCAATACAAAAATTGTTCCACCGCCGGGAGCTCCATGACATGAGTTTCCATGGCCGAGAAGCAGCACGCAAGCTTGCCCTTCTCTATTCCCCATGACTGTGCCCCAGAGCACAAAGCAAAGTCCATAAAGCCATGATTGGAGGAGTTCCATTTCGAAGAACATGACCTCAACCCCATCCAACACCTTTGGGATGAACTAGAACAGAGATTGTGAGCCCGGCCTCTCCTCCATAAGTAGCTGTAAACTTCTAATATAGAAAGAATATGGATTTTGTGGATTCTCCTCATTGATATTAATAAGAAGGTAAAAATCTACAATCAAATCCTAGTTTTGTAGATTAAATCTGGAGTCACAGGAAAATCGACAAGTGTGGATTATTGTCTAAAAAGTAACAGAAGAAATCATATACTCGCCCTATCAATTTTCTGCCTCCTCCTTGATGATGTTTCCCTGTTTCCATCTCGTCTCTTATTACTGGCCTCCAACAATGATGTATGGTGTAAACACATTACCACTGCAGGTAGTCAGAGGCTACAGTGATCCTATGTAGACTTGTTATCCAAGAAAAGAAATCAGCAATGGGAACAAAAAAGTGCTGGCACAGTAGCTTAAAGGGAATTTGTCAGCTGGTTTTTGTTTTTTAATCTGAGAGCATAATAATATAGAGCAAGAAATCCTGATTCCAGTTATGTGTCACTTATTAGGCTGTGTGTTGTAGATTCAGTGTTTTATCAGCAGGAAATTATCACTGCAGGACTAGGTGTCACGTGCAGGCAAGTCCAGCTTAATCTGTGTAACCCCGCCCCCACCACTGATTGGCTGCAATGCACAGTGTTTACAGGAAGCTGCCAATCTGGGATGTGGGCAGGGTTATTCACAGCAACAGATAAAACATGGATTCTTTCAAAACTGCACCAAGCAGCCCAGTAAATGATATATCGCTGGATTCAGGGTCTCCGCCTCTACATCATGCTGCTCTCAGCTTACATAGCAAAAAAAATTCTGACAGATTCCTTTCAATTGGTGAACTTACTCTAAATCTGGGCAGGTCCTCCTATACTGACTCACTGAATAGTAATCTTTATTTTGTTGTCTCCTTTTCCATGGAATAATGGTTTAGTATTTGAATCATGGACAACCAGTTAAAGCCATGCATTATTGATAGTTGCAGATCGGCTCCGCTCTTTGTACCTTTATTTCCACACTGTGCATGAACACGGCAGGTACCAGATGTTACATTACATTGTTTCGTATATTTGGCACTATCTTTCTTGACAGTCAATACGTGTTTTAATTTATCACATACATGCCCATCTCCTGAATGAAGTAACTTGCTTCCTTTGACTGAGTATATTTCACCCGCAGCTATTTTGCTCTTTTGTAACGCTTTCTTTAGTAAGTGATCCGACTTTGATCCCTTTTTAAATGGGAATCTGGTGTTTAAACATGAGTTATCTCACCGAGGCAAAAGGAAAAAAAAAATCATTTGGGAATGCTCTTCCCTCTTTTGAAGTGTGTCTTTCATTCTCTTTAATCCTGTCTTTATTGAAGTTAAAATAATAAGTGTAGGGGTGCAAAATGCTGGCCGGCGGCAAAGAATCTGCTCTGCAGGTGAGAAGGTTGGAGTGTAGGCCAAAGTTTTAACCACTTGTCCACCTGCCGAAAAGAAAAATGATACTTTTTGGAGATTTATATCACTTATTTATAGTCTTTTATAAAGTCTATCATTCTGTGTCAGAAAAATCCATCATAATATGTGGAAGGTGGCTTTGTTCATGAAGCAGCTGCCCAAAATATCTTCTTTGGATGTTGTTTTGGAAGAACTCCCCTTTTGATTTGAGGAGGTTACCTATGGATAGAATAAGCGAGGAGGCTTCACCTCTGTGGCCTGACCTTAGTCAGAAGGACAAGTTGTCAGCTTCGGCTTTATCATGTAAATGTTCCCTTGAAGTGAACAAATACTGGATATGCCTCAGGACAAGGCGACATGACACAGACAAGAAACCGAAGCTATAAACCCAAAAGAATATGAAGTTGAATGTAGTTCGATTAATCCTGTTAGTTGTATGTTGTATCCCCATTGATTTGGCCATGTGGAAGGGAAAAAGCAAACCTAAGAAATGTTCCAAAGACACCTTCTAGATGTGTCCATTGTAGGGCATGTTCACTTTTGGGCATTATTATTTTTATTATTAGCGGCCTTCAGCTCGATCTCGAGCCTTGGCGACTTGATGGATGAATGATCTTTAGGAAGATCAATCTTGTGCAGCCTAGATAGATCCTCCAGGGTCTTCTCCGCCGTTTTCTTGATAGTATCGAGCCATCGGGTTGCTGGTCTTCCTCTTCGCCTTGTTCCTTCTACTCTTCCAACCGTAATGTCCTTCTCCAGTGATTGCTCTCTTCAAATGATGTGTCCAAAGTAGGCAAGACGTAGCCTGGTGATCCTTGCTTCCAGTGACATGTTTGGCTTGATTTTTTCCAAAATTGATTTGTTTGCTCTTCTTACCATTCATGGTATTGATAACATCCATCTCCAGCACCACATTTCGAAGGTGTCAATTCTTCTTCTGTCTTGTTTATTTATCCTCCAGGTTTTGCATCCGTATGTTATCACAGAAAAGACCAAACTATGTACGAGCCGTGTCTCTGAGCCTTCATCGCCAATGAAATGTTCCTTGATTTGTAGACCTCGTCCAGTGACTTAATTGGTGATTCGCCCATAGCTATTTTCCTATTGACTTCTGGAGTCTTCGCTGCATATTGAGTTATATTATAATTATAGATGCTACAAATTAATTTGCAAATGGTAATCTGTGGCTGCCAGATAGGAGCAGTGGGATTCAACTCTGACCTGCCAGCATCCACAGATTCTAATTTGATTAGCCGGGTTGATGAGATATCACGCGTGTCATGCCGTAACAATGATGTCACTAATGAAAAAAAGAGGAGACGAGGATGCCGTCAGGTAAGGGGTGGTTCTCACGGCTCCCGTCCAGTAGCCACAGATTACTTATGTGGCCAGTGGATTTGAAATTGATTGACACCATCTCCAATTACAATTAGTGTTGAGCCACCCCCGTAGTGTTCGAGTTCGGTTCGGTTCGTCGAACACCCGTGTGTTCGCCGAACTGTTCGTCGAACTGTTCGTCGAACACCTTCGAACACCGTTAAAAACAATGGCAGGCAAACAAAAACACATAGAAACACATAGAAAACACCTTCAAAGGTGTCCAAAAGCTGACAAACTGCTCAGAAGACATAACTAACACATGGAAAAGTGACAAGTACATATAGTCATGCGAAAATAAAAGAGGTGGAGGAGTAAAAGGAGGGGGAGACACAGATATAGGCATGTCATGCCCTTCTAAAATCCAAAAAGTGAGAAGCCGACACGGCCAGTCCGCTCCTGCCCGTGCCACCTCCGTGTCGCCGAGTTTGTGCCAGAGCCGCGGTGAACCCTGACGGCCAGCCCCCCTCTCCCAATACTGGTGCCTGTCCGCTGGTGGGTCGAGCGAGCCCCCCTGTGGTGGAGGCAGCTCTAAGCTTTTTAATTTAAATTGTCTCTCTAATTTGAATGAATACACTTTAAATCCATTTACAAGGATCTATTGGAGGGCAAGTCTCATGCCAGCAGCCGCGTAATTCCAGCTCCAGTAGCGTCCACTAAAGCTGCTGCAGTTAAAAAGCTTTTATAAGGATCGAGCTCGGCTGTCCACCGCAAGGCATCCTAATGCCAGTCCCAGCCCCTATGCCTTGGGGTGCCTCCTGATGCTCTTCACTAAGTATCCCATGGTCCCGAATCATTTCCTTTGAAAAAATTAAGTGTCTAAACTACAGGTGGTGTAGCTTGCTTAACAGCCGGGATAATCCGCTGACTAGCAGACACTGCTACTAGGCACAAAGTATTTCCTGGGCTAGATGCAGTTAAAAATTTGTAATTAGATACTCTCGTTGGATGCTGAGAAAGCATTCCATAGAGTCTCCTGGCACGCCATATATGATTCTCTTAAAAAGCTTGGGGTAGGGGTCTAGGGGACCCTTTTATAGCCAAAATCACGGCCCTGTATCGCAATACGTCACCTAGGCTGAAGATGAATGGAACTGTAGCACCCTGAGGGCTCGGTTGCTACAGACGTATTGCACCTCACCCAGAGGTGTGATATCTCACTCTCAGGTAAGGATGGAGTGTGGATCAGGACCCGACACCTGCATGCATTACACCACATTGCCGTGGGGCAGGGCGACCAATATGCCCCTGAGATGGGCACGACAGTCCCTGTCCCTGGCTGGAGTGGGGGGAGGGAACACTGAGGAGGGGGAACCCTGTAGTGCAGGAGCAGGGAGGAAGCAGTTCCTGGGTGCATTGAGAAGGGAGTATAAAAGGTGGGCACCATCTTAGTTCAGTGCAGAGAAGTCTGAGCAGAAGTGGCAGGGAGCAGGGGCTCTGCATGAGCTCTGCTCCGGAGGCGGGCCTAGCAACAGAGGCCCAGGCCTGGAAGAGGGAGAAGGAAGGAAGAGGAGCGGAGAAGGCTCCAGGAACGAGGAATGAAGGGATCCCAGGGGTGCGGACGGGCGAGTCGCCACCGCACGCCCGAATCCACCTGCGTGGAGGGGTCAGGCCAAAGGGGGAGACCGGTCCCCGAACTAGTGGAGGCAGGAAACGACCCTCAGCTAGAAACCGGAGGCTCTGACATTTTATGTGGCGCAGCCCCTCGCTACACCCGCTAGGAAGGCACCACATAGGGTCAGGGAAACTGGCGCCAAGTTTACCAAGAGGAGGCCTGAGGCAGCCGGACAGAAGTGTTGGTAAGAAAGGCCAGACAAAGGACACACAAAGGGGGTCCTGTGAAGTGCTCCAAAGTTATCTGGGAGTTGTCTGAGCCCCTCACCTGGTGAGCACAGTATGACGTGGGCAGCCGTTACCTGCAGACGTGGTCTGGATAATAAGAACTGTGAGTAAAGGCCCTGGACTGCATCACTGACTCCTTGTCGTTACTGCTGCTGCCCTGCACCATCACCCCCATCCTCCGCATACACTGCCCTGAGGCTATACTCCTCCCGTGGGGAGTTATGCTACGCTCTGCTGCACCCACAACACCAGCCTCAGCGGTCTGCCCTGTAGCAGCGGTTCACTCTGACCGCAATCCACGGGTGGCGTAGTCGGACATTTAAACATCAAAACCACATAAATAGTTCCGCCACTGGTTTGACCGCCCTGAGCCACGGAACCGGGTCGCCGCCACGAAGACTACAACCACCAGCATCCACCAAAAAGGGTCCGGCTCCGGGTGTCCCAAGGCCCAGGGGGTGCGTCAGAACATTTTCATCACCTTTCACAATCACCAATGGGACAAGGCAGGGATGTCCTCTGTCCCCTCTCTTATACATCCTAGTGACGGAGCACCTGCTCTCATCAATTCGCCATAACCCCAATATTAGGTGGATTGAGGTGGGAGGCACCGAGTACAAGTGCTCTCTATTTGCTGATGATGTCCTAGTATATATCACTCAATCACATATATCCATCCCTGCTGTTATGGCTGAAATAGATCACTTTGTTACATGGTCAAATTTTAAAATCAATGCAGCGAAGTCTGAGGCCCTCGATGTCTCCCTCCCCAAATCCATATAGGATTCCATCCAGTCCAACTTTCCCTTTGCCTGGCCCTCACAGGGTATCAAATACTTAGGAATTCCTATTCATAGAGACCTCTCCCATCTATGTTATCTTAATTTTGGGCCCTTTATTGAACAACTCCATACAGACCACGGTTGGCAAGTTAGAACTGTAAGATTCACTACGTGAACCACTGGTGTTTTGTGGAAAAGCACATGTACACTGTGTTCCAAATTATTATGCAAAAAGTGTTTAGGAGTGATAAGGGAAGAATTTGTTTGTTTGTCAGTTAAACTCATTGATGGTGATGTGTGTCAGGGCTCTTTATATCACTGTAAACAATTGCAGACACCTGTGCTAATTAGTTTGGCAGGTGTGTCCAATGAAAGGCAAGACTACTTAAGAAGGCTCTCTCACATTATTAAGCAGCCTACATTTTCTGCCAAAATGGGAAAGAAAAAGGATGTGTCGGCTGCTGAGAAGCAACAAATTGTGGAGTGTTTAGGTCAAGGCATGACTACAATCAACATTGTGCGATGATCAGGATGAAGTGTCTTGGCAATCAAGAAGTATGTAGCTGATTCACAGTACACACGTGTGCGTGCTGATAAGGGCAAATTGAGGACTCTTTCCTACAGGCAATTACGTCAGGTTGAAAGAGCAGCGGCCAAAAAGCCTTGTCATAGCAGCAGACAAGTTTTTGAAGCTGCTTGTGCCTCCAACGTCCCCCGAACAACAAGATGCAGGGTCCTTCAGAGGTTTGCAGCTGTGCATACGCCATCCTGTCGACCTCCTCTATCCACTTCACACAAGCAGAAACGGCTCCAGTGGGCCAAACATTACATGAAGACTGATTTCAAAACAGTTTTGTTCACGGATGAGTGCCGTGCAGCGCTCGATGGTCCAGATGGATGGAGTGGAGGATGGCTGGTTGATGGACACCCCACGCAAACACGGCTACAGTGCCAACAAGGAGGAGGTGGAGTAATGTTTTGGGCTGGAATCATGGGGAGAGAGATTGTCGGCCCCTTTAGGATCCCTGAAGGCGCTAAAGATGAACTCCATAATGTATGTGGATTTTCTCAAACAGCACTTCCTGCCATGGTTCAAGAAGAAGAACCGTGTATTTCACAGCAAGATCATTTTTCTGCATGATAATGCACCATCTCATGCTGCACATAAAACATCTGCATCTCTGGCTGATATGGGCATAAAAGGGGACAAACTTATGGTGTGACCCCCATGCTCCCCTGACCTCTACCCCATTCAGAACCTTTGGAGCATCATTAAAAGGAGTGTCTATGATGGCGGGAGGCAGTTCACATCTAAGCAACAGCTCTGGGAGGGTATTCTGTCCTCATGCAAAACAATTGAAGCAGAAACCATCCAAAACCTGACAAATTCAATGGACGAGAGAGTTCAGAAGCTCCTTTCGAACAAGGGGTCCTATGTGAAAATGTAACATCACCTAGAATAAAGTTTTGAGTTGAAAACTGTTTGATTTCAGTTTCTAACAACCTGCTAATGCTTATAATTTCAAAAATGACCATTTTTTTGGTCTTTATTAAAATGAAAAGGTTGATCGAAAAGTTTGGGGGATCTAAGAGTGTGGCAACCCAGTAGTCATGATTACTTCGAATTCTGACAATATGAGGGTCATGCTGCAGGTAGTGCAGCAAGAAGGCACTTATGTGTCTTGCGCATCTCGGAGCCCCAAAATTATTTTCCGGGCTAGATGCAGCTAAAAATTATTTTTAATTTTAAATCTGGTGAAGCTTTAGTATAGATGGCCTAATAGGATCAGTGCTGCACACTGCTACAAAGCCCAAATTATTTTCCAGTCAAGATACAGATAAACATGATTAGTAATTTGAAAGCTTAAAACGGTTGGTAGGGTGATTTTAACCAATCATCAAGCTTTTACTCTCCCCAGGATGACACAGGGGTAGAAAAGTCGTTTCGGATCCATGATTTGTTCATCTTTATGAACGTGAGTCTGTCTACATTATCAGTGGAGAGCCGCGTGCGCTTATCTGTCAGCACACCACCAGCAGCGCTGAACACACGTTCAGACAGAACGCTGGCTGCGGGGCATGACAAGATCTCCAAGGCGTAAGTGGCTAGCTCCGGCCATTTATCCAGATTGGAAGCCCAAAAAGAGCAAGGGTCCAGTGACACAGTCATGGCTTCAATGTTTACTTGGAGATACTCCTGTACCATCGTCTCTAGGCGTTGACTATGTGTCAGACTTCTTGTCTCCTGTGGCCTTGCAAAGGATGGGCTAAAAAAGTGGTGAAATGATTCCGCAAAATTGATGTTACCAGCAGATACTGTGGTTCTGTTACGGTTTGAGTGCTGAACACTTGACGGTCCCACGGTTGGCAAGTTGGAACTGTGAGATTCACTACGTGCACCACTGGTATTTTGTGGAAAAGCACATGTAAGATTCTGCAACAGTCTCTGCTGATACTCCTGCATGCGTGCATCCCTTTCTATGGCAGGAATAATTTCTGCAAATTTACTTTTGTACCGGGGATCTAACAGTGTGGCAACCCAGTAGTCAGGATTATTTCTAATTCTCACAATTCGAGGGTCATGTTGCAGGTAGTGCAGCAAGAAGGCACTCATGTGTGTTGCGCATCCAGGAGCACCAAGTCCCTGTTGTGTTGGTGGCGAGGTAACAATCATGCTTCCTTCCTCTGTCCTCTCCCCCCAACCTCGCACAACAGAAATGTGATCAAGGTCTCCCTCATCTGATGAGTCTTCCATCAGTTCATCCTCCACTTCTTCCTGGGCTCCTGCACCTTCCTCACTAGTTTGGCTGCTACCATGCGCCCTGGTAAAACCATCTCCCCCACCCTCACATGCCTGCCGCCTTGGTGCTGCCGACCGTCTGGATCTTGCAGATGTTAGCCCTTCCGCATACAACTCCTCCTCCTCTACTTCCTCCACCTCCTCTTGTGCCACCACCTGACTCCGAATTCTGTTTAACATGTGCTCCAGCATGTAAATCACCGGAATAGTCATGCTGATAATGGCATCGTCAGCACTAAACATCTTCGTCGCCATTTCAAAACTGTGCAGAAGGGTGCATAGGTCCCTGATCTGAGACCACTCCTCCAGCGTGATTTGCCCCACCTCTGAATCTCGTTGGCCCAGGCTATACGTCAGAACGTATTGCACCAGGGCTTGTCGGTGCTGCCACAGTCGCTGCAACATGTGCAGAGTTGAATTCCACCGGGTAGGCACATCGCATTTTAGTCGGTGAAGTGGCAGGCCCAACGACTTCTGTAGAGATGTAAGTCGCTGAGCTGCGGGATGCGAACGGCGGAAGTGAGCACACAGCGACCGTGCCCTCTGCAGAAGGCCATCTAGTCTGGGATAGTGGGCTAAAAATTGCTGGACAACCAGGTTCAACACGTGAGCCATACAAGGCACGTGTGTGACATTGCCCCGGCGAAGGGCCGCACCCAGGTTTGCAGCATTGTCGCACACGGCCTTCCCTGCTTTCAGGTCCAGTGGAGACAACCATTCATGAAATTGGTTCTCCAGAGCTGACCACAACTCCTCAGCTGTGTGACTCACATTTCCCAGACATTTCAATGTAAAACCCGCCTGATGACGTTGAGCCCTACTGCCAGCATAGTAAGGAGGTGTGCAGGATCCCTTCTGCGCAGTTAGAAAGCTTGTGGCATGACCAGACAGGCTTTGGGTGCAGGTGGAAGACCGAGAGGAGGTTGAGGAGGCAGAAGCAGTGGAGGAACTTTGACATAGAGGATTGACGCACAACTCGTGGGGACGGCAAGACTTGGACAGCAGCCCCTTGTCCTGCTGTCACCATAGTTACCCAGTGCCCAGTCAGCGACATGTAACGCCCCTGTCCATGCCTACTCGTCCAAGTGTCTGTGGTGAAATGCACCCTGTCACACACAGAGTTTCTCAAAGAAGCGGTGATGTTGTGTGCGACATGCTGGTGGAGCGCAGGCACACCTTTCTTTGAGAAGTAGTGCCGACTGGGCATCTGGTACTGGGGCACTGCGACGGACATAAGGTCTCGAAAATCCTCTGTGTCCACCAGGCGGAAAGGCAGCATTTCTGTAGCCAAGAGCTTGCAGATGGTGAAATTCAACCTCTTAGCTTTCTCATGGCTAGGAGGAAATGGTCTTTTACTTGTCCACATCTGAGGGACCGAGGGCTGGCTATTGTGCTTAGACGGGGTTGATAAGGGTGTCCCCGGCAAACTGCCGGTCTGTGAGGAAGATGCAGGCGGACATGTTAGGTTGCCTTGATCCAAAGGTGGTGCTATCGATGTCGGACAGCGCTCAACACCAGCTAGTGTTCCCACCTCCAAAGAAAATGATGACCTGCCAATCACGCTGGCTGTTGCGGGTAAAGAGGTGGCAGGTCTGCGCCCCAAAACAGGTGTGACTGCTGTCCCCCCAGTCACAGAGGATGAAGAGGCCGCGGATGCACAAGATATGGCAGACGGTGGTTGGCCCGGCCGGCTAGGCCGCATTGTAGCACACTGAGCTTCCCACTGCAACTTATGCTTCATGTCCATGTGCCGGTTCATGCATGAAGTACTCAAACTCTGTATTTTTTGGCCTCTACTTAGCTTTTGCTGACAAATGTTACAGATAACACGAGTTGGGTCATCTTTATCGATCTGAAAAAATGCCCAGGCTATGCAAGGCTTAGCACCCATGCGACCTGAAGAGCCACCACGACTTGTGGTGAGAGGCAGAGTTGTGTTTGAGGATGCAGTTGTTGACGTGCTTCCAGTACTACGTCTCTGTCCAGGAAGGCGCAACCTGACCTCGTCGTCACTAGCATCTTCCTCCACCTCCTCTGCTGACCTCATCTCTTGGCTGACTGTGGGTTGACAGTAAGTGGGATCTCCAACCTCATCATCATCACCCTGTGTGTTATCACACCCGTCGTCCTCAGAGCCAACCTGTTCCTGCCCTGACAAAAAACTAAAGTTGTCGCTCCAATCAGGTATTTGAGTCTTATCATCGTCTTCCTCATTGTCTCCACCAACAGGAGTTACAGTTTGGGAATGAGGGTCTACATTATGGTCAGAACCTTCTGCGTCTGGTCCTGGATCCGACTCATAAAGATTCTGGGCATCAGTGCAGATCATTTCCTCGTCTGGATTCACAGAAGCGCTGGAGTCGACCTCTGATTCCCAGGCTATAGTATGAGTAAACAGCTCTGCAGACTCAACCATCTGTTCTACCTCATACTCAGACGGGCAGCTGGAGATTTGGGAGCTGTGAGGAAGCAAGTGCGATTTGGGTGACACCTTTGAGGACTGGAGTATTTGTGATGTTGAAGTTGATGTGGAGGAGAGCCCACTTAAAGGAGCACTTGATATCCGTTGAAGCACCTGCTGTTTTTGTGCCTCATCTGGAATTTGTAGCGATTGGCGTGGCCGTAAGAAAGGGATCTTATCTCATTGTCCGCTAAAAGAAGTAGACAATTTAGTTTGGCTGGAAGATTGTCTTTCTTCTGCAGATGTTACTGTTGCTTTAACACCTACCCCACGGACACAACCTTTTTTCCCCTTCCCAACACGCCTATTCCCCTTTCCACCAGCAGCAGGCCTTTTTTCACTCATTTTGGTGGTTAACTAATTCACAACTCTGGAGTTGTTTGCACAAAAAAACAATGGATGGTAACCGAGCAGAGCTGAGTGGCCAAACTGTGGTATTAGGCCAAAACTATTGGCTGGGTTAGATGCAGAAAAAAATTATATTCAATTTGCAACCTGATGGAGGTCAGTATAGATGGACTAATACAACAAGTCCCACACACAGCTAGAAGCCCAATATTTTTTCAGAGGTAGATGCAGAAAAAATTATATTCAGTTTGCAACCTGATGGAGGTCAGTATAGATGGATTAATAGAACAAGACCCACACACAGCTAGAAGCACAATATTTTTTCAGAGCTAGATGCAGAAAAAAATTATATTCAGTTTGCAACCTGATGGAGGTCAGTATAGATGGACTAATACAACAAGTCCCACACACAGCTAGAAGCCCAATATTTTTTCAGAGGTAGATGCAGAAAAAAATATATTCAGTTTGCAACCTGATGGAGGTCAGTATAGGTGAACTAATAGAACAAGTCCCACACACTGCTAGAAGGCCCAATATTTTTTCAGAGCTAGATGCAGAAAAAAATTATATTCAGTTTGCAACCTGATGGAGGTCAGTATAGATGGACTAATACAACAAGTCCCACACACAGCTAGAAGCCCAATATTTTTTCAGAGGTAGATGCAGAAAAAAATATATTCAGTTTGCAACCTGATGAAGGTCAGTATAGGTGGACTAATAGAACAAGTCCCACACACTGCTAGAAGGCCCAATATTTTTTCAGAGCTAGATGCAGAAAAAAATTATATTCAGTTTGCAACCTGATGGAGGTCAGTATAGATGGATTAATAGAACAAGACCCACACACAGCTAGAAGGCCCAATATTTTTTCAGAGCTAGATGCAGAAAAAAATTATATTCAGTTTGCAACCTGATGGAGGTCAGTATAGATGGACTAATACAACAAGTCCCACACACAGCTAGAAGCCCAATATTTTTTCAGAGGTAGATGCAGAAAAAAATATATTCAGTTTGCAACCTGATGGAGGTCAGTATAGGTGGACTAATAGAACAAGTCCCACACACTGCTAGAAGGCCCAATATTTTTTCAGAGCTAGATGCAGAAAAAAATTATATTCAGTTTGCAACCTGATGGAGGTCAGTATAGATGGATTAATAGAACAAGACCCACACACAGCTAGAAGCCCAATATTTTTTCAGAGCTAGATGCAGAAAAAAATTATATTCAGTTTGCAACCTGATGGAGGTCAGTATAGATGGATTAATAGAACAAGACCCACACACAGCTAGAAGCCCAATATTTTTTCAGAGCTAGATGCAGAAAAAAATTATATTCAGTTTGCAACCTGATGGAGGTCAGTATAGATGGATTAATAGAACAAGACCCACACACAGCTAGAAGCCCAATATTTTTTCAGAGCTAGATGCAGAAAAAAATTATATTCAGTTTGCAACCTGATGGAGGTCAGTATAGATGGACTAATACAACAAGTCCCACACACAGCTAGAAGCCCAATATTTTTTCAGAGGTAGATGCAGAAAAAAATATATTCAGTTTGCAACCTGATGGAGGTCAGTATAGGTGGACTAATATAACAAGTCCCACACACTGCTAGAAGGCCCAATATTTTTTCAGAGCTAGATGCAGAAAAAAATTATATTCAGTTTGCAACCTGATGGAGGTCAGTATAGATGGATTAATAGAACAAGACCCACACACAGCTAGAAGCCCAATATTTTTTCAGAGCTAGATGCAGAAAAAAATTCTATATCAGTTTGCAACCTGATGGAGGTCAGTATAGATGGACTAATACAACAAGTCCCACACACAGCTAGAAGCCCAATATTTTTTCAGAGGTAGATGCAGAAAAAAATATATTCAGTTTGCAACCTGATGGAGGTCAGTATAGGTGGACTAATAGAACAAGTCCCACACACTGCTAGAAGGCCCAATATTTTTTCAGAGCTAGATGCAGAAAAAAATTATATTCAGTTTGCAACCTGATGGAGGTCAGTATAGATGGATTAATAGAACAAGACCCACACACAGCTAGAAGCCCAATATTTTTTCAGAGCTAGATGCAGAAAAAAAATAGATTCAGTTTGCAACCTGATGGAGGTCAGTATAGATGGACTAATAGAATGATGCTATGCCCAAAAGATTTTACTTCACTAGGTGCAGTAAAAAAATTGGTATTCTATACACAGGTGGTATATCTTGCAACACAGATAGGCTACTCCACTGACTAACACACTCTGCAATAGGCCAAAAAGGATTAGCTTTGCTAGATTCAGCCAAATGCTGTGAAAAAAACTTGCACAGCACTGGCACAGACCTGCCTGGCAAAAACTGATAGGAACTGATGTAACCTAGTCCTGAAAAGGACTCCAATTACAATTAGTCTTTACTCCCACAACCTATCTATTTAAGAGCACAGACCTGCCTGATAAAAGTCATAGGAAATGCTGTAACCTAGTCCTTAAAAGGACTGCAATCACAACTATTCCCTACTCCCAAGCTATCTGTATATTTGTGCGAAAATTGGCTTGAAATTAACAAGGTATAGCGCACACAGCAACAGCGGTGCCGTCTAACACGCAGCTGCAGCAGTGAGAAAATGGTGGCGACGGGGAAAATGGCTTGGTCTTATAGGTCTCTTATGGTCTCTGTATACTGGAGGTAGGGGGCCTAAGCTGACCCTAAGCTGGGGCCCTGACTAATCCCTCAACCTGGAGGTACTGTTAAAGGTACAGAGGTCCAGGCCGCCAGCGTAACCCCTACCTCCTGAAGATCCCTGCACCTAAGTAATCTAGTCCTGAGAAGGACCCCGATCACAACAAAAGGGGACAAGCAATAATATGCCCACACACAGTACTTAGACGAACGAGACAGTACAAGGGAAAAACCAAAACGACCTTGCATACAAAAACTACACAACTACAACAGAGGTTACACCAACGGGAAAGGAGATAAATGATAAAGCGAGGAAGGGAAAAAACACTCCAAATACACTTATCTCAGAAACTCCAAATACCACGATCCGCTCTGTTAGTCTGCATGAAATGCTTTCACCGACACTTCCCAAACAGACCAGCAGGCATTTGAAGGAGTCTCACTACAGCAGCATTGATTGCAGCTGGACGAGGCTGGACCTCGTCTAGCACAGAGAGAGAGAGAATTAACTCCCTCACTGCCGAAAAACACAAAGCCCCAAATAGTCAGCTTGCGAGAAGTCAGGCTGTGTAATCGTGACGATCTTCGTGGCGACACACCCGTGACACATACACTGCCAATGACACATGCCCTTGCTTGTGTGAAAAAAAGCACTTCGCTCCGTGTGTGCGCTGCTGATAGGCTGACAGATTGCACC
This sequence comes from Phyllobates terribilis, assembly GCF_046119375.1. NCBI lineage: Eukaryota > Metazoa > Chordata > Amphibia > Anura > Dendrobatidae > Phyllobates > Phyllobates terribilis. Next base: position 225,260,338 of record NW_027362767.1, read on the forward strand.
TCCCCACTGTAAATGCGGGAAAGAGAAAAAAAAATGGAGATCTTCATTGTTCCTGCAGAGATCCATCCCCTGCCCCTCCCCCCACCTCGCTGTACACTCAAACTGCGTATTAACATTAATTTTCATCATTACTGAGAAAAAATCCAGTTATGATTTTGGTGCACGAACAGTTATCGAACATAACCTCGAACTGCCGAATTTTTCTCAAATTGTTCGTGTTCGCCGAACGGCTCGAACACCGCCCAAAACAGCTCGAATTTGAGATTGGCGAACATTTCGAGTAGAACAACGCTCATCTCTAATTACAATATCCACAAAAAGTTATTCTCTGCTCTTCCTATGCCTCCAGTTGTCTTGGTCTCCAATTTATTTTTTTCCAGGCTGTGAACTGTGATCAAACTACAATATTCAGAATTACAAAGGCTGCATTTAAATGTCCATGTTTCTCGGTCCGTGTACAGTTCTTGAGTTATGGTCCAGTCATGGGTTGGCTTGTATGAGGCTATTGAGTTTGGGTCAGGAGACGGTTCAGAAATCATGGTCTGTGCACGGACATGTGAATACAGCCTTAGGGCTTATACAGATGTCCATAAAAATCGTCCAACCTTGATCAGAATGTCACAGCTTTATGTGATGCTGTGGCACTGGGGTCGGGAGATCAATGGCCAGTCCATGCATTATGATCCATACTTGGACCAATTTGCTCAGATGTCTGCGTTCCGATCTTGTTGCTCTGATTTATATGGCTGCCTGACTGCACCCTAATATATATGGTGTAATGGACCACCCATACTCGATTTCGCAAGTATGGAGGATTGATTCTACTTCAAACACTTATCATTCGTGCTGGTATTATATATAATGGGAGACACATTACATTCATCTGCAGTAAATTTACCATTAGTTTGGTAACTATTTTTCAGTGCTCAAGTCATGGCACATTGCTATGCGAAAGTGAAAAATATGATCAATGAGCATTACAACATTTCTTTTTTAGGATTTAATTTGATCAGATCCTTTCCTATTACTAAATATGTGACAATTTTCATTATTGGCTTTATGGGTAAAACGTATGTTATAGCGAACTGAAGTGTTCATTATGTCACATTTAAATAGGAGCACTTTAATTCTAAAGGGCATTCTTAAAGTGTCTGTTGACAATGATGCTGATATCTCACTTTGGACAGATGTGAATCAAGGGAATTTAATAAGAGCAGATCGATCACTTAAATTTGGGTTGTCCTTAGACGCATTAATTCACCAAGTCCAGATTCAACAAAACTTACCAATCGTTCATTAATTTTAGGAAGATGCACCTATTTTTAATATGTGATCCATATCAGAATATATTCTATGACAAAATCCTAAATTATTGTTTTAATGCAGAGTAATAATGATCAGCTGTAAATGAAAAATTATCCACAAAAATTTGTAATCAATTCCTAAAAGTCCAGAATTTGCAGAGAGAATGGTAAAAATAGAATTTAATATTAACAATGAGATACATTTATCAAGACATCACGCGATAAAGGGGTTTTTCTGTATTAATTTTCTGCAATCCATCCAGTTAAAAGTAGGAAAATCTTCTCTACTCACCCTCCCCCGGTCCTGCACTTCCTCTACGCTGCTGCTCCGGTAATCATTTCCATAGTAGTGCAGCCAATCACTGGGCTTGTGCCATCTAAAAGGTAGAGCCAATGAACCCAGCGATTGGCTGCAGTGGTGTTGACGTGATGTCACCAATGCCACCATAAACAATGACTGGAGCAGTGGCATAGGGGGAGCGCTTGGCACTGGGAAAGTGAAAACCTACTAATTTTTAACTTGAGCATGCCAGAAAACCTCTTTAAGCTGACTGTAAACATATGATTGCTTGGCCAAGAACTTTCTTATCAGATGCCATCCTTGGGCAGTTCTTTTTTCATGGACTGTTTGATAGGAGAAGCTTAAGAAATCTTAATTTTTTTTCATCTGAAAAAACTGATGAAATTCTGATGGTAAAAACTGACACTGACGAAACTCTGATCAAATACGTTGATGAAAGTCCGACCGTTTTTTTTTTTGCGTTCAAGAAAAGTTACTGATGTGTGAATGAGCCCCAGGGGCAAGAAGTGCTAAAAAATAATTCTGCAATAGATGAGGAATACGGTGGTTTAGAATTTGTGCTGCCGAAGGTCCAAAAGTATGATTACACACAAAGATGAAGCATGAATGTAGTTTATTTCGTCAACGCGTTTCAAGGATTTCAAACCTCTTCATCAGGACAAAACCACACTTATCATTCGAGTAACCCAAAGTCATAAAACTGAGGTTTTGATTACAGATGGAAGGGCAAGAGAGGTGATGACAAGGGAGTCCTGGGAGTTGACACCCGGCATCCCACTGATCAGCTGTTATCAACTCCGTTAGCAGCTGGATGTAGTGTACGGAGCAGAACAGAAGAGCTGTGTGCCCGGTTTAGTGGCCAATCAATGCTGCGCTGTGCAGTTCCACGCTGTGCGCTGTTTACATCCGGCCACCGCCAGAGAAAATTCCAACTGATATTGATGACCACTTCTACTAAGGATAGGCAATAGCAATGTATTGGACAACCCCTTTAGAAGAGAGCAATCATCAGAAAAAGTGATTGACAAAGGACCATGAAGGTCTGAAACATGTTGCCTGGGAGCGCAGCGGATATTTCTTTTCTGCCTTTTAAATATACAAAAAACTGTCACAACCACCAAGGGGAGTCTATGGGCAAACGCGTTTCAGGCCGAAGTCCTTAATCAATGCAATTAAATAAATTGAGAATTTCATGAAGAAAATAACCTATTCTTTAAATCCAGCTTTTGTGTAAATTGTATTTTTTAAAAATTTTGGCCAAGGTTTGTTTAATTATTTTTTCCCATATTACAATCTCTAATAAAAAGAAAAAATTTGAAATTTTGCAATTTTCATGCGGTTCATGATATTTTGCTCAAAATAAATAATGCGCTTTATTTTTGTCTTTAACCTTTTTTTTTTGCAACTTTTTTTAGCGCAGAGAGTAACATATTGTATAGTATTTTTGATTGCACATTTTAACCAGCTATAAGTGAGTTGTCTATACTTAAAGGGGTCCCATGATGTGCCTATCTTCAGGAGCGCACCGCTCCACTGTCTCCCGGATTCCTACTACCTTTTTTTACTGTCGTTCTCCGGCTGTTTTGTTATCTTCCATTGAATAATCATAAAAAAAACACAAGGCTTTTTTGAAGCATAAATGATGACAAAAGGCTCTAAAAGATGTCCTGAACTTTCCCATTGACTTATATTGTAAAGTACAGAGCATCTTCCAAGCAGAAAACACACAACAATGGTCGGGTAAATCCTTTTAATCGTTTGCCCTTTTTAGTAACCTGAAAAGGTTAGAAGACGCTAAAAAGTCTGAAAACATGCACAGTTAGTCGTTTTTACTTACAAATACATATGCTCATGCATTTGGCCATTTTCTGATAGTTTTTTCAGGTGTGTTCTACAACGAAAACTGAGTGAAAAAGACGTTTCCTAAGAGCTCGTTCATACAACCCATTTTTCAGTCCGGGTGTTGTCTGTGAAAAAAAACAGACAGCACTCGGACAAATGTTATTCAATGAGCAAATTGTTTTTTCACTGACTGAATCTATGTGTGAAAAAGATGGCAGTATGCGGCAGCTTTTACCCTGAATCGGATGAGACTCGCCCATTTAAGTCTATGGGTACGTGTAAAAAAATCGGATGCCATAAGGAGATACAGTATAGCATCTGTTTTTTACGGATACATCACAGTTCTGTAACGTAGGAAACTGTAAGTGGTCTTGTAAATTACTGCTGTAAAAAATTGATTGCAGACGGATGACAAGTGGGAAAAAAGAGTTTTTTGGATAAAACTGACTGATTTTTTTACACTCTTGTGCACCTGCCCTTTTGGTGATTTTTGAATAGTCTGACCTCCAGTAGTAGACCATTTTATACCACCTATTGCAGCTGACAGGATGTACTTGCGTCACCTTTTCTTTGTTAAGGTTCATAAATTTGGGGCAGGGAGCCTGCATGGCAGCGCCTTGGCTCGTGCACTCTAATGGCAGCAATGTAGTTGTATACATGAGCCCTAAGCTTGTTCAGGCTGAGGTCTTGGCACAGGCAACAAGAAAATGTTTGTGCTTCTTCTTCTTTTTTTTGTTTGTACTTTGCTGAATACTGTGGCTCTCCTGAAGAAGTTGGCCCAACGTCGAAACGCATAAACCCATATTGCTGTTTCTTAGTTTCTCTGCTTCCACATAGGCAGACTATCACCCTCATTCTCCCACCAATTGTTCAGTACAACGGGATTCCGGTTCTGTGGGTGCTGATCCATCTTGAATCCTTTGTTGTTTGTTAGTAAAACCCAGATAGGTGAGCAGTTCCCTATTTTTCACTTAACAACATATATTCCTCCCTTGGATAAGACCCTATTGCACTTGGTGTCCTCCCACCCATTCACTTGGTGTCCCCCTATTTTTTCACTCTGAGTTCTTGGCACAGTCAACAAGAAAATATTTGTTTTTCTTCTTCCTTTTTTAGTTTGTTTATTTTCCCTTGCAGAATACTGTAGCTCTCCTGAAGAAGTTGGTCCAACGTCGAAACGTATAGAGAATAAACCGCATAAACCCATATTGCTGTTTCTTAGTTTCTCACCTTACACATAGGCAGACCTATCACCCTCAATCTCTCACCAATTGTTCAGTACAACGGGATTCCGGTTCTGTGGGTGGTGATCCATCTTGAATCCTTTGTTGTTGGTTAGTACAACCCTGATAGATAAGCAGTTTCCTATTTTTCACCTAACATACAGTACAGACCAAAAGTTTGGACCCACCTTCTCATTTAAAGATTTTTCTGTATTTTCATGACTATGAAAATTGTACATTCACACTGAAGGCATCAAAACTATGACTTAACATATGTGGAATTATATACTTAACAAAAAGTGTGAAACAACTGAAAATATGTCTTATATTCTAGGTTCTTCAAAGTAGCCACCTTTTGCTTTGATGACTGCTTTGCACACTCTTGGCATTCTCTTGATGAGCTTCAAGAGGTAGTCACTGGAAATGGTCTTCCAACAATCTTGAAGGAGTTCCCAGAGATGCTTAGCACTTGTTGGCCCTTTTGCCTTCACTATGCAGTCTAGCTCACCCCAAACCATCTCGATTTGGTTCAGGTGTGGTGACTGTGGAGGCCAGGTCATCTGGCGTAGCACCCCATCACTCTCCTTCTTGGTCAAATACACAGCCTGGAGGTGTGTTTGGGGTCATTGTCCTGTTGAAAAATAAATGATGGTCCAACTAAACGCAAACCGGATGGAATAGCATGCTGTTGCAAGATGCTGTGGTAGCCATGCTGGTTCAGTATGCCTTCAATTTTGAATAAATCCTGAACAGTGTCACCAGCAAAGCACCCCCACACCATCACACCTCCTCCTCCATGCTTCACGGTGGGAACCAGGCATGTAGAGTCCATCCGTTCACCTTTTCTGCATCGCACAAAGACACGGTGGTTGGAACCAAAGATCTCAAATTTGGACTCATCAGACCAAAGCACAGATTTCCACTGGTCTAATGTCCATTCCTTCTGTTCTTTAGCCCAAACAAGTCTCTTCTGCTTGTTGCTTGTCCTTAGCAGTGGTCTCCTAGCAGCTATTTTACCATGAAGGCCTGCTGCACAAAGTCTCCTCTTAACAGTTGTTGAAGAGATGTGTCTGCTGCTAGAATTCTGTGTGGCATTGACCTGGTCTCTAATCTGAGCTGCTGTTAACCTGCAATTTCTGAGGCTGGTGACTCAGATAAACTTATCCTCAGAAGCAGAGGTGACTCTTGGTCTTCCTTTCCTGGGGCGGTCCTCATGTGAGCTAGTTTCTTTGTAGCGCTTGATGGTTTTTGCAACTGCACTTGGGGACACTTTCAAACTTTTCCCAATTTTTCGGACTGACTGACCTTCATTTCTTAAAGTAATGATGGCCACTCGTTTTTCTGTACTTAGCTGCTTTTTTTCTTGCCATAATACAAATTCTAACAGTCTATTCAGTAGGACTATCAGCTGTGTATCCACCTGACTTCTGCACAACACAACTGATGGTCCCAACCCCATTTATAAGGCAAGAAATCCCACTTATTAAACCTGACAGGGCACACCTGTGAAGTGAAAACCATTTCCGATGACTCCCTCTTGAAGCTCATCAAGAGAATGCCAAGAGTGTGCAAAGCAGTCATCAAAGCAAAAGGTGGCTACTTTGAAGAATCTAGAATATAAGACATATTTTCAGTTGTTTCACACTTTTTTGTTAAGTATATAATTCCACATGTGTTAATTCATAGTTTTGATGCCTTCAGTGTGAATGTACAATTTTTATAGTCATGAAAATACAGAAAAATCTTTAAATGAGAAGGTGTGTCCAAACTTTTGGTCTGTACTGTATATTCCTCCGTTGAATAAGACCATATTGCACTTGGTCCCCTCCCTATTTTTTCAGGCTGAGTTCTTGGCACAGTCAACAAAAAAAAATTTGTTTTTAGTTTTCCTTTTTTTCCCTTGCATTTTGGTTATAAACATATAAAGTCACTTCAAAGTGATTGATTTTTTTTTGTAGATTTTGGAAGAGGAGACACTTAGTCCACCTGGCAACATAAGGGGGGGGCTTCTATTTTAGTCCTAAATTCTTCTCTCATAAACATTTAATGCTAACCAACAAGAAAACTTCTCAGCGAGGAGCATTCACAAAAACCAAAAAGTCGTCTAAGCTTTAAAAAAAAAATAAAAAAGACTTTACAGGGTTTCATTGTCAACAGGAGAAGGAAAGGTATAAAAAGCAAGAAGTAATCAGAGGTAAGATGCCTTCTCAATGGTACAGCAGCAGCACTGGGAACCCATGAGTGCGTCTCTCAAACACAAGTGAAGTGCTTTCTTTTCGGACTGTGGCTTTAGCAAAGCCGGGGACGGCATGTTCAGTGTACTTGTGTCAGTCCCTCTAAATAGCTTCACATCTGCTTGATCCCTATTTTTGACATTTTCATTCATCTTGTCTGCCTTATTGGGTGATAGAGGCCTGTACAGAAGCATCTTTTTCTGCAGTTGTCATTGTGTTCGGAGGACAATGGGGGGACCTCCCACTGACCGCAGCTGTGCCGAGCTCTGAATACAACAAGGCCTCTCTTGGCACTTGCTCTGAGGTTTTGCTGTTGGGAAGTTCCTCTGTGATTCAGCTGTCACTCAGAGGCAGGCAAAGGGGCACTGAAAGGCGCTGCTCACTGAGTAGGAAATATTCTCTAGGCCATCAGCGGTGGTGAATAAGAGAACTTTGCCCATTGTCCCGTCTGACCACTCAAATAGACTGGGGTCCTTTTTTGCAAACGGACAATAGCTGGCAAGTATGTACAAGGCTGCACATAACTAAAGAGTGAGAACAGTCCACTACTTTTATTGGCCCTTGTAAATGGGAAGGAAAAAAAAAAAAATAAGAAAACAAGAGAGGGCATGTTTAACCCTGTTATATGCCAGGTGGATTAAAAATCGTTGAATAAAAAGACCCTTCGGCATGAGATAACTCTCATCACAGCGTAGAAAGGAGAAAAAACGATTTTATTTGGACTTAGAGCAAAAAAATAAATAAAAAGTATATACAATATATAAGCAACAGCCTCAGAATACACCTATAAGGTCAATGCAAAAATTTCATGCACAGCTTAGGTCTTAATGTCAAAGTGCCAAATCCAAATTACTCTAAGGCTTTATTCAGATATGGTCTCTTCATGTTTTTTCAACCCCCTTAAAGTCCGTGTTTTCTTAAAGACTGTGTGTTCGCAAAATAAAAACATTGAGACATCTTGTCATGCTAGGTATGGGAAGGACCCAGCGTACGACAATAGGAAAAGGGGGGAAACCCAACAACTAGGGAAAGGGAGAGTAGAGACCCCTAGGCAGATCTAGCAACACCCTGACTCCCCTTTCATCCCTAAACAGGTTACTCACCTATCGCCGAGCAGGAACCTAATCCCTGACTGACCCTAGAGCTAGGTCCTAGGTAGGGAGGGGGCGGGGTGAGCACTAGTCAGCCCCACTGCAACTAAACACAAACAAGGGAAACAGGGGATACACTTAGCTTTGAGAAGACACCAGAGCGATCACTATAACAATCACAAAGCAACTCCAAGAAGAATCTAGCCGACTGCTAGAACTCCAGACCTGAACAGAGGAATTTACTCTATCACCAGCAATTTTCTGGAAAAACTGAGAGTATTTAAAGATCCAGCAAGGGTGTATTAATTAGCAGAAGAAGGTGGAGATCACCGCTGGGTCCTAGAGTGGGAGGGACGATGAAAGGATCAAGAAGCTGTTTGCAAGGCCAAGCGCAGCGACCTTCTACAGCCGGATCCAGAATGACTGCCTGTCAATCCTGACACACCCGTGACACATGTCCTGTTTTTGATCACAGTCACGGATCAAGTCTGTGGGTCTGACAAAATCACGTACAGCACACGGATGGATAACTAGTGTATTTTGGTGCGGACTCCAAAATTAGCCAGATTATTGGGAATTTTTGTAATCCAACTGTAGCGCCCCGAGGGTTCGGTTGCTACAGAGGTGTTGCATCTCACCCAGAGGTATGATATCTCACTTCTAGGTAAGGATGGAGTGTGGCTCAGTACCCTAACACCCACATGCACTATACCACATTTCCGGGGGACAGGGTGACAATGCTCCCAAGAGTGAGCACAACAGTCCCTGTCCCTGGCTGGAGTGGGGGGAGGGAACACCTAGAAAGGGGGAACCTGGTAGTGTGTGGGTGGGGAGAGTAGATCCCGGGTGCACTGTATAGAGGAGTATATATGGTGGGCACCATCTTAGAGTCGGAGAGTAGTTCAGTAGAAGAGCAGAGAGAGCAGGAGGCTGGGAGCAGAGGCTCTGCATGGGCTCTGCTCCGCAGGCAGGCAAAGTCTTAAGGCCTGGGCCTGAAGGAAAGGAGAGGAGAGGAATGGAAGAAGCTCTAAGAGAAGACTGAAGGGACCCCAGGGGTGCGGACCGGCCAGCCGCCACCGCACGCCCGCCGCTAACAGAGTAGGGGGGTCAGGCCAAGAAAAGGGAACCGGATCCCTCATCTAGTGGAGGAGAGCAACTACCCTCAGCTAGTAACCAGAGGCCGTGGCATTGCACGTGTTATGGCCCCTCACTACACCCGTTGGGAAGGCACCACATAGGACCCAGGGAAACGGAACATACGTTTGCCCGCCAAGGCCCGAGGCAGCTGGACAGAAATGTGGTCAATTGTGGGGTACGACAGGCCAGAGAAAGGACACACGAAGGGGGTCATGAAAAGCACTCCGAAGGTACCAGGGAGTTGGCCAAGCCCCTCACCTGGTGAGCACAGCACGACGTGGGCGGCCATTACCTGCAGAAGTGGCTTGGAGTGTAAAACTGTGAGTAAAGACCCTGAACTGCATCACTGGACTCTGAGTCATTACTGCTGCTCCAGCGCACCATCACCCCCACATCTGCACTCACTGCCCTGAGGCTATACTACCCCCTGCTGCGCACACAACATTAGCCTCAGCGGTCTGCCCGCAGCGGCGGTTCTCAGTGACCGCAATCCACGGGTGGCGTAGTCGGACATTTAAGTATTACAAGAACCAAAGAGACAGATCCGCCACTGGTTTGACCACCATGAGCCACAGCCGCCACGGAGACTTCAACCCCCAGCATCCACAAAAGGTCCGATTCTGGGTATCCACACACACACACACGGCCCAGGGGGCGCGTCACAACCTCTTTAGAAAGTAATAAGAAAGATTATTTTTATTAGACAGATGTCTCCATAAAATAGATAAAATAATCCAAAACAGTAGCAAATACTGTGTGACAAGCTGACGCGTTTTGGACTGTTAAGAATTCTTAGTTCATAGTCATAATCTGTTGGGGATTGCAAAAATTTCCTATTATCCTGTCGTTACTCTGGACACTGGGCCGGAGGTTCCGTGCCTCACACTACATTTATCCCTTGTACATTTCTGGTATTGGTTAGTGAGCTGATAATTTTACTTTTTTAGTACAAAATTGGCCACTGACTTCATAGAAGCAGGAAAAAAAAGCGCAAAAAACATCAAAAATCTAATTTTTTTAACATGGATTTTTCAGCCACATCAAAACTGTTTGTGAACGTACCGTATGTCTGTTGGGGACCTGTATATTGAAATGTAAGAGTTGATTAAAAATGGCTGTCCAAGCGGAAACCCAGGGGACAACTGTACAACTAAAAAAACATTTTGGACTCAGACCTTTAGGAAATTAAGCAAAATAATGGTACGTTTATTAGCTGGATGAACATCTTTTTTGCGATCAGGTTTGAGGAAACAATGACTTGCTCTACCTACTACCCTTCGTAGATGCCTATTCACAGGATAGGTCATTGATATCTCATCGTGCGGGTCCAACATCTGGGAACCCTGAGGATCAGCTGTTTTCAGCTACAATGAGATATGAAGAGCTGGAACAGCATGGCTTTGTACACCTGTGGCCATTCATGGGTTCCTCTGCTCAGCCCCTACTAAAATTATTGGGAGCTAAGCTGTAGTGCCCAAGATTGGCCACTATACATTGTATGGCGCTGTGCTGTTCCAGCTCTGTACACTGTGTACATCTGGCCACAGGGGGAGCTGCAGACAAAAAATAGAAAAAAAGAGTCAATTCAGCTCACCACTCCTGAGTTAGAGATAAGTATCCCAGGAGACTTCCAGGGTAGACCGTCCGTGGTTCGGGTGTGGTGTGCGGAATATGCACTGGTCTGGCTTCCAGGTCATATAGCTCAATGTCCAGAAGGGGATATTCTCCGGCACCAAAAGAAAGTAATTAAAACTTAGCCTTTAATCATATAGGATAAAAAAATCCGCAGAATGTGCACATATTAAAAAAAAAACATAATTCCTAGGCGTTTCGAGTAGAAAAGCCCTATGATTAAGGGTTTTTCTACCTGAAACGCGTATGCATTATAGTTTTTTTTAATATGTGCATGTTCTGCCAATTTTTTTGGTCCGATATTATTAAAGGCTCTGTAAATCAGCTATGATTAATAGTTTTACTACCCGAAACGCGTAAGCATTATGTTTTTGTTTTTTTTTTAAATATGAACACATTCTGCCAAATTTTCTATCGTATATGATTAAAGGCTAAGTAAATCAGCTATGATTAAGGGTTTTTCTACCTAAAATGTGTAAGCATTACTTTTTTTTTTAATATGTGAACATTATGCCAATATTTCTGTCCTATATGATTAAAGGCTTTGTTATTCAGCTCTGTGGGGGCTGGATCATCACTTCCAGGATGTCTTGCTCTTCTTTATGCTGAAGATAATACTTAATAATAACATTGTCTTTATCTTTGGGGTCCTGGAAGTGATGATCCGGCCCCCACAGAGCTCTGATCTGACATCATCCAGTCTCTCTGGGATCTCATGAAGAGACAGAAGGATTTGCACAACCGACATCTACAGAAGATCTGTGGTCAGTTCTCCAAGATGTCTGGAAGAACTTCCCCGTTGAGTTCCTTCAAAAACTGTACAAGTACCGAGAAGAGTTGATGCTGTCTTGAAAGCAAAGGGAGGTCACACTAAATATTAATCTGATTTGCATTTCACTCTTGTTCATTCACTTTACATTTTATTAATTGATAAAAATAAAGTATTAACATTTCTGTTTTTGAAATTGTTCTTAATTTGCACTATTTTTTTCCACACTCGCCTAATTTGCTTGCGCAGTACTGTATACATGTTGTACTGCACATTATAGAAAAACATTGCTGCTTTCAGAAACAGCACCAATCCCAAACATAGGTTATGTGTGGTATTGCAACTTAGATCAATTTACCTCGATACAACTATTGTGCAGTACCAGACACAACGTATGGACACATCTTGCTCTGTTTTTAAGAAAAAAAAAGACATTTTTTTTTACTAATCCTATTCAACCGCCTTAAGTCTCGAACTCATTGTTATGTTAGAACCTTTGCCCACCAAGAGATCATCCGATGCTTGTGGTCACTATAGGAGTTGTCTGGTGCCGGAACAATATAATGTTTAATAATAAGTGAAATTAGTGGAATGATTGTCCTCATCTTCCTTTCTGCTGTCGCTTGCGCCGTTCACTGCTCTCCAAGTGATTTAATATATAATATTATATCTAACACTTAATGTTTCAGCTAAAAAGTCTATAATTTTCAGACAATGTATTTGAAAGATTTTGGGTTTGTGAAGAGTTAAGTTCTGATTCCCGGATATCTGTCTGGCTGCCAAATGTCTGTCCGATGAAGCAAATCATCTAGGAAGTCTGTAATGTTCATTCCACTTACTGAGACCTAATCTGAGGACTGCCTAATCGGGCAAAAAGAGTTACTGAAATGAATGGAGCCAAAGCAAAAAGTATTTGACCTGCATGAATATTGTGAATCTTTGAAAATTCTTCCACCTCATATGACCCCCAGGAGCCGGCACCACAGTGTGACCCCGAAATAGCACAATGTAAACCAGAGGCGAACGGCAAAATTAGGAACATGCAAAAAGTAACAAATCCAGTGAAATAAGGAAAAGTTATTCAAATATTTCTTAGCTAAATCTCATTTTGCATAAAACAATTTGCAAAGATGGTCCACTTATTTATGTATTATGCCATCGTATGCCATATGTGCCATCACTTATATTGCGCCATCATCACCATCCCCATCGGGGCTCACAATCTACATTCCCAATCTGTATGTCTTTGGATTGTAGTACAGTTTAAAGAGGTCGTCCACTACTTTTACATTGATGACCTATTCTTAAGATAGGTCATCAATGTCCAATCAGCCGGGTCTGACACCCGGCAGCCCCGCCGTTCCGCTGTTATCAGTGTCGGCAGCCGCCAGCCGGAAGTAGTCACTTGTTGAGCTGCTCCACCTACTTTTAGTGGTCGCCTCAGGGTACTGCACATCCACCTCCTATTGATTTGAATAGGAGACGGATGTGCAATACCAAGCCCCGGTCACTACAAGTAGACGCCGCAGCTCCGCAAGCAAGTGCTTCCGGCCGGTGGCCACTGCCACCGATAACACCTATGTGGGGGGGGTACTGAGTGTCGGACCCCGGCCGGTCAGAGATTGATGACCTGTCCTAAGGATAGGTCATCAATGTAAAAGTAGTGGACAACCTCTTTAAGTATTACATGGGTTTTCTGAGCTCTCTGCTTAGCAAATGTGCAACATTAAAGGGATTGTCAGGGCATATATTATTGATGACCTTTCTGATATCAGATCATTGGGGGTCCGACACTTAGCACCTCCACAATCAGATGATACTCGTTTCAGCAGTGGCCAGATGTAAACACTTAAACAGACCTCCACAGCACATCTCTGTTCCATATGCAGCAGCCGCTGCCTGGCACTGCAGATCAGCTTCTATTCTAATGAATAAGTACCGATCTGTAGTTTTCGGTATCAGCCGAAAAGAATAGTAGCCAATCTATTCTTTTTGGCCACTACTGAAAATAACCAGACCAGATCCTATTAATTTTGGCAGCTGCTAAATACTGCAGACCAGCACTTATTCATTTTAGCCGCTGCTGGAAATTGCAGATCAACTCTTCTTTTTTTGGCCGCTGTGACCAAAAAGAATAGGAGCCAATCTGCAGTTTTCGTCAGCATCCAAAATGAATAGGATCTGGTCTGCAATTTTTGGTAGTGGCCAAAAAGAATAGCAGCCAACCTATTATTTTTGGCTACTGACGAAAACAAACTCCAGATCATCTCCTATCCTTTCTGGAAACTGCCAAAAAATTGCAGACCAGGTATTATTAATTTTGACCGCTGCCAAAAACTGCAGATCGACTCCTATTCTTTTTGGCTGCTGCGTAAAACTGTTACAGATTGGCTCCTACAGCTTTCATTTGGCTTTATTTTTTTTAGCCGCTGCTGAAAACTGCAGGAGCCAATCTGCAGCAGTTTTTCAGCATCCATCACAAAGAATAGGAGCTGATCTGCAATTTTTGCCAACAGTCAAAATGAATAGGATCTGGTCTGCAATTTTCGGCAGTGACCCACAAGAATAGGAGCCGATCTTTTCTTTTTGGCCTCTGCCAAAAATTGCAGATTCTTTTTGGCTGCTGCCGAAAGCTGCAGGAGCCAATCTGTAATAGTTTTATGCAGCGGCCAAAAAGAATAAAAGTCGATTTGCAGTTTTCATCAGTGACCAAACTGAATAAGTGCCGAATTGTAGTTTTCAGCAGTGTTTGAAATTAATAGGAGCTGGTCTGCAATGTTCGGAGAGGCCAAAAAGAATAGCAGCCGATCTGCAGTTTTCAGCAGCGACCGCTCCTCATTCAATATTTAAATCTATCCTGATTATCATCCAGCATTTCCACAAACCGATTTGACTAAAAATAATAATTTTTTTTTTATAATTTTACAAGAATAGATTGAATTTGTAGTCACCAAATTTGATTTTTCTAAAAGTTTCAGCAACAACAAAGAAAGACACATCTTGGGGCCAACTGTGTCAGGTGGAGATCTCTCGGCTTGTCTGGATTTTGCCTGACTTATACGGTGAGGTCTCTTTCTGCATTTTAAACCTATAATATTATGGTAGATATGACATAAAATCCGAATTTCAAGCATTCGGCTTGATCGTCTGGGGCCACAGATTTATTAAGCTTTATTTGCTTGACTATCCAAACATGAAGCCGCACATAACGGTACTTCTTTGCCTACGTCCTTCTAAATAAAATCATTAATGCAAAGTAGACTCAGCATGTCTGACAAGAAATGGCCGAAGAATAGCGAGAATATGAATGCTCTCGTCTCACGGCGGGGTGTGTTTATCACTAACTTTGCCATTTTATTCCAACAAATCCATTCTTCCTGCAGAGCGGCCTCACTGCACCCATAAAAATAACAAGGCCCCAACTGAGTTCCAAATAAAGGAGATGTCTGCTTCTTATAGCAGCCGAGGGATGAGCCTGTGAATGTGCCCTGCCACGGTGCGCATTGATTTTCAGACAAGCAGAACATTGCAATCACAAAGACGACTTCGTACGTCCAACTCCTTCATTGCCACAGTGAAGGCATCCGAGATTTTCCTCTTTGAATACTGCTGTGTTATGTACTTCTCCATTTCCCATATAAGAAAAAACACATTTATCGATAACTAACCCCATTATATCGTCAGCATTTTTGTCTTTTTTTCTAAAGCTCTTGACCTTGGTTTACCCGTAGCAAGTCTGAAAATTTTTCTAATTCTTACTGCAGATATACCAGTGTGAAACGGGGGACAAATAGTCTCACTTGCATTGTGCTTTTTCTTCTCTACCTCAATATAAAGTCATGCACGGCTGCAAAAAATGCACAATACCCTCGCACACCGTGTCTGCAAATTGAGATTCTGATTTGGCTTTTATCCTAAGTCATATTGCAAGGCTCGTTAAAGAGTCGATAGTGACTTGTTGGATTGCTGCTTCCAATAGGTGGCGCTATAGAGTTCTAGTCCTCTTCCTCTCTGAAAAGGCAATTTGCATGTTTAATTTCCCAGAGGAGCATTGCACGGCGAATAAGCCTCCTTACATTGGCATGCCAGGGCCGGCATGTCATTCTCCACAAGGAGAAACGTTACCCCTTAGACCTCAGTCCAGAGCCTCTCACCTAGCCAAATCAGATCTCATACTTTGCACTGACGAGGGGCAACAGCCAGAAACACCGTGTCTGCAAATTGAGATTCTAATTTGGCTTTTATCCTAAGTCATATTGCACGACTTGTTAAAGGGTCGATAGTGACTTGCAGGTTGTTGCTTCCAACAGGTGGCGCTATAGAGTTCTACTCCTATTCCTCTTTGAAGAGGCAATTTGCATATTCAATGCCTGTCAGTAACTTTACACCTGCACAAACCGTAGTGTGGGACAGGGCAGTGTAAAACATTATGAAAGATGCCATTTACAGCACCATCCTCTTTGCTGTTGCCCCTAAATTCATCTTTTTTAGTTATGCAAATTAGGATTGCAAGTGCACTGGTGGGCGTAAGAATGCACTTGAAGTCTGAGGCTCCTGTTTGCTTCTGTTCGCCGGTGCCGCCAATACTTCTTGATTGACAGCAGAGACAGAGGATCTACTGCAGGACATAATCTAATTTGCATATCATATCATTTTCCAAAATCTCATACACATGGTGTGTTTTTTTTCCTTGTATTTTTTGACCTGTTGTGAGGTGTTTTTTTTAAATAAATGCATAGTGTAAGTTCTTTCACCAATCTTTATCGCAGCTTTTACCCTTTGAGATCGAAATTGGGTTAGCCGAAAATTTTTTCACCAAAAAAATATCAAGGACAAGTGAGATTTCTGCTTTGCATAGTTTACTTTTTTCATGCATGAATAACAAAAACTTCAAAAAAAGCTACATGTGAACATCGCCTAAAGCTTATGCACCAGATCTCAAGTGCAGGTACATCTGTCACTTGTTTATGTGACCCAATGAAAACACTTACGGACCCTGAATTCAAAATTATGAAAGGTTCTTGTGTGGTTTCTACTTTAAAAAATGACAATTGCAAATTTAAAGGGGTTTCTAGGTTTAACACGAAAGTCTGCAGTCCCTCTATGTGGCTGCAGACTTGTGAATCCTCACAGCTCGCACAATGTACACTGTCAGGATTCTCCAGTGTCATTGGCAAGATGTTCGGGGCCTCGCTCAATTCACAAGTATTGAGGCATATTTCATACTTGTGGCCACACAACTGCCTGTTCCTGCCATAGTCATTAGAGAATCCTGACAGTGCACACTGTACACACTGTGAGGATTCACAAGTCTGCAGTCACTTAGAGGGGCTGCAGATCTTCATACCAAATCAAATTGATAGAACACTGAAGAATTTGTAAAATCTCCTCATTCGGGTCTCTGTTTCTCTCACACAGTCCCACAGCAATCACTCAGTCCCTACCACACATCGGGCAACAATCTTCCAAACAGAGTTCTGTCTCTTTAATTTAGGACCCGCTTGTTTGATCCAGTCTTAAGGGCTCTACTTCTGTGACCTAGACCCTGCTCTCAAGGGGGCTTTCCTTCCATGCATGTACTCCTAGGATCTGTCCGGTAGGAAATCTTCTTGCAACCTCCCAACCTCTGTTGCACTATATCTACAGCGTTTCGGTCTCTCCGACACATACTTGATGATCATACATGCATCTTGGCAAATGTGTTGCGTCATAAAGTCATTGACATCACACACTTCCGATGCAGATGTGAGCAGCTCTTGGATGGCACCAGATGTCTAAGCCCTCGTGTCCACATACTACCGGAATGGGAACTTGGTCTACACTTGTGAGTAAACTTGGTGCATGCTAGTGATGGGCAGTCGAGTGTCTTTTGGTCATATGGATCTCTAGGCTTCACTCACCAATAAGAGCCGTCTCTTTTGGATCCTAAATGGATCCCTATTAAATATGTGCCCCCAGTGAGAGACATTCATAGACTTTAGTTTTTCTCACTGGAGAGCCGACTCCCTTTGGGAGCTGGCTCTTAGTCTTGGATCGGTCATGAAAGACCCATCACTAATGCATGCTACATAGAGAAGTGATACAAGTGCACCGTTCACGGCCCAGAAACTCAACAAAATGGTCTCAAGAATGGATCATGAGGATGTTACGGTCAGTGGAGCAAGACGCAAAAGTAAAATATGGAAGTCAGGGTTGTAATAGGTAAAGAAGAGTTGAAGAGCGTAAGGGTTGATTACAATTATACTGGTTTTGGCACAGGAGTTTAGAGGCCAATCTGGCAATAATAAAGTTACGATAAAAATAATATCAAAATCAGCACTTCTCGCAATATTTTGGACTAAAAGTGTCTAAAATGTAAAAAACAAGCTCGCAAATACAATGTCTTATATTGTCATTGGAGTATATGTAATTATGTTCTTCTTTAACAGCCTGCAAGAAAGTTGGAAGAGGAGCCATAAAACGCAGTCTGCCGAGGTCCAGACTTCGGGACAGTTATTTGCTTGTTTAACAGCAGAAAACAGCAATCAAAGCATTCAGTAGATGAATCAAGAACAAAACTGTCCCGGGAGCTTGAGAACACAGAATAGATTGTTATTGAAAGTGAAGTAACAATTATCTTGCTGAATAGATGACACTTTGGTTATGTAAGATCTAGTTCTGTTTTACCTGCACAGCTGTTCCTTTCTAGACTACTTTAATATGTTCTTAGATCAGTGTCACAGCTAATTAGGACAAACAACATGTGTATTTTGTTTGCACATATCCTTTCATCCTTCGTTTTCGAAAGAAGTGTTTTTTTACTTTGTGAAGGTCTTGGGAGCGTAAGAAATGCATCTGATACCCTTAATGGCAGATTTACGTAAATGCAACTTTTTGTATCATTATTATAGCAAATACATGGTGCTTGTTCTTGTATGTTTATGAAGAGGTCAAAAGTGCTCAGGAATTAGGCACATTGTACCATTTACGACTCACTCAAAGGTCCAAAAAGAAAAATCCTGAAGATGTGTCTAAATTTGAGCCAAATGGCGGATCAAAACTATGGATGAGCAGACCCGTGGAAGTTCGGGTTCTTTTACCCAACCCGAACTTTATTCCAAAGAACTGTAACCAAACTTGAACCAGAACCCGAAACCCATTGAAAACAATAGGGACCCAGACTTTTGAGCCAGAAAATTTTCTCACTCTCTCTCTTTCTCTCTTTCTCTAACTCTCTGCAATGGACTTCCCCTGGAACTCTGAACATTGCAACTGATTTCCCCTGGAACTCTGAGCATTGCAACGGACTTCCCCCAGAACTCTGAGCATTGCAACGGACTTCCCCCAGAACTCTGAGCATTGCAACGGACTTTCCCCGGAACTCTGAGCATTGCAACGGACTTCCCCCGGAACTCTGAACATTGCAACTGATTTCCCCCGGAACTCTGAGCATTGCAACGGACGTCCCCCGGAACTCTGAACATTGCAATGACCTTTCCCCCGAACTCTGAACATTGCAACGGACTTTCCCCTGAATTCTGAACATTGCAACAGACTTCCTGGGAAAATTCTGTGTTTGACGTTTAGCACCGGACACTAACTATCTGGTACGAACCTCAAACTTTTAAGTTCGGGTTCCCTCATCTCTAATCAAAACCAATCATGCTAACTTTTTAGAATTGTGAAAATTGTGGGCAGCCCATGGATGCCATACATGTATGTGCTGTCAGTTTCTAAAATTGCAATGTATTCCAAGGATTTTACTTTGTTTTTGGCATCGTACAAGAAAACCACTGATGAAACAATGATGGTAAGAGCTGACCCACGGACCAAACACTGATGAAAATCTGATCCCAAACACTGATGTAAATCGGTTAGCTCTGAGGACGCATCTTTTAGACGCTGCTGTACCAGCTCAATATTTCGCTTCAGAAAAACGCCATTGGTGTTTTTTCTGCAGTGTCTTTTTTGTTATCCTTACTGACATCTTTTGCAGCAACTTTTTTTTAAAATTTGTATGTATTAATAATTAGCGACTTCCAAGTGGAGGTTGCCAGAAGAATATACCGGTCACTTGTTTTAACTGCTTTGCACCTTTGGAAGCCTGAAGCAGTTGATAGGAATTCAAAAAGACTAAACATATGCACAGCAAGTCATTTTTACACGGTGGTGCATGTGTCCTTTGCTTTTGGTGTTTTTTTAGTGCTTTTTCAGGCTCTTTAACCACAGAATGTATTTACTGTGGACCTCTGGCAGCATTGATGCCTACAATGATATTTACTGCTGAGGAGATCATTGCAAAAACAGTTTGAGGAAGATGTACATTTCACTCTTTGTCTAAGGCCTCATTCACATACCAGTATTTTGATCAGTATTTCATGAGTATTTGGATGCCAAAACGGGACTTTCTCCAAAACAGAACAGGTGTCACTCTTCCGATTATAGTTTTTCTCTGTAAGTTCGTCTCTTGATTTTGATGAAACACTGATGAAAAATACTGAACAAATACTGAAATGTGAATAAGCCCTTACTGTGCCATGTGTGAACACACCCTCGGAGCACTGAAGTGATGTCTCCAGACTGCTTCTCTAACTGTAGCGATTTATTTGACCAATGACTACTCATTATTTTAATCAATACCCTACCCACTGACCATCTTAAAGGGGTTGTCAACTACATTTCATTATTTTAACCAAGCCCTTTAATTTCACCTCTTTAACCCCCCATAGGCACCCCGAGATTGTGACTGTTTCGTCTTGATGATTGCCATGGAATCCGAGACAGAAGAATGGATGCAGGTTCTGCCAGCTAGAAAATTAGCAACGTTTTGGTGGCAAAAATTTATATTGTTCATTTCATTCTCTCCACTTTGCATTAATTCCCTTAATGCACCTGAAGGGTTAACAAACTTTATGACAGCAGTTTGGAATACATTGAGGGGTTCTGTTTTTAAAATGGTATCAAGTTTGGTAGGGTGTCCAATATATAGGTCTCTAAAACTCGCTTCAAAACTGAAGAGGTCTCTAAAAAAAAAAAAAGTTTTGTGAATTTCCTTGAAAAAAAATGAAAAATTGCAGCTAAACTTACAACTCCTAACATCCTAACAAATAAAAGGACATTTGAAAAATGATGATGACATAAAATAGACATGTGAGAAATGTTATTATTTATTATTTTTTGTTTATAATAAAACTATCTAGTTTAAGGGTAAAAACATCCGAAGATTGAAAATTGTAATTTTTGTAAAAAAATGATCGTCAAATTTCCAATATTTTCATAAACAAACACATTTCAACCTAAATTTATCACTAACAAAGAATAGTGTTTTACAGAAAATAATTGAAAAATTTGGTTTTGCCACTAAAGAGTTAAAAATGAGTCCATCTTGGTCCTAACATTAAAGAGGTTGTCCACTACTTTAGTCTGATCGGCCGGGGTCCGACACCCGACACCCCCACCGATCAGCTGCTAACGGCGGCGGCCGCCAATCGGAAATACGTAGCTGGCCGTCTTTTGACAGTGGGCGAGGGATGGTACTACACATCCACCTCCTATTCAAATCAATAGTACCCTGTGGTGGCCACCATCAGAAGATAAAGAAGCTGTGCAGGCGAGTATTTCTGGCGGGTGGCCGCCGCCGACACTCATAAGAGCTGATCGGCGGGGCTGCCGGGTGTCGGACCCCGACAGATCATACATTGATGACCTATCCCGAGGAAAGGTCATCAATGCTAAAGTAGTGGACAACCTCTTTAAATAATCCACAAACTCGCCTGTAGGACATCTGGTGACCACTGCAGCCAATCACCTACTCAACCTCTGCCATTCCTCTGTACGACTGTTGGTGTTTCTTGCTGATATTCTGACTTCCTCTTTCAGTGGTTGGGCATTAAGTGACCGCCACTGTCAATCAGTGGCAAGAAATTGGCTGCATTGCGGATGTTCTGTGTGAGTGGAACCAAACAGTCTCCAAGGTTTTCATCGGCTCAGTCAGAATGTGACCGTGCAGAAGGATATCGGCAGGGGACATATGAAATCGTACATAATTTTTTTTATTATGTTAGGACCACCAAGGGCTAGATTTAAAGAAATTAAATGTAGAGAACAGCCACTTTATTAGGACAATATAAAGCAATACAATTTATAAACCAGTGTTTTTGTAGATCTTTTCTTGATGTTTGTCGAGAAAGACTGTGGAGGTTTGTCCAATTTTCTGCATGGCGACCATTCTCAGGATTGAGGGGTCCCAGTAGTTATACCTTGACCAGTTCCTGACCATTCAGGCTGTAATTTGCTAGATACGCCATGATAATACAAAAAAAGAATGATTATTATGCAATGCTGTCATACATTACTTTTCAGCATAAAATACATGGTTATATAGGTTGAAAAAAGACTTAAGTCCCTCAAGTTCCACCTTTTCCACCAGTTCTACTTTCTCTATCGCTAGATTATTTAAAACCCAATAATTGTGAGAATTTCATCCAGTCCCTTGTATAAAGCTGTTATAATGTCGGCCATCACTACCTCTTGTGGTCGGCAATCCACAGCCTGACTGCTCTGACTGTAAAGAACCCTTTCCTGTTTAGCTGCCAGAATCGCCTTTCCTCCACACATATGAGTGCCCCCTTGTTTTTGGAAGGAAAAAGTCATGTCCCAGTCTTCTGTATTGTCTACACATGTATTTACACATATAAATGGAATCGATCTCCTGTAAGGTGTCTTTTTTCTAAGCTAAACAAGCCCAACTTTTTCAACCTCTCATCATATGAGAGACCTCCATCCCTTGTAATAATCTAGTTGCTGCCTTTGAACTGACTCTAACTTCCGAATATCCTTTTTAAAATGTGGAGCCCAAAACTGGATCCCATATCCTAGATGTGACCTTACAAGTGATTTTTTTTTAGAGGGTACCAGTACATTGGGATCACAATATTTTCTCACTCTTTTTATACATCCTAATATCTTATTTGCTTTTGCAGCTGCTGCTTGACATTGAGTGCTGCTGCTCAGCTTACTTGTAACCAGAATACCCCTTCCTTCTCCTGCTCTGTAGTCCTGAGTATTCTCCCATTTAATGTGTATATAATAATAAGAATCCTCCGGCCGCCGTGCATTACTCTACATTTATCAACCTTATTTATTTATCAGATCATTCTGTAATATTATACAATCTAACTCAGTTTTTATTGTTCTACAAAGTTTTGTGCCATCAACAAAGACTGAAACTTTAATTCTCAATACACAAAGTCATTAATGTAGAATCCAACATCTACAAGTTGTAGAACACACCGGTCTCATTGCATTTTCTCATATTCCCAATAAGTAGAGAATATCCTTCTTTGAGATGTAAATGTGGCCGCTCAGCTAATTGTTCCATGTTCTTAGCCCAGCCCCGTGGTGCAGCAGTGCCACCTACATGAACAGGGAGCGATCAAATGTCTTATACTTTCTATAAGAAGATGAATTTGATATATCAAATAAGAAACCACCCGCACTAAATGAGATGAGAAAAGAGGTCAATGATGTGAAGTCTAGAATTAAAGATATTAACAGTAAATGAAATATAAATAAATACGGTAAGTCTTTTATGATTGGATTATAAAACGGTAATTACAAATGTATCGGTGGCTAAGCATAGATACAAATGATACAAAAGAGCAATTTCTGCAATTGCCATATATAAAGGCGCACACTCCCATAATTTAACCTTCCTTCTGTTTTGCACATGTATCAGATGTGTCTTCGGCAATATAGATGCATTTTGACCATGGGAACTGGCAGCCTCTAAACGTTTAATACCTTATCATTTTTAGGTTAAATATTTTGTATTGATTCATGTATTAGTGAATCTCTGATGCAGAGGCAACATGGAGAGGGGAGGCTTTGAGTTTAGGCAGGTAAGCCATTAAACAATAGCAGATGGGAACTGAGGGGAAAGGAAGTTCCAGCACCCGCAGTGCTGACAGAATGCTGATGAAGAGAAACTGTTCATTAAAAAATAGTAGATGTCATTGTACAATGCATGAAAATCAGGACAGTTCCTGGAAATATTAGGCTGTTATGGACACAAAAAGTAGATTTATGCTTTTATGTGAAAGATCAGGTATATTTTAAAGGGAACCTTTCATGTCCCCATACAGTATTAACCTGCAGATATTGGGTGAACCGGCAGGTGAAAGATGGCTGGTCCCCTTACTGAAAGCTCAGCTAGCAGGAGAAAATCAAATTTATCCTTCCTTGGAGCCGCCGGCTTTCAGTTATAGAGGCATGCATGGAGCGGCTACAGTCACTGCTAGAGGCGGCTGTATACATGCCCCGGCACGTTGATTGACAGCTTGCTTTCTATCACATATTTGCAAAGCGAGCTGTCAGTCAGAGTTCCATGGCATGCTTACAGCCGCCAGTCACAATGCTATGAACGATCCCTGTAGCCAGACCCGCCTCTATGACTGAAAGCCGGCGGCTCCCTGGAAGAATAAAGTTAATTTTCTCCCTGTAGCCGCATTTTTAATGTGGCAGCAACACAGCTTTAGAATGCTAATAACTAGTGTTGAGCCACCCCCGTAGTGTTCGGTTCGGTTTGGTTCGTCGAACACCGGGATGTTCGAGGAACTGTTCGTCGAACTGTTCGTCGAACACCTTAGAACACCGTCGAACACCGTTAAAACCAATGGCAGGCAAACAAAAACACATAGGAACACATAGAAAACACCTTCAAAGGTGTCCAAAAGCTGACAAACTGCTCAGAAGACGCTTTCTTTAAAAAAGCCGGCCGGCAATTCAGCAGCGGCATACACCGGTACCCGACAATTTTGACATGAAGGAATAGAGCTTCACACATAGATTAGATAGATAGAAACATGTCAGTCACATATATATGAAGTACAGTAACAGTGTTGCTTACTGTACTTGTCATTTAGTGTAAAGGATTTATTACAAAATATAATAGTGTTTTCATACACCGTCTCTTTAAAAAAGCCGGCCGGCAATTCAGCAGCGGTACCCGACAATTTATAACAGACAGAATAGAGCTTCACACATAGATTAGATAGATAGAAACATGTCAGTCACATATATATGAAGTACTGTGACAGTGTTGCTTACTGTACTTGTCATTTACTGCAAAGGATTTATTAAAAAAAATAATAGTGTTTTCATGCACCGTCTCTTTAAAAAAGCCGGCCGGCAATTCAGCATCTGTACCCGACAATTTATAACAGACAGAATAGAGCTTCACACATAGATTAGATAGATAGAAACATGTCAGTCACATATATATGAAGTACAGTGACAGTGTTGGTTACTGTACTTGTCATTTAGTATTAAAATAAAGGATTTATTATTAAAAAAAATTGGCGTGGGGTTCCCCGTAATTTTAGTCTCTAGCGGAGGTTAAGCAGACAGCTGGGGCAGATGTTTGAAGCCTGGGAAGGGGGTAATACCCACGGAGCTTCCCAGGCTACTAATATCAGCCCCCAGCTGAATACCTAGCCTTTACTAGCTATTAAAATGGAGGACCCCCCCAAAAAAAATGACGTGGGGTCCCCCCTAATTTAATAGCTAGCAAAGGCTAGGCAGACAGCTGGGGGCTGATATTAATAGCCCAGGAAGGGAGCCATGAATATTGGCCCCCTCCCAGGCTAGAAACACCAGCCGTCAGCCGCCCCAGAAATGGCGCATCCATAGGATGCGCCAATTCTGGCACTTAGCCTCGCTCTTCCACGCTGCCCTGGTGCGGTGGCAGGGGGTAATAGGGTTGGGGTTGATGTCAGCTTATAATGCCAGCTGACATCAAGCCCAGGTTAGTAATGGAGAGGCGTCTATAAGACACCCCCATTACTAACCCCATAGTCAAAGTTAAAAGAAAACACAAACACCCAGAATAAAGTCCTTTAATT
Source organism: Phyllobates terribilis (assembly GCF_046119375.1). Lineage (NCBI taxonomy): Eukaryota > Metazoa > Chordata > Amphibia > Anura > Dendrobatidae > Phyllobates > Phyllobates terribilis. The sequence continues at coordinate 225,285,751 of NW_027362767.1, forward strand.
GAAATAAAGACACAATTCTTTATTGTTCTAAATTAAACCTTACTTACCATCACGCCCATTCCAGCTGAAGCCAACGATCTCCTGCAATAAAAGAAAAATAATAAAGCAACCTCATCCTTACCTTTCCATGGTTCCCAGGACGGCTTCAGCTCTGCTACATCGAGATGACAGGCTGGACCGCAGCAGAACGCTGCCATCCAGCCTGTCATCCCGCAGACACTGAGAAGTGCAGGCATGCTTGCGCTCCTCAGTGTCTGACTGTGACGGCATCCAGATGAGCCGACAATGAACTCGGCTCACCTCATGTACGTCACTGACAGCGTGGGAAGATTCTCCTGCACTCAGCGCTTCAGCGTGAGAATTTTCCCACGCTGTCAGTGACGTGCATGAGGTGAGCCGAGTTCATTGGACATGACCTCGGCTCATCTGGATGCCGTCACAGCCAGACACTGAGTAGCGCAAGCAAGCCTGCACTTCTCAGTGTCTGCGGGATGACAGGCTGGATGGCAGCGTTCTGCTGCGGTCCAGCCTGTCATCTCGATGTAGCAGAGCTGAAGCTGTCATGGGAGCCATGGAAAGGTAAGGATGATGTTGCTTTATTATTTTACTTTTATTGCAGGAGATCATTGGCTTCAGCTGGAATGGGCGTGATGGTAAGTATGGTTTAATTTAGAACAATAAAGAATTGTGTGTTTATTTCAATTAAAGGACTTTTTTCTGGGTGTTTGTGTTTTTTTTAAATACTTTACTAGAAATTCATGGTGGTCATGTCTAATATTGGCATGACCCCATGAATTTCGGGCTTAGGGCCAGCTGATAATGCCAAGCTGGCCTTAACCCCTTTATTACCCAGTGAGCCACCGCACCAGGGCCCTGGATGAGTTGGGTACAGCGCCAGAAGATGGTGCTTCTATGAACGCGCCATTTTCCGGGGCGGCTGTGGACTGCAATTTGCAGCGGGTGGGGCCCAGAAAGCTTGGGCCTCCCTGCGCTGCGGATTCCAGCCCCCAGCTGCCTAGTTGTACCTGGCTGGACACAAAAATAGGGCGAAGCTCCACGTATTTTTTTTTTAAATTCATGAAATTCATGGAATAATTAAGAAAAAAAGGCCTTCCCTATATTGTTGTGTCCGGCTAGGTACAAATAGGCAGCTGGTGGTTGGGAGCAGCCCGTTCCTGCCTGCTGTACCTGACTGGACACAAATATAGGGCGAAGCCCCACATCAATTTTTTTTTCATTATTTCATGAATTTCCTGAAATAATTTAAAAAAAATTGACGTGGGGCTTCGCACTATATTTGTGTCCAGCCAGGTACAGCAGGCAGGAACGGGCTGCCCCCAACCACCAGCTGCCCATTTGTACCTGGCCGGACACAACAATATAGGGAAGCCCTTTTTTTCTTAATTATTCCATGAATTTCATGAAATAATTTAAAAAAAAAATGCATGGGGCTTCGCCCTATTTTTGTGCCCAGCCAGGTACAACTAGGCAGCTGGGAGCTGGAATCCGCAGCGCAGGGAGGCCCAAGCTTTCTGGGCCACCCCCGCTGCAAATTGCAGTCCGCAGCCGCCCCAGAAAATGGCGCGTTCATAGAAGCGCCATCTTCTGGCGCTGTACCCAACTCATCCAGGGCCCTGGTGCGGTGGCTCACTGGGTAATAAAGGGGTTAAGGCCAGCTTGGCATTATCAGCTGGCCCTAAGCCCGAAATTCATGGGGTCACGCCAATATTAGACATGACCACCATGAATTTCTAGTAAAGTATTTAAAAAAACACAAACACCCAGAATAAAGTCCTTTAATTGAAATAAACACACAATTCTTTATTGTTCTAAATTAAACCATACTTACCGTCACGCCCATTCCAGCTGAAGCCAATGTCTTCTGCAATAAAAGTAAAATAATTAAGCAACCTCATCCTTACCTTTCCATGGTTCCCACGACAGCTTCAGCTCTGCTACATCGAGATGACAGGCTGGACCGCAGCAGAACGCTGCCATCCAGCCTGTCATCCCGCGGACACTCAGAAGCGCAGGGGAACCATGGAAAGGTAAGGATGAGGTTGCTTTATTATTTTTCTTTTATTGCAGGAGATCGTTGGCTTCAGCTGGAATGGGCGTGACGGTAAGTATGGTTTAATTTAGAACAATAAAGGAATGTGTCTTTATTTCAATTAAAGGACTTTATTCTGGGTGTTTGTGTTTTCTTTTAACTTTGACTATGGGGTTAGTAATGGGGGTGTCTTATAGACGCCTCTCCATTACTAACCTGGGCTTGATGTCAGCTGGCATTATAAGCTGACATCAACCCCAACCCTATTACCCCCTGCCACCGCACCAGGGCAGCATGGAAGAGCGAGGCTAAGTGCCAGAATTGGCGCATCCTATGGATGCGCCATTTCTGGGGCGGCTGACGGCTGGTGTTTCTAGCCTGGGAGGGGGCCAATATTCATGGCTCCCTTCCTGGGCTATTAATATCAGCCCCCAGCTGTCTGCCTAGCCTTTGCTAGCTATTAAATTAGGGGGGACCCCACGTCATTTTTTTTGGGGGGGTCCTCCATTTTAATAGCTAGTAAAGGCTAGGTATTCAGCTGGGGGCTGATATTAGTAGCCTGGGAAGCTCCGTGGGTATTACCCCCTTCCCAGGCTTCAAACATCTGCCCCAGCTGTCTGCTTAACCTCCGCTAGAGACTAAAATTACGGGGAACCCCACGCCAATTTTTTTTAATAATAAATCCTTTATTTTAATACTAAATGACAAGTACAGTAACCAACACTGTCACTGTACTTATTATATATGTGACTGACATGTTTCTATCTATCTAATCTATGTGTGAAGCTCTATTCTGTCTGTTATAAATTGTCGGGTACAGATGCTGAATTGCCGGCCGGCTTTTTTAAAGAGACGGTGCACGAAAACACTATTATTTTTTTTAATAAATCCTTTACACTAAATGACAAGTACAGTAAGCAACACTGTCACTGTACTTCGTATATATGTGGCTGACATGTTTCTATCTATCTAATCTATGTGTGATTCTCTATTCCTTCTATTCTAAATTGTCGGGTACCGCTGCTGAATTGCCAGCCGGCTTTTTTAAAGAGACGGTGCATGAAAACACTATTATTTTTTTTGATAAATCCTTTACACTAAATGACAAGTACAGTAAGCAGCACTTTCACTGTACTTCGTATATATGTGACTGACATGTTTCTATCTAATCTATGTGTGAAGCTCTATTCTTTCGGTTCTAAATTGTCGGGTAACGGTGTATGCCGCTGCTGAATTGCCGGCTTTTCATGTTTCACTGTGAGCACTGTTCCCATTGATTTGGGCAATCACTGTAATGCCAGAACCACCATGGCTGTGGCATTACAGTGAGTGGCAGACAATCCCTGCATGATTGGTGCTCTAAATAGCGCCAGACATGCAGGACACGCTTTTCGTGCACGAACAGTTATCGAACATAACCTCGAACAGCCGAATTTTTTGCAAATCGTTCGGGTTCGTCGAACAACTCGAACACCACCCAAAACAGCTCGAATTTGAGATTGGCGAACAGTTCTAGTCGAACACCGCTCATCTCTACTAATAACCTGCAATTGAACCCTATATCTGCAGGTAATAGGATGTAGGGACATGACAGGTTCCCTTTAAAGCGGAATATATACAGTTACTGTTAGAGGCAGCTAAGGAGCTATACATAGTGTTATACTTAGAATACAGTATGCCTAAAGTCTTAAAGGGGGTTTCCAGGCTTGCATTGATGGGTGAAGTCTGACACCTGGCATTGCCATTGAACCAGCTGTTTGTTGCTCACCTGATGACCAGATATACACAGTGTACAGAGTCAGAACAGCATAGCTCCCTCCGTACACCATTTTGTAGCCGGCCTCTGTTACTGCAGATCATCTCTGATTCACTTGAATACTTGCTGAGCAGTGATGAGCGAGCATGCTCGGTTGCTCGCTGAGTATCTTCAGCGTGCTCAGGTGTTATGTTTCAGTCACTCTGTGCGCATGATTTGCGACTGTTTGACAGCTTTAATACATGTGAGGAATGCCTGTTTCTTAGGCATGCCTCACATGTATTAAAGCTGTCAAACAGTCGCAAATCAGGCACACAAACATAACACTTGAGCACGCTGAAGACACTCGGCGAGCAACCGAGCATGCTCCCCGAAAGGGTTAACAGAACATGCTCGCTCATCACTCACTAGTGCTGAGCTACAGCACCTGAGAACGGCCCCAACACAGTGTATGGAGCTGTGCTGTTCCTGCTCCTTACATCGAGACTGCAAACTGCTGATCAGTCGTGGGGGGTGGGTGGTCGATCCTTCATTGATTGTAAGCATGGAACCCCCTTTAAAGGGAATCTGTCAGGAGGTTTTTACTATTTAATCTGAGAGCAGCATAATGTAGGGGCAGAGACCCTGATTCCAGCGATGTGTCACTTGCACAGCAGCTTACTGTAGCTTCAATACGAGCATGGTGTTTTTTCAGCAGGAGATTATCACTGCAGGACTAAGTGTCTTGTGCCTCCTGGTCCAACCACTTCCCCACCACTGATTGGCAGCTTTCTGTGTACACTGTATATTGACAGGAAGCTCCCAATCAGTGTTGGGGGCGTGGCTGGACTAGGAGGCACGAGGCACCTAGTCTTGTAGTGACAATCTCCTGCTGATAAAACACTCATTGTACTGAAACAACAGCACACAGCCTAATAAGTGACATATCCCTGGAATCAGTATATCAGCCCCTACATCATGCTGCTCTCAGATTACGTAGCAAAAACCTACTGACAGATTCCTTTTAAGGGTTACATGACACAAATTTATCCCTGTGAAATGTATGCTACAAGGGCAGCATTGTTAGACTTTATATACAGCTAGAGTAATCATTACATGCAAAAAATCCTAATATAATTTATGCTTTAGTTTATCATTTTTAAGAACTCTGCTTCACTTCAGTGACTGTAAACATTCCCATTTAGGTTAGATCAAGACGATGAAAAGCTGAAAATTGATAGCAGTCATATCTGTCTGGCACAGAAGAAAGACCTCTGACACACTGTAACACTGACAGCAGGCAGAGACCTTCAAAATGATACGGAATAAAAACAAACTTTGTTAAGAAGCTGCGAAACTTCAACATTTAATTCAATAAACATTTTCCTAACAGAAACATTAATAGTATATATAATAATTGAGAAATGAGGGTAATGCCAGGATCACCACCGTGGGTATCTACAATAATAGCAATGTAACAATGTAACACGATCAATTAGAATATTCTGAATAGAAGGATTACAGATGGTCCAAAATCATATAATCATGAAAAATATCAAGACGCAGTTCAGAAGAAATGTCTACATCGCCCAGAAGAAGGGTTTACTGTGATTTGAAAGTCAAATAGTTGTGCAGAAGCCGTAAAAACCCATGGGTAATAGTTTCCTTTTAATATATGTAAGCCCAACAGATGGTGGCGGTGGTAACGCTTGTTTGCAGTGAACACTCACAGGAGCCCCATTTTTCCCAAAAGCACAAAGACATTGACGATACAAAATATTGCACAAGCTTTAATGGGAGAACGGAATGGACAGGATGAACAATAGGTGACGGCAAGTGCAAGAATAACATGGGAAAAGGAGCCGAGCAGCAAAGTAGTGAAGATCTGCTCCAGCTTAAAGGAAATCTGTCATCAGGTTTTTGCAGCATAATGTAGGGAAAGAGACACTGATTCCAGAGATGTATCACTTGGTTTACTGGGTGCAGCAGTTGTGATACAATCAGAGTTTTCTCTGTTGCAGATCTAGCAGAGCTCGGAATGCTGAGCTGTGTATAACCCCACCCACTCCACTGATTGGCTGCTTTCTGTGAATAACCCCGCCCACATCACTGATTGGCTGCTTTCTGCGAATAACCCCACCCACACCACTGATTAGCTGCTTTCTGTGAATAACCCCGCCCACATCACTGATTGGCTGCTTTCTGCGAATAACCCCACCCACACCACTGATTGGCTGCTTTCTGTGAATACCCCACCCACACCACTGATTGGCTGCTTTCTGTATACACTGTATATTGACAGTGAACTGCTAATCAGTACTGTGGGTGTGGTTAGGCCAGGAGGTAGGAGGGCAGCTAGTCTTGTGATAATCTTCTGCTGATAAAACACTCATTTATTTCAAACAACAGCACACAGTCTAATAAGTGATACATCCCTGAAATCAGGGTCTCTGCCCCTACATCATGCTGTTCTCAGATTACATAGCAAAAAACTACAGATAGATTCCCTTTAAACTTCCTGAGGATGTCTCAGAGTTCATACATGCTACTGTAATATGGCTCTGTAAAGCCTTCGAGTTACACAGTGCCACATTTATAGTCTATGGGTATATATTGTAACTATCTCTCATATGTCCGGTTTGGGGACAATTTTTCTTTTTTTTTTTACTTAAATGCATTTATTTGGGGGTAAAACTAATTGTTGTAATTTGGTTTCATTAAAAATTTTACCTCATTTTGGCTTTTACAGGCTCTTCATTTTCCTGCACATTCAAGGGATGTGGTCATAAATCTGCTGAAAGGAGCTAAAAAGTGGACAGTTTAGAGTTAGAAAATCTCCCATTGTACCGTCAAAATTAGCTCACTGATGGATTCTCAGTTAACTCATTCCGCAGTCAGGAATAGACAGTACAACGCCGAAGCTATAGAAGGCAATCGGTGCAAATTTTTTGACAAAAAAAATATTTTTTAACCAAAAATACATGCATCTAACTAAGAAAAAAAGGAGGATAACCCCTGTTGCATATGAAAACAATGGCAAGCTCCATTAGATGCTGAACAGCAGAGATTGTTTTGTTTTCTTTTTCTTGAAGCTTTAGAGATATACCTGTAATATAGTTTTGCAGCATATGTTGGCACACGGGGTGCCTGCGGCTTCAGAGCAGGCAGCTGCAGGGATTCTATGTGTCTCTATCAATGAATCAATGATGTTACAAAATAGTGATAGCTCCAGAACAGTAACATCTACTCCATAGATGATGGAGTGAAGTAAATCACCTAGGCTATAACCCCAGTGCTCCCAGGCAACAGGATACCCAACAAACCACAGCGTCCCCGATAAATGCCTTCTGATGAAAACCGCCAATGGATGCAATAGAAAACAGCGGCACAACGTCTGGCAAATAGTAATACAGGGCGCAAATCTCACAATTCCTTGTTCCAATAGCAAAGATAGCATGAAGAGAATTAACCCCTTAGTGACCCAGCCAATTTTGACCTTAATGACCAGGCCTAATTTTTGTAAATTTGACCAGTGTCAATTTACGTGCTAATAACTCTGGAACGCTTCAATGCATCTTCTGCTTCAATGCATATTGTACTTCGTGATAGTGATGAAATTTGTTCAATATGACTTGCGCTTATTTGTGAAAATATCGGAAATTTGGGCGAAAATTTTTGAACATTTACATAGTAACATAGTAACATAGTTTTTAAGGTTGACGGAAGACTCAGTTCATCTAGTTCAATCCATAGCCTAACATGCTGATCCAGAGGAAGGCAAAAAAAACCCATGTGGCAAACACTAAGCTCCACATTGGGGAAAAAAATTCCTTCCCGACTCCATACGGCAATCAGACTAGTTCCCTGGATCAACGCCCTATCAAGGAATCTAGTATATATAACCTGTAATATTATACTTTTCAAGAAAGGCATCCATGCCCTTCTTAAATTTTAACAGTGAATCAAACATTACAATATCATGCGGCAGAGAGCTCCATAGTCTCACTGCTCTTACAGTAAAGAATCCCCGTCTGTGATTATGATTAAACCTTCTTTCCTCCAGACGTAGAAGATGCCCCCTTGTCCCCATCTCTGGCCTCAGAGTAAAAAGATCAGTAGACAGGTCTTTGTACTGTCTCCTTATATACTTGTACATAGTAATAAGATCACCCCTCAGCCTTCGTTTTTCCACAGTAAATAACCCCAAGTGTAATATTGGTATTGCAGATCCCCAGTCCTCTAATAACCTTGGTCGCTCTTCTCTGCACCCGCTCTAGTTCTGCTATGTCTTTCTTATACACCAGAGACCAGAACTGTACACAGTATTCTAAGTGTGGTCGCACTAGTGACTTGTATAGAGGTAAAATTATGTTCTCCTCATGAGCATCTATGCCTCTTTTAATGCATCCCATTATTTTATTTAGCAGCAGCTGCCTGACACTGGCCACTAAACGTGAGCTTGTCGTCCACCAATACACCCAGGTCTTTTTCAGTTACAGTTTTGCCCAGTGTTTTACAATTAAGCATATAATTATACATTTTATTTCCTCTGCCCAAGTGCATTACCTTACATTTATCCCCATTAAAGCTCATTTGCCATTTATCAGCCCAAGCTTCTAGTTTACATAGATCCTCCTGTAATATAAAATTGTCCTCCTCTGTATTAATTATTCTGCAGAGTTTAGTATCATCTGCAAATATTGAAATATTACTCTGTATGCCTCCTACAAGGTCATTAATAAATATGTTAAAAAGAAGGGGGCCCAATACTGACCCCTGTGGTACCCCACTGTTAACTGAGACCCAGTCTGAGTGTTTTCCATTAATAACCACCCTTTGTTTCCTATCACTGAGCCAATTCTTAACCCACATACATATATTTTCCCCTATCCCCATTGTTCTCATTTTATGTATCAACCTTTTGTATGGAACCGTATCAAAAGCTTTTGAAAAGTCCATATACACAACATCCACTGCATTTCCTTGGTCCAGTCCCAAACTTGCCTCCTCATAAAAACTGATCAGATTAGTTTGACAGGAACGGTCCCTCGTAAACCCATGTTGATATTTGGTCATGAGGTTATTCTTCTTCGGATACTCTAGCAGAGCATCTCTTAGGAAACCCTCCAGGATTTTACCCACAGTAGAGGTTAAGCTTACCGGCCTATAATTTCCAAGTTCAGTTTTTGTCCCCTTTTTGAATATTGGCACCACATTTGCTATACGCCAGTCCTGTGGTACAGATCCTGTTATTATGGAATCTTTAAAGATTAAAAATAATGGTCTATCTATGACGTTACTTAATTCCTGCAGTACTCGCGGGTGTATCCCATCCGGGTCGGGGGATTTGTTAACTTTAGTGATTTTTAGACGCCGCCGTACTTCCTGCTGGGTTAAGCAAGTGACATTTAATGGAGAATTTTTGTTATCACTAATCATGTTTTCTGTCATGTGATTTTCTTGTGTAAATACGGTTGAAAAAAAATCATTTAGCATATTGGCTTTTTCCTCATCCTCATCCACCATTTCACCCAGACTATTTTTAAGGGGGCCACCACTAATTTTTTATTAGTTTTTTACTATTTATGAAATTAAAGAATATTTTGGGGTTATTTTTACTTTCTCTGGCAATGATTCTCTCTGCCTCAATCTTTGCTGCCTTGATTTGTTTTTTACATAATTTATTTAATTTTCTATATTTATTTAATGCCTTATCACTACCTACTTGCTTTAGTACTCTAAATGCTTTCTTTTTGTCACTTATTGCACCCCTTACAGCTCTATTTAGCCATAGTGGTTTCCTCCTATTTTTAGCATGTTTATTCCCAAAGGGTATATATTGTGCACATGTACTATTCAGGATGTTAATAAATGTCTCCCATTTGCTTTGTGTAGCTTTATGTTTCATGATATCGCCCCAGTTTATTGCACTAAGTTCATCTCTCAACCGTTGGAAATTAGCCTTCCTGAAGTTTAGTGTCCTTGTAACCCCTCTACTACACCTACACATACTTCATTAAAGGTTACATGAAAACGTATTATTTTGTGACCACTATTACCCAAGTGACCCCCAACTCGTATATTTGATATGCGGTCTGGCCTATTGGTTAATATTAGGTCTAGCAGTGCACCCTTCTTAAAAATTTAGCAATTTTTAAACTTCTAATTCTTATGCCCTTAAATCAGAGAGATATGTCACACAAAATAGTTAATAAATAACATTTCCCACATGTCTACTTTACATCTGCATCATTTTTTGAACCATAATTTTATTTTGTTAGGAAGTTATAAGGGTTAAAAGTTGATCAGCAATTTCTAATTTTTCCAACCAAATTTACAAAACCATTTTTTTTAGGAACCACATCACATTTGAAGTGACTATAGAGGTCTATATGACAGAAAATACACAAAAATTACACCATTCTAAAAACTGCACCCCTCAAAGTCCTCAAAACCACATTCAAGAAGTTTATTAACCCTGCAGATGCTTCACAGGAACTAATGCAATGTGGAAGGAGAAAATTAACATTTGACTTTGTTTCACAAAAATGTTACTTTAGCCCCAATTTTTTTATTTTCACAAGGGTAACAGGAGAAAATAAACCCCAAAATCTGTTGTGCAATTTCTCCTGAGTACGCTGATACCCCATATGTGGGGTAAAACTACTGTTTGGGCACACAGCAGGGCTGGGAAGGGAAGGAGCATCGCTTGACTTTTTGAATGCAAAAATGGCTGGAATCGAGAGCTGACGCCATGTCATGTTTGGAGAGCCCCTGATGTGCCTAAACAGTGGAAAACCCCCACAAGTGATCCCATTTTGGAAACTAGATACCTCAATAAATGTATGTAGATGTGTGGTGAGCACCTTGAAACCCCAGATGCTTCACAGAAGTTTATAACGTAGAGCCCTGAAAATAAAAAATCTAATTTTTTCCTGAAAAATATACTTTTAGCCCCAAATTTTTTATTTTCATAAGGGTAACAGGAAGAAAATGTGTCCCAAAATTTGTTGTGCAATTTCTATTGAGTTCCCCGATCTCCCATATGTGGGGTAAAACTCCTTTTTGAGCACACGGCAGGGTTCAGAAGGGAAGGAGCACCGTTTGACTTTTTTTTTTAATGCAAAAATGACTGTAATGGAGAGCCCCTGATATGCCTAAACAGTGGAAACCCCCCACAAGTTGCCCCATTTTGGAAACTACACCCCTCAAAGATTTTATCCAGGGGTATAGTGGGCATTTTAAACCCACAGATACTACACAGAATTTGATAACTTTCGTCATATTGAAAATGTTCACTATTTTCATAAAAATGTAGTTTTAGCCCCAAATTTGTAATTTTCACAATGAATAATAACAGAAAACGGACCCCATAATTTGTTATTCAATTTCCCTGGAACATGATGATACCCTATATGTGGACAAAAACTTCTGTTTGGACACATGGCAGGGCTAGGAAAGGAAAAAGCGCTATTTATCTGAAATAGTGAAAACAGCAGAACCCCCCTTCAAGTGACCTAATTTTGGAAACTAGTCCCCTCAAGGAATTCATCTAGCGGTACACTGAGCATTTTTAACCTACAGGTGATTCACAAAACTTTATGACTTCTAGGTGTGAGAACAAGATATTACATTTTTTTCGCTAAAATACTGTTTTAGCACCAAATTTATAATTTACACGAGGGGTAATAGGAGAAAACGGACCCCGTAATTTGCTATGCGATCTTTACCGAACACAGTGATACCCCATATATGGTTATACACTACTATGTGAGCATATAGTGGGGATCGGATGGGAAGGAGCTGATTTCATTTTAATAGATTGTGGGCTTCATTACTCGAGCCCCTGAGTTGCCAGAACAGCAGAAACCCCTCCAGGTGACCCCATATTGGAAACTTCATAGGCTAAGGAATTCCTCTAGGGGTGTAGTGAGTATTTTGAACCCATCGGTGCCTCTCAGAATTTTTTAACATTGAGACGTGAAAATATAAAATTTTTGTGGTAAAAATGTAATTTTTGTGTTTGCTGCAAACTTGTAAGGTACACAAGGGTTAATAGGTGAAACTGGACCCCATAATTTATTGCGCAATTTCTCCCAAGCATGGTGATGCCCCACATATCATCAGAAATTACTGTTAGGCCACATGTCAGGGCTGAGGAGAAAGGAGCACTATTTGGCTTTTGGAGCAAAAATGTTGTTAGAATAGTTTGCAAAGCCCCGAAGGTGCAAGAACAGCAGAAAAAAAACAAAAGTTACCCCATTGTAGAAATTACACATCTCAATGAATTCATCTACAGCTACAGTGACTATTTTGTAACATCTACGCCAGGCTTTTATTCTAGAGAATTGCAAAGATGCCAGTTTACTGCACGTACATTGTGCCCCCATACAGTGTAGAGCCCCCATACATTGTGCCCCCATACAGTGTAGAGCCCCCATACATTGTGCCCAGCTTGTGCTTCTGGTGACATACACCCAGTAAATTGTTAAGTGCTCTCTCCCCTCTACAATAATGCCAAACATGTGGCCGCTTACTGCGGTTTAGGCACAGTGGGGCTCAGATGTAGGGGGCATTTGGATTTGAGAGCGCAGAATTCACTGGATTTTATTTGAGGTGGCGGGAGCCATGTTACATGGGAACCCTCTATAGTTCCAGTGACAGATGACGGACCTATGTGGCGGCTGGTTTTGTGCAGAATAAGTTAGGGTTTTATTGGTAACATTTTGGTGTACATAATATTTTTCGATTGATCCAGAATAAGGCTGGGATCACATTCTTGTGTTCTACTCTGAGCACTTACGTCAGGGTTTCCATGTAAATCCCACAAAAATGCGATTCAGTTGAAACCCCCGACGGAAGAACCCACCTAATGAGGCAGATAGAGACACTTTGGAGTCCGTTTGGTGTCTGCTCCGGTGGTATCCATCTTTTTAAGCGTCCTCAGATCTGTGGTCGCCCACACTTGTGCGTTAAAAAGACACCTAAAATAATGGGACACCGCCAGAACTGAAACCAGTCCACAGTGACTCCATCTGCCTAATAAGTGAGTGGTTCAGTTGAAGATTTTGTCTGAATCGTGGTTTTGGAGAAATTACACGGAAACCTCGATGTCAGCGCTCAGCGGAGACCACAGGATAAATGTGAGCCGAGCCTTATTCCGATTTTTGGGAGGCAGAATGAACAAATAGACAGCATAGTTATTATTTTTATTTTTCCGCGGTTCACTGTGCGGTATAACTGATAAGGCGGATTAATTCTTCAGGTCGGTGGGATTACAGCGATACCAGATTTATATTGTGTTTTTTTAGGTTTTGCTGCTATCAAATAGTAGAAATGATTTTTTATAAAAAGTAGTATTTTTCGTCACCATGTGCTGAGAGCTGTAACTTTTTTATTTTTTTGGTGAACAGAGCTGTATGAGGGCTTGTTTTTTGTGTGGACGAGTTGCAAATTTTTTTGGTACCACATTTGGGGCACATAGTAATTTTTTATCGCTTTTTATTCAGATTTTTTAAACACAGAATGAACAAAAAAACAGCAATTCAGTTATTGTTTTTATTTTTATTTTTTTTTGCGCCGTTCACCGTGCGGTAAAAGTGATAAGACCGATTTATTTGTTGGGTCAGTACTATTAAAACCATACCAAATTTATATTGTTTTTTTTTTATGCTTTGCTATTTTTACACACTAAAGACAATATTTTACAAAAATTAATTTGTTTTTGCATCGTCCTATACCTACAGTCAAAGTACACATATCAAACGTACATCACAATTCATGTAAGGTGCCCGAGCGAGGTAGTCGTGGGCGAGCTGCTGCTTCTGCACACCCTAGCACCCTACAGGAAAATCGTGTCCCGGTGTGCTGCTGTGTGTGGGGTGCATCACACTTACTTGTGGCATATGGGCCTCCACTGGCTCCAGACTTTCATCTTTCAGAGCCTTCGCAGCACACAATCCAGGGGACACCGAATATCTTAAAACAGTCAAACTTTTACTTTGTAGTATACATCCATTGCAATGGAGCATGTGTGGCACCCCTGAGGGTTCAGTCGCCACAGAGGTACTGCATCTCACCCAGAGGTGTGGCATCTCCTTCTCTCAGGTAAGGGTGGAGTACTGCCCGGGACCCCAACACCTGCACTCAACACTACACTACTCCAGGCCAGCTGGAAGGGCATTATGCACTTCTTCTGCTGCCCCGTCCCTGGCTGGAGTGGGGGGAACCAAAAGTGAGGGGGAACCAAGTAGTGGGTGTGGGTGGAGGACGCAGAATAGGGAAGCACTGTCAGGAGTAATACATATAGGGAAGCCATCTTGTGTAAGGGTGGATTCAGTGAGAGAGAAGAGGAGAGGAGCAGTCTGAGGAGCAGAGTCTCTTCAGGAGCTCTGCTCCAGACTGGGGCCTAGCAAGTGAGGCCCAAAAGTGAGAGGGGAGCGGAGGAGAAAGGTTCCAGTAATAGAAGGGATCCCAGGGGGTACGGTGAGTGTAGGACGGCACCCGTATGCCCGAATCTGCCAAGTGTCAGAGGGATCAGGCCGCAAGAAGTCCCTGGACCAGCCATGTTACTTCAAGTCTCGGCTGGAAAACCGGAGGCTTCTGCACTTTCAGGGTGCAGTCGCCACTTTCGCACCCAAGCCGTCGAAAAGGGCACCAAGCCAGGTCCGGGAACTTCAAGATGCCCAGAGGGATCTCAAGGTACCCGCTCGGGACTTTGTGGAGCGATGCGCAGGGCAAGAGGGAGAGACCCAGCGCGGGAAGTCGGCAGAGCAAGGAACATAAAGAAAGGGGGTCCCATTAAGTGCTTCTGATATACTTGAGGGAGTGCTGAACCCCTGCCTGGCAAACGCAGTGCGACGTGGGAGATGGTCACCTGTACAGTGCCACCTGAAGAACCTAAAGAACTGTGAGTAAACTCGGATGACCGCACCCCACTGTTTCTGTCAGTTATTTCTACCACGCTATCTCTCCTGCACTACAATGCCTGGGGCTGAGCTCTGCCTGTGGAGAGCCGCACCAACCCAGCTGCCCTAACATCTGCCCCAGAGGTCTGCAGCAGCGCCAGTACCCATTACCAGGAACCACAGGTGACGTCACGAGACAAAACTAATATTCATCCCCTTCAAGCAACAACCCCTTTTAAAGAGTGACCCCAGGGTACGGGCCAGGGAGCCGACTGCCGTGACATCCCAAGAAGGTAAAGGCCCGGGTACCGAGTCCCCCATATCCCCCTGGGTGAGTCACATGTAGGATAGGGCACAACAAGGTATAGTCTTTCCCACAGGTACCGGACATATCTTCAACCCTAGCTCTCGGTCTGAGTAAAGCATCTCTCTTGCTAACTCTTCTAGCACTAGAAATTCTTCTCCACCACTAGCAGTGCACCTGGATTCAATTACCTCCCACTTCTTAGAGTATGAGTCCATCTTTCCCTGCAGCTCTGCAGCCTTAGTGCGCCCAAAGGCCCCAACGTCCATCTCAAGATCCCAAGGCCGACAGATGGATTCACACGTAGGGGTTCTATGGCAATCAACTGCCCTGAGTAACAGGCTCATGTTGGCCCTAGCAGCCCACTGCATATATGACCACTGCTATCACTTCTCCTTACTTTCTTTAACTGACCTGACACTTCCTGAACTTGGAACTAACTCTCAGTTCCCCCTTCCCAATCTGGGCTGACCTTAACTCTCACACTGTCTCTGTGCCTGCTGTGTTGCTAAGCAGACTTCACCTTTCACCTACATTTTAGACCGTAACATCTCGTGACCGTTGGTACTGCAGCCCACAGTGAAATTAATACTTATTATCACACGGAAACATATCAGGAACAAAACATTATTCACATCCTACATATTTTATACAACAGTAGCACTGATGTCTTTAGGGGGGAAAACGGAAGCTGGTCCATCTCCTTATGTAAAGGACATATTGATACTCATGCTATAGCAACTCCATTTTGTCTGCTTGCTTTAAAATCATGTTATTATACTTCTTGCATAACATGCATTCTTTCCTTCTTTTCTCATGCTTCCCAAGCATCTTTCCCACACTAACCTTTTCTCACAAGAACATTCTGTGAGACACCCTGCTCCCGTTATCTGACTAGTCTGAGCCAGGATGGGTAACCTTGTAAATTTCCATCATGCGCCAAACTAATGATGATATATGACCATGACTCGCCCCCTGGGCCTGTGCTGGGGAACCCGGAACCGGGCCTGTTGTAGGATGCTGGGGGTTGTAGTCTCCGTGTGGCGGTGACCCGGTCCGTGCCCAGGGTGGTCAAACCAGTGGCAGTCTATTGGTATTGTAATTGTCCGACTACGCCACCCTTGGATTGCGGTCAGTGGGGACTGCCGCTGCGCTGCAGACCGCTGAGGCTGATGTTATATGCGCAGCCAAGAATGGGATGACTCCCCACGGGAGAAGTATTGCCTCAGGGCAGCTAATGTGGAAGATGGTGGGAGTGATGGTGCAAGCGTCCCAGTACTAATGGTGCTGGTGCGGCGATGAAACACAGAGACGTGCGGTTGCAGTTTCCAATGCTTTGCTCACAGTTGTTATTCGTGTCAATCCTGCAGGCGATGACTGGCAAAGCCATGCTGCGTCCACCAGGTGAGGGACTCGGTCAACTCCCAGGCAACTCCAGAGTGTGGCACAGAACTCCCTTCTCTTCCCTTCTCTGGCCGTCCCCACCAGTGACCCACCTTTATCCAGCTTCCTCGGGCCTTCTGTTGGCGAAACCTCTCTCCGGTTTCCCTGACCCTATGTGGTATGCTTTCCTGGTGGATGTAGTGAGGGGTCGCACCAAGATGTGGTCACAACCTCCGGTTTTGGCTGAGGATTAGTCGCCTCCACCAATTTGGGTTCCGGTACCCTGCTCTGCCAACCCTTCACCCTGTATCTCCTGGGCATATGGGGTTCCTTCTGTCCTCGTGTCTCTGGGCCTTTCTCTGTGTTCCTTGCTTCCTTTCTCCTCTGTTCAAGTTCCTTTCTTACTTTCCTTTCCGTTCCTTCTCCTCTCTCTTTCTGCTGTTTCTGGCCTCTCTCCCGGCCTGCCTCTGGAGCTGGGCCCAGACTGAGCCACAGCTCCCTGTCAGCCCTCTCTGGCTGAGCTCCTCTCCTCTTCCTGACTGAACTGAACCCTGTCCTAAGATGGTGCCCACCTTATATACCTCCTTCTAACACCCGAGCCCAGGTGACTTGCAACCAATGGGCTCCTACCTATGCCCAGAAACCCACCCCTATCTGCTCCTACACCTCTGGGTATTCCACCCCCTCCCCACTCCAGCCAGGAACAGATGCTGTCGTGCCTGCACTTCTGTCTGGGAGCACCATTGAGCTGTTCCTCGGAAATGGGGTGTGTGTGGTGCATGCAGCTTACTGAGTCCTGGTCCACACTCCATCCTTACCCGGGAGTGGAATACCACACCTCTGGTTTGAGGTGCAATACCCCTGTAGCAGCCGAGCCCTCGGGGTGCTACAACCATATGTGTGTTTCCGTAATAATTGTACTAACATTGGTTCAAGCCTGTAGTACTGTAGTACGGCTGTAGATGATTGGCTATTGATAAACTCAAAACAATATAAAATGCTAAGTAGAAATAAACGGGATTAGAGATTCTCTGAATCCTCCCATACAGAGCATTGCCTCCGTCTGGTTTTCTGTTGGATTGCGCAATCAACATAATAATTTGACACTCACTTGGTCAACCGTGAAGGGACGTTGGTGCTCTCCCTCAACAGCTTGTTGCCGTGACTCGGATCCCTAACCAGGGACGCCCCACCACCCCTGGACGTCCACAAAGAGAGACTTGCTTTCAGACTCCCCCACTGGAATTGGGACTGATCATCCCCCACAAAAAGCCACGTTAAGTGCCCGAGTTCTTTACTAGTGATACTGACCGTTTGGCGTGGTTTCCACGTGATGTGTGGTTGTTTGCAGTATCTCCGGACATCTTGGTTGGATATAGTCAAAGGTGAGACTATAAGGGGTGTAGTTCCATTAGGGGTCTGATATTGATAACTTTCAAAGCAGTATCACCTCGGATTGACAAGTGAATATTATGTGAATCTTCCTTAACTTCTGACAAAGATCCTTAGGAGACTGAACACTGTTAGATTCAGTTGCGGCAGGTGATCGAAGATTGGGTAGGACACGCACACAGATACATATATCTAGTGACCGGAGAGCTGCGGATGAGAGTTCTCCTCCTTTCATCTGTGCCATAAGAGACTCCCCCGACGGGAGGGGTGAAGTGAAGTCAGTGGAACAGCGGATGAGGTCTGGCCGGACTCGTGCTGTGTACAAATTAATGATCTTTTGTCAGTTGTAGTGATTAATCAATGTTTCCGTGGAGCAGAAAGAATTTGTCTCCCCCGCAGGAGGGTGAGGATGTGATGACTATCATGGTCAGTGGAGAGGGGAAAAGATCATTTAAGAATGCACCAAAAGTGTTTAAGGTGTTAAATTTTCCTGTGGGAGGGACTTTAGCCTGTGTTGTGTGACGAAGGCATCCGGCAGAAAAGGGGTAGATTAGTTGACTGTGGATTGTTGGATGATGCTGAAAAGTTCAGGAAAGTTGCACATGAGATTTGTGATGAAGGGTATGTTGAAATGGAAGGAAATATGTAGAGAAAACCAAAAGAGTAATATCATTGTGTGGGTCGTACCCGGGTGGGTAGATTATAGTACGAGATAGATAAATGGGTTGTTGGAAAGTGTATACATGTGGAAAAAGGCTGCGCTGAGTTTGTCGAAAGAAGGGAAAAAGTATGTGCAGAAACTTAAACAGTTAACTAAAATATGCGAGCTACCAGATAAGGTCCGGTTAATTATGAAGAAGAAAAAGGGCAAGTTAGAAGATAAAGGATTGTTACAAATAGCTTTGGCTTGGTATAGAACAGCAGAGAATTTGTCAAAGAAGGGTGGATGGAGAATAAAATACAGACAATAAGGGAAAGATGCCATGTTATGAGTATTACAAAGATACTGCTCTCCAGCCACCGCCCGATAATGGCAGATGGGGGGATTGACCTGTACTAATTGTGGTCAGCAGAATCCATTGCTAGCAAATTATTGTGTTGCATGTCGCGCACCTTGTCCAGGAGGCCCACCCCTTGCTACTGTAACGGGTCAGGGAGGTGGAACCTCTGAGCAACTATACAAGGGGGCGGTCCTTGTAAGGAAGCGGGTGGCTCCCAGGGAAGACGGGCAGGTAGTCACGGCAAGTGACAGGGACAGTCTCTGGGTAGAAGGGCAGGTAGTCACGGCAAGTGACAGGGACAGTCTCTGGGTAGAAGGGCAGGTAGTCACGGCAAGTGACAGGGACAGCCTCTGGGTAGAAGGACAGCAGGCAGGTGGCTGGTGAGCGCTCCCAGGTGAGCGGGCGAGAGTCTCTGGACAGGCAGGTGGTCACGGCAAGTGACGGCAGAACCTCCAGGTAGACTAGCAGACAGGTAGCAGGTGAACGCTCCCAGGTGAGCGGGCAAGAGTCTCTGGACGGGCAGGTGGTCACGGCAAGTGACGGCAGAGCCTCCAGGTAGGCTAGCAGACAGGTAACAGGTGGACGCTCCCAGGTGAGCGGGCAAGAGTCTCTGGACGGGCAGGTGGTCACGGCAAGTGACGGCAGAGCCTTCAGGTAGGCTAGCAGACAGGTAGCAGGTGGACGCTCCCAGGTGAGCGGGCAAGAGTCTCTGGACGGGCAGGTGGTCACGGCAAGTGATGGCAGAGCCTCCAGGTAGGCTAGCAGGCAGGTAGCAGGTGAGCGCTCCCAGGTGAGCGGGCAAGAGTCTCTGGACGGGCAGGTGGTCACGGCAAGTGACGGCAGAGCCTCCAGGTAGGCTAGCAGACAGGTAACAGGTGGACGCTCCCAGGTGAGCGGGCAAGAGTCTCTGGACGGGCAGGTGGTCACGGCAAGTGACGGCAGAGCCTCCAGGTAGGCTAGCAGACAGGTAGCAGGTGGACGCTCCCAGGTGAGCGGGCAAGAGTCTCTGGACGGGCAGGTGGTCACGGCAAGTGATGGCAGAGCCTCCAGGTAGGCTAGCAGGCAGGTAGCAGGTGAGCGCTCCCAGGTGAGCGGGCAGGCTGGTCCATAGACAGACTGACAGGTGTCGGAAGGCAGACCGTTGGACTGCAGGCTTGCAAGCAGGTAAGCGGATATCAGGCAGGTATCAAGCAGGAATCTGGCAGGTGACTGGCAGGTAACAGGCAGGAATCTGGCAGGTGACTGGCAGATAACTGGTAGCGGAACCTGAGGACTGAAGCAGAGTGAAGGCTTTGCAACAGCATTGCTCGGGCACCTCCATTTTGGAGGAGGTGCCTTATATATGGTGAAGTCCTCCGGCCATTGGCCGGGGACTCCTTAGGACGACGCGCGCGGCCCCTTCAAGAGAGGGGGAGCGCGCGCCCTAAGCACCGTGGCCGGGAAGCAGCGCGCACTGCCAGCAGAGCGGGAGGAAGATGCCGGGCACGGAGCGGAGAGGTGAGGGGAACAGCGTCCCTGCCTAGCAGGAGGCAGGGACGCCGACGCTACAGCTACTACCCAAGCCACTCCTAGTGCCCCATCCTCATCTGTTATACCTATGTCCGCCCAAAGTTGCAACCCTTCCTGCAGCGGCCATGTTGCTACACCCATTGCATCACCTCCGGCCTCTGACCAGATGTCCCTTTGGTGGCGGCCATCTTGGCGCACCCTTCCTGTAGTGTGTTTCCTTCTGGTGGTGGCCATCTTGGCACACCCAGAATACAGGCAGCAATATACACTACACCCGGAATGTGTATGATGAAGATCATCATGTCAGTATGTTATACAAACGGTGGGACCAAAATATGATCCCCTTGAAACGGTGGGACCAAAATATGATCCCCTGGATGTACCCAGGTCACAACACCTGCTTACAGAAACAATTCAAAATACCATAGCATACGCATCACAGCTTCATGCAGTCCCAACCCTAGCCCTGCCATTTATTTCCATCGGTATCGTGCCTAATCAGTTTGCAAAGGACATGTCTAGCTGTCTGCTGCCGTGGCAGCTGGACAACTCTGAGGTAGTACTATTACAATACGTGTGCCCCCACTGAGCAAGTGTCCATCAGGGCCAGTGTTAGCCTCCTCAAGCATCTAGCAAAACTGAATTGTCGAGTCTCAGCCTCGAAACTTCAGTTTTGCCTTGGTCAAGTGGTCTTCTTAGGCCACTGCCTTACTCAGGGTGCCAGACATCTCACAGAAGAAAGAAAGACAGCCATCTACCTGCTACCATTCCCAAAAGATCCCATAGAACTGCAACGGTTCCTCGGACTATGCACATATGGCAGACAATGGATCCCAGACGCCTCACGTCTGATGCAACCCCTATATGATGCCTTAAAAGAAGACACTCTGGTTGATGTTAACAACAAGGACCACCAAGAACAGCTGCAACAAGCCATTGAGCAACTAAAATCAAAGATAATGACAGCCTCTGCCCTTGGAAACCCGGACTATGCTCAACCTTTCCATTTGTATGTCTCTGAGACGGGAGGGCATGCAGCCGGGGTGCTCACGCAGAGACACTGTACAAAGCAGCGCCCAGTCGGTTATTACTCAGCGCATCTGGACCCGGAAGCCATGGCCTCTCCCAGCTGTCTACGAGCGGTTCACACCACACAGCAGTTACTTGAGAAGACGGTGGACATCATCCTTGGACATGAGACTCACATTTATGCTCCACACGATATTGCTGTTGTTTTGGCTTTACAGCAATCTAAACATCTGTCCACACAGAGACACCTGCGGCTGCAGTGTTCGTTGATTTTGCCAAAAAATGTGAAATTACATCGGTGCACCACCATCAACCCGGGCACCCTGCTATCGGCACCTGAAGGAGAGGGGAAAGAGGCTCCACAACATGATTGTCTGGAACAAATTACTGCGGAGTCAACTCCACTTGTTCTAGTGGGGGAAGTACCCTTGGATGATCCAGAACTTACATTATATATGGATGGATCCAGATATGTTGACACCTCTGGCAGGTTTCATACTGGATACGTTATCACAACTGAAAATACATTGGTAGAGGCTGCAACCTTACCACTGCCAAGAAGCTGGTCTCTGAAGTTGTTTGCCGGTATGGAGTCCCAGAAATCATCGAAAGTGATCAAGGACCAGTCTTTTCCTCATGGGTATATCAAGAAATACTTACCATGATCGGATCAACAGTGGCGTTACATACTTCTTACCATCCACAGTCAAGTGGCAAGTTGGAGAGATTGAATGGCACACTGAAAAGGCAATTGACCAAAATGATGCAGGAGACTACGGCCCAGTGGCCTGAGCTGTTTCCCATTGGACTATATCACATACGCACCACACCCATAGGGAAACACAAGCTGTCACCCTATGAGATACTATTTGGGTCACAACCAGCTATAGCTAGATTTACCCCACAACAATTATCAGAAGAAACAGATCATGTTGTGCAATATGTGATTCAGCTTGCCAAAGCCTTAACTAACACCCATGCGTTAGTATCATCTTCTATTCCAGATCCAGCTGATGCAGAAGGTTGTCATACTCTCAAGCCTGGAGATTATGGGTATGTGAAGAAGCATGTTCGGAAACTCGGACTAGAACCATTGTATGACGGACCATACCAAGTGCTCCTGACAACCCCAACAGCAGTAAAACATGAATTTTCTGAATATAAGTCTAGTGATCCAACATGTGGCAATCCGGATGTTGGATATTGTAGCCCCCGCCGACAAATGTCTTCATGGTGTATGTTATCAAATAACACAGTTTTTATCGATTTGGTACATAAATTAGTATTAAAGCACTCTGCTTTATGGGATCTGCCATCAACCACATATTGGGTCTTTGGGAATAATGCATACAAATGGCTCCCAGTCGGAGTAGGGGGGACTTGTACGTTGGCCCGGCTAACTCCAGCCACTTATCTTATTCCCCATAGCAAAAGTAGATATGAGAGCCATCCCTCTTCATACCATTTATAAACGTGCTAAGGACAATACCCCACACCCATCAGGAAGACCTCATTTAGTACAAATGAGTATACCCAATAAGATAGCCAGTACTGTCTTCCTCTACCCTATGGTTACACAAATGTGGGACAAATTAGTGGAAGTCATTGATTACTTAGATGACCAGATTTGGAGTGTATTGGAAGTAATTAATACTACTGTTGCGGTGCAGAATCAACTTATTATAGTAGCTAATCAACATACGTTAGTGCTGGACTATTTGTCAGCAGCTCAAGGAGGGATGTGTCAGGTTATAGGCCCAGCCTGTTGTCACTGAGACAACTACACTGGAAAGTCTGCACTGGAAGGTCTGCACTGGGAGGTCTACACTGGGAGGTTTACACTTGGAGGTCTACACTGGGAGGTCTGCACTTGGAGGTCTACACTGGGAGGTCAACACTGGGAGGTCTACACTAAGAGGTCTACACTGGGAGGTGTACACTGGGAGGTCTACACTGGGAGGTCTGCACTGGGAAGTCTACACTGGGAGGTCTACACTGGGAGCTCTGCACTGAGAGATCTACACTGGGAGGTCTACACTGGGAGGTCTACACTGGGAGGTCTACACTGGGAGGTCTACACTAGGAGGTCTACACTGGAAGGTCTACACTGGGAGGTCTACACTAAGAGGTCTACACTGGGAGGTCTACACTGGGAGGTCTACACTGGGAGGTCTGCACTGGGAAGTCTACACTGGGAGGTCTACACTGGGAGGTCTGCACTGGGAGGTCTACACTGGGAGGTCTACATTGGGAGATCTACACTAGGAGGTCTACGCTGGGAGGTCTACACTGGAATGTCTGCACTGGGAGGTCTGCACTGGGTGGTCTACACTGGGAGGTCTGCACTGGGAGATCTACACTGGGAGGCCTACACTGGAAGGTCTACACTGGGAGGTCTAATCTGAGAGGTCTACACTGGGAGGTCTACACTGAGAGATCTACACTGGGAGGTCTGCACTGGGAGGTCTACACTGGGAGGTCTACACTGGGAGGTCTACACTGGCAGGTCTACACTTGGAGATCTACACTTGGAGGTCTGCACTGGGAGGTCTACACTGGGAGGTCCACATTGGGAGGTCTATACTGAGACATCGACACTGGGAGGTCTGCACTGGGAGGTCTACATTTGGATGTCTACACTGAGAGATCTACACTGGAAGGTCTGCACTGGAAGGTCTGCACTGGGAGGTCTGCACTGGGAGGTCTACACTGGGAGGTTTACACTGGGAGGTCTACACTGGGAGGTCTGCACTGGGAGATCTACACTGGGAGGTCTACATTAGGAGGTCTACACTGGGAGGTCTACACTGGGAGGTCCACATTGGGAGGTCTATACTGAGACATCGACACTGGGAGGTCTATACTGAGACATCGACACTGGGAGGTCTACACTGGGAGGTCTACATTTGGATGTCTACACTGAGAGATCTACACTGGAAGGTCTGCACTGGAAGGTCTGCACTGGGAGGTCTGCACTGGGAGGTCTACACTGGGAGGTTTACACTGGGAGGTCTACACTGGGAGGTCTGCACTGGGAGATCTACACTGGGAGGTCTACATTAGGAGGTCTACACTGGGAGGTTTACACTGGGAGGTCTACACTGTGAGGTCTGCACTGGGAGGTCTACACTGGGAGGTTTACACTGGGAGGTCTACACTGGGAGGTCTGCACTGGGAGATCTACACTGGGAGGTCTGCACTGGGAGGTCTACACTGGGAGGTCTACATTGGAAGGTCTACACTAGGAGGTCTACACTGAGAGGTCTACACTGGAAAGTCTGCACTGGGAGGTCTGCACTGGAAGGTCTACACTGGGAGGTTTACACTGGGAGGTCTACACTGGGAGGTCTGCACTGGGAGATCTACACTGGGAGGTCTACACTGGGAGGTCTACACTGGGAGGTTTACACTGGGAGGTCTACACTGGGAGGTCTGCACTGGGAGATCTACATTGGGAGGTCTGCACTGGGAGGTCTACACTGGAAGGTCTACACTGGGAGGTCTGCACTGGGAGGTCTACACTGGGAGGTTTACTCTGGGAGGTCTGCACTGGGAGATCTACACTGGGAGGTCTACACTGGGAGGTCTACACTGGAAGGTCTACACTGGGAGGTCTGCACTGGAAGGTCTACACTGGGAGGTTTACACTGGGAGGTCTACACTGGGAGGTCTGCACTAGGAGATCTACACTGGGAGGTCTGCACTGGGAGGTCTACACTGGGAGGTTTACATTGGAAGGTCTACACTAGGAGGTCTACACTGAGAGGTCTACACTGGAAAGTCTGCACTGGGAGCTCTGCACTGGAAGGTCTACACTGGGAGGTTTACACTGGGAGGTCTACACTGGGAGGTCTGCACTGGGAGATCTACACTGGGAGGTCTACACTGGGAGGTCTACACTGGAAGGTCTACACTGGGAGGTCTGCACTGGGAGGTCTACACTGGGAGGTTTACACTGGGAGGTCTACACTGGGAGGTCTGCACTGGGAGATCTACACTGGGAGGTCTACACTGGGAGGTCTACACTGGAAGGTCTACACTGGGAGGTCTGCACTGGGAGGTCTACACTGGGAGGTTTACACTGGGAGGTCTACACTGGGAGGTCTGCACTGGGAGATCTACACTGGGAGGTCTACACTGGGAGGTCTACACTGGGAGATCTACACTGGGAGGTCTGCATTGGAAGGTCTGCACTGGAAGGTCTGCACTGGGAGGTCTACACTGGGAGGTTTACACTGGAAGGTCTACACTGGGAGGTCTACACTGGGAGATCTACACTGGGAGGTCTAAACTGGGAGGTCTACACTGGAAGGTCTACACTGGGAGCTCTACACTTGGAGATCTACACTGGGAGGTCTACACTGGGAGTTCTACACTGGAAGGTCTACACTGGGAGGTCTACACTGGGAAGTCTGCACTTGTATCATGCTTGACAAAGGAGTTTTGAAAAACCTCTATCCCCTTTTGCAGTTTAGTCAGGAAAAAAAAACAGTGTTTTACTCCCCTTCCCTAGTCCAGTGCTGAGCCTCCAATCAGTGAGCTCAGTGGCTCTAAGTGCATCGTGCTGTCAACTCTGGCAGAACCACTGAGCTTAGTGGATGGTTGCAGAGCTGTCGATGTGACAACAGTGCTGCAGACAATAACCCACACAGGAAGTAGCCGCGGAGACTCAGCGTTGGACCTAGGGAGGGTGAGTAAAGTTCAGTTTGTTTATTTAAATAGACAGCAGCCAGAGGAGAAGGGTTTACCAAAAGTGGAAAACCTCTTTTAAGCCGAAACATAGCATGTGACTTGGGTGAATAAACACCCAGCATGTATGTAACTATCCTTGAAGGACTGCAGATCTTTCTTTTTTTATACCTCCAGTGGATGCCATTGTATAGGCATCATGTTTTTTTGGATTCTCATGTTTTTGTATGTAAAAGCACAAGATACTGCACTATTCCATGCTGCAAATGAAATAGCGCCCAACTGAAGCGAAAGGGACTCTCTTTTGGCCTCCATCTGGTGTATCAGGGTCTATATGTACAGTATGTGTCATTTGTCTCCAATACATGCTTAATAAAGTTAGTTTTATTCACCACAAATAGGCCAAAAGTGCAACTACAGTGTTGCATTTTTTTTCTTGCGTTTTTGCAGTTTGCCTTCTATGGTGAAAAAGGCTGCAAAAATGCTGAAAGAATTGATAGGCTGCAGATTTTAAAAAAACAGTTTTCTAATTCATTCAGGGAAAAAAAAGCAAGTGTGTACACAGATTAGATCTCTTAGCAGCACACTTCTATGCATAAACAGCAGGCTTTTCCTTCACAAGGACTCAGTAATACAAAGCATTATTTATCCTGCATGGAGATGGGGGGGAGGTTTGATGAGGGAGATGATCCCTGTGACACCATTCCTTCCAGTCCTTTACCTTCTGCCTGATAATACTCCACACTGTTAGCTCAGGGAGTCTAACTGACCTTTGTTTAGCTTCCCTCCTGACCTGAATTCTGTTCACTTGTCTTTTGTGAGATACAGCACACACTCCACCTTTCTCTATGGCTCCAGCTAGAACAGTAAGCAACTTCCCCACAATCCCCCTGAGGCTCTACTAAAACATTCCCCTTCTACTGTGACTGTGTTAACCCCTCTAGTTGCTGGATGATTCTGAAGCACAACACTTCCTGTCTCCTGTGCTTGTGTTATTTGTAACAGTTGCTGGATGCTTTGGAAGCAACAGCACTACTTCTGCATGTCACACTACATAGCTTCTGCTGGTACTGTAAAAAGTAGCTTGTAACACAACAAAAATGCAATGTGTGAACATAGCCTAAAATGTAATCTATAGAAAGCAACATACAAGCTTCTTGTCTATTACAGATGTTTTATTGAAGAAGCTGCAGACATGTCGTTTCACTTGCTCTATCGTGTCGTGTCATACATTGTACAGACAGCTAAGAGCTCTGTAATGCTTCATTCCTTCTGTGGTGGCGCCATAGAGGAACAGACGACTTGCTGCCTTTTCCCTTCCAGCGGTGAGAAACCCTTATTGGCAGATGACCCCAAGACTTAGCTGTTGTTTGTTTATTTGTTTTTTAAGTTACTATTTATCTTATTGCTTTGTGTGCATTCTTTATTATTATTTGCTTTGTGAACTATTTTTGGAAATAGTTAAACATCATGATATATTTTATTATTATATTTTTTTTTGCTTCTTTCCAGTATTATAACCTTAGCTGGTGGTTCTTGCATCGCTGTCCTTGGTGCTGAAGCCACCGCGCACTGCTCCCAATTACTCACTCGCCTCGTAGACATTGTACAAAGTTTATGTATTTAATTACATGATGTAAATAAGAAAGTTGGGCTGGACTCCGTAACCTTTCAGTATGCCCTGGACAAGGTTGTAACCCCAAGAAAATCTAATTTTTATACTTAGTATTAAAGGCTAAACAAGATGGGCATGGATAGAACAGGTTTCTTGAAGCCACATAGCAACCAGTCAGCTCTACGTTACCTTTGATCTTTCTCCAACATTTTATATTGATACTAGCAGTGGCCACGCAAAGTACATAGATGGAGTTATCGGAAATGTAAAATACTAATAGTAAAAAGTTTTATGAATTACTTTTTTTTTTTGCAGTAGCGACCAACAAATCCCAAAACAGGCGACAGTGCATTGTCCAAAAACAGGCTAAGACTTTCGGCACATGGGTGGAAATTTGCTGGCTATTTTGGGTAAATTCATGCACAAAGCAGACTTGGAAATTACTAAATAATTTTACTTGCAATCAACATTACAGAGACCATAAGGAAATGTTACAAAGTCAAGGTTTTAGCCGAAAAGCAACGAACCACAGATAACTAAAGATGAGCGAATCAATTCGTAGTGGCCAAGTCTGAAGTCCATGGACGCTGGATAGGAGCTCTGTGAAATGCCTCCTATCTGCTGGCATTCCTGCTTTTATTAGCCAAGCTGGCATCACATCTTTGTTGCAGCGTGACGCACACATAAGGTTGCGCCTATCAGGTCTGGTATTCAAAGAGGAGCCATGCCATGTAAGTAAGAGTTGACTCATAGGACTTCCATTCAGTGGCCAGTAAACCAGAGTCCTGCTAATGTGTTTGCTCAGCTTTATGAAATCACCATAGATTGTTCCAAAATAAATCCTTGAAATCGGCTGGCCCTTGACATATACTTAATTGGCTAATCATCATTGATCTGTAAACCATAAATGTGGATGTAGCATTTAGTTCCTGGTAAATTATTTTTATTTAACAGCCTTCGGCTCGATCTCAAGCCATGGCTACTTGATGGATGAACACTCTGTAGGAAGATCAATCTTCTCCATCAGGGTCTTCTCGCCTATTATCTTGATAGAATAAAGCCATCGGGTTGCTGGTCCTCCTCTTCGCCTTGTTCCTTCTATTCTTCCAACCATGATGTCCTTCTCCAGTGATTGCTCTTTTCGTATGATGTGTCAACAATAGACAACTCGTAGCTTGGTGATCCTTACTGCGAGTGACATATCTGGCTTGATTTGTTCCAAATTGATTTGTTCGTTCTTCTTACCATTCATGGTATTTATATCATCTTTCTCCTGCACCACATTTTGAAGGCGTTGATTCTTCTTCTGTCTTGTTTCTTAAGCGTCCAGGTTTAACATCCATATGTTACTACAGAAAAGACCAGACTATGTACGAGCCGTGTTAAATAATGGTCAGTAAATGTCTGCCATGAATGTTGTAATGCTCCCATACAATTTTTAGCATTAGTATTACTCCGTGCTTTAAAAGTCTGTTTTAGACATTATTCAGATGTCCCTTGTTTGTCATGCATGCTCTATGCAAGGATTGAACATGTCCTCATTATAGTCTATGGGAATGTTCTTACTACAAGTTTATTTTTGATTCTATTTATGGATTAAACTTGCCAATCCAAGTGAATAGGAAAAAAACATGTATGTCACCATGTTCTATAGTTAATAGGAGAAGCTTTGAAAAACCTCTACACTTTTTCCTACAGGAAAATTGTATCTCATACGGGTTGTAGAAATTTACACATGGACCAAAATTGGATCCAGCACTCAGATGAGGGGGGGCGGGAAGCGATGTGTGAATGAGGCCTTATTAGTATTGTGTAGTAGACGGTCAATAACGGTTTGGCCACTTGCAAAAAATATTGTTACCAAAGTATAAAAATCGAAACATTTGTAAAACTGTGTATCTTAAAGGCTTTACCGAGCCCTAAGACAGTAGTGTGCTTGAACTCTGAAACATCCTCGTGAAGTTTCCACTTTAAGCTGGAACAGATCTTCACTAATTTGCTGCTCTGAATCCTTTTCCCGTGTTATTTTTGCACTTGCCATCACCCATTGCTCATCCTGTCCATTACATTCTCCCATAAAAACATATGTGATATTTTATATTTTCAATGGTCATGAGGTTATCAGGTCATTGAGATTAAATGGTGGAAGAGTTTATAACTTTAATCTGACGTTTTCTTGGCTTCTATAAGCTGATTTATGACCACAGACCACATCAAAGTTGAATGGTGAAGGAAACAAAGAGCCTGTAAAAGCCAAATGGTGCAAAATTTCTAACGAAACCCAATTGAAAGACTTATTTTTAGCCCCAAATACATGCATTTAAGTAAAAAAAAAAAAAGAAAAATTGTCCCCAAACTCAACATATGATAGCTCTAATATAAATTCACAGACTATAAATGTAGTACTGTGTAACTTTAAGGCTTTACAGAACCATAAAGCATAAAAACTTGTGTTATAGTTTAGATTTTCAATGATCATGAGGTTATCAGATCATTCAGATTAAATGACGGACCAGTTTATAACTTTTATGTCTTTTTCTGAGCTCCTCTTATCAGATTTATCACCACAGACCACATCAAAGTTGAAAGTCCAGGAAAATAAAGCCAGTAAAGGCCAATCGGTGCAAAATTTCTAATAAAACCCAATTGCAAAAATGATTATTTTTTAGCCCCAAATACATGCATTTAAGTGAAAAAAAAATTGTCCCCAAACCCAACATATGATAGCTCAAATATAAATCCATAGACTATAGTTGTAGTACTGTGTAACTTGAAGGTTTTACAGAGCCATAATACATAAAAGCGTGTGTAATATTTTTTATTTTTAATGGTTATGAGGTTATCAGGTCATTCAGATTAAATGACGGAAGAGTTTATAGCTTTTAGCTGTCTTTTTCTGAGCTCCTCTCAGCAAATTTATGACCACAGACCACATCAAAGTTGAATGTGCTTGGAAACAAAGACACTGTAAAAGTCAAATGGTGCAAAATTTCTAATGAAACCCAATTGCAAAAATGATTTTTAACACCCAAATACATACATTAAAAATGTATAATAAAAAATTATCCACAAAGGTGGACAACCCCACTTCAATGTAGATGCTGCTAAGTTTGTATAAATATCTGAGCTTTAAATCAATTAAGATATATTACAAATTATTACATTTTACTAATGGTCTTCTATGATTATCAATAAAAAATTGCTGGATGTCTGTGATTTTTTTTGGGCTAATTTGTCTAAGAAGAAAAAAAAATCAAGGTGACAGCCATGTGTGGAACAAGTACATCGGGCGTGTGGTCTCAAGGAACAATAGATGTTAGTACTAGTCATACAGTTTAATATTTTTTAGATGTTCTGTAGCTGTGCGCAGGTTAAGTGTGTATCACCTGAGGACTCTAAAGAATCTAAAGAACAAGGGATGAAGACGCCTTCTGATTTTGACAATCAGCGTTTCCTTCCCACATTGCAGCCAAAAGGGTTTAAGATCAAAATAAAGCTTATGCCATATTCTTTCAAAGTCACATTAAGTATCAATAATAGAGGTGCTTACTGATACTCAATACAATTCAACCCTTATTTTTTATTTATAGCTGACAAAGCTGCGAGCAGGAGAAATACAATCACACTTTAAATAATGGAAGGCAACCGCATTAAAACTATCGGCGCAGTTACAGTACTTGCAGAAATGCCTCCCGGGGGACCCTTGTGTGCACACATCCTGCATTTTTAATTTTAAAAACATATTTCTTTCAAAATTATTCAGTGTTTCAGAAGAGCCTCTTTTATTTCTGTGATAAATTACTGTAATAAAAATGCCTTTTGTCCCAAAAATATAAGAAGCGTCTTCGACGGTGAGATAGCGGTAGAAGGAGCCTCCGGAGGCTTGAGACGGAGACTAGAGAACAAGCTGATTTATAACTTTTAAGTTTAATTATTTTTAAGGCATAGCTTCTCTTTTTTTTTATATATATAGAGGAGTTGTAAAGAAATGATTTTCTTCGGGTTTACCATTATTTTAAAAGTGCAACCCTAAGACGAAGACGGGGAAAAAATAAAATAAAACAAGTTTTTGTTAAACAGAGCATGAAAAGCGGAGCAACCGACACAATTATTCATCACCGGGTCTGGAGGAAATGGCCGTAAATGCTAATTTTTTTTATTTTTTTTTAAGAAAAAAAGAAAATGATGGGATGTGAGAACGTATCCAAAAAAAGAGGAAAGAATATTTAATATCTGCAATGCTGCAGGTTCATTACCTGTGAATAAAGCCTGAAATATGAGCATTGGTTAAAATGCGTAGCTTGTTCTGTCATTGCCCTGACAATATGCAGCAGGTGAATGGGACTTTAGAAATACCAATATACATGTGATCTGGGATCAGAAGAGCTTTTTCCTTGGTTAACTCTTTTTTTCTGTCATGTGCTCAGAAGAGATGAAATGCTTTTCTTATCCTTTTCTATCCAAGGGACCACATTCTTGAATTAACCAATCGTTTCAACTCAGAAATGACCTTTGGTTAGCTGTTCCATGTGTAGGATTATTTTAGCGATCCTCACCACCTGCACGACCAACCTAAAAAGGAAAAACACATTCTAATTTTGAAGTGTCCCAACTAGAGTTGGTGCAAATCGATGTGTAGGACTTGGTCAATCGGCCACATCAATAATCTGCAACCATTGGACTGGAGCTCTGAGAACCTCCTCATACCTCCCGGCATCCTCTGTTCTTTAGCTGGTCTGACGCAATGTCATCATTGCATCAAAATGCATTTGTGACGTTGCACCAGGCTGGCTAATCAAAAGAAGATCAACGGATGCCATCAGGTAAGAGGTCATTCTCAGGGCTTCCGTCTATCTGCCACAGGTTCAGGGCCACCATCAGGGCATTACTGCCCTTACTGCTGTATGGGGCCCAGTGACCAGAAGCAAAAAGGGGGGGCCCGGCCAGCCCGAGCCCCAAGTCCACGGCTTGGGGCCCCGCCTTTCTTTGATTCTGCTTATCGGGCCACTTAGGGACCACAGTTCAACGCATGATGCACCCAGCGGACAGAAATGAGCGATGTATCTTTAATCCGCGGCTGGGTGCATCATGGTCCTGATGCCGGTCATGCGACATGCTGCGCATTCATCTTCTATCCGGAGCAAAGCAGCAGCTGAGGGGATGCTAATGAGGGAGGGGAGGCTTCTGAGGGGATGCTGGTGAGGGAGGGGAGGCTGCTGAGGGGATGCTGGTGAGGGAGGGGAGACTGCTGAGAGGATACTGGCGAGGGTGGTGAGGCTGCTGAGGGGACCCTGGTGAGGGAGGGGAGGCTGCTGAGAAGATGCTGGTGAGTCCACGGCTTGGGGCCCTGCCTTTCTTTGCTTCTGCTTATATGGCGCCCCTGAGGGTTCAGCCGCCACAGGAATGCTGCACTTCTTTAATGGAGTGTGGTGTTCCTCCTCTGAGGTAAGCCTGGTGTGATGGTAGTGTTCCAGCCTTTTGCATCCAACACCACATTTCCACCAGAGGGAGCTAGTATGCACTAGGTGCGGCTCCCCTGGTTACAAGGAGACTGGGGAACACATAGTGGTAGGAACCAGTTAGTGGGTGTGGGTGGAGAAGCAGTTAGTTAGTTACACTTCTAATTTCAGATTTAATAGTATGCCATCTTTGATCTTGGTTCTTCGTTGGTCTTTCTACTGGTCCTGATGGTTCTGTGCGGACGTGTCCAGTCCTTTTGGTTGCTGTGTGCTGTCAAATACTGTGTGTAATGCGACTTCCCTCCGGGAGTGCAGATCCTGTGTGGGCCTGCACCTTGAGGGGACACAGCCCTCGTACCCTAATCTATGGGATGAGAGGTAGGTTGCAGACGAGGAATGTTTCAACCCGGCCAAGGACCAGGATCAAGGAGGCCCGGGAGTAGTGTTGAGCCACCCCCGTAGTGTTCGAGTTCGGTTCGGTTCGTCGAACACCCGTGTGTTCGCCGAACTGTTCGTCGAACTGTTGGTCGAACACCTTCGAACACCGTTAAAACCAATGGCAGGCAAACAAAAACACATAGAAACACATAGAAAACACATTCAAAGGTGTCCAAAAGCTGACAAACTGCTCAGAAGACACAACTAACACATTGAAAAGTGACAAGTACATATAGTCATGCGAAAAGAAAAGAGGTGGAGGAGTAAAATGAGGGGGAGACACAGATATAGGCATGTCATGCCCTTCTAAAATCCAAAAAGTCAGAAGCCGACACGTTCAGTCCGCTCCTGCCCGTGCCACCTCCGCGTCGCCGGGTTTGTGCCAGAGCCGCGGTGAACCCTGACGGCCAGCCCCCCTCTCCCAATACTGGTGCCTGTCCGCTGGTGGGTCGAGCGAGCCCCCCTGTGGTGGAGGCAGCTCTAAGCTTTTTAATTTAAATTGTCTCTCTAATTTGAATGAATACACTTTAAATCCATTTACAAGGATCTATTGGAGGGCAAGTCTCATGCCAGCAGCCGCGTAATTCCAGCTCCAGTAGCGTCCACTAAAGCTGCTGCAGTTACAAAGCTTTTATAAGGATCGAGCTCGGCTGTCCACCGCAAGGCATCCTACTGCCAGTCCCAGCCCCTATGCCTTGGGGTGCCTCCTGATGCTTTTCACTGAGTATCCCGTGGTCCCGAAGCATTTCCTTTGAAAAAATTAAGTGTCCAAACTACAGGTGGTGTAGCTTGCTTAACAGCCGCGATAATCCGCTGACTAGCAGACACTGCTACTAGGCACAAAGTATTTCCTGGGCTAGATGCAGTTAAAAATTTGTAATTAGATACTCTCGTTGGATGCTGAGAAAGCATTCCATAGAGTCTCCTGGCACGCCATATATGATTCTCTTAAAAAGCTTGGGGTAGGGGTCTAGGGGACCCTTTTATAGCCAAAATCACGGCCCTGTATCGCAATACGTCACCTAGGCTGAAGATAAATGGAACTGTAGCATCCTGAGGGCTCGGTTGCTACAGAGGTATTGCACCTCACCCAGAGGTGTGATCTCTCACTCTCAGGTAAGGATGTAGTGTGGATCAGGACCCGACACCTGCATGCATTACACCACATTGCCGTGGGGCAGGGCGACCAATATGCCCCTGAGATGGGCACGACAGTCCCTGTCCCTGGCTGGAGTGGGGGGAGGGAACACTGAGGAAGGGGAACCCTGTAGTGCAGGAGCAGGGAGGAAGCAGTTCCTGGGTGCATTGAGAAGGGAGTATAAAAGGTGGGCACCATCTTAGTTCAGTGTAGAGAAGTCTGAGCAGAAGTGGCAGGGAGCAGGGGCTCTGCATGAGCTCTGCTCCGGAGGCGGGCCTAGTAACAGAGGCCCAGGCCTGGAAGAGGGAGAAGGAAGGAAGAGGAGCGGAGAAGGCTCCAGGAACGAGGAACGAAGGGATCCCAGGGGTGCGGACGGGCGAGTCGCCACCGCACGCCCGAATCCACCTGCGTGGAGGTGTCAGGCCAAAGGGGGAGACCGGTCCCCGAAACTAGTGGAGGCAGGAAACGACCCTCAGCTAGAAACAGGAGGCTGTGACATTTTATGTGGCGCAGCCCCTCGCTACACCCGCTAGGAAGGCACCACATAGGGTCAGGGAAACTGGCGCCAAGTTTACCAAGAGGAGGCCCGAGGCAGCCGGACAGAAGGGTTGGTAAGAAAGGCCAGACAAAGGACACACAAAGGGGGTCCTGTGAAGCGCTCCAAAGTTATCTGGGAGTTGTCTGAGCCCCTCACCTGGTGAGCACAGTACGACGTGGGCAGCCGTTACCTGCAGACGTGGTCTGGATAATAAGAACTGTGAGTAAAGGCCCTGGACTGCATCACTGACTCCGTGTCGTTACTGCTGCTGCCCTGCACCATCACCCCCATCCTCCGCATACACTGCCCTGAGGCTATACTCCTCCCGTGGGGAGTTATGCTACGCTCTGCTGCACCCACAACACCAGCCTCATCGGTCTGTCCTGGAGCGGCGGTTCACTCTGACCGCAATCCACGGGTGGCGTAGTCAGACATTTAAACATCAAAACCACATAAATAGTTCCGCCACTGGTTTGACCGCCCTGAGCCACGGAACCGGGTTGCCGCCACGGAGACTACAACCACCAGCATCCACCAAAAAGGGTCCGGCTCCGGGTGTCCCAAGGCCCAGGGGGCGCGTCAGAACATTTTCATCACCTTTCACAATCACCAATGGGACAAGGCAGGGATGTTCTCTGTCCCCTCTCTTATACATCCTAGTGACGGAGCACCTGCTCTCATCAATTCGCCATAACCCCAATATTAGGTGGATTGAGGTGGGAGGCACCGAGTACAGGTGCTCTCTATTTGCTGATGATGTCCTAGTATATATCACTCAATCACATATATCCATCCATGCTGTTATGGCTGAAATAGATCACTTTGTTACATGGTCAAATTTTAAAATCAATGCAGCGAAGTCTGAGGCCCTCGATGTCTCCCTCCCCAAATCCATATAGGATTCCATCCAGTCCAACTTTCCCTTTGCCTGGCCCTCACAGGGTATCAAATACTTAGGAATTCCTATTCATAGAGACCTCTCCCATCTATGTTATCTTAATTTTGGGCCCTTTATTGAACAACTCCATACAGACCACGGTTGGCAAGTTAGAACTGTAAGATTCACTACGTGAACCACTGGTGTTTTGTGGAAAAGCACATGTACACTGTGTTCCAAATTATTATGCAAAAAGTGTTTAGGAGTGATAAGGGAAGAATTTGTTTGTTTGTCAGTTAAACTCATTGATGGTGATGTGTGTCAGGGCTCTTTATATCACTGTAAGCAATTGCAGACACCTGTGCTAATTAGTTTGGCAGGTGTTTCCAATGAAAGGCAAGACTACTTAAGAAGGCTGTCTCACATTATTAAGCAGCCTACATTTTCTGCCAAAATGGGAAAGAAAAAGGATGTGTCGGCTGCTGAGAAGCAACAAATTGTGGAGTGTTTAGGTCAAGGCATGACTACAATCAACATTGTGCGATGATCAGGATGAAGTGTCTTGGCAATCAAGAAGTATGTAGCTGATTCACAGT
This sequence comes from Phyllobates terribilis, assembly GCF_046119375.1. Taxonomy (NCBI): domain Eukaryota; kingdom Metazoa; phylum Chordata; class Amphibia; order Anura; family Dendrobatidae; genus Phyllobates; species Phyllobates terribilis. The sequence continues at coordinate 225,322,411 of NW_027362767.1, forward strand.
ACACACGTGTGCGTGCTGATAAGGGCAAATTGAGGACTCTTTCCTACAGGCAATTACGTCAGGTTGAAAGAGCAGCGGCAAAAAAGCCTTGTCATAGCAGCAGACAAGTTTTTGAAGCTGCTGGTGCCTCCAACGTCCCCCGAACAACAAGATGCAGGGTCCTTCAGAGGTTTGCAGCTGTGCATACGCCATCCTGTCGACCTCCTCTATCCACTTCACACAAGCAGAAACAGCTCCAGTGGGCCAAACATTACATGAAGACTGATTTCAAAACTGTTTTGTTCACGGATAAGTGCCGTACAGCGCTCGATGGTCCAGATGGATGGAGTGGAGGATGGCTGGTTGATGGACACCCCACGCAAACACGGCTACAGCGCCAACAAGGAGGAGGTGGAGTAATGTTTTGGGCTGGAATCATGGGGAGAGAGATTGTCGGCCCCTTTAGGATCCCTGAAGGCGCTAAAGATGAACTCCATAATGTATGTGAATTTTCTCAAACAGCACTTCCTGCCATGGTTCAAGAAGAAGAACCGTGTATTTCACAGCAAGATCATTTTTTTGCATGATAATGCACCATCTCATGCTGCACATAAAACATCTGCATCTCTGGCTGATATGGGCATAAAAGGTGACAAACTTATGGTGTGACCCCCATGCTCCCCTGACCTCTACCCCATTCAGAACCTTTGGAGCATCATTAAAAGGAGTGTCTATGATGGCGGGAGGCAGTTCACATCTAAGCAACAGCTCTGGGAGGGTATTCTGTCCTCATGCAAAACAATTGAAGCAGAAACCATCCAAAACCTGACAAATTCAATGGACTAGAGAGTTCAGAAGCTCCTTTCGAACAAGGGGTCCTATGTGAAAATGTAACATCACCTAGAATAAATTTTTGAGTTGAAAACTGTTTGATTTCAGTTTCTAACAACCTGCTAATGCTTATAATTTCAAAAATGACCATTTTTTTGGTCTTTATTAAAATGAAAAGGTTGATCGAAAAGTTTGGGGGATCTAAGAGTGTGGCAACCCAGTAGTCATGATTACTTCGAATTCTGACAATATGAGGGTCATGCTGCAGGTAGTGCAGCAAGAAGGCACTTATGTGTCTTGTGCATCTCGGAGCCCCAAAATTATTTTCCGGGCTAGATGCAGCTAAAAATTATTATTAATTTTAAATCTGGTGAAGTTTTAGTATAGATGGCCTAATAGGATCAGTGCTGCACACTGCTACAAAGCCCAAATTATTTTCCAGTCAAGATACAGATAAACATGATTAGTAATTTTAAATCTGGTGGAGCTTATTATAGATGGCCTAATAGAATCAGTGCTGCACACTGCTACAAAGCCCAAATTATTTTCCAGCCAAGATACAGATAAACATGATTAGTAATTTGAAAGCTTAAAACGGTTGGTAGGGTGATTTTAACCAATCATCAAGCTTTTACTCTCCCCAGGATGACACAGGGGTAGAAAAGTCGTTTCGGATCCATGATTTGTTCATCTTTATGAACGAGAGTCTGTCTACATTATCAGTGGAGAGCCGCGTGCGCTTATCTGTCAGCACACCACCAGCAACGCTGAACACACGTTCAGACAGAACGCTGGCTGCGGGGCATGACAAGATCTCCAAGGCGTAAGTGGCTAGCTCCGGCCATTTATCCAGATTGGAAGCCCAAAAAGAGCAAGGGTCCAGTGACACAGTCGTGGCTTCAATGTTTACTTGGAGATACTCCTGTACCATCGTCTCTAGGCGTTGACTATGTGTCAGACTTCTTGTCTCCTGTGGCCTTGCAAAGGATGGGCTAAAAAAGTGGTGAAATGATTCCGCAAAATTGATGTTACCAGCAGATACTGTGGTTCTGTTACGGTTTGAGTGCTGAACACTTGACGGTCCCACGGTTGGCAAGTTGGAACTGTGAGATTCACTACGTGCACCACTGGTATTTTGTGGAAAAGCACATGTAAGATTCTGCAACAGTCTCTGCTGATACTCCTGCATGCGTGCATCCCTTTCTATGGCAGGAATAATTTCTGCAAATTTACTTTTGTACCGGGGATCTAACAGTGTGGCAACCCAGTAGTCAGGATTATTTCTAATTCTCACAATTCGAGGGTCATGTTGCAGGTAGTGCAGCAAGAAGGCACTCATGTGTGTTGCGCATCCAGGAGCACCAAGTCCCTGTTGTGTTGGTGGCGAGGTAACAATCATGCTTCCTTCCTCTGTCCTCTCCCCCCAACCTCGCACAACAGAAAAGTGATCAAGGTCTCCCTCATCTGATGAGTCTTCCATCAGTTCGTCCTCCACTTCTTCCTTGGCTCCTGCACCTTCCTCACTAGTTTGGCTGCTACCATGCGCCCTGGTAAAACCATCTCCCCCACCCTCACATGCCTGCCGCCTTGGTGCTGCCGACCGTCTGGACCTTGCAGATGTTAGCCCTTCCGCATACAACTCCTCCTCCTCTACTTCCTCCACCTCCTCTTGTGCCACCACCTGACTCCGAATTCTGTTTAACATGTGCCCCAGCATGTAAATCACCGGAATAGTCATGCTGATAATGGCATCGTCAGCACTAAACATCTTCGTCGCCATTTCAAAACTGTGCAGAAGGGTGCATAGGTCCCTGATCTGAGACCACTCCTCCAGCGTGATTTGCCCCACCTCTGGATCTCGTTGGCCCAGGCTATACGTCAGAACGTATTGCACCAGGGCTTGTCGGTGCTGCCACAGTCGCTGCAACATGTGCAGAGTTGAATTCCACCGGGTAGGCACATCGCATTTTAGCCGGTGAAGTGGCAGGCCCAACGACTTCTGTAGAGATGTAAGTCGCTGAGCTGCGGGATGCGAACGGCGGAAGTGAGCACACAGCGACCGTGCCCTCTGCAGAAGGCCATCTAGTCTGGGATAGTGGGCTAAAAATTGCTGGACAACCAGGTTCAACACGTGAGCCATACAAGGCACGTGTGTGACATTGCCCCGGCGAAGGGCCGCACCCAGGTTTGCAGCATTGTCGCACACGGCCTTCCCTGGTTTCAGGTCCAGTGGAGACAACAATTCATGAAATTGGTTCTCCAGAGCTGACCACAACTCCTCAGCTGTGTGACTCACATTTCCCAGACATTTCAATGTAAAAACCGCCTGATGACGTTGAGCCCTACTGCCAGCATAGTAAGGAGGTGTGCAGGATCCCTTCTGCGCAGTTAGAAAGCTTGTGGCATGACCAGACAGGCTTTGGGTGCAGGTGGAAGACCGAGAGAAGGTTGAAGAGGCAGAAGCAGTGGAGGAACTTTGACATAAAGAGGATTGACGCACAACTCGTGGGGACGGCAAGACTTGGACAGCAGCCCCTTGTCCTGCTGTCACCATAGTTACCCAGTGCCCAGTCAGCGACATGTAACGCCCCTGTCCATGCCTACTCGTCCAAGTGTCTGTGGTGAAATGCACCCTGTCACACACAGAGTTTCTCAAAGAAGCGGTGATGTTGTGTGCGACATGCTGGTGGAGCGCAGGCACACCTTTCTTTGAGAAGTAGTGCCGACTGGGCATCTGGTACTGGGGCACTGCGATGGACATAAGGTCTCGAAAATCCTCTGTGTCCACCAGGCGGAAAGGCAGCATTTCTGTAGCCAAGAGCTTGCAGATGGTGAAATTCAACCTCTTAGCTTTCTCATGGCTAGGAGGAAATGGTCTTTTACTTGTCCACATCTGAGGGACCAAGGGCTGGCTATTGTGCTTAGACGGGGTTGATAAGGGTGTCCCCGGCAAACTGCCGGTCTGTGAGGAAGATGCAGGCGGACATGTTAGGTTGCCTTGATCCAAAGGTGGTGCTATCGATGTCGGACAGCGCTCAACACCAGCTGGTGTTACCACCTCCAAAGAAAATGATGACCTTCCAATCATGCTGGCTGTTGCGGGTAAAGAGGTGGCAGGTCTGCGCCCCAAAACAGGTGTGACTGCTGTCCCCCCAGTCACAGAGGATGAAGAGGCCGCGGATGCACAAGATATGGCAGACGGTGGCTGGCCCGGCCGGCTAGGCCGCATTGTAGCACACTGAGCTTCCCACTGCAACTTATGCTTCATGTCCATGTGCCGGTTCATGCATGAAGTACTCAAACTATGTATTTTTTGGCCTCTACTTAGCTTTTGCTGACAAATGTTACAGATAACACGAGTTGGGTCATCTTTATCGATCTGAAAAAATGCCCAGGCTATGCAAGGCTTAGCACCCATGCGACTTGAAGAGCCACCACGACTTGTGGTGAGAGGCAGAGTTGTGTTTGAGGATGCAGTTGTTGACGTGCTTCCAGTACTACGTCTCTGTCCAGGAAGGCGCAACCTGACCTCGTCGTCACTAGCATCTTCCTCCACCTCCTCTGCTGACCTCATCTCTTGACTGACTGTGGGTTGACAGTAAGTGGGATCTCCAACCTCATCATCATCACTCTGTGCGTTATCACACCCGTCGTCCTCAGAGCCAACCTGTTCCTGCCCTGACAAAAAACTAAAGTTGTCGCTCCAATCAGGTATTTGAGTCTTATCATCGTCTTCCTCATTGTCTCCACCAACAGGAGTTACAGTTTGGGAATGAGGGTCTACATTATGGTCAGAACCTTCTGCGTCTGGTCCTGGATCCGTCTCATAAAGATTCTGGGCATCAGTGCAGATCATTTCCTCGTCTGTATTCACAGAAGCGCTGGAGTCGACCTCTGATTCCCAGGCTATAGTATGAGTAAACAGCTCTGCAGACTCAACCATCTGTTCTACCTCATACTCAGACGGGCAGCTGGAGATTTGGGAGCTGTGAGGAAGCAAGTGCGATTGGGGTGACACCTTTGAGGACTGGAGTATTTGTGATGTTGAAGTTGATGTGGAGGAGAGCCCACTTAAAGGAGCACTTGATATCCGTTGAAGCACCTGCTGTTTTTGTGCCTCATCTGGAATTTGTAGCGATTGGCGTGGCCGTAAGAAAGGGATCTTATCACATTGTCCGCTAAAAGAAGTAGACATTTTAGTTTGGCTGGAAGATGGTCTTTCTTCTGCAGATGTTACTGTTGCTTTAACACGTACCCCACGGACACAACCTTTTTTCCCCTTCCCAACACGCCTATTCCCCTTTCCACCAGCAGCAGGCCTTTTTCCACTCATTTTGGTGGTTAACTAATTCACAACTCTGGAGTTGTTTGCACAAAAAAACAATGGATGGGAACCGAGCAGAGCTGAGTGGCCAAACTGTGGTATTAGGCCAAAACTATTGGCTGGGTTAGATGCAGAAAAAAATTATATTCAATTTGCAACCTGATGGAGGTCAGTATAGATGGACTAATAGAACAAGCCCCACACACAGCTAGAAGCCCAAATATTTTTTCAGAGGTAGATGCAGAAATTTTTTTTATTCAGTTTGCAACCTGATGGAGGTCTGTATAGATGGATTAATAGAACAAGTCCCACACACAGCTACAAGCCCAATATTTTTTCAGAGGTAGATGCAGAAAAAAAATATATTCAGTTTGCAATCTGATGGAGGTCAGTATAGATGGACTAATAGAGAAAGTCCCACACACTGCTAGAAGGCCAAATATTTTTTCAGAGCTAGATGCAGACAAAAAATTATTTTGAATTTGCAACCTGATGGAGGTCAGTATAGGTGGACTAATAGAACAAGTCCCACACACTGCTAGAAGGCCAAATATTTTTTCAGAGCTAGATGCAGAAAAAAATTATATTCAGTTTGCAACCTGATGGAGGTCTGTATAGATGGATTAATAGAACAAGTCCCACACACAGCCAGAAGCCCAAATATTTTTTCAGAGGTAGATGCAGATAAAAATAATTTTTAATTTGCAACCTGATGGAGGTCAGTATAGATGGACTAATAGAGAAAGTCCCACACACTGCTAGAAGGCCAAATATTTTTTCAGAGCTAGATGCAGATAAAATTATTTTTAATTTGCAACCTGATGGAGGTCAGTATAGATGGACTAATAGAACAAGTCCCACACACAGCTAGAAGCCCAAATATTTTTTCAGAGGTACTGTAGATGCAGATAAAAATTATTTTTAATTTGCAACCTGATGGAGGTCAGTATAGATGGACTAATAGAGAAAGTCCCACACACTGCTAGAAGGCCAAATATTTTTTCAGAGCTAGATGCAGATAAAAATTATATTCAATTTGCAACCTGATGGAGGTCAGTATAGATGGACTAATAGATCAAGTCCCACACACAGCTAGAAGCCCAAATATTTTTTTCAGAGGTACTGTAGATGCAGATAAAAATTATTTTTAATTTGCAACCTGATGGAGGTCAGTATAGATGGACTAATAGAGAAAGTCCCACATACTGCTAGAAGGCCAAATATTTTTTCAGAGCTAGATGCAGATAAAAATTATTTTTAATTTGCAACCTGATGGAGGTCAGTATAGATGGACTAATAGAGAAAGTCCCACACACTGCTAGAAGCCCAATATTTTTTCAGAGGTAGATGCAGAAAAAAATATATTCAGTTTGCAACCTGATGGAGGTCAGTATAGATGGAGTAATAGAACAAGTCCCACACACAGCTAGAAGCCCAAATATTTTTTCAGAGGTAGATGCAGATAAAAATTATTTTTAATTTGCAACCTGATGGAGGTCAGTATAGATGGACTAATAGAGAAAGTCCCACACACTGCTAGAAGGCCAAATATTTTTTCAGAGCTAGATGCAGATAAAAATTATATTCAATTTGCAACCTGATGGAGGTCAGTATAGATGGACTAATAGAACAAGTCCCACACACAGCTAGAAGCCCAAATATTTTTTCAGAGGTACTGTAGATGCAGATAAAAATTATTTTTAATTTGCAACCTGATGGAGGTCAGTATAGATGGACTAATAGAGAAAGTCCCACACACTGCTAGAAGGCCAAATATTTTTTCAGAGCTAGATGCAGATAAAAATTATTTTTAATTTGCAACCTGATGGAGGTCAGTATAGATGGACTAATAGAGAAAGTCCCACACACTGCTAGAAGGCCAAATATTTTTTCAGAGCTAGATGCAGATAAAAATTATATTCAATTTGCAACCTGATGGAGGTCAGTATAGATGGACTAATAGAACAAGTCCCACACACAGCTAGAAGCCCAAATATTTTTTCAGAGGTAGTGTAGATGCAGATAAAAATTATTTTTAATTTGCAACCTGATGGAGGTCAGTATATATGGACTAATAGAGAAAGTTCCACACACTGCTAGAAGGCCAAATATTTTTTCAGAGCTAGATGCAGATAAAAATTATATTCAATTTGCAACCTGATGGAGGTCAGTATAGATGGACTAATAGAACAAGTCGCACACACAGCTAGAAGCCCAAATATTTTTTCAGAGGTACTGTAGATGCAGATAAAAATTATTTTTAATTTGCAACCTGATGGAGGTCAGTATAGATGGACTAATAGAGAAAGTCCCACACACTGCTAGAAGGCCAAATATTTTTTCAGAACTAGATGCAGATAAAAATTATTTTTAATTTGCAACCTGATGGAGGTCAGTATAGATGGACTAATAGAGAAAGTCCCACACACTGCAAGAAGGCCAAATATTTTTTCAGAGCTAGATGCAGATAAAAATTATATTCAATTTGCAACCTGATGGAGGTCTGTATAGATGGACTAATTGAACAAGTCCCACACACAGCTAGAAGCCCAAATATTTTTTCAGAGGTACTGTAGATGCAGATAAAAATTATTTTTAATTTGCAACCTGATGGAGGTCAGTATAGATGGAGTAATACAACAAGTCCCACACACAGCTAGAAGCTCAATATTTTTTCAGAGGTAGATGCAGAAAAAAATATATTCAGTTTGCAACCTGATGGAGGTCAGTATAGATGGAGTAATAGAACAAGTCCCACACACAGCTAGAAGCCCAAATATTTTTTCAGAGGTAGATGCAGATAAAAATTATTTTTAATTTGCAACCTGATGGAGGTCAGTATAGATGGACTAATAGAGAAAGTCCCACACACTGCTAGAAGGCCAAATATTTTTTCAGAGCTAGATGCAGATAAAAATTATATTCAATTTGCAACCTGATGGAGGTCAGTATAGATGGACTAATAGAGAAAGTCCCACACACTGCTAGAAGGCCAAATATTTTTTCAGAGCTAGATGCAGATAAAAATTATATTCAATTTGCAACCTGATGGAGGTCAGTATAGATGGACTAATAGAACAAGTCCCACACACAGCTAGAAGCCCAAATATTTTTTCAGAGGTACTGTAGATGCAGATAAAAATTATTTTTAATTTGCAACCTGATGGAGGTCAGTATAGATGGACTAATAGAGAAAGTCCCACACACTGCTAGAAGGCCAAATATTTTTTCAGAGCTAGATGCAGAAAAAAATTATACTCAGTTTGCAACCTGATGGAGGTCAGTATAGATGGACTAATAGAGAAAGTCCCACACACTGCTAGAAGGCCACATATTTTTTCAGAGGTAGGTGCAGAAAAAAATATATTCAGTTTGCAACCTGATGGAGGTCTGTATAGATGGATTAATAGAACAAGTCCCACACACAGCTAGAAGCCCAATATTTTTTCAGAGGTAGATGCAGAAAAAAATATATTCAGTTTGCAACCTGATGGAGGTCAGTATAGATGGACTAATACAACAAGTCCCACACACAGCTAGAAGCCCAATATTTTTTCAGAGGTAGATGCAGAAAAAAATATATTCAGTTTGCAACCTGATGGAGGTCTGTATAGATAGATTAATAGAACAAGTCCCACACACAACTAGAAGCCCAATATTTTTTCAGAGGTAGATGCAGAAAAAAATATATTCAGTTTGCAACCTGATGGAGGTCTGTATAGATAGATTAATAGAACAAGTCCCACACACAGCTAGAAGCCCAATATTTTTTCAGAGCTAGATGCAGAAAAAAATTATATTCAATTTGCAACCTGATGGAGGTCAGTATAGATGGACTAATAGAATGATGCTATGCCCAAAAGATTTTACTTCACTAGGTCCAGTAAAAAAATTGGTATTCTATACACAGGTGGTATATCTTGCAACACAGATAGGCTACTCCACTGACTAACACACTCTGCAATAGGCCAAAAAGGATTAGCTTTGCTAGATTCAGCCAAATGCTGTGAAAAAAACTTGCACAGCACTGGCACAGACCTGCCTGGCAAAAACTGATAGGAACTGATGTAACCTAGTCCTGAAAAGGACTCCAATTACAAGTAGTCTTTACTCCCACAATCTATCTATTTAAGAGCACAGACCTGCCTGATAAAAGTCGTAGGAAATGCTGTAACCTAGTCCTTAAAAGGACTGCAATCACAACTATTCCCTATTCCCAAGCTATCTGTAGATTTGTGCGAAAATTGGCTTGAAATTAACAAGGTATAGCGCACACAGCAACAGCGGTGCCGTCTAACACGCAGCTGCAGCAGTGAGAAAATGGTGGCGACGGGGAAAATGGCTTGGTCTTATAGGGCAAGGACATGTGACATACACTGCCAATGACACATGCCCTTGCTTGTGTGAAAAAAAGCACTTCGCTCCGTGTGTGCGCTGCTGATAGGCTGACAGATTGCACCTCCCCACTGTAAATGCGGGAAAGAGAAAAAAAAAATGGAGATTTTCATTGTTCCTGCAGAGATCCATCCACTGCCCCTCCCCCCACCCCGCTGTACACTCAAACTGCGTATTAACATTAATTTTCATCATTACTGAGAAAAAATCCAGTTATGATTTTGGTGCACGAACAGTTATCGAACATAACCTCGAACAGCCGAATTTTTCTCAAATTGTTCGTGTTCGCCGAACGGCTCGAACACCGCCCAAAACAGCTCGAATTTGAGATTGGCGAACAGTTCGAGTAGAACAACGCTCATCTCTACCCGGGAGCTTTAGAGTGTGGCTCCCTAGCAAATGGGTCCCGGGGAGGATGCAGACGGAGCGGAGCACGCCACCTGTCCTCGCCTACCTGATCTATTCAGAGGGATTCCGGCTGCAAGAGGGGTACCGCCCCCCGACACCAGACCTCGTACTCTATGTCCAGGACGTGAAAGCCCGGTTAGGCCCTGAGGATCCCGCCGGGCTTCGGATGGAGAGGAATTGCCACCCGAGCCCTACACCTGAGAGGAGCTCAGAGGGAGACCCGGCCTATCTACACACGCACAGACGGGAAAGGGTAAAGTCTGTAGTGCAGGAACACTCTGGTGTAGGGTCGCTACCTCACACTGGACTTCCTCGGAGGTAGTCGGACCCCCGTCCCTGGTGGCCGCAGGACTCTGCGAGGAGCAGGGAGAAGCCTTGCGCTGCTTATGAGAACTGTGAGTAAAGCCTTGGAAATTCATCCCTATGGCCTCCGGACTGTTCATTACGCACCATACCATGCGACGCGGTGCCCGCACTCCCCGTGTTACTACTACTACCCCCTTCATCCTGCCTTGCCTGCCCTGAGGCCGCACTCCGCCTGTGGGGAGCAGCGAAAACTTTAGCCGCCATAACATCGGGCCTCAGTGAACTGTAGCGGCGCTGGTGGCGCATCACCAGACACCACAGGTGGCGTAGTCGACAATTACCACTCAACCCGGAAAGTCCTAACATCATTTTCAATGTGACGGCCCTGGGCACGGAACGGGTCCAGGCCACGACTGCATCCCCGTTCTCAACATCTGACCCGGCTCCGAGTACCCCATCTTCCCAGGGCAGGGCTTGCGAGCGTCACATCACTGGCGTAGTCGGCAGGATTGCGTGCCCGCAGCAATGGAGAAAAGTGCCCATTGCTATCGGATACTGTGTGCCTTACACCTTGGACTGTTGTTTTACACTTAAAATGGCGCCCGCCCAAGAAGAACAGGTGCCATAATGCTGTGAAAAGACTGTCTTTGTACACCTCCCATCGTGGGCTGGCCTCCCGCTTGGCGTCAAAAATGTGAACTGCCCCTTCCATCAGAGACTGTCCGCGGGGTAATGCCCGTCAAACAGGATGGGGCTGAACGAAGGCGGGCCTGTCAGCATGCCGCCCAGGAGCCGGCCCAAAAGAGGAGGAAGAAGAAGGAAAGCAACAAGGTGCGGCCATGTCAGTCGGAACTTGGCAGTCAACGGAGGCAGTCATGGATGCCTCTGGGGAGCGAGACCACGTGACCACTGAACCCGGTCCAGGCCCTTCACCCGGCAGAGAGCGAAGTGGCGGCGTATTAACACCGGGAGATATTGAGTTTCTCCACTCGGAAGCTCCGGGACTTGCAAGAAGGCAGAAGGAGGCCCAGGAGGCAGCGACGGCTGCGTGGAAAGCGGAGATGCTGCAGCGGATCCGAGACCGCCGTCGAGGAGAGGAGGTTCCAGGACCAGTCGGCCCAGAGGTCGAAGTCAAGAGTGACCTAGAGGCAGGTGAGAGTGCAACCCCTGCCCCGGCTGCGGAGCCATCAGAGACGATCCTGGACCTCATGGCGGAGTATATAGTCCCCTACGCAGTCACCTGGGAGCAAGCACTAACTCCTGAGCTGCAACCGGCAGCTATTGGTGGGGACTTACGCTGTCTCGAGAGCTCGGTAACGGAGGTGCCTGGAGCTGCGGAGGAGGCTACCGGCTCCAACCCGGGCTGGTCTGCATCTTCCGAGGACTTGCAGCAACCCGTCCTCGCCCCGCTACCTGCACCAGCGGTGACCTGGCCCGAGGCCGAGGAGTGGGCCTGGGAAAACCAGGGGGGCGACCTAATGGGTTTCCCGTGGGAGACCCGAGCGGAAGCGCGAAGGAGGAGCCAATGGTGCAGCGACCAAATCTTCCAGCTAGCACGGGAACAACGTCGGCGGGAGCAACGCTGCGATCGCCTCGAAGTCAGGACCAAGGCTGCAAAAACTGGGGCGCGACAGGAGGAGGCCACCCGTCCCAGTCCCCGGTATGAAGGCCAGGTTGTGCGTTTTCACCATGAGGCAGGGTGGGGGTTTATCCGGAGTCCCATGCTCCAGGACGATGTGTTCGTCAGCAGGCGGGACGTCGAGTCGCGCCTTAAGAAGGGACATCCCGGCCGGAACCTCTTCCCGGGCGATACTGTGACTTTCACTCGCCACCAGGGGGAGCGTGGGTGGTACGCCCTGGACGTCCGCAAAGTGTCTGGGAGTGACGCCACCCCGCCCTCAGCCTCAGGTGACCGGCTAGCCTCTGTTCGGAGGAATGAGCCCTTCCCTCCACGTGAGCCCCAAGTCTAAAGCAGCCCCGGCTGCTGTAGTTATTGTTTGAAGTTTGATTATTGCTGCTATTTTTGTGTGTTTCTTCATTTATAGAGACTTTGGTTCCTGCAGACTATGGCAGGCGGCGGACTGCATTGTAAATAGTTATGCACCTATTTAGGTGCTCCCTATTGGTTTTATACAAAACCGTGCCTACTTTCTACCTCAGACCTCAGAAGCAAAACCTGTCTGGAGTGGCTTGTGTGGGGGTCCAGCTCCGGATTTTCATGCCCTGCAGCCACCCCAGGGCCCACGTAGAGGGTTTAGGGCAGGTCCCTCTTGCTACTGAACTGACCGTCGTCACCTTTAAGCAGTCTGCTGTTTTGATCAAAAAGTCTCTTGTCTTAATTTATAATTTTGCACTTTTATACCTTTGTACTTTTATAATTTTATACTTTGCACTTTTGTACTTTTATAACTGTTATGCAACGTTACAAGAAATGTGCCTCCCATAAAGGGATGATAGTTTTACTTGTTATATAAAAAGAAATTTTCCTGTGTGCTATTCCTTTGCAGCCTGCGGACGTGCTGTGTTTTACCAGGGGGGAATGTGGCGCCCCTGAGGGTTCGGCCGCCACAGGAATGCTGCACTTCTTTAATGGAGTGTGGTGTTCCTCCTCTGAGGTAAGCCTGGTGTGATGGTAGTGTTCCAGCCTTTTGCATCCAACACCACATTTCCACCAGAGGGAGCTAGTATGCACTAGGTGCGGCTCCCCTGGTTACAAGGAGACTGGGGAACACATAGTGGTAGGAACCAGTTAGTGGGTGTGGGTGGAGGAGCAGTTAGTTAGTTACACTTCTAATTTCATACTTAATAGTATGCCATCTTTGATCTTGGTTCTTCGTTGGTCTTTCTACTGGTCCTGATGGTTCTGTGTGGACCTGTCCAGTCCTTTTGGTTGCTGTGTGCTGTCAAATACTGTGTGTAATGCGACTTCCCTCCGGGAGTGCAGATCCTGTGTGGGCCTGCACCGTGAGGGGACACAGCCCTCGTACCCTAATCTATGGGACGAGAGGTAGGTTGCAGACGAGGAATGTCTCAACCCGGCCAAGGACCAGGATCAAGGAGGCCCGGGAGCTTTAGAGTGTGGCTCCCTAGCAAATGGGTTCCGGGGAGGATGCAGACGGAGCGGAGCACGCCACCTGTCCACGCCTACCTGATCTATTCAGAGGGATTCTGGCTGCAAGAGGGGTACCGGCCCCCGACACCCGACCTCGTACTCTATGTCCAGGACGGGAAAGCCCGGTTAGGCCCTGAGGATCCCGCCGGGCTTCGGATGGAGAGGAATTGCCACCTGAGCCCTACACCTGAGAGGAGCTCAGAGGGAGACCTGGCCTATCTACACACGCACAGACGGGAAAGGGTAAAGTCTGTAGTGCAGGAACACTCTGGTGTAGGGTCGCTACCTCACACTGGACTTCCTCGGAGGTAGTCGGACCCCTGTCCCTGGTGGCCGCAGGACTCCGCGAGGAGCAGGGAGAAGCCTTGCGCTGCTTATGAGAACTGTGAGTAAAGCCTTGGAAATTCATCCCTATGGCCTCCGGATTGTTCATTACGCCCCATACCACGCGACGCGGTGCCCGCACTCCCCGCGCTACTACTACTACCCCCTTCATCCTGCCTTGCCTGCCCTGAGGCCGCGCTCCACCTGTGGGGAGCAGCGAAAACTTTAGCCGCCATGACATCGGGCCTCAGCGGACTGTAGCGGTGCTGGTGGCGCATCACCAGACACCACAGGTGGCGTAGTCGACAATTACCACTCAACCCGGAAAGCCCTAACATCATTTTCAATGTGACGGCCCTGGGCACGGAACGGGTCCAGGCCACGACTGCATCCCCGTTCTCAACATCTGACCCGGCTCCGAGTACCCCATCTTCCCAGGGCAGGGCTTGCGAGCGTCACACTTATCGGGCCACTTAGGGGCAACAGTTCAGCACATGATGCACCCAGCGGACAGAAATGAGCGCTGTACCTTTAAACCGCGGCTGGGTGCATCATGGTCCTGATGCCGGTCATGTGACATGCTGCGCACTCATCTTCTATCCGGAGCAAAGAAGCAGCTGAGGGGATGCTGATGAGGGAGAGGAGGCTTCTGAGGGGATGCTGGTGAGGGAGGGGAGGCTGCTGAGGGGACGCTGATGAGGGAGGGGAGGCTTCTGAGGGGATGCTGGTGAGGGAGGGGAGGCTTCTGAGGGGATGCTGGTGAGGGAGGGGAGGCTGCTGAAGGGATGCTAGTGCGGGAGGGGAGGCTGCTGAGGGGATGCTAGTGAGGGAGGGGAGGCTTCTGAGGGGATGCTAGTGAGGAAGGGGAGGCTTCTGAGGGGATGCTAGTGAGGGAGGGGAGGCTGCTGAGGGGACACTGGTGATGGAGGGGAGGCTACTGAGGGGACACTGGTGACAGAGGGGAGGCTGCTGAGGGGACGCTAGTGAGGGATGGGAGGCTGCTGAGGGGATGCTGGTGAGGGAGGGGGGCTGCTGAGGGGATGCTGGTGTGGGAGGGGAGGCTGCTGAGGGGATGCTGGTGAGGGAGGGGAGGCTGCTGAGGGGAAGCTGGTGAGGGAGGGGAGGCTGCTGAGGGGACGCTGGTGAGGGAGGCGAGGCTGCTGAGGGGACGCTGGTGAGGGAGGGGAGGCTGCTGAGGGGACGCTAGTGAGGGAGGGGAGGCTGCTGAGGGGACACTGGTGAGGGAGGGGAGGCTGCTGAGGGGACGCTGGTGAGGGAGGGGAGGCTGCTGAGGGGACGCTAGTGTGGGAGGGGAGGTTGCTGAGGGGACGATGGTGAGGGAGGGGAGGCTGCTGAGGGGACGCTAGTGTGGGAGGGGAGGCTGCTGAGGGGATGCTGGTGAGGGAGGGGAGGCTGCTGAGGGGATGCTGGTGAGGGAGGTGAGGCTGCTGAGGGGGTGCTGGTGATGGAGGCGAGGCTCCTGAGGGGACGCTGGTGAGGGAAGGGAGGCTGCTGAGGGGACACTGGTGAGGGAAGGGAGGCTGCTGAGGGGATGCTGGTGTGGGAGGGGAGGATGCTGAGGGAGGGGAGGCTGCTGAGGGGACACTGATGAGGGAGCGTAGGCTGCTGAGGGGACACTGATGAGGCAGGGGAGGCTGCTGAGGGGACGCTGGTGAGGGAGGGGAGGCTGCTGAGGCGACGCTGATGAGGGAGGGGAGGCTGCTGTGGGGACGCTGGTGAGGGAGGGGAGGCTGGTGAGGGAGGGGAGGCTGCTGAGGAGACTCTGGTGAGGGAGGGGAAGCCGCTAAGGGGACGCTGGTAAGGGAGGGGAGGCTGCTGAGGTGATGCTGGTGAGGGAGGGGAGGCTGCTGAGGGGATGCTGGTGAGTGAGGGGAGGCTGCTGAGGGAACCCTGGTAAGGCAGGGGAGGCTGCTGAGGGGACACTGGTGTGGAAGGGGAAGCTGCTGAGGGGACACTGGTGAGGGAGGGGAGGCTGCTGAGGAGACGCTGGTGAGGGTGGGGAGGATGCTGAGGAGACTCTGGTGAAGGAGGGGAGGCTGCTGAGGGGACGCTGGTGAGGGAGGGGAGGCTGCTGAGAGGACGCTGGTGAGGGAGGGGAGGCTGCTGAGGGGTTGCTGGTGAGGGATAGGAGGTTGCTGAGGGGACACTGGTGAGGGAGGGGAGGCTGCTGAGGGGACGCTTGTAAGGGAGGGGAGGCTGCTGAGGGGATACTGATGAGGGAGGGGAGGCTGCTGTGGGTACACTGATGAGGGAGGGGAGGCTGCTGAGGGGACGCTTATGAGGGAGGAGAAGCTGCTGTGGGGACGCTATTGAGGGAGGGGAGGCTGCTGAGGGGACTCTGGTGAGGGGGAGGCCGCTAAGAGGACGCTGGTGAGGGAGGGGAGGCTGCTGAGGGGATGCTGGTAAGGGAGGGGAGGCTGCTGAGGGGATGCTGGTGAGTGAGGGGAGGCTGCTGAGGGGATACTGGTGAGGGTAGGGAGGATGCTGAGGAGACTCTGGTGAGGGAGGGGAGGCTGCTGAGGAGATTCTGGTGAGGGAGGGGAGGCTGCTGAGGGGATGCTGGTGAGGGAGGGGAGGCTGCTGAGGGGATGCTGCTGAGGGAGCAGAGGCTGCTGAGGGGACGCTGGTGAGGGATGGGAGGTTGCTGAGTGGACACTGGTGAGGGAGATGAGAATGCTGAGGGGACGCTTGTGAGGGAGTGGAGGCTGCTGAGGGGATACTGATGAGGAAGGGGAGGCTGCTGTGGGGACACTGATGAGGGAGGGGAGGCTGCTGAGGGGATGTTGGTGAGGGAAGGGAGGCTGCTGAGGGGACGCTGGTGAGGGAGGGGAGGCTGCTGAGGGGACGCCGATGAGGGAGGGGAGACTGCTGAGGGGACACTGGTGAGGGAGGGAAGGCTGCTGAGGGGACGCTGGTGAGGGAGGGGAGGCTGCTGAGGGGACTCTGGTGAGGGAGGGGAGGCCGCTGAGGGGACTCTGGTGTGGTGCCCCTGCGGGTCCATTTGCCACAGAGGTACTGCATCTCAGCCAGAAGTGTGATATCCCACTCTAAGGTAAGGAGGGAGCACTACCCCGGACCCAACAACTCACATCCAACACTACACCACTTCATTAGGGAAGGTCCAGATAGCTCCTAAGGGAGAGCACAGGCCTGGTCCCTGTTAGGAAGGTGGAGCTAAGTAGAGGAGGTGGGGTGAGGAAGTAGTTTAGGGGAGCACTGAAGGGAGAGTATAAAAGCAAGGGTAGAAAATCTAGAGGGGTCGATTCCTGCTCCCAGTCCTTGGAGCAGGAGTTCATGGGTTGTTTAGAGGACCGGGAGGAGTAAGGTCCTGACGGCGAGTGGGCCCAGTCAAAGGGGCCCAGGAGGAAAGTGAGGAGAGTGAGGAGAGAACACTGGAGCAGTGGGAAAGGCTCCAGAGATAGAAGGAATCCTAGGGGCATGGCGAGTGCGGAATGCCACCCATGCGCCCGAGTTCACGCTGACCATGAAGGGACCAGGCCGCAGTAGGGGACCGGTCTCAGACTAGTTGGGTACTTCAAGACTCAGCTAGCAAACCGGAGGTTGCGGTATCTTCATATGCCGTAGCCAAAATCCACACACAATCGCTGAAACATTCCCTTACAGAAAAATAAATAAAATATACCTTAAAAAAGAGTATTGAATATTTTTAAGAAATGTTTAATAGGCTAGAGTAGAGTAGGGCCCGGAAAGAAGAGTCTCCTTGTCGTGTTGGCGGCTTAAAAAATCTTTTGGCCAAAATACAATTTCCAAGAGTGGGCAGTGGGACTGTGGAAGGTTCAAGTGGTGGATGCGGAGCTGGGGTGGAGCCTGGGTGAAGTCTCAAGGGGGCCCAGAAATTTTGAAGTATGTGACCCCGAAATTCCTAGTGGCTGCCCTGCATAGGTTACTGACATGGCTTAAGAATTATGTCCTGCAAATTGATTCACACCAACTCTAGTTCCAACACATTTAAAATAAAAAAAGTTGATCGCATTCAAAATATTTTTTCAAGTCGAAATGGTTCCAGCTTCATTAAAACAGTACTTTATTGTTTTAAAAATGGATTCCATATTGCATAGAAAAGGCAACGTGATAAAGAACTCCGTCAAATGTTCGAAACGTGTTGCCTTTTCTCTGCAATATGGAATCCATTTTTAACACTTATTAATAAAGGATTGTTTTTAATGAAGCTGGAACCATTTCTACTTTTCTACTTGGATGCTTCACATTTGGTTAATACGGAGGTTCCCTGCTTCAATACGCCTTGAGTCGCAACGGTGAGCTGGTCTCCATCTTCTTTTTGCAAAATATTTTTTCATCTATTCTTTTAGGGTTTTTTTTATATATACAGTGGGTATGGAAAGTATTCAGACCCCTTTAAATTTTTCACTCTTGGTTTCATTGCAACCATTTGGTAAATTCTAAAAAGTTCATTTTTTTCCTCATTAAAGTACACTCTGCACCCCATCTTGACTGAAAAAAAACAGAAATGTAAAAGTTTTTGCAAATTTATTAAAAAAGAAAAACTGAAATATCACATGGTCATAAGTATTCAGACCCTTTGCTCAGACACTCATATTTAAGTCACATGCTGTCCGCTTCCATGTGATCCTCCTTGAGATGGTTCTACTACTTCATTGGAGTCCAGCTGAGTTTAATTAAACTGATAGGACTTAATTTGGAAAGGCACACACCTGTCTATATAAGACCTCACAGCTTACAGTGCATGTCAGACCAAATGAGAATCATCAGCTCAAAGGAACTGCCCAAGGAGCTCAGAGACAGAATTGTGGCAAGGCACGGATCTGGCCAAGGTTACAAAAGAATTTCTTCATTCATTACTAGAGATGAGCAGTGTTCGACTCGAACTGTTCGCCAATCTCAAATTCAAGCTGTTTTGGGCGGTGTTCGAGCCGTTCGGCGAACACGAACGATTTGAAAAAAATTCGGCTGTTTGAGGTTATGTTCGATAACTGTTCGTGCACCAAAATCATAACTGGATTTTTTCTCAGTAATGCTGAAAATTAATGTTAATACGCAGTTTGAGTGTACAGCGGGGCGGGGGGAGGGACAGGGGATGGATCTCTGCATAAATAATGAAGATCTCCATTTTTTTTTTCTCTTTCCCGCATTTACAGTGGGGAGGTGCAATCTGTCAGCCTATCAGCAGCGCACACACGGAGCGAAGTGCTTTTTTTCACACAAGCAAGGGCATGTGTCATTGGCAGTGTATGTCACATGTCCTTGCCCTATAAGACCCAGCCATTTTCTGCGTCGCCACCATTTTCTCACTGCTGCAGCTGCGTGTTAGACGGCACCGCTGTTGTTGTGTGCGCTATACTTTCAGTGTTAATTTCAAGCCAATTTTCGCACAAATCTACAGATAGCTTGGGAGTAGGGAATAGTTGTGATTGCAGTCCTTTTAAGGACTAGGTTACATCAGTTCCTATCACTTTTATCAGGCAGGTCTGTGCTCTTAAATAGATAGGTTGGGAGTAAAGACTAATTGTAATTGCAGTCCTTTTGAGGGCTAGGTTACATCAGTTCCTATCACTTTTTGCCAGGCAGGTCTGTGCCAGTGCTGTGCAAGTTTTTTTCACAGCACTTGGCTAAATCTAGCAAAGCAAATCCTTTTTGGCCTCTTGCAGTGTGTGTTAGTCAGTGGAGTAGCCTATCTGTGTTGCAAGCTACACCACCTGTGCATAGAATACAAATTTTTTTACTGCACCTAGTGAAGTAAAACCTTTTGGGCATAGCATCATTCTATTAGTCCATCTATACTAAGCTCCACCAGGTTGCAAATTCAAAATAATTTTTATCTGCATCTAGCTCTGAAAAAATATTTCGGCTTGTAGCAGTGTGTGGGACTTATTCTATTAGTCCATCTATACTAACCTCCACCAGGTTGCAAATTCAATATAATTTTTATCTGCATCTAGCTCTGAAAAAATATTTTGGCTTGTAGCAGTGTGTGGGACTTGTTCTATTAGTCCATCTATACTAACCTCCACCAGGTTGCAAATTCAATATAATTTTTATCTGCATCTAGCTCTGAAAAAATATTTCGGCTTGTAGCAGTGTGTGGGACTTGTTTTATTAGTCCATCTATACTAACCTCCACAAGGTTGCAAATTCAATATAATTTTTATCTGCATCTAGCTCTGAAAAAATATTTCGGCTTGTAGCAGTGTGTGGGACTTGTTTTATTAGTCCATCTATACTAATCTCCACAAGGTTGCAAATTCAATATCATTTTTATCTTCATCTAGCTCTGAAAAAATATTTCGGCTTGTAGCAGTGTGTGGGACTTGTTTGGGGTATCTTGAATGTAGACCACAAGTAGTATATTGTTGTGTGATTTAATTAATGTTTTATATGCTTGCCCTAACGTTGTGAGTTGTGCCCTGAGGTGGGTAAACCTAGGTGTTGTTTATTTGGTACATCCCCCTCTTCTTGTTGGTTACTGAGATAAATAAGATAAAGAAAATGCTGTTCCCATTTTATATCTTTCAGGAGGCCATCCATTTATACCAAGATCCAAGCTTTTCCATCATATCATTGTCAATAACATTACACTGCCTCCGTTGGTTTGCGTTCTTCCCAAAGTGTTGGTGTCATGTTTTCATCTGGTAAGTGATGCACACATCTTGACGTCCACAAGAAGGAAACTTAATTCATTCGGTCAAGTCACCTTCTTTAATTGCTCCATGGTTAAATTAGGTTAATGCTCATGTGACCACTGTAGGTGATAAGCCAGAATTGTCTTGGTGCTCAGACTCATTTGCCCTTTGGAGCATCATATGAAACTGTTATGATAGGCTACAAGCACTAAGGAAAGACAGGAGATCTGTCCCTACAATAGAACTAAGCTAGATCCCTACGATGTAACGGGGAACCTGATCCTGCGATCAGACCTGCTAAAGTCCTCAGCTAGTCTGAACGAAGACCTATAGATGTGAGGGAGGGATCCCTACAAGAACTAGAGACTGGGAGAAAGATGGACACCTCCTAGCAGAAATTGTAGCAGTAAAAAGACAAACACACAACATAGAACATAAAGGTCAAAAGACCAAGCTAAACTGACTGAGAAAGGTAACAAAGCACCTGGCTAGCTTAAGAGTAGAAATTACAATGAAGTCCAGCATAGCCAGAACGGCGGAGCAGGATTAAATAGGCAAAAAGGTCATGTGACCAGCAAAATAGAAAAAAACTAACAGGAGAGTTCTTACAGTACCCCCTCTTCTAAGAGGATCCTCCGGATCCCCTAGGCCCAGGCTTATCCGGAAACCTCTTGTGAAACGCTCTGACAAGTCTGGAAGCAGAAACATCATCCGCCCTCACCCATGAGTTATCCTCGGGACCGAAACCCTTCCAAGCGACGAGATACTGCAAACTTCCCCTATTCCGTCTAGAATTAAGGATGCGGGAAATTTCATATTCCCCGTCCTCCACCACCGGAAGAACAGTGGCAGTGGCATCTCTATCTGATACATCAGCTTTTTCAATAGAGAAACATGAAACACCGGATTCATTTTCCAGGAGGTAGGAACCTCCAACCTAACAGCAGATTGGTTAACTACCTGAAGCACCTTAAAGGGCCCTACAAACTTGGGACCCAATTTTTTAGAAGGAATCCTCAACCGCAGATTCTCAGAGGACAACCAAACCATGTCACCAACCGTAAAAAAAACCTCTTGACGTTTCCTGTCAAAGTACCTCTTAGATTTTTTGTTAGCCTCCTGAAGATTACCACGCACATCCATCCAAACTCTCTCCAAATCACCGGAAAAACTCTCCTCCTCAGGCACAGCCGATACCAATTTGGAGAATGACCCAAAAGACGGATGTCTCCCAGAACAACAAAAGAAAGGCGAACACCCAGCAGAAGAGGATGTATGGTTGTTAAGAGCAAATTCAGCAAGTGGCAGAAACTCAGACCACCCCTCTTGATTGTCTGCCACAAAACAACGCAAGAACTGCTCAACATCCTGATTCTTCCTTTCTGTCTGGCCATTAGACTCAGGATGATATCCAGATGAAACGACAAATGAACTCCCAACCTGTCACAAAAGGCACTCCAAAAACGAGCCACGAACTGAGGTCCCCTATCAGAAACAATGTCAGTAGGAACACCATGGAGTCTGACAATTTCCTTGACAAAGGCCTTAGCGAGTGTCTTAGCGCAGGGCAGTTTGATGAAGGGAACCAAGTGACACATCTTGCTAAAACGGTCCACGACCACCCAGATGACCGTGAAACCCTCAGAGGAGGGAAGGTCAGTAATAAAGTCCATAGCCAGATGTGTCCAAGGTGCACTAGGAACCTCCAGAGAGCAAAGCAACCCCGCAGCAGGAGTATGAGAAGACTTAGATCTAGCACACACAGAACATTGACGCACCCACTTAATGACTTCCTTCTGCCATCCAGGCCACCAAAAACTGCGACCCACAGGTCTCTTGGTCTCAGAAATTCCTGGATGACTTGCCAACCGAGACTCATGACACTCAACAAACAAATCTCTCCTAAAGGTCCTAGGCACAAACAACCTCCCATGGGGAGTGTTAGATGGGGCATTCTCCTGTGCTTTAAGAATCTCATCTTCCAAAATGGAGTCCAATGCAGCAATCACAACACCTTCTTGTAAAATGCTCTCCTCCTCCTCAGCACCGACCATGGAAGAAAAGCTGCGAGACAACGCATCAGCTTTAACATTCTTGGTATCCGGGATGTAAGTAACGGAAAAATTAAACCGCGAAAAAAAAGTGCCCACCTAGCCTGACGGGCATTCAAGCGCTTGGCAGCATCAAGATAGATCAGATTTTTATGATCAGTGAAAACCTGAATGGGAAATTCAGCACCTTCCAAGAGAAGACGCCAGTGTTCAAATGCAAGTTTAATAGCCAGCAATTCCCGATTACCAATATCGTAATTAAGTTCAGTCTCAGAACATTTTTTGGAAAAAAAGGCACAGGGATGTACTCCATCCTTGTTTTCCTGAGACAACACCGCACCGACCCCCACAGAAGAAGCATCAACCTCAACCAAAAACGGCTTAGTCACATCAGGCTGCATAAGGATGGGGGCAGAGCTGAACCTCTCCTTTAGAAACACAAACGCTTCAATGGCCTCAGTAGTCCACTGAACCGTATTAGCACCTTTCCTGGTGAGATCGGTCAGTGGTTTAACAATAATAGAAACATTTTTAATGAATTTTCTGTAATAATTGGCGAAACCCAAAAACCTCTGTATCGATTTCAAACCAATAGGCCTAGGCCATTCCGGCACAGCTTGAACTTTCACCGGGTCCATCTCAAAGCCCTCGCTGGAGATAATGTAGCCCAAAAAAACTAATTCTCTATACAGCGAACTCACATTTCTCTAGCTTAACAAAAAGCAAATTGTCAATTAATAACTGTAATACCTCACGTACGCTCCGCCAATGAGACTCCAGATCAGGCGAAT
The DNA here is from genome assembly GCF_046119375.1 of Phyllobates terribilis. NCBI lineage: Eukaryota > Metazoa > Chordata > Amphibia > Anura > Dendrobatidae > Phyllobates > Phyllobates terribilis. The sequence continues at coordinate 225,345,573 of NW_027362767.1, forward strand.
AAATCAAAATATCATCCAAATACACAACCACATTTTTGCCGATCAAAGGTCTAAGGATGTCATTAATAAGATTCTGAAAAAATGCTGGTGCATTGGTAAGACCAAAAGGCATAACCAGATTCTCAAAATGACCCACAGGAGTGTTAAAAGCAGTCTTCCATTCATCACCCTCCTTCATGCTCAACAAATTGTATGCCCCCCCGGAGATCAATTTTAGAGAACCACTTGGCCCCCACTAACTGGTTAAACAGATCAGGAATCAATGGCAGTGGGTAGGGATTACGTACAGTAATTTTATTAATCTCGCGAAAGTCCAGACAAGGACGTAAACCGCCGTCCTTTTTTTTAACAAAAAAAAATCCAACAGCCACAGGTGACTTAGAGGGCCTGATATGACCAGCGGCCAAGCTCGTCTGTATGTATTCCTCCAAAGCCTTTCTCTTAGGAATAGTAAGATTAAATAAACGACTTTTAGGAAGAGTCGCTCCAGGGACAAATTCAATGGTACAATCATAGTCTCTATGGGGAGGCAAAATTTGTGACTCCTTCTCAGAAAAAACTTTCCAAAAATCCTGAATAGGTACAGGTAATTCCCCTTTATCCACAGCAGCAATGCGCCCGTTACAACACTTGTCATTTAATTTAAGTTTTTCCAAGAATCCCCCATCAATCATATTCAGAGTAGAACCACAATCTACAAATACCCGAAATTCAATTAATTCTTCCTGAGCTGCAGTAGTAGCAGAAAGAAATACCCCCTTAGTGTTTAAACAGGCTATACGGGCGTAACTGACCTTTTTTTTTTTTTCTTTGTTCATACGAAGCACACAGTTCTTAATGAAATGGTCAGATTTTCCGCAATAAAAGCACAAACCTTCAGAAAACCTGCGGTCTTTTTCCTGAGAGCGGGGTGACATCGCCTCAATCTCCAACGGCTCTCCAATGTCAGTACAGACCCTTTCAAGACTAGGAGCTGACATGGCAAAGGATTTACTCTCATTAACCCTTGCACGTAGTCTCCTGTCCACCCGTATAGCTAATTGCATTGCTTCCTGCCACCCGTATAGCTAATTGCATTGCCTCCTGCAAGTTTCCAGGTGTAGGATAAGCAATAAGCAGATCCTTAACCCTTTCACCTAGCCCAGCAAGAAACAAACTTTTCAGAGCTGAATCATTCCACCCCACCTGAGCAGACCACCGACGGAAGTGAGTACAATAATTTTCCACATTACCTGATCCCTGTCTCAAAAGTCTCAATTCCGTCTCAGCTGATGAGACACGATCAGGATCATCATGCAACAACCCCAAAGCAGAAAAAAAACTATCCACTGATCTAAAGCACGGATCACTAGGTTGGAGAAAAAAGGCCCATCCCTGAGGTTCTTTGCGCAAAAGTGACATTATGAACCCTATGCGCTGTGATTCATCACCGGAGGATCTAGGTCTCAAATGAAAATACAATAAACAAGCATTTTTAAAGGAAAAAAAATCTTATTGTTCACCAAAAAATAAATCAGGCAATCGTACCTTTGGCTCCACAAAATGCGCTCCAGAACAGCTACTCACGTGTTGTTGGAGCTCGGCCACCTCCAGAGAGAGTCCCTGCAGGCGTTGAGCCAAATCCTGAACCGACACCATGATGGAAACTGGAGGTCTTTCCTTAGAGATATTTTTGGGCTGGACTTACTGTTATGATAGGCTACAAGCACTAAGGAAAGACAGGAGATCTGTCCCTACAATAGAACTAAGCTAGATCCCTACGATGTAACGGGGAACCTGATCCTGCGATCAGACCCGCTAAAGTCCTCAGCTAGTCTGAACGAAGACCTATAGATGTGAGGGAGGGATCCCTACAAAAACTAGAGACTGGGAGAAAGATGGACACCTCCTAGCAGAAATTGGAGCAGTAAAAAGACAAACACACAACATAGAACATAAAGGTCAAAAGACCTAGCTAAACAGACTGAGAAAGGTAACAAAGCACCTGGCTAGCTTAAGAGTAGAAATTACAATGAAGTCCAGCATGGCCAGAAGGGTGGAGCAGGATTAAATAGGCAAAAAGGTCATGTGACCAGCAAAATAGACAAAACCTAACAGGAGAGTTCTAACAGAAACAAGCTGAAATACACTGACATTTTTCAATTCTTGTCAGGATTATAGTGGTTATCTGGGACTATTTTAATTTTTTTCACTTCAGGCCTAAGAACTGAACTAACAGGCAGGTAGCTGCTACCTGCCTGTTGTGCTTTGCACCGATGTCTGCCAGCACAGAGTGCTCACAGACTGCTCCTACCGGTGACTCTGTGGCTTCCGATGACAACAGAACAGTGTCTTCTCTACTGTTCTGTTCTGTTGGCGGGGCTTGACCGCTGATGTAATGCTGATTGACATCTGGTGTCATGCAAGGTGTGGGAAAGACTAAGTGCAACACAAAATGATGAGGGGAAGGGAGCCCAGACACTAGGGAAAGAGGGAGTGGAGACCTCCTAGGCTGATCTGATATCACCCTGTCTCCCCTATCATCCCTATATTGGTTCCTCACCAATCGCCACACAGGAACCTAAAGCCCTGTATTTCCCTAGAGCTAGGCCCTGGCTAGGGAAGGGGGGATGAGCACTAGTCAGTCCCCACTAACAACTGAAGACAACAAGGTAAACAGACACAGGGGAAAGTAACTTATCTTGAGCCGACTTGAGAGAGATTACACACACGTCCTCTTTGCACCAGAGGAGGAAGTAAGCAGACAGCACTTGCTCCAAGCTTTCACAAGGAAACATGTGAATATCACCGGTGCATCCCTCTAGCAACAGAAAGTATTTAAACACCTAGGCCTGGGTGTCCATTAGCCGGTGGGAGGTTGCCGTTGGGTCCTAGAGTGAGACAGCTAAGAAGCTGTCTGTAATCTCAAACGGAGAGATCTTCTGCTACCAACTGCAGGGCGAATGTCTGTCACCTCTAACACACCCGTGATAGCCAGCTCTTCGATCAGTATGACAGTCTTGCACCATGAACACAGCAACCGGGAAGAGGAAGAGCTTCTCTGTTGATGTGGGGCAGTCCATGACTGCTCTGTGCTGGCACAGAACAGGATGATTCTCTGATAAGTCCTTTGTCAACAGTAGCTTTCAGAGTTTCACAATCTAGCCTTAATTTCTAAAACATTTTAATGAACCCAACGGGGCTCATCGGTTGTTCCACTAAATATAGGTAACACCCAACAAGTCTTGTTGCTTTGGCTATACTCTGACCTAGTCCTTTAGCCATCACAATTTAGCCCCTAGTCACATTCACTCCATTCTTGTCCATGATTTTCTGCTTCCAACATATCAATTTTAAGGTCTGACGGCTCATTTTGCTGCCTAACATATCCCACCTCTTGACAGGTGCCATTTTTATGAGATAATCAGGTATTCCCTTCACCTGTCAGTGGTTTAATGCTATGACTGATTGGTCTAAGTGTCAAGACAACTGCCTTGGTTGATGTCATTTTATTTTACTTCTGTTTTCAACTCTTCGAGCTACTTTGAGCTTGATGTACGACTTATAATATTAATGTCCTATCCTTAGGATGGGTTTTCAATATCGAATCAGCATATTGGTGGCATTTCCTAAAGATGCACCATCCATCGCTATTCTAGTTCCTGAAAATCCAGTTCCACTTCACAATATCAAGAGAAGTTTTTTTTCCATCCATACGTTTGATAATTGCATCACGGCAAGGTCGTTCATGGTTTTACATTTTCGAAAGAAAAACAATACCCAGTGGAAGTTGGAAAATACAAGAATTCTGATGAGGGACATCAAGTGCCACAAGATAATGAATTGAGGTTTTTGGGCACCAGATGACCGGCACAGATGTAAAATATAGAGCTCGTATAATTTTTTTAATTTTTTTTTGGCAAAGAGAGAGTTAAGACCGTTAAAAACTACTGGCACCATTATCATAGCAACATGGCACATCTCTTTCCTCTTCAATCTCAAACACAATGACATATGTTGTCCTAATGCCTGCAGCACAGACAAGTCATCTTGGCTCATTGAAAAGCCCTTTCTGGAAACTGTTGACACTTTATCTTGCTTATGGTTTGGGTTGTTAAAATTCATTTCCTCGGCTGATAAGAGCTGCCAAGATTAAGACTGATCGCTGAGGTCCTAGTGTATCAATGCCAGGCAATCTTTGTTTAACTCTTTCTACATTCCGGGAGGAAACGAGTAAATATTTCTAGGCGGTGTGACTTTTTTTTTTTTGTGGTTTTTTTTTAATTTTTTTACCTCCAAAATAAGCAAGGTTTCGAAGCCAAAAGCAATTTTCTTGTTTTCTCGTGTGCTTTGGCTTTAGAATAAAACACATGTTCTCCCTCTCTGTCTTGCTCCCTCTTCTTCTTGCCGTAGATTCTTTATGGCATCCTGCACTCCCAAGCAGGATTCCTTTATGTTACCAGTGACAGTCTGGATGACAGATCTTATACCTGTGGAGACACATGGGTGACACAGATTCAAAATTAATCTTTCCTAAATAGGAGCTCTGCTGCAAACCAAAGACAAGACATCGATGCAGTAGGATAGCATGTCACCAATAAATCAGACCTGATTTACTCCTGTCTACTTAGCTACGGCTTGCAGAATATGTGCATCCTAACAGACTGGATATACATGACACCTCCTGATCAGTTAGCTGAGAGTAGGCTTCTTTTTTTTTTTTCTACTTTTGGGAGTAACAAACATACCATGAGATCGCCTTGGGGGGACTATTTTACCTTCTATCCGGAACGACTATGCAGTTTGGTGCTTTGAAATTGCACAGCGGGATGTGAAATACATTCCATCATGAATATTTTTGCTTTATTTCCGATTCCATTGTTTCCCTATTTTAAAATATTCCGCTTTTATTCCATTTTATGCTTTCACATTTACTGAATTCTAAATCCTTATTCCATTTTAGCAGTGTTTAAATATTGCACATTTTAATCAAATAAGACGACTTGTGGTTTAACCCAGTATTGTGCCTACAGCAAAACCTTTTAGATGTAAAACTTTAGAACTAAAGAATTCAAGAATGAATATCAATTTCTTGATAAAGGGGTTCTTGGGGTTTATATGTATCTAATACACTCCGCATGCATTCATTGTGAACAAATAGTGCAGACTATATACTGGCATCTTCCGAGATTTCCCCTTGGGCGCCAAATTAGTATGGAAGGGTGGATACCAGGCTGGGAAGACTTAGGTGACTGTTATTCCTTGATGAGAATAATTTTTGGGGTTTTTATTGATAAGGCCCTCCTGAAAAAATAAAAGTGGACTGAAGGGGCATGTTCCCAGCGGATATCGTCAGGCAAATGGTGTGGTTAAGTCGCAGAGTTCACCTTTTTCAACCTGCGGTGCCGTCTGCAGCATTTAAAATCCACTGGACCTGTCAATTTATGCTGCGGTTACTCTCTGCAGTATGGGTATGAGATTTCTTAAAATCTCACACTGAGTGCTCGCGTTGCAAAACCAAGCTGATTTTTCTGTCTGAAAAATTTGCTGTAATTGCACCCTGGAGGATTGTAACATTCTAGCGCTAGGGTTCCAATTCAAAATCTTTAAAGGGAACCTGACATGCCCTTAAAAGCTATTAACCTGCATATATAGGGTTAATCTGTGGGTAAACAGTATTCCAATGCTGTCTTGCCGCCTAACTGAAAGGACAGCTACTGGGAGAAAATCAACTTTATTCCTCCTGGGAGCCGCCGGCTTTCAGTCATGGAGGTGTGCCCAGAGCAGCTACAGCCCAGCACTTTGATCGACAACTATCTCTACACAGATGTGCTGCAGAGCGAGTTGTCAATCAATCAAAGTGCCAGAGCATGCTTAAAGCCTCTGCTCACAGTGCTGTGAGCCATCACTATAGCCACTCCGGGCTCGCCTCTATCACTGAAAGCCGGCGGCTCCTGGGAGGGATAAAGTTTATTCCATCCTGGTAGGCATGCTTTCAGTAAGATGGCCGCCTGATAGTATTGTAATACTACTAACCCGCAGGATAATAGGATTTTGAGACACGACGGGTTCCCTTTAAAGAGGGCTGCTTAGCTACAAAGTGTCACTTAAAATACTAGTGTCTTTCTATATGGAAACAGGGTTGACTTGTAAACGCCTTCTTTAGTTATGACCCTAGTCTTCCTCCCTAGACTGACATAAATTGGGCTGAGAATCAGATATATGCTGGTTTTGCTCGCTTTTAGGCTGTTTTCTCAATGGTAAAAAGGTCTTGGGGTCAGCATCCTGCGGCACTCCAAGCATGCCACTGTAGGTTCCCAACAGCGGGAGTGCCACAGGTTCTGGTGATTCTTTTCTATTGACATATTAACTTTTAAAATGAAAAACTTTGGAAAAGTTTTCTATGAATTTCCTCCTGATGCGCTCAAAATACAGTATATGGCGCCTCCAAGCATTGACTGCTACTGAGCGAATAAAGTCGTAGGTGGACTTGTACGTCAAATTTTTCAATGTTCAGATACCAATACATAATATCGGCAGAAAATTTTCCATTTGTGAGCACAGCTAATACTTAAAAGCTTTGCATGATAAAAATATGTATGGAACAGACATAATTTAATGTTTGGAACCATTTTCTCTTCATAGTGTCAAAGCATGCGAGCTCACTTTTATGGATTTATGTTAATTGCAATTGATAGATGCCTCTTATCATGTTTCTAATCACTTTTTTGCTGTTTTTGTAGAGGGTAGAGGCTTAAATTAACATCTTAACATCTTCACATGTATGGCTTTTGGAACTTTTGGACCCCATAGGCTAGTTGCTTTCCTTTTCACAATATATTTCCCACTTAGTACTTTTTTTTTTTAAGGAGGATAGGGAAATTATGTAGCACAACCGATAGGGTGGAAAAGTGACTGTTTTTAATATTACAGTCAATGGGTGAAGGACTGACAAATTGATGCAACCCGATGTCAACTTGTGATCCATTTAATGAGATACTGCAAAAAAAAAATAATTGTGATTGCATATCCACACTGGGAAAGAAAAAGTCAAGAACATGTGCTGTCTTCTAATGTATTCACTTTAAAGGAACCTGTGAGAAGGATTTCACCCCCCAAACTATTGATATCTACATGTAGCTCTTCGAAGGACAAGGCCTTTACATGGCCAGTCTGGTCTTCTATTACTGAGAAATCTGCTTTTGAATTTATATGCAAATAAGGCTGAAGAGCTATGGTAGATCTGAAGACTTTGTCACTCCAGCTCTATTCACTTCCTTTTGGTTGACTGACAGCTCCTCCTTTGCCTGAAGTCAGACAGCATAGAGGCTGTCAGTCAAGCAGGAGGCGGCACTGGGTGGGGAATAGAGCTGGAGTGACAGAGGCTTCAGACCTACCATAGCTCTTCAGCCTCATTTGCATATTAATTAAAACGCTGATTTCTCAAGAACGGAGGAACAGAACGGCCATGTAAAGGGATTGCAAGACTTGCCTTTGAAAGAGCTACATGTGCATACAGATAGTATGGGGGGGTGAAATATTGCTGACAGATTCCCTTTTAACTCAATTACCTGATCCTTTGCTGCCATGACTGTACCCAGTGAGTTTTACCAACTACTGCTACAGAATGGACTATATCTTATAAAAAGGCAAAAGTCAATTGTTCCAATTCAAACATCGGTAATCTTTCTTGTCCCAACCATGTTGTGTACAGTTAAGGTATGTCTTAAAGGGGGTATTCACTAGTGTTGAGCCACCCCCGTAGTGTTCGAGTTCGGTTCGGTTCGTCGAACACCCGTGTGTTCGCCAAACTGTTCGTCGAACTGTTCGTCGAACACCTTCGAACACCGTTAAAACCAATGGCAGGCAAACAAAAACACATAGAAACACATAGAAAACACCTTCAAAGGTGTCCAAAAGCTGACAAACTGCTCAGAAGACACAACTAACACATGGAAAAGTGACAAGTACATATAGTCATGCGAAAAGAAAAGAGGTGGAGGAGTAAAAGGAGGGGGAGACACAGATATAGGCATGTCATGCCCTTCTAAAATCCAAAAAGTGAGAAGCCGAGACGGCCAGTCCGCTCCTGCCCGTGCCACCTCCGTGTCGCCGGGTTTGTGCCAGAGCCGCGGTGAACCCTGACGGCCAGCCCCCCTCTCCCAATACTGGTGCCTGTCCGCTGGTGGGTCGAGAGAGCCCCCCTGTGGTGGAGGCAGCTCTAAGCTTTTTAATTTAAATTGTCCCTCTAATTTGAATGAATACACTTTAAATCCATTTACAAGGATCTATTGGAGGGCAAGTCTCATGCCAGCAGCCGCGTAATTCCAGCTCCAGTAGCGTCCACTAAAGCTGCTGCAGTTAAAAAGCTTTTATAAGGATCGAGCTCGGCTGTCCACCGCAAGGCATCCTAGTGCCAGTCCCAGCCCCTATGCCTTGGGGTGCCTCCTGATGCTCTTCACTAAGTATCCCATGGTCCCGAAGCATTTCCTTTGAAAAAATTAAGTGTCCAAACTACAGGTGGTGTAGCTTGCTTAACAGCCGGGATAATCCGCTGACTAGCAGACACTGCTACTAGGCACAAAGTATTTCCTGGGCTAGATGCAGTTAAAAATTTGTAAGTAGATACTCTCGTTGGATGCTGAGAAAGCATTCCATAGAGTCTCCTGGCACGCCATATATGATTCTCTTAAAAAGCTTGGGGTAGGGGTCTAGGGGACCCTTTTATAGCCAAAATCACGGCCCTGTATCACAATATGTCACCTAGGCTGAAGATAAATGGAACTGTAGCACCGAGGGCTCGGTTGCTACAGACGTATTGCACCTCACCCAGAGGTGTGATATCTCACTCTCAGATAAGGATGGAGTGTGGATCAGGACCCGACACCTGCATGCATTACACCACATTGCCGTGGGGCAGGGCGACCAATATGCCCCTGAGATGGGCACGACAGTCCCTGTCCCTGGCTGGAGTGGGGGGAGGGAACACTGAGGAAGGGGAACCCTGCAGTGCAGGAGCAGGGAGGAAGCAGTTCCTGGGTGCATTGAGAAGGGAGTATAAAAGGTGGGCACCATCTTAGTTCAGTGCAGAGAAGTCTGAGCAGAAGTGGCAGGGAGCAGGGGCTCTGCATGAGCTCTGCTCCGGAGGTGGGCCTAGTAACAGAGGCCCAGGCCTGCAAGAGGGAGAAGGAAGGAAGAGGAGCGGAGAAGGCTCCAGGAACGAGGAATGAAGGGATCCCAGGGGTGCGGACGGGCGAGTCGCCACCGCACGCCCGAATCCACCTGCGTGGAGGGGTCAGGCCAAAGGGGGAGACCGGTCCCCGAACTAGTGGAGGCAGGAAACGACCCTCAGCTAGAAACCGGAGGCTCTGACATTTTATGTGGCGCAGCCCCTTGCTCCACCCGCTAGGAAGGCACCACATAGGGTCAGGGAAACTGGCGCCAAGTTTACCAAGAGGAGGCCCGAGGCAGCCGGACAGAAGTGTTGGTAAGAAAGGCCAGACAAAGGACACACAAAGGGGGTCCTGTGAAGCGCTCCAAAGTTATCTGGGAGTTGTCTGAGCCCCTCACCTGGTGAGCACAGTACGACGTGGGCAGCCGTTACCTGCAGACGTGGTCTGGATAATAAGAACTGTGAGTAAAGGCCCTGAACTGCATCACTGACTCCGTGTCGTTACTGCTGCTGCCCTGCACCATCACCCCCATCCTCCGCATACACTGCCCTGAGGCTATACTCCTCCCGTGGGGAGTTATGCTACGCTCTGCTGCACCCACAACACCAGCCTTAGCGGTCTGCCCTGTAGCGGCGGTTCACTCTGACCGCAATCCACGGGTGGCGTAGTCGGACATTTAAACATCAAAACCACATAAATAGTTCCGCCACTGGTTTGACCGCCCTGAGCCACGGAACCGGATCGCCGCCACGAAGACTACAACCACCAGCATCCACCAAAAAGTGTCCGGCTCCGGGTGTCCCAAGGCCCAGGGGGTGCGTCAGAACATTTTCATCACCTTTCACAATCACCAATGGGACAAGGCAGGGATGTCCTCTGTCCCCTCTCTTATACATCCTAGTGACGGAGCACCTGCTCTCATCAATTCGCCATAACCCCAATATTAGGTGGATTGAGGTGGGAGGCACCGAGTACAAGTGCTCTCTATTTGCTGATGATGTCCTAGTATATATCACTCAATCACATATATCCATCCCTGCTGTTATGGCTGAAATAGATCACTTTGTTACATGGTAAAATTTTAAAATCAATGCAGCGAAGTCTGAGGCCCTCGATGTCTCCCTCCCTAAATCCATATAGGATTCCATCCAGTCCAACTTTCCCTTTGCCTGGCCCTCACAGGGTATCAAATACTTAGGAATTCCTATTCATAGAGACCTCTCCCATCTATGTTATCTTAATTTTGGGCCCTTTATTGAACAATTCCATACAGACCACGGTTGGCAAGTTAGAACTGTAAGATTCACTACGTGAACCACTGGTGTTTTGTGGAAAAGCACATGTACACCGCGTTCCAAATTATTATGCAAAAAGTGTTTAGGAGTGATAAGGGAAGAATTTGTTTGTTTGTCAGTTAAACTCATTGATGGTGATGTGTGTCAGGGCTCTTTATATCACTGTAAGCAATTGCAGACACCTGTGCTAATTAGTTTGGCAGGTGTGTCCAATGAAAGGCAAGACTACTTAAGAAGGCTCTCTCACATTATTAAGCAGCCTACATTTTCTGCCAAAATGGGAAAGAAAAAGGATGTGTCGGCTGCTGAGAAGCAACAAATTGTGGAGTGTTTAGGTCAAGGCATGACTACAATCAACATTGTGCGATGATCAGGATGAAGTGTCTTGGCAATCAAGAAGTATGTAGCTGATTCACAGTACACACGTGTGCGTGCTGATAAGGGCAAATTGAGGACTCTTTCCTACAGGCAATTACGTCAGGTTGAAAGAGCAGCGGCAAAAAAGCCTTGTCATAGCAGCAGACAAGTTTTTGAAGCTGCTTGTGCCTCCAACGTCCCCCGAACAACAAGATGCAGGGTCCTTCAGAGGTTTGCAGCTGTGCATATGCCATCCTGTCGACCTCCTCTATCCACTTCACACAAGCAGAAACGGCTCCAGTGGGCCAAACATTACATGAAGACTGATTTCAAAACTGTTTTGTTCACGGATGAGTGCCGTGCAGCGCTCGATGGTCCAGATGAATGGAGTGGAGGATGGCTGGTTGATGGACACCCCACGCAAACACGGCTACAGCGCCAACAAGGAGGAGGTGGAGTAATGTTTTGGGCTGGAATCATGGGGAGAGAGATTGTCGGCCCCTTTAGGATCCCTGAAGGCGCTAAAGATGAACTCCATAATGTATGTGGATTTTCTCAAACAGCACTTCCTGCCATGGTTCAAGAAGAAGAACCGTGTATTTCACAGCAAGATCATTTTTCTGCATGATAATGCACCATCTCATGCTGCACATAAAACATCTGCATCTCTGGCTGATATGGGCATAAAAGGGGACAAACTTATGGTGTGACCCCCATGCTCCCCTGACCTCTACCCCATTCAGAACCTTTGGAGCATCATTAAAAGGAGTGTCTATGATGGCGGGAGGCAGTTCACATCTAAGCAACAGCTCTGGGAGGGTATTCTGTCCTCATGCAAAACAATTGAAGCAGAAACCATCCAAAACCTGACAAATTCAATGGACGAGAGAGTTCAGAAGCTCCTTTCGAACAAGGGGTCCTATGTGAAAATGTAACATCACCTAGAATAAAGTTTTGAGTTGAAAACTGTTTGATTTCAGTTTCTAACAACCTGCTAATGCTTATAATTTCAAAAATGACCATTTTTTTGGTCTTTATTAAAATGAAAAGGTTGATCGAAAAGTTTGGGGGATCTAAGAGTGTGGCAACCCAGTAGTCATGATTACTTCGAATTCTGACAATATGAGGGTCATGCTGCAGGTAGTGCAGCAAGAAGGCACTTATGTGTCTTGCGCATCTCGGAGCCCCAAAATTATTTTCCGGGCTAGATGCAGCTAAAAATTATTTTTAATTTTAAATCTGGTGAAGCTTATTATAGATGGCCTAATAGGATCAGTGCTGCACACTGCTACAAAGCCCAAATTATTTTCCAGTCAAGATACAGATAAACATGATTAGTAATTTGAAAGCTTAAAACGGTTGGTAGGGTGATTTTAACCAATCATCAAGCTTTTACTCTCCCCAGGATGACACAGGGGTAGAAAAGTCGTTTCGGATCCATGATTTGTTCATCTTTATGAACGTGAGTCTGTCTACATTATCAGTGGAGAGCCGCGTGCGCTTATCTGTCAGCACACCACCAGCAGCGCTGAACACACGTTCAGACAGAACGCTGGCTGCGGGGCATGACAAGATCTCCAAGGCGTAAGTGGCTAGCTCCGGCCATTTATCCAGATTGGAAGCCCAAAAAGAGCAAGGGTCCAGTGACACAGTCGTGGCTTCAATGTTTACTTGGAGATACTCCTGTACCATCGTCTCTAGGCGTTGACTATGTGTCAGACTTCTTGTCTCCTGTGGCCTTGCAAAGGATGGGCTAAAAAAGTGGTGAAATGATTCCGCAAAATTGATGTTACCAGCAGATACTGTGGTTCTGTTACGGTTTGAGTGCTGAACACTTGACGGTCCCACGGTTGGCAAGTTGGAACTGTGAGATTCACTACGTGCACCACTGGTATTTTGTGGAAAAGCACATGTAAGATTCTGCAACAGTCTCTGCTGATACTCCTGCATGTGTGCATCCCTTTCTATGGCAGGAATAATTTCTGCAAATTTACTTTTGTACCGGGGATCTAACAGTGTGGCAACCCAGTAGTCAGGATTATTTCTAATTCTCACAATTCGAGGGTCATGTTGCAGGTAGTGCAGCAAGAAGGCACTCATGTGTGTTGCGCATCCAGGAGCACCAAGTCCCTGTTGTGTTGGTGGCGAGGTAACAATCATGCTTCCTTCCTCTGTCCTCTCCCCCCAACCTCGCACAACAGAAATGTGATCAAGGTCTCCCTCATCTGATGAGTCTTCCATCAGTTCGTCCTCCACTTCTTCCTGGGCTCCTGCACCTTCCTCACTAGTTTGGCTGCTACCATGCGCCCTGGTAAAACCATCTCCCCCACCCTCACATGCCTGCCGCCTTGGTGCTGCCGACCGTCTGGACCTTGCAGATGTTAGCCCTTCCGCATACAACTCCTCCTCCTCTACTTCCTCCACCTCCTCTTGTGCCACCACCTGACTCCGAATTCTGTTTAACATGTGCTCCAGCATGTAAATCACCGGAATAGTCATGCTGATAATGGCATCGTCAGCACTAAACATCTTCGTCGCCATTTCAAAACTGTGCAGAAGGGTGCATAGGTTCCTGATCTGAGACCACTCCTCCAGCGTGATTTGCCCCACCTCTGAATCTCGTTGGCCCAGGCTATACGTCAGAACGTATTGCACCAGGGCTTGTCGGTGCTGCCACAGTCGCTGCAACATGTGCAGAGTTGAATTCCACCGGGTAGGCACATCGCATTTTAGCCGGTGAAGTGGCAGGCCCAACGACTTCTGTAGAGATGTAAGTCGCTGAGCTGCGGGATGCGAACGGCGGAAGTGAGCACACAGCGACCGTGCCCTCTGCAGAAGGCCATCTAGTCTGGGATAGTGGGCTAAAAATTGCTGGACAACCAGGTTCAACACGTGAGCCATACAAGGCACGTGTGTGACATTGCCCCGGCGAAGGGCCGCACCCAGGTTTGCAGCATTGTCGCACACGGCCTTCCCTGGTTTCAGGTCCAGTGGAGACAACCATTCATGAAAGTGGTTCTCCAGAGCTGACCACAACTCCTCAGCTGTGTGACTCACATTTCCCAGACATTTCAATGTAAAAACCGCCTGATGACGTTGAGCCCTACTGCCAGCATAGTAAGGAGGTGTGCAGGATCCCTTCTGCGCAGTTAGAAAGCTTATGGCATGACCAGACAGGCTTTGGGTGCAGGTGGAAGACCGAGAGGAGGTTGAGGAGGCAGAAGCAGTGGAGGAACTTTGACATAAAGAGGATTGACGCACAACTCGTGGGGACGGCAAGACTTGGACAGCAGCCCCTTGTCCTGCTGTCACCATAGTTACCCAGTGCCCAGTCAGCGACATGTAACGCCCCTGTCCATGCCTACTCGTCCAAGTGTCTGTGGTGAAATGCACCCTGTCACACACAGAGTTTCTCAAAGAAGCGGTGATGTTGTGTGCGACATGCTGGTGGAGCGCAGGCACACCTTTCTTTGAGAAGTAGTGCCGACTGGGCATCTGGTACTGGGGCACTGCGACGGACATAAGGTCTCGAAAATCCTCTGTGTCCACCAGGCGGAAAGGCAGCATTTCTGTAGCCAAGAGCTTGCAGATGGTGAAATTCAACCTCTTAGCTTTCTCATGGCTAAGAGGAAATGGTCTTTTACTTATCCACATCTGAGGGACCGAGGGCTGGCTATTGTGCTTAGACGGGGTTGATAAGGGTGTCCCCGGCAAACTGCCGGTCTGTGAGGAAGATGCAGGCGGACATGTTAGGTTGCCTTGATCCAAAGGTGGTGCTATCGATGTCGGACAGCGCTCAACACCAGCTGGTGTTACCACCTCCAAAGAAAATGATGACCTGCCAATCACGCCGGCTGTTGCGGGTAAAGAGGTGGCAGGTCTGCGCCCCAAAACAGGTGTGACTGCTGTCCCCCCAGTCACAGAGGATGAAGAGGCCGCGGATGCACAAGATATGGCAGACGGTGATTGGCCCGGCCGGCTAGGCCGCATTGTAGCACACTGAGCTTCCCACTGCAACTTATGCTTCATGTCCATGTGCCGGTTCATGCATGAAGTACTCAAACTATGTATTTTTTGGCCTCTACTTAGCTTTTGCTGACAAATGTTACAGATAACACGAGTTGGGTCATCTTTATCGATCTGAAAAAATGCCCAGGCTATGCAAGGCTTAGCACCCATGCGACCTGAAGAGCCACCACGACTTGTGGTGAGAGGCAGAGTTGTGTTTGAGGATGCAGTTGTTGACGTGCTTCCAGTACTACGTCTCTGTCCAGGAAGGCGCAACCTGACCTCGTCGTCACTAGCATCTTCCTCCACCTCCTCTGCTGACCTCATCTCTTGGCTGACTGTGGGTTGACAGTAAGTGGGATCTCCGACTTCATCATCATCACCCTGTGCGTTATCACACCCGTCGTCCTCAGAGCCAACCTGTTCCTGCCCTGACAAAAAACTAAAGTTGTCGCTCCAATCAGGTATTTGAGTCTTATCATCGTCTTCCTCATTGTCTCCACCAACAGGAGTTACAGTTTGGGAATGAGGGTCTACATTATGGTCAGAACCTTCTGCGTCTGGTCCTGGATCCGACTCATAAAGATTCTGGGCATCAGTGCAGATCATTTCCTCGTCTGGATTCACAGAAGCGCTGGAGTCGACCTCTGATTCCCAGGCTATAGTATGAGTAAACAGCTCTGCAGACTCAACCATCTGTTCTACCTCATACTCAGACGGGCAGCTGGAGATTTGGGAGCTGTGAGGAAGCAAGTGCGATTTGGGTGACACCTTTGAGGACTGGAGTATTTGTGATGTTGAAGTTGATGTGGAGGAGAGCCCACTTAAAGGAGCACTTGATATCCGTTGAAGCACCTGCTGTTTTTGTGCCTCATCTGGAATTTGTAGCGATTGGCGTGGCCGTAAGAAAGGGATCTTATCACATTGTCCGCTAAAAGAAGTAGACATTTTAGTTTGGCTGGAAGATGGTCTTTCTTCTGCACCTAACCCACGGACACAACCTTTTTTCCCCTTCCCAACACGCCTATTCCCCTTTCCACCAGCAGCAGGCCTTTTTCCACTCATTTTGGTGGTTAACTAATTCACAACTCTGGAGTTGTTTGCACAAAAAAACAATGGATGGTAACCGAGCAGAGCTGAGTGGCCAAACTGTGGTATTAGGCCAAAACTATTGGCTGGGCTAGATGCAGAAAAAAATTATTTTTAATTTGCAACCTGATGGAGGTCAGTATAGATGGACTAATAGAACAAGTCCCACACGCTGCTAGAAGCCCAAATATTTTTTCAGAGATAAATGAAGAAAAAAATTATTTTTAATTTGCAACCTGATGGAGGTCAGTATAGATGGACTAATAGACCAAGTCCCACACACTGCTAGAAGCCCAAATATTTTTTCAGAGCTAGATGCAGAAAAAAATTATTTTTAATTTGCAACCTGATGGAGGTCAGTATAGATGGACTAATAGACCAAGTCCCACACACTGCTAGAAGCCCAAATATTTTTTCAGAGCTACATGCAGAAAAAAATTATTTTTAATTTGCAACCTGATGGAGGTCAGTATAGATGGACTAATAGAACAAGTCCCACACGCTGCTAGAAGCCCAAATATTTTTTCAGAGATAAATGAAGAAAAAAATTATTTTTAATTTGCAACCTGATGGAGGTCAGTATAGATGGACTATTAGACCAAGTCCCACACACTGCTAGAAGCCCAAATATTTTTTCAGAGCTAGATGCAGAAAAAAATTATTTTTAATTTGCAACCTGATGGAGGTCAGTATAGATGGACTAATAGACCAAGTCCCACACACTGCTAGAAGCCCAAATATTTTTTCAGAGCTAGATGCAGAAAAAAATTATTTTTAATTTGCAACCTGATGGAGGTCAGTATAGATGGACTAATAGACCAAGTCCCACACACCGCTAGAAGCCCAAATATTTTTTCAGAGCTAGATGCAGAAAAAAATTATTTTTAATTTGCAACCTGATGGAGGTCAGTATAGATGGACTAATAGACCAAGTCCCACACACCGCTAGAAGCCCAAATATTTTTTCAGAGCTAGATGCAGAAAAAAATTATTTTTAATTTGCAACCTGATGGAGATCAGTATAGATGGACTAATAGACCAAGTCCCACACACTGCTAGAAGCCCAAATATTTTTTCAGAGCTAGATGCAGAAAAAAAATATTTTTAATTTGCAACCTGATGGAGGTCAGTATAGATGGACTAATAGACCAAGTCCCACACACTGCTAGAAGCCCAAATATTTTTTCAGAGCTACATGCAGAAAAAAAATATTTTTAATTTGCAACCTGATGGAGGTCAGTATAGATGGACTAATAGAACAAGTCCCACACGCTGCTAGAAGCCCAAATATTTTTTCAGAGATAAATGAAGAAAAAAATTATTTTTAATTTGCAACCTGATGGAGGTCAGTATAGATGGACTAATAGACGAAGTCCCACACACTGCTAGAAGCCCAAATATTTTTTCAGAGCTAGATGCAGAAAAAAATTATTTTTAATTTGCAACCTGATGGAGGTCAGTATAGATGGACTAATAGACCAAGTCCCACACACTGCTAGAAGCCCAAATATTTTTTCAGAGCTAGATGCAGAAAAAAATTATTTTTAATTTGCAACCTGATGGAGGTCAGTATAGATGGACTAATAGACCAAGTCCCACACACTGCTAGAAGCCCAAATATTTTTTCAGAGCTAGATGCAGAAAAAAATTATTTTTAATTTGCAACCTGATGGAGGTCAGTATAGATGGACTAATAGACCAAGTCCCACACACCGCTAGAAGCCCAAATATTTTTTCAGAGCTAGATGCAGAAAAAAATTATTTTTAATTTGCAACCTGATGGAGGTCAGTATAGATGGACTAATAGAACAAGTCCCACACGCTGCTAGAAGCCCAAATATTTTTTCAGAGATAAATGATGAAAAAAATTATTTTTAATTTGCAACCTGATGGAGGTCAGTATAGATGGACTAATAGACCAAGTCCCACACACTGCTAGAAGCCCAAATATTTTTTCAGAGCTAGATGCAGAAAAAAAATATTTTTAATTTGCAACCTGATGGAGGTCAGTATAGATGGACTAATAGACCAAGTCCCACACACTGCTAGAAGCCCAAATATTTTTTCAGAGCTAGATGCAGAAAAAAATTATTTTTAATTTGCAACCTGATGGAGGTCAGTATAGATGGACTAATAGACCAAGTCCCACACACCGCTAGAAGCCCAAATATTTTTTCAGAGCTAGATGCAGAAATGTTTTTTATTCAATTTGCAACCTGATGGAGGTCAGTATAGATGGACTAATAGACCAAGTCCCACACACTGCTAGAAGCCCAAATATTTTTTCAGAGCTAGATGCAGAAAAAAATTATTTTTAATTTGCAACCTGATGGAGGTCAGTATAGATGGACTAATAGACCAAGTCCCACACACTGCTAGAAGCCCAAATATTTTTCAGAGCTACATGCAGAAAAAAATTATTTTTAATTTGCAACCTGATGGAGGTCAGTATAGATGGACTAATAGAACAAGTCCCACACGCTGCTAGAAGCCCAAATATTTTTTCAGAGATAAATGAAGAAAAAAATTATTTTTAATTTGCAACCTGATGGAGGTCAGTATAGATGGACTAATAGACCAATTCCCACACACTGCTAGAAGCCCAAATATTTTTTCAGAGCTAGATGCAGAAAAAAATTATTTTTAATTTGCAACCTGATGGAGGTCAGTATAGATGGACTAATAGACCAAGTCCCACACACCGCTAGAAGCCCAAATATTTTTTCAGAGCTAGATGCAGAAAAAAATTATATTCAGTTTGCAACCTGATGGAGGTCAGTATAGATGGACTAATAGAATGATGCTATGCCCAAAAGATTTTACTTCACTAGGTGCAGTAAAAAAATTGGTATTCTATACACAGGTGGTATATCTTGCAACACAGATAGGCTACTCCACTGACTAACACACTCTGCAATAGGCCAAAAAGGATTAGCTTTGCTAGATTCAGCCAAATGCTGTGAAAAAAACTTGCACAGCACTGGCACAGACCTGCCTGGCAAAAACTGATAGGAACTGATGTAACCTAGTCCTGAAAAGGACTCCAATTACAATTAGTCTTTACTCCCACAACCTATCTATTTAAGAGCACAGACCTGCCTGATAAAAGTCGTAGGAAATGCTGTAACCTAGTCCTTAAAAGGACTGCAATCACAACTATTCCCTACTCCCAAGCTATCTGTATATTTGTGCGAAAATTGGCTTGAAATTAACAAGGTATAGCGCACACAGCAACAGCGGTGCCGTCTAACACGCAGCTGCAGCAGTGAGAAAATGGTGGCGACGGGGAAAATGGCTTGGTCTTATAGGGCAAGGACATGTGACATACACTGCCAATGACACATGCCCTTGCTTGTGTGAAAAAAAGCACTTCGCTCCGTGTGTGCGCTGCTGATAGGCTGACAGATTGCACCTCCCCACTGCAAATGCGGGAAAGAGAAAAAAAAATGGAGATCTTCATTATTCCTGCAGAGATCCATCCCCTGCCCCTCCCCCCGCCCCGCTGTACACTCAAACTGCGTATTAACATTAATTTTCATCATTACTGAGCAAAAATCCAGTTATGATTTTGGTGCACGAACAGTTATCGAACATAACCTCGAACAGCCGAATTTTTCTCAAATTGTTCGTGTTCGCCGACCGGCTCGAACACCGCCCAAAACAGCTCGAATTTGAGATTGGCGAACAGTTCGAGTAGAACAACGCTCATCTCTAGTATTCACCTTTTGGGGACTTTTATTTTTTTTTTTTTACTTAAATGTGTGTATTTGAAGCTAAAAAAATAATGTTTGCAATTGAGTTTCTTTAAAAAATTGTGCACCGTTTGCCTTCTATAGCCTCTGTTTTTTCCCTGTCTTGCTGGCTGGGGAAAGAGTTAACTGACAATCCATCAGTGAGCTGGTTCTAAGGGTCTGTCAAGGAGTTTTAGCTGTCTTTC
Source organism: Phyllobates terribilis (assembly GCF_046119375.1). Lineage (NCBI taxonomy): Eukaryota > Metazoa > Chordata > Amphibia > Anura > Dendrobatidae > Phyllobates > Phyllobates terribilis. The sequence goes on from NW_027362767.1 coordinate 225,365,411, forward strand.
TGAGCTCCCCTCTGCTGATTTAAACCACAGACCACATCAAAATTGGATGTGTAGGTAAATAAAGAGCCTGTAAAAACCAAAGGGATAAACATTTCTAATAAAACCCAATTGCAGAAATAATTTTTTTTGCGCTTAAGAAAAAGTAAATTATCCACAAAGATGGACAATCCCTTGTTCCTATGAACACATCTTTCGCAGTGTAGCGTATTTGTATCCAATACAATGTTCCATTACATCCCCTAATCTATTCTCACAGCGAAACCTTCAAGTAATGAGCATAATGTAACATAATGTAACTCAACTTTAATTACAGTGGTGCTCGACTTGCAGCAAAACTCCTATTTAAATGCTGTGGGTGCAATCAGCAATGTCACCCGCTTAGGAGGTATAATTATCAATAATCTTTAAACAAAGTTGAAAAAAAAACATTTTCTCGCTTTATTTTGACAGTCAATTTAAATTTTAGGATAAACTTTCTCATTAAATTAACCATCACTATTATTCAAACTAGCACACCCGCTTCCCCTCCCCCCGTCTCCAATTTTCGTCATTAAGGGTCCTTTTTCATGCCTAGAATACAGTTGTCACCGCGGTGCCAGATTAATGCCATCTATAACAGGACCGCTTTTTTTCGATATTTACCGTTCTCTTTGCAATGCTATTGGGAAAAAAAAAGTGCACTAGAAAAATAAAAAAGGAGCGTTACCCGTCTCCCAATTCTGTCAGGAGGAGCGGAGAACAATCAAACGCTAACTAGCAAAAAAAAAAAAAAAAAGCATTCCTACTTTGACATGGCATTTTTGACGTAAATTTCTTTTAAAAGTGGGGACGGAAGAACCATCATTCAAATTTGCAAAGATGCACTCACCGGCTAAGCGAGATATTGTGCTGCATTGCAGCCTTAAGGCTTCTATATAGGAAGGTATCATTGGCTTAATTAGCTCCAATTGTATATGACATTGTCATGTTGGTTTACTAAATATACACATGAAATCTCTTTATTTTACCAACTGATTGCTGACATAATTTGTGAATATAAGTTGTGGATTTGACATCAATTCCCTTTGGTGATGTTACCTGCCTGTTCCACCTGCAATTGCTTGAATAAAGCCTGCAGGGAGACTTCAATAACCCATCTATTTACTTTAGCATGTGATAGAGAAAAAAAATAAAGCCCGCATCCACCTGCGAAGATTCGACATGACAATCAGTCTTCCAGCCCGTTTCAGTTTTTCCAGCGCATTATCTCAAATTATTTTCCAGATTAGACAAGAAGGACGCAAGCAAATCAACTCTTACGGACAAGGAAAGTTTCAAAGAAAATATAAATGATGTTGGACTTTGGGGTGATTGGTCTATATATAAGTAGACACGATTCATAGCATAGAAAAGGGACATTGGAAGTCAGAAAATATTGTTTAAATGTATATATTATGGGCAGCATGGTGGCTCAGTAGTTAATACTTGCAATGCAGGAAGCTTTTCATGGATGGGTGTCTCAGTCGGGACCAAGTCCTGCTCTGCCCTTATTCACATTGAGGTTTTTTTGACACATAGTAAGGTTTCAGTGCTAGAGTCAGTATTAGGCTATGTGCACACGATGCAGAAATGCTCAGGATTTTTTCCTGAGCGTTTCTGCATCTCCCTGGCAGAAAAAAACGCATGCGGATTGTAAATGCGTTTTCCTGCTTGGGACATGCGGAAATGGAGCTATTACCCACTGACATTTCCGCATGCAGATTGACAAGCGCTTTCCAAGCGATTAGCATCACTTGGAAAGTGCTTGTGACAAGTAGGTCACACTATATAAATCCATGCAAACAGCATGGATTTATATAGTGTGACCCGAGAGAGTGGTAAAAATAAAAAATAATGTATACTTACCCTCCGATGGCCCGCGCTGTCCTGCTCACTCTGTTCTCCCTTGTCGGCAACAGTGAATTGAAAGACCTGCCTTCGTCAGTGTCACGTGACCCATCACATGACTCTGACGTCAGCGCAGGTCCTTCAACTCACTGCAAAGTGCCGGGAACCAAACAGGAGCGGTGCGCGGGCCGACAGAAGGTAAGTATACATTTATTTTTTATTTTATTCTTTTTTTACAGATTTTTTAATGGTACCTGGGTGTGGATGAGACTCTCCTCTCCTCCACACCCGGGTACCATCCGCACATTAGAACGCGTGGAATGTGCATCTACATATACAGTGATGTATAATCCATGCGGTCTAATGCAAGTCAATGGCGGCGAAGACGCAGCACTTCCGCAAAATAATTGGTAGTGCTGCGTTTTTTTCCGCAATGATAATCCGCAGCGGAAATTTCCGTAGCATGTGCCCAGCACATGCGGATTATCATTGGGGAACATTGCTGCCCTTCTACCATGTGTTTTTAATGCGTTTCCGCAGCTGCAAAAACGCTGCGGAAACGCATTAAAAACACATCGTGTGCACACAGCCTTAGGCGGTCACGATAGACACACTTTGTCGAGGTTTGATGGCTTTTATGCTTTTTTAATCAAAATAGGGATAACCAAGTACCCTATGCTATTTATTATTTATCTAACGGCCTTCACCTCGATCCTTGAGCCATGGCGACTTGATGGCTGAACGCTCTGTAGGATGATCTATCTTGTGCAGCCTAGATAGGTCCTCCAGGGTCTTCTCCGCCGTTATCTTGATAGTATCAAGCCCTCAGATTGCTGGTCTTCCTCTTTGCCTTGTTCCTTCTATTCTTCAGACAATGTTGTCCTTCTCCAGTGATTGCTCTCTTCGTATGATTTGTCTACAGTAGGCAAGTCGTAGCTTGGTGATCCTTGCTTCCAGTGACATGTCTGGCTTGATTTGTTCCAAAATTGATTTGTTTGTTCTTCTTGCCATCCATGGTATTGATAACATCCTTCTCCAGCACCACATTTCGAAGGCGTCTATTCTTCTTCTGTCTTGTTTCTTTATCGTCCAGGTTTCGCATCCATATCTTACTACAGAAAAGACCAGACCATGTACGAGCCGTGTTTTCTTCTCTAGTGAAATGTTCCTCCATTTGTAGACCTTGTCCAGTGACTTCATTGTTGATTTGTCCATAGCTATTCTCCTATTGACTTCCGGTGTTGTCGCTGCATCTTGACTGATCATTGATATCAGTAGGTTAAAGGGAATCTGTCACCACTTTGGAGTTATCAGACCTCTACTATGAGCATACAGGGTTTAGAAAAGAAAATCTATACTTACCTGTACGGCTCATGGTAGAGGTTTGATTGCAGAGAAAAGCACTTTATTCAATTCTATTTTGATTAAAGTGCTTTTTTCCGGGGAACACCAAGCAATCCCCGCCTATGTGCTTATTATTCCCCCAAATCCTCACCTATATGTTTAATTATCATGCCCCCCCCCCCTCCCTGTGACGTGCACTGTGCTCCCTGAAATCCCGGGCATGCGCAAAGCGCCGCTCACATAGAGCTCACATAGAGCGCACTCTGCCTCATCCCGGCCCGTCTCTCCATGCACTGCGCCACAGCAATCTATTGCGCAGGCGCCAGGAAGTGACAGTGACCCCCCGGGCGCCTGCGCAATAGAAACCTGCAGCACAGAGTATGGAGAGACGATGACGGGAGGAAGCAAAGCGCGCTCTATGTGAGCTCTATGTGAGCGGCGCTTTGCGCATGCCCCGGATTTCTGGGAGCACAGTGCACGTCACAGGGCCCTGTGACATGCAAGGGAGGGGGGGAATATGATAATTAAACATATAGACGGGATTTGGGTGAATAATAAGCACATAGCTGGGGATTACTTGGCATCCCCCGGACGCCAAGCCTGTACAGAATAGTATTTGATTAAAGCGCTTTTCTCTGCAATGAAACCTCTACCATGGGCCTTACAGGTATGTATAGATTTACTTTTCTACACCCTGTATGCCCATAGTAGAGGTCTGATATCTCCAAAGTGGTGACAGATTCATTTTAAAGTCCTTTACAACTTCCAGTTCGTCACTGTCCATCTCAAATGTGTCCTGGTCGTACCTGGCTGTAGTTAATATCTTTGTCTTTTTTATAATGAGTAGGAGTCCCTTGCTTGAGCTTTCCATCTTGACACTCCGTAATAAGTCCTTCTATGTTATTTTATTTTTTCCCATTTTTTTATTTACATGTACTATTTACTTGCTTTAGGTTATATGCTCATTTTGTTTTTTTCTTGAGTTTTGCGACGCTGGGGTCCTGGGTTAAAATCTCACCAAGGGCAACCTCTGCAAGGAGTTTGTATGTTCTCCCTGTGTTTGTGTGGGTTTCCTCCGGGTTCTCCGGTTTCCTCCCACACTCCAAAGACATACTGGTAGGGAATCTAGATTGTGAGCCCCGATGGGGACAGTGATGATGATGTCAGTAAAGTGCTACAGAATTACTGGCGCTATATAAGCAAGAATATGAAATATATATTAGTAGTATGTTTCCACAACAAAATAAATTGAAAATATCACAAATGCCCAACATAAACCATAAATAAATGCAAGAAAAAAATAGGCAAACAATGCAAATCAGATTCAATTTGCATTATTCGCCCATTTTTCTTGTAGGTTTACACACTCCTCAACGTTGAAATTATAACACAAGGAAAGAAAAGACATGGAATTATGGAAATCACTGGATGGATAGAGACAGGGTAATGATTTCGAAATAATGGAATCAAAATTTTCAAAACATCTCGATTTAATCAGTATTGAGCATGAGTGCCAGACGCAGGAATCCCCGCACTTACAGCCTTGGATGCTATCAATGAGTTTATTAATGCTTGTCTGAGGAATTTTCACTGAATGCACTTGGGAAAATCATCAAGATCTGCTGCTGGCAGCTCCCTTTACAATTGCCGATCCATGACATCCCAGATGTGCTCGATGGGAGACAAGTCTGGAGACGCTGTAGGCCATGCATGGTATCACGTTTAGCAGCACGAGCAACATGTAGTCTGGAATTGTCTTGTTAAAAACAGGCTCCTGGGACGCTTGAAATGGTCGTACCACCGGTTCCATGATTGATCCATTCAGTGAGTGAAATTAGACGTTAAATACCAAGACTAATCCATCAAATAGTGAGTGCACAAACCATCAGAAGACGTTTGTATGATACTGGTTATCACATATACATTTGGATAGAAATATGCACTTATCTCATACCTGTTGAGTTGATCTCAATTCGTGGTCCCAACAATTTGGTGGTGTGAGCCAGGATATAGAAATGAAAGCAATGTTAGATTATATTAGTAAAAAAGATATTTTTAATTTTCATATATTTATTCGTACCTGGTTAACATCTTGTTATTTTTATTTTTTGGGGATTTTTATACTCTCTTCCTCTCCGATTACTGGTGCCACTGTCCCTGTCCTTATTTTTCCATGCTACTGTTGGTATCACTCTATAGGACAGAACTTTTCATGTCTCTTACCTCCAGATATGTTATAATAGGGAAATTAATATTTTATGTGGATATAATTGTGATATACCTTTACCCTTTACAGTGTATATAACTTGTAATAACTATGTAGTAAGGAGCAGGTGTAGAGCTAGGTGGGTCAGATAGGAAGCATTTCCCTTGTACAGTCAGGTAGAGATGTGGAGTGGGGCACCAGATGAGGGTGTCTTACCTTCTCCCTCCATCTCCTGTTGCTGTTCTTTGTTGGCTGTTGATGTACAGTAAAAAAATATATTGTGGTACCATGTTAGCCAGGAACATTTGATATAAATACTTTTATGCCCAAAAATGCCAAAAGTATTCACTCCGAAAATACTTTTGTCATTTTTGGCCATAAAAGTATTTACATTGATTTGTTGACTGTTGTAACTTGATCCAGGCAACAGCTGTTGTAACTTGATCCAGGCAACAGCTGTCAGGACAGGAAAGGGAAAAGGGAGTCTATGGAGAGGCTCCATTTTGCTGTCACAGTTCTTTTCTGTTAAATGCTGGGATGTAACAACTTTGCAGAAGAGATACATATGTGTAATGTGTGTAATAAATATGTGTGTAATAATATACATTTGTGTAATGTGTGTAAATATGTGTGTAATATAAATGTGTGTAAATATGTGTGTAATAATATACATGTGTGTAATGTGTGTAAATATGTGTGTAATATTATACATGTGTGTAATGTGTGTAAATATGTGTGTAATAATATACATGTGTATAATGTGTGTAACTGTGTGTAATAATATACATTTGTGTAATGTGTGTAAATATGTGTGTAATATAAATGTGTGTAAATATGTGTGTAATAATATACATGTGTGTAATGTGTGTAAATATGTGTGTAATAATATACATGTGTGTAATGTGTGTAAATATGTGTAATAATATACATGTGTGTAAATATGTGTGTAATATACATGTGTGTAATGTGTGTAAATATGTGTGTATTAATATACATGTGTGTAATGTATGTAAATATGTGTGTAATAATATACATGTGTGTAATGTGTGTGAATTTATGTGTGTAATAATATACATTTGTGTAATGTGCATAAATATGTGTGTAATAATATACATGTGTGTAATATGTGTAAATATGTGTGTAATGTGTATAAATATGTGTGTAATAATATATGTGTGCAATGTGTTTAAATATGTGTGAAATATACATGTGTGTAATGTGTGTAAATATGTGTGCAATAATATACATGTTTGTAATGTGTGTAATAATATACATGTGTGTAATGTGTGTGAATATGTGTGTAATAATATACATGTGTGTAATGTGTGTACATGTGTGTAATAATATACATGTGTGTAATGTGTGAAAATATGTGTGTAATATACATGTGTGCAATGTGTGAAAATATGTGTGTAATACACATGTGTGTAATGTGTGTAAATATGTGTGTAATATACATGTGTGTCATGTGTGTAAATATGTGTGTAGTAATATACATGTGTGCAATGTGTGTAAATATGTGTGTAATAATATACATATGTGTCATGTGTGTAAATATGTGTGTAATAATATACATGTGTGCAATGTGTTTAAATATGTGTGTAATATACATTTGTGTAATGTGTGTAAATATGTGTGTAATAATATACATGTGTGTAATGTGTGTAAATATGTGTGTAATAATATACATGTGTGTCATGTGTGTAAATATGTGTGTAATAATATACATGTGTGCAATGTGTTTAAATATGTGTGTAATATACATTTGTGTAATGTGTGTAAATATGTGTGTAATAATATACATGTGTGTAAATTTGTGTGTAATATACATGTGCGCAATGTGTTTAAATATGTGTGTAATATACATGTGTGTAATGTGTGTAAATATGTGTGTAATAATATACATGCGTGTAATGTGTGTAAATATGTGTGTAATAATATGCATGTGTGTAATGTGTGTAACTGTGTGTAATAATATACATGTGTGTAATGTGTGTAAATATATGAGTAATATAATATACATGTGTGTAATGTGTGTAAATATGTGTGTAATAATATACATGTGTGTAATGTGTGTAAATATGTGTGCAATAATTTAAAGTACAGACCAAAAGTTTGGACACCCCTTCTTATTTAAAGATTTTTCTGTATTTTCATGACTATGAAAATTGTACATTCACACTGAAGGCATCAAAACTATGAATTAACACATGTGAAATTATATACTTAACAAAAAAGTGTGAAACAACTGAAAATATGTCTTATATTCTAGGTTCTTCAAAGTAGCCACCTTTTGCTTTGATGACTGCTTTGCACACTCTTGGCATTTTCTTGATGAGCTTCAAGAGGTAGTCACCGGAAATGGTTTTCACTTCACAGGTGTGCCCTGTCAGGTTTAATAAGTGGGATTTCTTGCCTTATAAATGGGGTTGGGACCATCAGTTGTGGTGTGCACAAGTCAGGTGGATACACAGCTGATAGTCCTACTGAATAGACCTTTAGAATTTGTATTATGGCAAGAAAAAAGCAGCTAAGTAAAGAAAAACGAGTGGCCATCATTACTTTAAGAAATGAAGGTCAGTCAGTGCGAAAAATTGGGAAAACTTTGAAGGTGTCCCCAAGTGCAGTTGCAAAAGCCATCAAGCGCTACAAAGAAACTGGCTCACATGAGGACCGCCCCAGGAAAGGAAGACCAAGAGTCACCTCTGCTTCTGAGGATAAGTTTATCCGAGTCACCAGCCTCAGAAATCGCAGGTTAACAGCAGCTCAGATTAGAGACCAGGTCAATGCCACACTGAGTTCTAGCTGCAGACACATCTCTTCAACAACTGTTAAGAGGAGACTTTGTGCAGCAGGCCTTCATGGTAAAATAGCTGCTAGGAATCCACTGCTAAGGACAGGCAACAAGCAGAAGAGACTTGTTTGGGCTAAAGAAAACAAGGAATGAACATTAGACCAGTGGAAATCTGTGCTTTGGTCTGATGAGTCCAAATTTGAGATCTTTGGTTCCAACCACCGTGTATTTGTGCGACACAGAAAAGGTGAACGGATGGACTCTACATGCCTGGTTCCCACCGTGAAGCATGGAGGAGGAGGTGTGATGGTGTGGGGGTGTTTTGCTGGTGACACTGTTGGGGATTTATTCAAAATTGAAGGCATACTGAACCAGCATGGCTACCAAAGCATCTTGCAGCGGCATGCTATTCCATCCGGTTTGCGTTTAATTGGACCATCATTTATTTTTCAACAGTACAATGACCCCAAACACACCTCCAGGCTGTGTAAGGGCTATTTGACCAAGAAGGAGAGTGATGGGGTGCTATGCCAGATGACCTGGCCTCCACAGTCACCAGACCTGAACCCAATCGAGATGGTTTGGGGTGAGCTGGACCGCAGAGAGAAGGCAAAAGGGCCAACAAGTGCTAAGCATCTCTGGGAACTCCTTCAAGATTGTTGGAAGACCATTTCCAATGACTACCTCTTGAAGCTCATCAAGAGAATGCTAAGAGTGTGCAAAGCAGTCATCAAAGCAAAAGGTGGCTACTTTGAAGAACCTAGAATGTAAGACATATTTTCAGTTGTTTCACACTTTTTTGTTAAGTATATAATTCCACATGTGTTAATTCATAGTTTTGATGCCTTCAGTGTGAATGTACAATTTTCATAGTCATGAAAATACAGAAAAATCTTTAAATGAGAAGGTGTGTCCAAACTTTTGGTCTGTACTGTACATGTGTGTAATGTGTGTAAATATGTGTGTAATAATATACATGTGTGTAATGTGTGTAAATATGTGTGTAATAATATACATGTGTGTAATGTGTGTTAATATGTGTGTAATATACATGTGTGTAATGTGTATAAATACAGTATGTGTGTAATAATATATGTGTGTAATGTGTGTAAATATGTGTGTAATACACGTGTGCAATGTGTTTAAATATGTGTGTAATATACATGTGTGCAATGTGTGTAAATATGTGTGTAATATACATGTGTGTAATGTGTGTGAATATATGTGTGTAATAATATACATGTGTTTAATGTGTGTAAATGTGTTTAATAATATACATGTGTGTAATGTGTGTACATGTGTGTAATAATATAAATGTGTGTAATGTGTGTAAATATGTGTGTAATATAAATGTGTGTAATGTGTGTAAATATGTGTGTAACATACATGTGTGTAATGTGTGTAAATATGTGTGTAATAATATACATGTGTGTAAATATGTGTGTAATAATATACATGTGTGTAATGTGTGCAAATATGTGTGTAATATACATGTGTGTCATGTGTGTAAATATGTGTGTAATAATATACATGTGTGCAATGTGTGTAAATATGTGTGTAATAATATACATATGTGTCATGTGGGTAAATATGTGTGTAATAATATACATGTGTGTAATGTGTGTAAATATGTGTGTAATATACATGTGTGTCATGTGTGTAAATATGTGTGTAATAATATACATGTGTGCAATGTGTTTAAATATGTGTGTAATATACATTTGTGTAATGTGTGTAAATATGTGTGTAATAATATATATGTGTGTAATGTGTGTAAATATGTGTGTAATAATATACATGTGTGTAATGTGTGTAAATATGTGTGTAATATACATGTGCGCAATGTGTTTAAATATGTGTGTAATATACATGTGTGTAATGTGTGTAAATATGTGTGTAATAATATACATGCGTGTAATGTGTGTAAATATGTGTGTAATAATATGCCTGTGTGTAATGTGTGTAACTGTGTGTAATAATATACATGTGTGTAATGTGTGTAAATATATGAGTAATAATATACATGTGTGTAATGTGTGTAAATATGTGTGTAATAATATACATGTGTGTAATGTGTGTAAATATGTGTGTATTAATATACATGTGTGTAAATATGTGTGTCATAATATACATGTGTGTAATGTGTGTAAATATGTGTGTAATAATATACATGTGTGTAATGTGTGTAAATATGTGTGTAATATACATGTGTGTAATATGTGTAAATATGTGTGTAATATATATGTGTGTAATGTGTGTAAATATGTGTGTAATAATATACGTGTGTAAATATGTGTGTAATAATATACATGTGCGTAATGTGTGTAAATATGTGTGTAATAATATACATGTGTGTAATGTGTGTAAATATGTGTGTAATATACATGTGTGTAATGTGCGTAAATATGTGTGTAATATACATGTGTGTCATGTGTGTAAATATGTGTGTAATAATATACATGTGTGTAATGTATGTAAATATGTGTGTAATAATATACATGTGTGTAAATATGTGTGTAATAATATACATGTGTGTAATGTGTGTAAATATGTGTGTAATAATATACATGTGTGTAATGTGTGTAAATATGTGTGTAATATACATGTGTGTAATGTGTGTAAATATGTGTGTAATAATATACATATGTGTCATGTGTGTAAATATGTGTGTAATAATATACATGTGTTTAAATATGTGTGTAATATACATTTGTGTAATGTGTGTAAATATGTGTGTAATAATATACATGTGTGTAATGTGTGTAAATATGTGTGTAATAATATACATGTGTGTCATGTGTGTAAATATGTGTGTAATAATATACATGTGTGCAATGTGTTTAAATATGTGTGTAATATACATTTGTGTAATGTGTGTAAATATGTGTGTAATAATATACATGTGTGTAAATATGTGAGTAATAATATACATGTGTGTAAATTTGTGTGTAATATACATGTGCGCAATGTGTTTAAATATGTGTGTAATATACATGTGTGTAATGTGTGTAAATATGTGTGTAATAATATACATGCGTGTAATGTGTGTAAATATGTGTGTAATAATATGCCTGTGTGTAATGTGTGTAACTGTGTGTAATAATATACATGTGTGTAATGTGTGTAAATATATGAGTAATAATATACATGTGTGTAATGTGTGTAAATATGTGTGTAATAATATACATGTGTGTAATGTGTGTAAATATGTGTGTATTAATATACATGTGTGTAATGTGTGTAAATATGTGTGTCATAATATACATGTGTGTAATGTGTGTAAATATGTGTGTAATAATATACATGTGTGTAATGTGTGTAAATATGTGTGTAATATACATGTGTGTAATATGTGTAAATATGTGTGTAATATATATGTGTGTAATGTGTGTAAATATGTGTGTAATAATATACGTGTGTAAATATGTGTGTAATAATATACATGTGCGTAATGTGTGTAAATATGTGTGTAATAATATACATGTGTGTAATGTGTGTAAATATGTGTGTAATATACATGTGTGTAATGTGCGTAAATATGTGTGTAATATACATGTGTGTCATGTGTGTAAATATGTGTGTAATAATATACATGTGTGTAATGTATGTAAATATGTGTGTAATAATATACATGTGTGTAAATATGTGTGTAATAATATACATGTGTGTAATGTGTGTAAATATGTGTGTAATAATATACATGTGTGTAATGTGTGTAAATATGTGTGTAATATACATGTGTGTAATGTGTGTAAATATGTGTGTAATAATATACATGTGTGCAATGTGTTTAAATATGTGTGTAATATACATTTGTGTAATGTGTGTAAATATGTGTGTAATAATATACATGTGTGTAAATATGTGAGTAATAATATACATGTGTGTAAATTTGTGTGTAATATACATGTGCGCAATGTGTTTAAATATGTGTGTAATATACATGTGTGTAATGTGTGTAAATATGTGTGTAATAATATACATGCGTGTAATGTGTGTAAATATGTGTGTAATAATATGCCTGTGTGTAATGTGTGTAACTGTGTGTAATAATATACATGTGTGTAATGTGTGTAAATATATGAGTAATAATATACATGTGTGTAATGTGTGTAAATATGTGTGTAATAATATACATGTGTGTAATGTGTGTAAATATGTGTGTATTAATATACATGTGTGTAATGTGTGTAAATATGTGTGTCATAATATACATGTGTGTAATGTGTGTAAATATGTGTGTAATAATATACATGTGTGTAATGTGTGTAAATATGTGTGTAATATACATGTGTGTAATATGTGTAAATATGTGTGTAATATATATGTGTGTAATGTGTGTAAATATGTGTGTAATAATATACGTGTGTAAATATGTGTGTAATAATATACATGTGCGTAATGTGTGTAAATATGTGTGTAATAATATACATGTGTGTAATGTGTGTAAATATGTGTGTAATATACATGTGTGTAATGTGCGTAAATATGTGTGTAATATACATGTGTGTCATGTGTGTAAATATGTGTGTAATAATATACATGTGTGTAATGTATGTAAATATGTGTGTAATAATATACATGTGTGTAAATATGTGTGTAATAATATACATGTGTGTAATGTGTGTAAATATGTGTGTAATAATATACATGTGTGTAATGTGTGCAAATATGTGTGTAATATACATGTGTGTAATGTGTGTAAATATGTGTGTAATAATATACATGTGTGTCATGTGTGTAAATATGTGTGTAATAATATACATGTGTGTAATGTGTGTAAATATGTGTGTAATATACATGTGTGTAATGTGTGTAAATATGTGTGTAATATACATGTGTGTCATGTGTGTAAATATGTGTGTAATAATATACATGTGTGTAATGTATGTAAATATGTTTGTAATAATATACATGTGTGTAATGTGTGTAAATATGTGTGTAATAATATACATGTGTGTAAATATGTGTGTAATATACATGTGTGTGATTTGTTTAAATATGTGTGTAATATACATGTGTGTAAATTTGTGTGTAATAATATCCATGTGTGCAATGTGTGTAAATATGTGTGTAATATACATGTGTGTAATGTGTGTAAATATGTGTGTAATATACATGTATGTAATGTGTGTAAATATGTGTGTAATATACATGTATGTAATGTGTGTAAATAAGTGTGCAATAATATACATGTGTGTAATGTGTGTAAATATGTGTGTAATAATATACATGTGTGTAATGTGTGTAAATATGTGTGTAATAATATACATATATGTAATGTGTGTAAATATGTGTGTAATAATATACATATGTGTAATGTGTGTAAATATGTGTGTAATTATATACATATGTGTAATGTGTGTAAATATGTGTGTAATATACATGTGTGTCATGTGTGTAAATATGTGTGTAATAATATACATGTGTGTAATTTATGTAAATATGTTTGTAATAATATACATGTGTGTAATGTGTGTAAATATGTGTGTAATAATATACATGTGTGTAATGTGTGTAAATATGTGTGCAATAACATACATGTATGTAATGTGTGTAAATATGTGTGTAATAATTTACATGTGTGTAATGTGTGTAAATATGTGTGTAATATACATGTGTGTAATGTGTGTAAATATGTGTGCAATATACATGTATGTAATGTGTGTAAATATGTGTGTAATAATATACATATGTATAATGTGTGTAAATATGTGTGTAATATACATGTGTGTCATGTGTGTAAATATGTGTGTAATAATATACATGTGTGTAATGTGTGTAAACATGTGTGTAATAATATACATGTGTGTCATGTGTGTAAATATGTGTCTAATAATATACATGTGTGTAATGTGTGTAAATATGTGTGTAATATACATGTGTGTGATGTGTTTAAATATGTGTGTAATATACATGTGTGTAAATATGTGTGTAATAATATACATGTGTGCAATGTGTGCAAATATGTGTGTAATAATATACATGTGTGTCATGTGTGTAAATATGTGTGCAATAATATACATGTGTGCAATGTGTTTAAATATGTGTGTAATATACATTTGTGTAATGTGTGTAAATATGTGTGTAATAATATACATGTGTGTAATGTGTGTAAATATGTGTGTAATAATATACATGCGTGTAATGTGTGTAAATATGTGTGTAATATACATGTGTGTAATGTGTGTAAATATGTGTGTAATATACATGTATGTAATGTGTGTAAATATGTGTGTAATATACATGCATGTAATGTGTGTAAATATGTGTGCAATAATATACATGTGTGTAATGTGTGTAAATATGTGTGTAATAATATACATGTGTGTAATGTGTGTAAATATGTGTGTAATAATATACATGTGTGTAATGTGTGTAAATATGTGTGTAATAATATACATGTGTGTCATGTGTGTAAATATGTGTGCAATAATATACATGTGTGCAATGTGTTTAAATATGTGTGTAATAGACATTTGTGTAATGTGTGTAAATATGTGTGTAATAATATACATGTGTGTAATGTGTGTAAATATGTGTGTAATAATATACATGTATGTAATGTGTGTAAATATGTGCGTAATAATATACATGTGTGTAATGTGTGTAAATATGTGTGTAATAATATACATGTGTGTAATGTGTGTAAATATGTGTGTAATAATATACATGTGTGTCATGTGTGTAAATATGTGTGCAATAATATACATGTGTGCAATGTGTTTAAATATGTGTGTAATATACATTTGTGTAATGTGTGTAAATATGTGTGTAATAATATACATGTGTGTAATGTGTGTAAATATGTGTGTAATAATATACATGCGTGTAATGTGTGTAAATATGTGTGTAATATACATGTGTGTAATGTGTGTAAATATGTGTGTAATATACATGTATGTAATGTGTGTAAATATGTGTGTAATATACATGCATGTAATGTGTGTAAATATGTGTGCAATAATATACATGTGTGTAATGTGTGTAAATATGTGTGTAATAATATACATGTGTGTAATGTGTGTAAATATGTGTGTAATAATATACATGTGTGTAATGTGTGTAAATATGTGTGTAATATACATGCGTGTAATGTGTGTAAATATGTGTGTAATATACATGTGTGTAATGTGTGTAAATATGTGTGTAATATACATGCGTGTAATGTGTGTAAATATGTGTGTAATATACATGTATGTAATGTGTGTAAATATATGTGTAATAATATACATATGTGTAATGTGTGTAAATATGTGTGTAATAATATACATGTGTGTAATGTGTGTAAATATGTGTGTAATAATATACATGTATGTAATGTGTGTAAATATGTGTGTAATAATATACATGTGTGTAATGTATATAAATATGTGTGTAATAATATACGTTTGTAATGTGTAGCAATAAGTGAGAATAACAAATAGAAGAAAAGCGTCACGTACAGGAAACTGACTTTATATATACAGTAGTTTATAGGTTCAGAACTGGACATTTGACGCGCCCCCTGGGCCGTGGGGTACCCGGAGCCGGGCCGGTGGGATGCTGGGGGTTGTAGTCACAGTGGCGGTGACCCTGTCCGTGACCCAGGGCGGTCAAACCAAAGGCTAGTCTATATGTGTAAAGGTTATATAGAGTTTATAATGTCCGACTACGCCACCTGTGGAGTGCGGCTAATGAGGCCGTCGCTGCGGAACAGTCCTCTGAAGCTGATGGTTTGGCAGCAAGGGTGGTATAACCCCCCACAGGAAGAGTGTAGCTTCAGGGCAGTGTGTGTGGATGATGGTGGTTGTTGTGCTGGGAGTCAGTAATAAATACGGAGTCCATGGGATGCAGTCTCAGGTCCCTTACTCACAGTTGTTTCCTTCCAAGTCATCACTGCAGATCACAACTTCCCACGTCGTCCTGTGTTTACTCAGTGAG
Organism: Phyllobates terribilis; assembly: GCF_046119375.1. NCBI lineage: Eukaryota > Metazoa > Chordata > Amphibia > Anura > Dendrobatidae > Phyllobates > Phyllobates terribilis. The sequence goes on from NW_027362767.1 coordinate 225,381,544, forward strand.
TGGTTCAGTCCACCCCCAGGTAGCCCCGGAGTACTTACCCCCTTCTGTGTGTCCTTAGTCTGGCCTTCTCCCTGCATCTCACACCTAGTGACTCCAATCCGGTACCCGCAGGCCTTGGCGGGCGACGTCTGTTCTGTCCCCTGGGTCCTATGTGGCTACCTTCTTAGTGAGACTGGTGTGGACTTTTGGCTAGCGGTACATAAAGTACTGCAGCCTCCGGTTTCTAGCTGAGCCTTGCAGTTCTCCGATAGTTAAGGGACCGGTTCCCCTTATCTGGCCTGACCCCTCTACCTCCTGGTAGCAGCGGGCGTACGGGTGGCTTTCTGCACGGCCCGTACCCCGAGGGTCCCTTGTCTTCTCTCAGTCCTGGGCCTCTCACTAGGCCTGCCTCCAGAGCAGAGCTCTTGCAGAGCCTCTGCTCCTTACACTTCTCCTCCTCTGACTGAACACTGATCTAAGATGGTGTCCTGTTTTATACTGCTCCTACTCAAGTGCTCCCAGGATCTACTTCCTCCACCCCATCCACTACATGGTTCCCCCTCTCTAGGTGGTTCCCCCCACTCCAGCCAGGGACCAGGGACTGTGCTCTCCCGTAGGAGCAATCTCGCCCTGTACCCCGGAAATGTGGTGTAGTGAATGCAGGTGTTAGGGTCCTGAGCTGTACTCCTTCCTTACCTGAGAGTGGGATACCACACCTCTGGGTGAGATGCAGCACCTCTGTGGCGACCGAACCCTCAGGGGCGCCACACATTCACTTTATTTTATTTGCTAATACAGCACCTTTAATTTCCGCAGCACTTTACAGACGTCATCATCACTGTCCCCATTGGGACTCTCAATCTAAATTCCCTATCAGCATATCTTTGCATGGGTTTCCTCCGGGTACTCCGCTCCAAAAAAATGGGGGCAACATACAAACTCCTTGCAGATGTTGTCCTTGGTGAGATTTGAACCCAGGACTCCAGCGCTGCAGGGCTCCTATGCTGCCTTAGGTTTAAAGCTTTGTTCACACTTTGCATAGTGCAAACCTTGAACATACCCATTTTAAGTGTGGTGCCATACATATTCACTAATGTATATACAGCATATGTGTCTGCTATTGACTCCATTTGTATAAAGAGCCTATACTGCATGATATACTGTATATAATTTGTATGATTTTGAGTTTGGCTTCGTTGATGCGACACTCGTGCTTTTCATTCTGCGTTTTATAGATAACGTTCCACATTAATTCAGAGTGCAAAGTAACGCGCAGCAGTCGTCTATGGAGCGCTAGAGTAACACTGTAGACTTGACTAATGTTCTCAACTTTATTTCCTCTGACGAAAACGTATTAGATCACTTTAGAACAGTACGAATGATTTTCAATAAACACAGAATAAAATGGAGATGACTTACTACGGTGCGGACAAATAATGTATCCGGCGCAAGTAATTGGCTGCTGGTATTTTACTGCGTTTATTGAATTTACTGTTTAATATGTCACATTTTATGGAGACCCATTAAACCCAGAAATTCTATTTCTAACAAGCTTGATATTTTTTTTTTATAATTCTGCCTAAAATAAATGTGCAGTGCATAAGGTATTTTTCATACTAAAATGAGACACATGGGCTCTGTGCCATTCAGTTCTAAAGGCTGATATATCGCAATGATCTCAGTCTGCTTCTTATTGATGCGCCTTGCCATAGAGCAGAGCATATAAATTAATGGAAAGGCTCTTACCTAAACAACTCCTTAAGAAAACTTGTTGTAACGGAAAATTCGCTCAGTGTGAGCGCCGCAGATCACCGCCATCGTGCAGATCTATTACACAGCTTTCCTTACAGAAAGTCTTATTGGCAATGCTTCATGGGAAACGGTATGCATCCAAAACAACTGTTTGTCGTTTGGTATCTGACTTGGTGAAAGGGAATCTGTCAGCAGTGTTTCCCACGTAATCTGAGAGCAGCATGATGTAAATGTGACACCCCAGGGGTGTGGTTGCCACAGTGATAGAGATATTATGTCTGAGAGCAGGTGGGAGGTCCTTTGGTCAGGGATCCTGTGCATGCCACACCTCCTGCCCAGTCTTGGGAGGGGAAGAACTTCCCCTGTATAAACCCGGGGCTGAGGCAGGGTGAGTCAGACAAGGAGAGTGGAGAAGAGAAGCAGCATAGGAAACAGCAGAATTACAAGGAGTCAGGGGCTGGCAGCTACAGAGCTCGCCCTGACTAAGAAGATTCTTTACCGGACCCGGAGTCCGAGGCTGTGGGGACTAACTCCTACCCAGCAGCAGAATCCGTCGGGCAGGGGATTTCAGGTCCTCTGGCCCAGAAGCCCGAAGGCACGGTCACACGCGAGGGACCAGCACCGCCATCGTGGAGCGGAAGCCATTAGAAGGCCCCGAGTCACCGGCCATACGGGTGAGCACCACACGGTACACTCAGGGACGTGGGCTACTTACATCAGCTTCTAGCAAGGTAGCCAGAAGAGTACAGTCAGTTTGGGAGGCCTACAACTACGCCTGGCCAGGGGAGATCCCATCTGCTCAAAGACTGACCAGGCCCCGTTTGCTAGCAAGTACTCCGGGAGGGTCTGTCGTTGTTACCAGTAAAGACCCTGAACTACACCGTACCGTCTCTGAGTGGTTCCTGCTACCCCCATCATCCACGTCGGCTGCCCTGAGGCCATACCCCTCCCGTTGGGGGTTATACTATCACGCTGCACAATCCTACCACCGGCCTCAGCGGTCTGCCCTGCAGCAGCAGCTTCCTGGCTGCACTCAACGGGTGGCGTAGTCATCAACTATTTACTACTAATAGACTGCCGTCTAGTTTGACTCCCTGGGCACGGACCGGGTCACCGCCACGAGATTACAACCCTCCACGGATCCGGCTCCGGGTAAGCTCCCGCGTGCGCACCGCAGCGCGACACAGGCCCAGGGGCGCGTCAACTTTGGCGTAGTCGGCAGGATTTCGTGCCCGCAACCACCGGGTACTGCGTGCCTGAAAAGCAAAGACTGTTCAAACTTACCAGTGGTGAAGGTTTCCCGCCATCCGGCGCCATCTTCTACCTTCTTCCCGCCATCCGCGAAGTTTTCCCGCCATCCGGCGCCATCTTCGACCTTCTTCCCGCCATCCGTGGAGTTTTCCCGCCATTGGACGCCATCTTGAGGACGCCGCGCGGGAAGAAGAGGGGCGTGGACTCCGAAAGCGCGCGAGAACTGAAGCCCCGCCTCACGTCCGGACGTTGCGTAAGGTCCTGGAAGGAGCCCAGCAGACGCCGACGTCACAGGAGCGCGACGGAAGGTCCTCAACCCTGACGATCCACTGCGGAGCCGCGGCCTACGGAAGAGGATCATCGCAAGGTAGGCCACGGTCCACTAGGGGGGAGGAAGATGTCGGATACGGAGGAGAGCTTCACTGCCTCAACCCCCGCCAGCGCTACCGCTGCTGCAGTTATGCCCTTCACCATGCCCTATATCCCGGGAGCAGCTTGGCTACCCCAGTACTCAGGGGAGTCACATACCCTGCATGACTTTAGAGAAAAGCTGGATAGCCTCTTCCAGGTGTACCCCCTCACAGAAGAGCAAAAAGTGAGCATCCTGGTGGCCCAACTAACTGGGGCAGCCAAAAGGGAAGTAAAATCCTGGCCACCTGGGAGGAAGACTGTCGCAGGGATACTAACCCGGCTGAAGGACACCTTTGATACCCGCACCTCAGCCGAGATTAAGCTTAGATTCTACGGGTGCAAGCAGCGAGCGCATGAGAGTATAAGGGACTATGCACTAAACCTACAAGAGGCCCTGAGGGCCATAAAGCAGACCGACCCTGATGGGGTGGGAAACGAGGACAGGCTGTTGACTGAACAATTTATAGAGGGTTTATATTGCAATGCCCACCGAACCCAGTTGCGGGCAATGGCCTTACAGGATCCCCATCTGGACTTTGCACAGTTCAAGGACAGAGCCATCCGGGTGCTCCGAGAACCGGCACCAGGTGGCGTTGTGACCCACAGACGCCCCACTACCACTTACTACCAGGAGGCGGCGCCCTTGTCAGCAGGGCCTGTGGGAGCTGATGCGCAGGCTTTGGACAATGACCCGGCTCCAGACCTACACCATCAGGTCCAAGAGCTAGCTAAGAGCGTTGCTGCGCTAACCCGAACTGTGCAGTCTTTACAGGTTTCCACCCCAGGGAAGATCCAGCTGGCATCCGGACCGGAGGACATCCCGTGGCGTCGACCAAGGAGGACCCCACCGGCCAGAGGAAGACCCAGTGACCGATACAGTGAGGACGGACGACCCATCTGCCGCCGCTGCAATCAACCCGGACATATGGCAAGGTACTGTTCTTTAAACGGGCACAACCTGGGGTAGAGGGCCAACCCCCAGGAAAAAGATCACCAGGCCCATCGAACTGGCGCGACAGATATGTGGGAGGACGTCCAGTCTTGCCTGTGGTACTGGATGGCATTCCCATGAGTGCCCTACTGGACACCGGGTCACAGGTCACCACCATCCCGTACGTGCTCTTCAAGCAGTACTGGAATGACTCGGATATTACCCGCTACCCCGACGACGACTTGAGTATCATCGCCAGCAATGGTCAGCCCGTGCCACAGATCGGATTTAAAGAGGTGACCATCAAAATTGGTAGAGTCGAACTGGCCGCACAGGGACTGATCATTGTAGATATCGATAAACATGAGAGTCACCCAAAAATAACTCTAGGAACTAATGTAATTGAAAATTGTCTTGCAGAGGTGATTTTCCTTTTACAGCAGGTTGCCAAGAATGCCAGCTCCGGCGAGCAGCGGGTGCTCCAGAAAGAGATCCGGGCACTGATGCAACGGCAACAAGTGGAACTCTCCAGCGGTGAGATTGGTAGCGTAAGAATGTGTGACCCTTTTCCTATTGCCATGCCCCCAAAAAGTGAAATGATGATTTGGTGCCGGGCAGCTATTGGTCTGAGAGGTAGAGATTACCAGGCAATGGTAGAACCAGTTTACTCAGACAGTAGGCCCACCATTTTGACAGCACGGGGGGTGGTCAATGTACGCCATGGGAGGGTGCCCATTCGCATAATAAATATCGGGGAGAGGGAAGTGTACCTGCCCCGGTATGCCACGCTAGCCAAATTATATACCACTAATCAAAGTTCTATACAATCTGTGGAACCCTTGCCTCCATCTCACCCGGAGGAAGGTAACGGCTCTAAGAAAGACATGGAGGACTGGTGTCAGCAACTACATTTGGGTACTGACTCCACTCCCTCACATCAGAAACAAGGAGTCTATCGGGTGGTTCAAGAGTATGAGAGAGTGTTTAGTAAACACCCGTTAGACTTCGGGCGAGTCAAGGGGGTAGAACATCGCATCCCCACGGGAGATCATCCTCCCATAAAAGAGAGGTATCGACCCGTACCCCCTGCACATTACCAACACGCCAAGGGGATGCTTAGAGATATGAAGGAGGCTGGGGTAATCCGGGATAGTTGTAGCCCCTGGGCAGCCCCATTAGTTTTAGTCAAAAAGAAAGACAACACCATGAGGATGTGTGTAGATTACCGGAAAATCAACCGTATCACACACAAGGATGCGTACCCCTTACCAAGGATAGAGGAGTCATTGGCTGCTTTAAGATCTGCTAACTTCTTCTCTACCTTGGATCTCACTAGCGGGTACTGGCAGGTTCCTGTAGCAGAGGCGGACCGGGAGAAGACCGCATTCACCACCCCGATGGGACTTAGCGAGTTCACCTGCATGCCGTTCGGACTCTGCAACGCACCAGGAACCTTCCAACGCCTAATGGAGTGTTGTCTGGGCCACAGAAACTTCGAGACGGTCCTGTTGTACCTGGACGATGTCATCGTATATTCCAAGACGTATGAGGACCACCTGAAACACCTGGCGGAAGTGTTCGAGGCTCTGGCGAGTTACGGCCTAAAGGTGAAACCCTCCAAGTGTCACCTCCTGAAACCAAAGGTGCAGTACCTGGGACACGTGGTGAGCGCTGACGGAGTGGCTCCCGACCCCGATAAGATCACCGCAATTAAGGGATGGCCAAGCCCCTCCAGCGTAAAAGAAGTGCGGCAGTTCCTCGGGTTGGTAGGCTACTACCGAAGGTTTATTCCCGGTTTCACCAAAAAGGCAGCACCTATGCAGGACCTCCTGATAGGCCAGTCCCGGAAGGCCAAGAACCAGAAGCCGCCCTTCAAATGGGAAGAGCTGGAAGAAGAGTCCTTCCGCCAGCTGAAGATGGCCCTCACGGGGGACGAAATCCTGGCGTACCCGGATTATAGCCAGCCCTTTATCCTCTACACCGACGCCAGTAACATCGGGCTAGGAGCCGTACTGTCCCAGATCCAGCAGGGGAAGGAACGAGTAATCGCCTACGCCAGCCGAAAACTGCGACCCACCGAAAGGAACCCCGAGAATTACAGCTCATTTAAGTTAGAGTTCCTGGCCGTAGTATGGGCAATCACTGAGCGCTTTAAGCATTACCTCGCTTCTTCCCGGTTCACCGTGTACACGGATAACAACCCGCTGACACACCTGGACACGGCAAGACTCGGTGCCCTGGAGCAGAGGTGGATGGCCCGTCTGTCCAACTACGAGTTCACAATTAAATACCGGGCAGGACGCTCCAATACCAACGCGGACGCCCTGTCCAGGATGCCCAACCTGCCGGACGGAGGAGAAGATCCGGAGGGACTGGAAGAAGTTGAACTCCCTGCGTTCCACCGTCATGGGACTATTCAGTATTCCCACCGGGTAAGGAGTAAGCAGGCTGCTACGTTGAACCCCTTACCCCACTACAACTGGGCAGAAACGCAAGACAGCGACCCTGCCGTCCGACTGGTGAAGGAGATGCTGACTCGGCCGGAGGCTCGCCTTGAACCAGACGCTCCGGAGGAAGCCAAACAACTATGGGCAGAGAAGAGTCGACTGTTCCTTTACAAAGGGAAGTTGTGCCGCAGAATGGTTAACTCCCGGACGCATGAATTACTCTGGCAAGTAGTGGTGCCACGAAGAGACGCAGCCATGGTGATGGGGCATACCACGACGGAGCTGGACACTTTGGGTGGAAAAAGCTGGAGTTCCTGCTGCGCGAGCGGTTCCACTGGGTAGGCATGAGGGGAACCATCGAGAAGTGGTGCAGAGATTGTGGCCCGTGCAACCTGAGAAGGAAGGACCGAGCCAGCCAGAAGACTCCCCTGCAGTCCATCGTCACCCGGCAACCGTTGGAACTGGTAGCCTTGGATCATGTAAAACTGACCCCAAGCAGAAGTGGCTACGTCTACGCGTTAACCATCGTGGATCATTACTCCCGGTTCTTGGTTGTCGTCCCCGTCAAGGACTTAACGGCTCAAACAGCAGCTAGAGCCTTCCAGCAGCACTTCTGCCGTCCACACGGGTACCCGGACCAAGTGCTGACGGACCAGGGACCTGCCTTTGAAGCGGAGGTCTTTCAGGAATTCTGCAATCTGTATGGCTGCCGGAAGATAAGGACGACACCCTACCATCCGCAGACTAATGGACTTTGTGAAAAAATGAACCAGGTGGTAATGGATCTTCTAAAAACGTTGCCCCTGGAAGAACGCAGTCTGTGGCCTGAAAAGTTGCCCGATCTGGTGGACCTATACAACCACATCCCGGTAGGTTCCACCAACTGTACCCCGGCTTACCTAATGAGGGCAAGACCTGGTAAGTTACCTGTTGACCTGGAAATGGGAGTCCTGACCCCCGAGGACACTTCACCAGAAACAGACTGGGACACAGAGAGGCAGCAGCAGTACCGGAGAGTACAGGAGAGCGTGGAGCGAAGTCTCTGTCAGGCTAGGGAAAGACAAGAGAAAACTTACAACCAGTATGCTCCCGCTGTTCCCCTGGTACCCGGAGAGCAGGTCTTGAAGAGGAAGAGACGGCTCCACAAGTTGGACGACCAGTGGGAGAAGGACCCGTACACCGTACTGCCCTCAAGCCACGAGAACCCGAAGGTCTGTACCATCAGTAAAGACGGAGGGGAAACCACAGCCATTGTATCCCGGGACCACCTGAAGAAGTGTGCCGAACAACTGAGGAACCCTGAAGAGGAACAAGAAGACCATCGACCCGTGGAAGAAAGGGAAGATATGGTTAGTACCGTGCTCGGGGACTTTCCTCAGTCTTGGACTCAAGTCAATGGTGCAGTTGTGGTACCCGTACTCACCTTCCTCCAACCATCATCCCAAGAACCTACGGAGCAACGGGTAGAGCTGGAAGAACAGCCGGTCCAGGAGGCAGAAGACTCCACACAAGCAGAACAGGAGAATCAACCCTCTGCTTATAGTGAGCCTGCCGTACCCCTAGTGAGACAAAGAGCCGGTAGACAGCTGCCCAGTTTACCCTTGACAGCTCCTACACCCTGTAGTTCAGGGCCAGACAGTCAGCTCCGTAGGTCCACTCGGGCCACTAGAGGCCAGTTACCCGCACGCTGGAGAATTTAAAGTGTATAAATTGTTTTATCTATGTTTTTCTGTGTCTTGTTGCTTGTGTATAATTTTGTGTTTCTAGTTATTTTTAGGAAAACCTTGGTGGATTTACCGGGAATCCTTGTATATAGGATGGACTAGAGACTGTTAAGGACTCGGGGTAGAACAGACCCCTACCTGGTTACGTCTCCCTGTGTTGGTGAAATGGACACCTTTGCTTTTCTTCAAAGACTGCATCCGGTTGCGGACACGCCGTAACCATCTTATGTGTTTTTCTTATAGTATTGTTATTGTTATACTTTGTTATGTTTTTCTAAATGTGTTTAGTCCCGGAGTACTAAATTTCACTAGGGGGGAATGTGACACCCCAGGGGTCTGGTTGCCACAGTGATAGAGATATTATGTCTGAGAGCAGGTGGGAGGTCCTTTGGTCAGGGATCCTGTGCATGCCACACCTCCTGCCCAGTCTTGGGAGGGGAAGAACTTCCCCTGTATAAACCCGGGGCTGAGGCAGGGTGAGTCAGACAAGGAGAGTGGAGAAGAGAAGCAGCATAGGAAACAGCAGAATTACAAGGAGTCAGGGGCTGGCAGCTACAGAGCTCGCCCTGACTAAGAAGATTCTTTACCGGACCCGGAGTCCGAGGCTGTGGGGACTAACTCCTACCCAGCAGCAGAATCCGTCGGGCAGGGGATTTCAGGTCCTCTGGCCCAGAAGCCCGAAGGCACGGTCACACGCGAGGGACCAGCACCGCCATCGTGGAGCGGAAGCCATTAGAAGGCCCCGAGTCACCGGCCATACGGGTGAGCACCACACGGTACACTCAGGGACGTGGGCTACTTACATCAGCTTCTAGCAAGGTAGCCAGAAGAGTACAGTCAGTTTGGGAGGCCTACAACTACGCCTGGCCAGGGGAGATCCCATCTGCTCAAAGACTGACCAGGCCCCGTTTGCTAGCAAGTACTCCGGGAGGGTCTGTCGTTGTTACCAGTAAAGACCCTGAACTACACCGTACCGTCTCTGAGTGGTTCCTGCTACCCCCATCATCCACGTCGGCTGCCCTGAGGCCATACCCCTCCCGTTGGGGGTTATACTATCACGCTGCACAATCCTACCACCGGCCTCAGCGGTCTGCCCTGCAGCAGCAGCTTCCTGGCTGCACTCAACGGGTGGCGTAGTCATCAACTATTTACTACTAATAGACTGCCGTCTAGTTTGACTCCCTGGGCACGGACCGGGTCACCGCCACGAGATTACAACCCTCCACGGATCCGGCTCCGGGTAAGCTCCCGCGTGCGCACCGCAGCGCGACACAGGCCCAGGGGCGCGTCATAGATACAGAGACCTTGATTCCAACGATGTATCACTTGCTGTAATTTTGATAAAATCACTCTTTTATCAGCAGAAGATTATAACTACAGGACTAGGTGTCTCGTGCTTCCTGGTCCAACCCAGCCCCTCACCACTGATTAGCAGCTTTCTGCCTATGCACAGTGTACATAGAAAGCAGCCAATCAGTGGTGTGGGCGGGGTTATACACAGCTTAGCATTCCGAGCTCTACTAGATCTGCAGCAGAGAAAATTGGGATTTTACCTAAAGTGCAGCAAGCAGCCCAGTAAGTGATCGCTGGAATTAGGGTATCTGCCCCTACATTATGCTGCTCTCAGATTACATGCCAAACACCGGATTACCACTAATTTACATGGTAATGTTGCAAGTCTCTGAGTGCAATCAGAATTTTTTCATAGATCTATAGATTTCCATTGGCAAGTTTGGTCATCTGAATGAGCACTTAGGCGTCTACATAACTATATCTTTATTAAACTACAGGGAAAGGTGCTAAGTGGGTAAATTACATAGAAAGTATCTATAGTTCAATTAAAGGGGATGTCCAACCCCATACAGTTTTTCTTAAAGAGAGCTTGTGATCACAGATATATATGTTTGCTTATGTGTACGTTTGTATATATACCATATATATAGATAGATAGATAGATAGATAGATAGATAGATGATAGATAGATAATAGATGATAGATAGATAGATAGATAGATAGATAGATAGATAGATAGATAGATAGATAGATAGATAGATAGATATTTACATGGGTGTAACTGCCTTGGTTAAGGCTATGTGCCCACGTTGCATTTATGAAGCAGAAAATTTCTGCTTCATTTCTGCAAGTCCTCTCCCGGAAAAACGCATGCGGAATTCCGCACGCGTTTATCGCGCATTTTTCGCGCGTTTATCACGCGTTTTCCACATGCGGAATTGCCTTGCGTTTTTTATGCATTGGACAAAGGCAATTCTGCTTGCGGAAACGCAAAATTAAATGACATGCTGCGGATTTTTGAACGCAGCATAAACGCTGCGGAAAAATCCGCAGCATGTGCATAGAACATGCGGAATCCCCTTGGGGACCATGGGGTGCGGGTTACCAAGCGTTTTACAAGCGTTTCCGCTGCGGAAATTCCGCATCAAAAACGCTTGAAAAACGCTACGTGGGCACACAGCCTAAAGGCATAGCAACCTCTGTGCTGTCCAACCGCCAAGGCGGATATTTCCATGTACAGGAGAAGTGCAGTTATAGTGGTGATTATGGTAGGGCAGAGTAAAAAGTTGAATGCATATCAATGAGAAACCAATGATATGTCCTAGAGTGGAGAAAATAAAGCTTTCCATATCTAGAACCTTCTTCTAAGGAAAGATGTAGCAGAAAAGGACAGGACTTGCCTTTACCCAATAGTTTTGGTGCTAAAGCTCGGCAGTCCCAGTCTTTGCTTCCAAGGTGCCAACATATGACCGCTGCAGACAATCAATAACCTCTGATTGGCTCCAAGCAGTCACACGCTGACCACTTGTAATCAAACACTGAAACGACCACCGTAGCTTCTGCTCTGGATCTACAGGCGAAAGAAGAGGTTAGTAATGTTTCATTTTTTTACTGTTTTTTATTTATTTTTTATCATACATTTGCAGCTGTTTTTCACATTTTTTTTTTTTAAATAAAGTTGAATAACCCATTTTTTTTTAATGATATAATGGTCTAAAAATCCAGAAAAAACTTCTTAAAGTAACTTGTTCCCTGGGTAATAAGTCCAAAATAAATTATTAGAAAAAGTGACATCATCTTGTCAGGTTTCTGCTGCACTTGAATACGCTGTTGGCACGGCAAGAAATAAAAGTCTGCATACACCTTGTCACGGAGGCGAGGCGGATCAAATAAATAAATATATAAATAATGCTGGAACTGTCAGCATTTGCTCATCATCTCATGGAAACAGAACAAGTGATAGAATGAAAGAGAGAACACTTCCTGACACCTCTCAGCCAGCAGGCAGATATTGTACACAAATATAGCCTTTCCCTCGCATTATCAGATATTTCATTATCACATCCACACTGCAGCAGATTTGAAGCACAAACCAGCTGGAACCACGAGGCACAGTTTGTTTTTTTTTTGTGTTTTTTTTTTTTTAATTCCGCTCTGTTTGTGCAGCTGAATGTGTCATGAATTTTACTCCTCGTCCCCCCCCAGATCCTTAGCATCTTTCTGTATCCTCGCAAGTGTGATACTCTGGAGGTTCAGCCGTTCAACTGCCTAGCAAGGTATAACATATGCTTCCCCTTTATGTCTTGCTGATCAACATCCAAAAACCACCTCGGCTGTTTTCTTTGTCTTAGAAAAGTTTTGATATGGAATGTAGATTAAAAAAAAAAAAAAAAAAGAACTGAACCTTGAGACTGATTCTTGATGTGCAAATTTATGGCAATTTTTTTATTTATTTATTTATTTTACGCCGTCTTCCAATGGACAAACATGTAACATGCATTCATTTGGGCATTGTCCGTAACAGTTGATGACTGTCCCGGAAATTAGAGAATTTCAGATGTACTTCTCGGCTTGAAAATAAATGGGTTAAACTGTAACCTTGTCTGTAATTTATTCTCATCTATCAAAGGTTGCATCGGGAATCTACTGTTCCGTGCAATCTGACAACATGGATTATTTTAAGTAAGTAAAGGTTTTACAACTTTATTTCTGGAGCACGCAGATCACAAAGCCTATCTTGCAAAGGTGAAAAAATAGGTCAGTGGTGCTCAATATCTTTTTTTTTCATTCTTTTTTTTTTTAAAGCTGAATCCCCTGATGTCTATATGCCATTTTTTGTGCAGCATTTTTGAGCTATTATAGTTGTCCCAAAATCTGTTTTTGACCCAGTGGAAGTTTGAGTTTGCAGCACGTAGCAACTTTGAGGGTAATTATTTGGACTAGGAGAGAGACAAAACTTTAAATGGACCCTGTATTTTCAGATAATTTCATCTCCCTTGATAATGTGATATAATCTGCAAATCAATTGAACCCCTTAAGGACAGAGCAACTTTGTAGATTAATGACCAAGCCTCACTTTTTAAATTTGACCAGTGTCAATTTATGAGGTAATAACTCTGGAACGCTTTCAACGGATCCTGCTGATTCTGAGATTGCTTTTTCGTGACATATTGCACTTCATGATAGTGGTAAAAGTTTTTCGATAAGACTTACGTTAATTTGTGAAAAAATCGTAAATTTGGCAAAAATTTTGAAAATTTCACAATTTTCTACATTTTTATTTTTATGCCCTTAAATCAGACAGATGTGTCACACAAAATAGTTAATAAATAACATTTCCCACGTGTCTACTTTACATCAGCACAATTTTTGAAACATAATTTTTTTTTTGTTAGGAAGTCTACATGACAGAAAATACCCAAAAGTGACACCACTCTAAAAACTGCACCCCTAAAGGTACTCAAAACCACCACATTCAAGAAGTTTATTAACCCTTCAGGTGCTTCACAGGAACTGAAGGAATGTGGAAGGAAAAAATAAACATTTAAGTTTTTTTTCACAAAAATTTTTACTTTAGACCCAATTTTTTTATTTTCACAAGGGTATCGGGAGAAAATGGACCCCAAAATTTGTTGTTCACTTTCTTCTGAGTACGCCGATACCCCATGTGTGGGGGAATACCACTGTTTGGGTGCACAGCAGGGCTCGGAAGGGAAGGAGCACCGTTTAACTTTTTGAACTTAAAATTGGCTGGAATTGAGAGCGGATGCCATATGGCACTTGGAGAGCCCCCGATGTGCCTAAACAGTGGAAACATACCACAAGTAACCCCATTTTGGAAACTAGACCCCTCAAGGAACGTATTTAGATGCGTGGTGAACACCTTGAACCCCCGGGTGCTTCACAGAAGTTTATAACATAGAGTTGTGAAAATGATCTTTTAGCCCCAAATTTTTTATTTTCACAAGAGTAACAGGAGAAAATGGACCTCAAAATTTGTTGTGCAATTTCTCCTGAGTATGCCAATACCCCATATGTGAGGGAAAACCACTGTTTGAGCACACAGCAGGGCTCGGAAGGGAAGGAGCACCATTTAACTTTTTGAACTTAAAAATGGCTGAAATTAAGTGCAGACACCATGTTGCGTTTGGAGTGCCCCTGATGTGCCTAAACAGTAGAAACAACCCACAAACGACCCCAATTTGGAAACTAGACCCTTCAAGGAGCATATTTATATGTGTAGTGAGCACCTTGAACCCCCAGTTGCTTCACAGAAGTTTATAACGAAGGGCCATGAAAATAAAAATTCAATTTTTTTCCACAAAAATCATCTTTTAGCTCCAAATTTTTTACTTTCACAAGGGTAACAGTAGAAAATAGACACCAAAAATTCTTGTGCAATTTCTACTGAGTATGCCAATACACCATGTGTGGAGGAAAACTACTGTTTGGGTGCACGGCAGGGCTCAGAAGGGAAGGAGCACTGTTTTACTTTTTGAACACAAAATTGACTGGAATTGAGAGCGGACACCATGTCATGTTTGGAGAGCCATTGATGTGCCTAAACAGTGGAAAACCCCCACAAGTGACCCCATTTTCAAAACTTGACCCCTCGGGGAACTTATCTAGATGTGTGGTGAGCACCTTGAACCTTCAGGTGCTTCACAGAAGTTTATAATGTAGAACCATGGAAATAAAAAAAATCAATTTTTTTTCCACAAAATTGTCTTTTAGCCCCAAATAATTTATTTTCACAAGGGTAACAGGAGAAAATGGACCTCAAAATTTGTTGTGTAATTTCTTCTGAGTTTACCAATATCCCATGTGTGGTTGAAAACTACTTTTAAGGCACAGTACCAAGCTCAGAAGGGAAGAAGCGCCATATTGGCGTTCAAATTTTGCTGGAATGGTTTCAGGGTGTCATGTCACATTGGTAGAGCCCCTGAGGTGCCAGAACAGCAGAATCCCCCATAATTGACCCCATTTTGCAAACTACACCTCTCAATGAATTCATCTAAGGGTGCAGTGATCATATTAACACCATAGGTGTGTTACCGAATTTTATATTGTGAAGAAAAAATAATTACATTTTTACCACAAACAAATTTTTAGCCCCAGATTTTACATTTTCACAAGGGGAAATTGGTAAATAATGGCACCAAAATGTGTCACAATTTCTGCTGAACGTGGCAATACCTCACATATGGCTGTACAGTACTTGGGAGGGAAGGAGCGCTATTTGCCAGCTGGAGCACAGATTTTTCTAGAATATTTGTGGACTCCATATACAGAGCCCCTAAGTGCTAGAAGAGCATAATCCCCCCTCAAGTGACCCAATTTGGAAATCATACCCCTGCCAAACATGTGGACGCTAAATATGGTTTAGACACGCTGTGGTGCTCAGAAGGGAGGGGGGAATTTATATTTGAAAGTGCAGAATTTGCTGAATTTCTTTTGGGGAGACGAGGAGCCATTTTGTTTTTCCAGAATCTTTGTACTACCAGTAACATGGAAGCCCCTTATATTTCGATTAACAGATGATTGACCTGAGTGGGGGCTTTTTATGTGAAGCTTTTATTGGGAACATTTTACATAACATTTGGGATCACATTTATCCTGTGCTCTACACTGAGCACTTACTTTGGGCTTTCCATCTAAATCTTTGAATGATGTGATTCAGATGAAACCCCCGAGGGATCCATTCACTATAATGAGATGAGGCAGCAGAGTTACTCTGAACTCCGTCTGGCCTCTGTTCAGCGTTGTCTTTCTTTTCAGAGGTGCACAAAACTGTGGCTGACTGCGCTTTTATCCATGCCTAAAAAGATGGACACCACCAGATCATAGGTCAGACAGCGTCCACAGTACCTCCATCTGCCTCATTATAGGGAATCTTCCACCTGGGGTTCTATCTGAATTATTTATTTCAGAGGTTTACAAGGAAACCCTGGCATAAGCGCTCAGTGTAGAGCGCAGGATAAATGTGAGCTGAGCCTTACTGCGATCTTTGGGAGGCAGAATAAACAAACCAAAAGCAGATGAAGAATTGGTTTTATTTATTTTTTACTCTGTTTCTCGTATGGTATAAGTTATTAGTTGACTTTATTCTTTGGGTCGGTGCAATTACAGTGATACCAGATTTATATTGGGTTTTTATGCTTGGCAGCTGTCATATTTTGAGAGTTATCATTTTTCCATATTTCGGCTGACAGAGTCATGCAAGGGCTTGTTTTCTGCCAGACAAGTTGACGTTTTTATTGGTACCATTTTTGGGCAAATTACATTTTTTGATTGCTTTCTATTCTGATTTTTGGGAGACAGAATAGACTAAAAACAACAATTCAGGAATAGTTTTTGTTTTGTTTTGTTATGTCATTACATTACATTGATAAGGCAGCTTTATTCTTCGGGTCAGTACAATTATAGCGATACCTCATTTATGTCATTTTTTTATGTTTTTGCGCTTTTACATAAAAACTTTTATAGAAAAAATATTTATCTTTGCATCGCTGTATGCTGAGAGCTGTAATTTTAAAATTTTTCGGCTGATGGAGCTGTATGGCAGCTTGATTTTTGCAGGACCAGATGACGTTTTCAGCTATACCATTTTTATTTACAGTCGTCTTTTTGATTGCGTTTTTTCCACTTTTTTCCAGCGGTATGATGAAAAAACATAGTTTTCCATGTTTTGGTTGTTTTTACGCCGTTCACTGAAGGGATTAACTAGTGTGACACGTTTATAGATCAGGTCGTTACGGAAATGGCGATACCAAAATTGTACCTTTTTTTTTTTTTGTATTTATTAGTGTAATATTATTTATTATCTTTTAACTTTTTTTTTTAGATTTTTACAATTATTATTTTTTAACTTTTTTTAAACTTTTTTAGTTTTTACTTAGTCCTCTATGGGACTTTCACTTTTTTCACAGGTATAATGTATTGCAATGCAGTAGTATTGCAGTGCATTACACGTGTGCAGAATACTTCTGAGACTATGCTGTGAGCTTGGTCTCAGAAGCTTTCCGTAGCTTGGTGACTTGGGGCCCGGGTCACCATGGCAATGGTTGGGCCCCCGCGATGACGTCGCAGGGGCACCAATCTGAAGGCAGAGGGAGCTTCAGTCCCTCTGACTGCCTCCTGAATGCTGCGATGACTCACGATCGCAATAGCCAGAGGTGGTGCTGACACCACTCCTGGCTGTTTCATGCAGGAGCTCAGGAGCTCAGCTACTGGCAGCGCTGAGCTTCTGCTCTGATCAGGCAGGAAGTGCTGATATTTCAGCATGTCCTGCGCGAACATGCTGTGATCAGTCAGTCAGACGGACTGACTGATCACAGCGATCTGGGTGCGGGGACTGCTGGCATGAGTCCCAGCACCTCTTCCCGTGCCAATCAGCTGTCTGTGACAGCTGTCGGCACTGAACTGTCACTGCATGTTTACACGCAGTGGCAGTTTAAATGTAAGGCAGGCATAGCATGGCATGGAGCAGGAATTAGCACCTGCTTGTGACGGCCTATGCACGTCATTGAACGTTATGGTGTTAAGTACAAATTTATATAATTTTTCTTTGCATAAACAAAAGCATACAGCAGCACCCTGCATGCGCTAAGATGTAGGCAAAAATTGAATATATGAAATTTGTACTGCATTACTGCTATCTAGAATGTACTTATAAAATTAAGGTACTTGGCACATGAATTGGCCAATTCATGAGAGCCCACCAGCCATGACAAGGCGTACCTAAGCTGTTGGGCTCTCATGAATTGGCCAATTTGTGCGCTAAGTGCCTTCATATTATAAGTATATTCTATATAGCAGTGAAACAGTTCAAATTTCATTTATTCAATGTTTGCACACATCTCGACTCTTACAGAGGTTGCTGTATGCTTTTGTTTATGCAAGAAAACATTATATAAATTTGTACTTAAATTGATTTGCAGATTATATCCCGTTATCAAGGGAGATCAAACTGTCTGAAAATACAGGGTCCAAGTCTATGCCTCCACACAATAATAGTGCCCTCATGCAAAAGTCATGACCCCTTTGCAATGTTCTGCTTTGCGCCACATACAATAATTACGTCGTTTTATTCCCCCATTCAATAATTCTGTCCTTCTTTGTGACCCCCATGCAATAGTTATTCCATTTTGCACCATACATTCATAATAATGCCCTCTTAGCCCCATCACGCTAATGAAGTCCCCCTTTGTACCCTTCAATATTCAATTAAGAAAAATATTAAAAGTCACCTGGGTGCACTCCAAAAAGGACTCTCTTTCTTCTTCTTTTCTCTACAGGTGGTGGCCAGGCACAGAGGGTGCGATGATGTCATATCATTGCATCCTTTGACTTCCTTTGTGTACTTCTGAGCAAGAATTTCCGAGCCTGTGACTTAGCAGAGCTAGTGAAGAAGCAGTCATCCAAGAGTGTTTAACTGTAACTGCATCATGAAAACGCAGATACAGTTAAAGGGAACCTGTCAGGTCCCCCATGCCCTCCAACCCAACAGCATTGACTTATTTATGAGTAAATTCCCTGCCTAACCAGCCCTGTATAATGTTTTTCTGTAAAAAATTAGGTATAAAAAAGCATTTATATTGTCCTCATTTCCTATGCTAATTAGGGCTTTGACTAGTTAATGGGGCGTTAGTTTCCCCAGACTAGTCAGCCCTCCTATCATGTTATCACACCCCTGTGAGCGTGATAATATAATTTGCACAAGCGTTGTCATCGCCAACTCATGTAATTCTCATTTCGGCAGTGTCACTGCATTTCTAAACCGGATGTACACTTCCCGGCTTCAGAGGCGCACTGTGCATGACCGGAAGCCATCTTCTGAACTTCCGGTCAAGTGCAGTGGACCTCTGAAGCCAGGAAGCGTACACCTGGCTACTATAAATTTCTAAAATGTCCCAGTGTCTCATACTGAAGGCTACATTTTCCACAACTTTAGATATTTTTGTCTAACTTTATCTTCTTTCCTGGTTGG